>NC_134268.1:188824640-189497140 GCF_031893055.1 Leptodactylus fuscus
AAGAATTGTATCATTACACTAGAAGTAGAAGCTCAGAATTGGGTCTAGTCCCAGAACGGCTCCTCTAAAAAGTATTCTCATCTAATCTACCTCGTATTTTACTTTCCCTCCAACAAGTACCTCTTAGATTGAACTAAAAGATTATTCCAGCAAGACACATTTACCAACTACTCACTGGGTACAGGGCAAATATCAGATTGGTTGATGTGTAAGTAGAGTTACCACTCGATCAGTAAATCACCTGCCCAGCCAAGTCCAGCCCAAACCATGGCTGGCTGGGATAAGGAAAGAAGGCTTTTAGTCACCTCATGGCAGCCCCTTGCAGCCTCTTATAAGGTTGTAATGGAGGTTCCCGAGCCATTGCCCATCTCCTCATTGCTGTAGCCCTGAGACTGGGAAGAACACCCAATGCCAGCCTGCAGAAAGCTGAGGTTTGCTAGAGCCTCACAAGTGACCTCTGTCATCTCATCTCCGGTGAAAACATTTAATATCAGTGGGTAGTAGTAATAGAGACCTTTTGCTTTTGGGGCATCCATGTTTTGAATGAGCCTGAGCATTGGACTCAGATGTATTTTGCAGGAACCCACGGCACAGGAATGACTACTGACCTTTTACGTATTTACATTCATTGACATTGTAGTGACTTGTATCCTTTCACACTACGATACATGGAGTTTGTCGCCCATTTGTTTTAACTAAATAATCAATAAAAGTTATATTTTATTCTTTGTTTATATTTCAATGAATACCAAAATGATGACATAAAATGTGAGTGCAAAGTAAACCCTGTAACTAGACGGGTTAAAGTTGTACCAGATCTGTCATTCAGCATTAGCCATTGTCATAGTCTCTGTCTAGTTGAAATTTACAATGTTGATTTATCAGGATTATTAAATGTTCCCCTATGAATCTAGAATATTAAGAAGGGCAATTTGTTTCCCCACTCTAGAACTAACATGATAAGCATTATTAGATGCTATTACTATAATATATATACAGTCCTATGAAAAAGTTTGGGCACCCCTATTAATCTTAATCATTTTTAGTTCTAAATATTTTGGTGTTTGCAACAGCCATTTCAGTTTGATATATCTAATAACTGATGGACACAGTAATATTTCAGGATTGAAATGAGGTTTATTGTACTAACAGAAAATGCGCAATATGCATTAAACCAAAATTTGACCGGTGCAAAAATATGGGCACCTCAACAGAAAAGTGACATTAATATTTAGTACATCCTCCTTTTGCAAAGATAACAGCCTCTAGTTGCTTCCTGTAGCTTTTAATCAGTTCCTGGATCCTGGATGAAGGTATTTTGGACCATTTCTTTCTACAAAACAATTCAAGTTCAGTTAAGTTAGATGGTCGCCGAACATGGACAGCCCGCTCTCAAATGATCTGAAAATAAAGATTGTTCAACTTAGTTGTTCAGGGGAAGGATACAAAACGTTGTCTCAGAGATTTAACCTGTCAGTTTCCACTGTGAGGAACATAGTAAGGAAATGGAAGACCACAGGGACAGTTCTTGTTAAGCCCAGAAGTGGCAGGCCAAGAAAAATATCAGAAAGGCAGAGAAGAAGAATGGTGAGAACAGTCAAGGACAATCCACAGACCACCTCCAAAGAGCTGCAGCATCATCTTGCTGCAGATGGTGTCACTGTGCATCGGTCAACAATACAGCGCACTTTGCACAAGGAGAAGCTGTATGGGAGAGTGATGAGAAAGAAGCCGTTTCTGCACGTACGCCACAAATAGAGTTGCCTGAGGTATGCAAAAGCACATTTGGACAAGGCAGCTTCATTTTGGAAACAAAGATTGAGTTGTTTGGTTATAAAAAAGGCGTTATGCATGGCGTCCAAAAAGAAACAGCATTCCAAGAAAAACACTTGCTACCCACTGTAAAATTTGGTGGAGGTTCCATCATGCTTTGGGGCTATGTGGCCAATGCCGGCACCGGGAATCTTGTTAAAGTTGAGGGTCGCATGGATTCCACTCAGTATCAGCAGATTCTTGAGAATAATGTTCAAGAATCAGTGATAAAGTTGAAGTTACGCCGGGGATGGATATTTCAGCAAGACAATGATCCAAAACACCGCTCCAAATCCTCAGGCATTCATGCAGAGGAACAATTACAATGTTCTGGAATGGCCATCCCAGTCCCCAGACCTGAATATCATTGAACATCTGTGGGATGATTTGAAGCGGGCTGTCCATGCTCGGCGACCATCTAACTTAACTGAACTTGAATTGTTTGTCCAAAATACCTTTATCCAGGATCCAGGAACTGATTAAAAGCTACAGGAAGCGACTAGAGGCTGTTATCTTTGCAAATGGAGGATCTACTAAATATTAATGTCACTTTTCTGTTGAGGTGCCCATACTTTTGCACCGGTCAAATTTTGGTTTAATGCATATTGCACATTTTCTGTTAGTACAATAAACCTCATTTCAATCCTGAAATATTACTGTGTCCATCAGTTATTAGATATATCAAACTGAAATGGCTGTTGCAAATACCAAAATATTTAGAACTAAAAATGATTAAGATTAATAGGGGTGCCCAAACTTTTTCATAGGACTGTATATATATATATATATTGGACATTGGGACGTAGGGTGCGTTGACTTATGAGTGATATATATCTACCTCCTGGAGACCAATCAAAGATAGATAAACTTTTATCTACTAGAACTTTCGGATTTGGCTTCTTTTACCCTACAATGAACTATATTCTAATCAGAGGCCTTGTCTGATGAACTCAGTATAAGCTAATAACTGAATGTTGCAAATACAGAATCACTGGAAATGAATATATTCCTTCAGTCAGAGACCTATGGTACCCGGAGTCCTCAGGGTCGAGGGCTGGGGACAAGGTGTCTGTGTCTGAGTCTTGATTCTCAGACTGAAGACAATGCATCCCAACTGATTCTACTTATAATTTTCTCTATATCCACATCACAAACTAACGTGAGTCTGTTACCAGAACAGTCCCTATTAAACTATAAGCACAGTCAGATATATTAGTCCTGGTTCACATCTGCCTTCAGGTCATTCCATTCCCCTCTCCATATGAAAAATGCAGAGAGAAAATTCCAGCAAATAGTACTTTTCTCTCTGCATTTTTTGTGCGGAAACCACACGGACCCCTTTAGGGGGCATTCACACGGAGTAACGCCAGGCGTGTATCACAGCCGTACACGCCGCCGTTATGGCAGACTGCCGAACACTTCCCATTCACTTCAATGGGAGCGCTCGTAAACGCCGCTGTTACGAGCGCTCCCATTGAAGTGAATGGGAAGTGTTCGGAAGTCTGCCGTAATGCCGGCGTGTATGGCTGTGATACACGCCCGGTGTTACTCCGTGTGAATGCCCCCTTATAGTCTATTGGGTCCATGCGTTTCCTTAGGTAACCGCTGTTTTTATACGGATTAGGTTTCTTTTCGGGGAGGGTCTCGAATGGACTCCTCAAATGGAAACTCGAACACAAATGTGAACCGGGCCTCAGTTTTTGCACCAAAGATCAATGCTTTCCAGCGCCCAGATCGTCCATCACTCCTTCCTTCCCTGCTATGATGGACATGTTTTAAGGACATATTGATCCAGGGTTTTTATACTGACTGCCAGATTGGAGTCGGGAAGGATTTTTTTCCCCTGAAATGGGACAATTGACATCAGTCTCATGGGGTTTTTGCCTTCCTCTGGATCAACACTGTAGGGGATTGTAGGGTTATAGGATGGACTTGATGGACTGATGTCTTCATCCAACCTCATGTACTATGGAACTATGTGTACTACCCGGTCCTATCTATCATAGCAGCGAAGTAGCTCTTTGGTGCGATGAGAGCAACAGTAATGTCCTTGTTGCACCAAACAGAAAATGAGTAGAGATGAGCGAACAGTGTTCTATCGAACTCATGTTCGATCGGATATTAGGCTGTTCGGCATGTTCAAATCGAATCGAACACCGCGTGGTAAAGTGCGCCATTACTCGATTCCCCTCCCACCTTCCCTGGCGCCTTTTTTGCTCCAATAACAGCGCAGGGTAGGTGGGACAGGAACTACGACACCGGTGACGTTGAAAAAAGTAGGCAAAACCCATTGGCTGACGAAAACATGTGACCTCTAATTTAAAAGAACAGCGACGCCCAGCTTCGCGTCATTCTGAGCTTGCAATTCACCGGGGACGGAGGTTTCCATCCAGCTAGCTAGGGCTTAGATTCTGGGTAGGCAGGGACAGGCTAGGATAGGAAGGAGAAGACAACCAACAGCTCTTATAAGAGCTAAATTCCAGGGAGAAGCTTGTCAGTGTAACGTGGCACTGACAGGCTCAATTGCCGCAACCCAGCTTTCCCAGGATCCTGAATGGAATACACTGACAGTGTATTCCCGTATACCCCATATATACACCCCAAATCCCCGTTCCAACGGTGTGCCCCCCCACCTTCACCCCAGAAATACCCTGCAAGTCCCCTAGCAATAGAATTGGGGCTATATACACCCACTATTTTTGCTACTGCCATATAGTGCCATTGTCTGACTGGGAATTCAAAGAATATATTGGGGTTACATATAACTTCAATTCCAGGGAGAAGCTTGTCAGTGTAACGTGGCACTGACGGGCTCAATCGCCGCAACCCAGCTTTCCCAGGATCCTGAATGGAACACACTGACAGTGTATTCCCGTATACCCCATATATACACCCCAAATCCCCGTTCCAACGGTGTGCCCACCCACCTTCACCTCAGAAATACCCTGCAAGTCCCCTAGCAATAGAATTGGGGCTATATACACCCACTATTTTTGCTACTGGTATATAGTGCCATTGTCTGACTGGGAATTCAAAGAATATATTGGGGTTACGTGCACCCACAATTTTTGCTACTGGTATATAGTGCCATTGTCTCACTGGGAATTCAAAGAATATATGGGGGTTATGTGCACCCACAATTTTTGCTACTGGTATATAGTGCCATTGTCTGACTGGTAATTCAAAGAATATATTGGGGTTACGTGCACCCACAATTTTTGCTACTGGTATATAGTGCCATTGTCTGACTGGTAATTCAAAGAATATATTGGGGTTACGTGCACCCACAATTTTTGCTACTGGTATATAGTGCCATTGTCTGACTGGGAATTCAAAGAATATATTGGGGTTACGTGCACCCACAATTTTTGCTACTGGTATATAGTGCCATTGTCTGACTGGGAATTCAAAGAATATATTGGGGTTACGTGCACCCACAATTTTTGCTACTGGTATATAGTGCCATTGTCTCACTGGGAATTCAAAGAATATATGGGGGTTATGTGCACCCACAATTTTTGCTACTGGTATATAGTGCCAGTTTCTGACTGGGAATTCAAAGAATATATGGGGGTTACGTGCACCCACAATTTTTGCTACTGCTATATAGTGCCATTGTCTGACTGGGAATTCAAAGAATATATGGGGGTTACGTGCACCCACAATTTTTGCTACTGCTATATAGTTCCAGTTTCTGACTGGCAATTCAAAGAATATATTGGGGTTACAAATACCCTCATTTCTTGCTACTGCCATATAGTGCCAGTTTCTGACTGGTAATTCAAAGAATATATTGGGGTTACGTGCACCCACAATTTTTGCTACTGGTATATAGTGCCATTGTCTGACTGGGAATTCAAAGAATATATTGGGGTTACAAATACCCTCATTTCTTGCTACTGGTATATAGTGCCATTGTCTGACTGGGAATTCAAAGAATATATTGGGGTTATAAATACCCTCATTTCTTGCTACTGGTATATAGTGCCATTGTTTGACTGGGAATTCAAAGAATATATTGGGGTTACAAATACCCTCATTTCTTGCTACTGCCATATAGTGCCAATTTCTGACTGGCAATTCAAAGAATATATTGGGGTTATAAATACCCTCATTTCTTGCTACTGCCATATAGTGCCAGTTTCTGACTGGTAATTCAAAGAATATATTGGGGTTACGTGCACCCACAATTTTTGCTACTGGTATATAGTGCCATTGTCTGACTGGGAATTCAAAGAATATATTGGGGTTACAAATACCCTCATTTCTTGCTACTGCCATATAGTGCCAGTTTCTGACTGGTAATTCAAAGAATATATTGGGGTTACGTGCACCCACAATTTTTGCTACTGGTATATAGTGCCATTGCCTGACTGGGAATTCAAAGAATATATTGGGGTTACAAATACCCTCATTTCTTGCTACTGGTATATAGTGTCATTGTCTGACTGGGAATTCAAAGAATATATTGGGGTTACAAATACCCTCATTTCTTGCTACTGGTATATAGTGCCAGTTTCTGACTGGTAATTCAAAGAATATATTGGGGTTATAAATACCCTCATTTCTTGCTACTGCCATATAGTGCCAGTTTCTGACTGGTAATTCAAAGAATATATTGGGGTTACGTGCACCCAAAATTTTTGCTACTGGTATATAGTGCCATTGTCTGACTGGGAATTCAAAGAATATATTGGGGTTACAAATACCCTCATTTCTTGCTACTGCCATATAGTGCCAGTTTCTGACTGGTAATTCAAAGAATATATTGGGGTTACGTGCACCCACAATTTTTGCTACTGGTATATAGTGCCAATTTCTAACTGGGAATTCAAAATGCGCAAGCTCCCGGAAAGGGACGTGGACGAGGCCGTGGGCGAGGTCGGGGGAATGGTTCTGGGGAGCAAGGTAGCAGTGAAGCCACAGGGCGTCCCGTGCCTACTCCTGTGGGGCAGCAAGCATTGCGCCACTCCACAGTGCCAGGGTTGCTTGCCACATTAACTAAACTGCAGGGTACAAACCTTAGTAGGCCCGAGAACCAGGAACAGGTCTTGCAATGGCTGTCAGAGAACGCTTACAGCACATTGTCCAGCAGCCAGTCAGACTCTGCCTCCTCTCCTCCTATTACCCAACAGTCTTGTCCTCCTTCCTCCCAAAATTCCCAAGCTTCACAGAACAATAACCCCAACTGTCCCTGCTCCCCAGAGCTGTTCTCCGCTCCTTTCATTGTCCCTCAACCTGCCCCTCCACGTCACGATTCCACGAACCTAACAGAGGAGCATCTGTGTCCAGATGCTCAAACACTAGAGTCTCCTCCATCTCCGTTCGATTTGGTGGTGGATGACCAGCAACCCACCCTCATCGACGATGATGTGACGCAGTTGCCGTCAGGGCATCCAGTTGACCGGCACATTGTGCGGGAGGAGGAGATGAGACAGGAGTTTGGAAGAGGAAGTGGTGGATGATGAGGACACTGACCCGACCTGGACAGGGGGGATGTCAAGCGGGGAAAGTGTGGATGTTGAGGCAGGTGCAGCACCAAAAAGGGTAGCTAGAGGCAGAGGCAGAGGTCAGCAGCTTAGGCGAAGCCAGGCCACACCCGGAATCTCCCAAGATGTTCCAGTTCGTACCCAGCCCCGAAAAACTCCCACCTCGAGGGCACGTTTCTCGAAGGTGTGGAGTTTTTTCAAGGAATGCGCCGAGGACAGATATAGTGTTGTCTGCACAATTTGCCTCTCGAAATTGATTAGGGGCTCTGAGAAGAGCAACCTGTCCACCACTTCAATGCGCCGTCATTTGGAATCCAAGCACTGGAACCAGTGGCAGGCAGCAACGGCAGGACAAAGGCCGCCTGCCGTTCACGCCACTGCCACTGCCTCTGCCTCTGCCACTGCCACTGCTGACTGTGCTGGCGATGCACTCCAGAGGACGAGCCAGGACACCACTTCATCTGCCTCCGCCACTTTGTTGACTTCTTCCTCATCCTCCCCTGTTCCTGTCTTATCTCCTTCTCCTGCACCATCAAAGGCACCATCAGGCGCTTCTTTACAACAACCCACCATCTCTCAGACATTGGAGCGGCGGCAGAAATACACTGCTAACCACCCACACGCGCAAGCCTTGAACGCCAACATCGCTAAACTGCTGGCCCAGGAGATGTTGGCGTTCCGGCTTGTTGAAACTCCCGCCTTCCTGGACCTGATGGCAACTGCGGCACCTCGCTATGCCGTCCCTAGCTGTCACTACTTCTCCCGGTGTGCCGTCCCCGCCTTGCACCAGCACGTGTCACTCAACATCAGGCGGGCCCTTAGTTCCGCGCTTTGCACAAAGGTCCACTTGACCACCGACGCGTGGACAAGTGCATGCGGACAGGGACGCTACATTTCACTGACGGCACACTGGGTGAATGTAGTTGAGGCTGGGACTGCTTCCCAAACTGGCCCAGTGTACCTCGTCTCCCCGCCTAACATTCCTGGCAGGGACACGAGAAGAACACCCCCCTCCTCCAGCTCCTCCACCGCCTCCTCCGCCGCCACCGCCTCCTCCTCCGCTGTTAGATTGACCCCAGCTACGAGTTGGAAACGTTGCAGCACTGGCGTTGGTAGACGTCAGCAGGCTGTGCTGAAGCTGATCAGCTTGGGGGACAGACAGCACACTGCCTCCGAGGTGAGGGATGCCCTCCTTGATGAGACGGCAATATGGTTTGAGCCGCTGCACCTGGGCCCAGGCATGGTCGTTTGTGATAACGGCCGGAACCTGGTAGCAGCTCTGGAGCTTGCCGGACTCCAACATGTTCCATGCCTGGCCCACGTCTTCAACCTAGTGGTGCAACGTTTCCTAAAGAGCTACCCCAATGTTCCAGAGCTACTGGTGAAAGTGCGGCGCATGTGCGCCCACTTTCGCAAGTCGACAGTAGCCGCTGCTAGCTTAAAATCTCTCCAGCAACGCCTGCATGTGCCACAACACCGGCTTTTGTGCGACGTCCCCACACGCTGGAACTCAACGTTTCAGATGTTGAATAGAGTGGTTGAGCAGCAGAGACCTTTGATGGAATACCAGCTACAAAACCCTAGGGTGCCACAGTCAGCTGCCTCAGTTTCACATCCATGAGTGGCCATGGATGAGAGACCTTTGTGACATCCTACGGGTCTTTGAGGAGTCCACAAGGAGGGTGAGCTCTGAGGATGCGATGGTGAGCCTTACAATCCCACTCTTGTGTGTTCTGAGAGAATCCCTGATTGACATCAGGGATAACTCAGATCACACAGAGGAGTCAGGGATAGCATCCGATCCGTCACAGCTGGAGAGTAGGTCCACACATCTGTCCGCTTCATCGCGTTTAATGGAGGAGGAGGAGGAGGAAGAAGAGTTGTCCGATGATGTGATGGTGATACAGGAGGCTTCCGGGCAACTTCGAATCGTCCCATTGTTGCAGCGCGGATGGGTAGACATGGAGGATGAGGAGGAAATGGAGATTGAACTTTCCGGTGGGGCCAGAGGAGTCATGCCAACTAACACTGTGGCAGACATGGCTGAGTTCATGTTGGGGTGCTTTACAACCGACAAGCGTATTGTCAAAATCATGGAGGACAACCAGTACTGGATCTTTGCTATCCTTGACCCCCGGTATAAAAACAACATCTCGTCTTTTATTCCGGTAGAGGGGAGGGCCAATCGCATCAATGCTTGCCACAGGCAATTGGTGCAGAATATGATGGAGATGTTTCCAGCATGTGACTTTGGCGGCAGGGAGGGCAGTTCCTCCAGTAGGCAACCAAGTTCTCACCGGTCCACACAAACGAGGGGCACACTGTCTAAGGTCTGGGACACCTTGATGGCACCCCCTCGCCAAAGTGCCGCCACGGAGGGTCCTAGTGTCACCAGGCGTGAGAAGTATAGGAGCATGTTGCGGGAATACCTTTCCGACCACAGCCCTGTCCTCTCCGACCCCTCTGCGCCCTACACGTATTGGGTGTCGAAGTTGGACCTGTGGCTTGAACTTGCCCTATATGCCTTGGAGGTGCTGTCCTGTCCTGCCGCCAGCGTCCTATCTGAGAGGGTGTTCAGTGCAGCCGGTGGCATCATCACTGACAAGCGCACCCGTCTGTCAGCTGAGAGTGCCGACCGGCTCACTTTGATAAAAATGAACCACCACTGAATAGAGCCTTCATTTTTGTGCCCACCTGTGTAAAGCACCCCAACATGAAACTCCATGTCTGTACTCAACCTCTCCAATTCCTCCGCATCCTCATACTCATCCACCATAAGCGTTGCACAATTCTGCTAATACTAGGCTCCCTCCATCCTGATTTCCCCCAACTCTGCTGGTTAGAGGCTCCCTCCACCCTGATTTCCACCAACTCTGCTGGTTAGAGGCTCCCTCCACCCTGCTTTCCCACAACTCTGCTGGTTAGAGGCTCCCTCCACCCTGCTTTCCCACAACTCTGCTGGTTAGAGGCTCCCTCCACCCTGATTTCCACCAACTCTGCTGGTTAGAGGCTCCCTCCACCCTGCTTTCCCCCAACTCTGCTGGTTAGAGGCTCCCTCCACCCTGATTTCCACCAACTCTGCTGGTTAGAGGCTCCCTCCACCCTGCTTTCCCACAACTCTGCTGGTTAGAGGCTCCCTCCACCCTGATTTCCACCAACTCTGCTGGTTAGAGGCTCCCTCCACCCTATTTTTCCACAACTCTGCTGGTTAGAGGCTCCCTCCACCATGAATTGGTCCAAACTGGGCTGTTTAGAGGCTCCCTCCACCATGAATTGGTCCAAACTGGGGTTTTTAGAGGCTCCCTCCACCATGAATTGGTCCAAACTGGGGTTTTTAGAGGCTCCCTCCACCATGAATTTGCCCAAACTGGGCTGTTTAGAGGCTCCCTCCATCATGAATTGGTCCAAACTGGGCTGGTTAGAGGCTCCCTCCACCATGAATTTGCCCAAACTGGGCTGGTTAGAGGCTCCCTCCACCATGAATTGGTCCAAACTGGGCTGTTTAGAGGCTCCCTCCACCATGAATTGGTCCAAACTGGGGTTTTTAGAGGCTCCCTCCACCATGAATTGGTCCAAACTAGGGATTTTAGAGGCTCCCTCCACCATGAATTTGCCCAAACTGGGCTGGTTAGAGGCTCCCTCCACCATGAATTGGTCCAAACTGGGCTGTTTAGAGGCTCCCTCCACCATGAATTGGTCCAAACTGGGGTTTTTAGAGGCTCCCTCCACCATGAATTGGTCCAAACTGGGCTGTTTAGAGGCTTCCTCCACCATGAATTGGTCCAAACTGGGGTTTTTAGAGGCTCCCTCCACCATGAATTGGTCCAAACTGGGCTGTTTAGAGGCTGCCTCCACCATGAATTGGTCCAAACTGGGGTTTTTAGAGGCTCCCTCCACCATGAATTGGTCCAAACTGGGGTTTTTAGAGGCTCCCTCCACCATGAATTTGCCCAAACTGGGCTGTTTAGAGGCTCCCTCCACCATGAATTTGCCCAAACTGGGCTGTTTAGAGGCTCCCTCCATCATGAATTGGTCCAAACTGGGCTGGTTAGAGGCTCCCTCCACCATGAATTTGCCCAAACTGGGCTGGTTAGAGGCTCCCTCCACCATGAATTTGCCCAAACTGGGCTGGTTAGAGGCTCCCTCCACCATGAATTGGTCCAAACTGGGCTGTTTAGAGGCTCCCTCCACCATGAATTGGTCCAAACTGGGGTTTTTAGAGGCTCCCTCCACCATGAATTGGTCCAAACTGGGCTGTTTAGAGGCTCCCTCCACCATGAATTGGTCCAAACTGGGGTTTTTAGAGGCTCCCTCCACCATGAATTGGTCCAAACTGGGCTGTTTAGAGGCTCCCTCCATCATGAATTGGTCCAAACTGCGGTTTTAGAGGCTCCCTCCACCATGAATTGGTCCAAAATGGGTTTTTTAGAGACTCCCTCCACCATGAATTTGCCCAAACTGGGCTGGTTAGAGGCTCCCTTCACCATGAATTTGCCCAAACTGGGCTGGTTAGAGGCTCCCTCCACCATGAATTTGCCCAAACTGGGCTGTTTAGAGGCTCCCTCCATCATGAATTGGTCCAAACTGGGGTTTTAGAGGTTCCCTCCACCATGAATTGGTCCAAAATGGGTTTTTTAGAGACTCCCTCCACCATGAATTTGCCCAAACTGGGCTGGTTAGAGGCTCCCTCCACCATTAATTGGTCCAAACTGGGCTGGTTAGAGGCTCCCTCCACCATGAATTTGCCCAAACTGGGCTGTTTAGAGGCTCCCTCCACCATGAATTGGTCCAAACTGGGCTGGTTAGAGGCTCCCTCCACCATGAATTGGTCCAAACTGGGTTTTTTAGAGGCTCCCTCCACCATGAATTGGTCCAAACTGGGCTGGTTAGAGGCTCCCTCCACCATGAATTTGCCCAAACTGGGCTGGTTAGAGGCTCCCTCCACCATGAATTTGCCCAAACTGGGCTGGTTAGAGGCTCCCTCCACCATGAATTTGCCCAAACTGGGCTGTTTAGAGGCTCCCTCCATCATGAATTGGTCCAAACTGGGGTTTTTAGAGACTCCCTCCACCATGAATTTGCCCAAACTGGGCTGGTTAGAGGCTCCCTCCACCATGAATTGGTCCAAACTGGGCTGGTTAGAGGCTCCCTCCACCATGAATTTGCCCAAACTGGGCTGTTTAGAGGCTCCCTCCATCATGAATTGGTCCAAACTGGGCTGGTTAGAGGCTCCCTACACCATGAATTGGTCCAAACTGGGTTTTTTAGAGGCTCCCTCCACCATGAATTGGTCCAAACTGGGCTGGTTAGAGGCTCCCTCCACCATGAATTGGTCCAAACTGGGGTTTTTAGAGGCTCCCTCCACCATGAATTGGTCCAAACTGGGGTTTTTAGAGGCTCCCTCCACCATGAATTGGTCCAAACTGGGGTTTTTAGAGGCTCCCTCCACCATGAATTGGTCCAAACTGGGGTTTTTAGAGGCTCCCTCCACCATGAATTGGTCCAAACTGGGGTTTTTAGAGGCTCCCTCCACCATGAATTTGCCCAAACTCTGCTGGTTAGAGGCTCAATCCACCCTGATTTTCAAAACAAATGTTGGTGCCAACCTCAACTTACTACAAGGGCCAAATTCACTGCAGGTGACAAGCTCTCCTCACTGCAAGTGCCAAATACACATGTTTCAAGGTGTTTTCCTACTGTCAGAGAGGTGGTATTGAGTGTGTAAAGTGTGTAGTTGTTAGGCTGTGATGTTGGGGTAATAGAGGGTCTTTGGTGTGTTAGATGCCCCCAGACATGCTTCCCCTGCTGTCCCAGTGTCATTCCAGAGGTGTTGGCATCATTTCCTGGGGTGTCATAGTGGACTTGGTGACCCTCCAGACACGGATTTGGGTTTCCCCCTTAACGAGTATCTGTTCCCCATAGACTATAATGGGGTTCGAAACCCGTTCGAACACACGAACATTGAGCGGCTGTTCGAATCGAATTTCGAACCTCGAACATTTTAGTGTTCGCTCATCTCTAAAAATGAGTATATCAGGAAAAAAAGATCTCAGCAGAGGAACTGATCAGGGAGCAGACACCAGACAGGTGTGAACCAAGGTACACCATTAAAGTTTTCTGTGTTACATTATATCTATATCTATCTGCTTTCCTTTTGTTTGCTTTTTCTTTCTGTCTCATTTCCTTCTTTATTTCGGGACTAATATTTTGCACTTTGTCCATTTTTCTCGTCCTATTTTACATTGGAACATCTGGATAGAAAGAGTGGCTGAAGTTGTTAAAACCACCTGCACTTAATGTTTCCATAAATCCTCCATTGCTTAGTCCAAGTGTAACAAAATATCTAATCAGAGGCTTTTCAGCAGCTGCTCTCGCTCCCACATCCTATAAAGATTGTACTAGATCTCTGTAAAATTGCTGTGGCTGATCCAGATAGTTTACTTTAGAAAAACCTATATTTTCAGAATTGGATATGTATGCAATGCATCGCTTTATCGCACCTTTGTCTGATAAAGGTCAATAACCAAAGGCTTTTATAAAATATTCTAGAATGTATTTTCGAATGATTAAGTCTAGACAAAGATGAAAACTTAGTTTTTCGTGGGATTTCAGGTCAACCATGTCAAGTGATGTTGCAGGTATCTCTGCCTGCAGCTGATTTTGAAGGGTATCACATCTGGGGGCGCTGTCAATCATGAGAGTTTGTATTGTGCATGTTAATATAAGGAGGTGAAGAAGGGATTATGCATCTATCTGCACCGCTTTCCCTGCTTGACATCCCCCCCTGTCCAGGTCGGGTCAGTGTCCTCGTCGTCCACCACCTCCTCTTCCAATTCCTCTCCCGGCTCCTCCTCCTCCTCCTGCACACCGAACATGGCAACAGGCAGCCCTGATGGCAACTGTGTCTCCTCATCATCCTCACTGAGGGCGGATTGCTGGTCAACAACAACAACAGGAGATAGCGGATGCTCCAGTGTTTGGGCATCAGGACACAGAAACTCATCTGGTACCTCCTGTGATTCGGGACGTGGTGGGACAGAGCGAGGGACAGTGAATGGACCCGAAAACAGCTCCTGGGAGGTGGGAAAGGTGGGATTACATTTCTGGGAAGATTGGGCAGGAGGAGTTGAGGTAGAGGCTGATTGGCTGGAAGCGTTATCCGCCAGCCATTGTAACACCTGTTCCTGGTGCTCGGGCCTAGTTAGGTTTGTGCCCTGCACCCTACTTAATGTGGCCATCAAGCCGGGGACTGTGGGGAAGCGCAATGCTTGCTGTCGCAGAGCAGTAGTCACGGAAAATGCTGTTGATTGACCGCAACCTTGCTCCCCAGCTGTATTTCCACTCCCCCGTCCTCGTCCCTTTGCGCTAGCCTTGCGCATTTTTAGATGTATAGTAATGCAAATTTTATGGTCTATACACCGATGAAAGCTGGGTTGAGCGTATATAGCCGGACTTAATTGCTCTGTATCCCTGTTTTGGGGGGGACACCGCCTGTAAAGCTGTTAAATATTATATATTTACAATATTCTCTAGCAGACATGGGGTTAACACTCTACTGACATCATAGTCTTATATTTTGGGTGCATGGGTGCGGTTAGAGTAGACCATTTTAGAAATCTCCTTACATAGCTACAAGATGGAAGGTAACACCCACTCTCATGAATATAAATGAGTAAGAAATACACATGTCTGGGTCTGTCTTTGGGAAGACCAGGGGAAGACCAGGAGGTCTGTCTTTGGGAACACCAGGGTGGGTGGTCCAGGCAGATGGACATCCATGGACGTCGTAACCAGCCCAAGTCCACCAACCAGATGACAAGCATGAACCAAGCTGTAACTACAAGATATCCAGATGATTTAACTTCTCTGAAGATGTAAGCTATTGACAATTGACTGATATTTGTGTTATTTGGACATTTTCCCTGTTCCTGTGTTTTCCTTCAAGATATTAATAAACCTCTACACTGATTTATAACAAGATGACTTCTTCCTATCGTGGACAAGGCCAGGTCCGGATATTTAACAGTGGACACAAGTCTCACCGGCAAATACAAGATATTTAACAAAAGCTGGGTTGAGCATATATAGCCGGACCTAATTCCTCTATATCCCTGTTTGGGGGGGACACCGCCGGTAAAGCTGGGTTGAGCGTATATAGCCGGACTTAATGTTCTGTATCCCTGTTAGGTATATGGTTGGACACCGCCTGTAAAGCTGGGTTGAGCGTATATAGCCGGACTGAATTGCTCTGCATCCCTGTTAGGTATATGGGGGGACACCGCCTGTAAAGCTGGGTTGAACATATGTAGCCGGATCTAATTGCTGTGTATCCCTGTTTTGGGGGGACACCCCGTGGAAAGCTTGACTCCTCTCCCTGCAGTGTATAGCTCTGAAAGCTGAGAGCTGTTGTTTTTCTTCCGTTTCTCCCTGCCTACTAGAAGCTAATACCTATCTAGCCCTCAGCAGATCTCTTTCTCTCCCTATCTCTCACCGCAAATGTGACAAAGATGTTGCTGACTATTCTTATAAATTGGAGGTCACATGTTTTCGGCAGCCAATGGGTTTTTAAAATTTTTTTCAATGCCTCCGTTGTCTTAGTTCCTGTCCCACCTCCCCTGCACAGATATTGGTGCAAAAGACACACGAGGGAAGGTGGGAGAGGATACAAATTTTTCCATCGTTTGCCGGGTAGTATTCGATTGGAATCAAATACCTCGAACGGCCTGATATTTGATCGAATACCTATTTGATAGAACGGCAATCGCTCATCTCTAGTGCCTATCTAAGCATGGATATTCTAGTCTAAGGCCCAGTTCACATCTGGGTTTGGTATTCCGTTTGGAGAGTCCACTTGGGGACGCCCAGAACGGAATACCGAACGCATTGACAAGCGGTGAGCACTGAAAGCACACAGACCCCATAGACTATAATGGGGATTGTATGTTTTTCCGCATGATCTCCGCATGACTCATGCGGACACCACGTGGAGAACACACAGACCCTATTATAGTCTATGGGGTCCATGTGCTTTCATAAGCTCACTGCTTGTCAATGCGTTCGGTATTCCGTTGGGGGGTCCCCAAGTGGACTCCCTAAATAGAATACCAAACGCAGATGTGAACGAAACGTAAGTTGTCTCACTAGTGCAGACCAGTTAATAAGTTTACTGAAAAAGCCCCTGAACAGCAATACTGAAACAGAGGGAGATTAGTAGAGTAAGAAATTGTTCTTTTACTGTATGTTATGCTATTCCATACCACCTTCCAGGCCATTTTTTTGCTACTCCGATAAAACCTCTTGCCTCTGTTTCCTATTCCATATGAAGAAGCAAGCAGACTAGACTAGGTTCACATCACCATCGCAGATTCCATCAAAGACCATTGTCTTCTGGTTAAGTGATGTACAAATTGCCAAAAACCCAACCAACCCCATTATAATTAGTAAAGGTCCATCATGATTCACTTGTGCCCTTTATATGATGGATCAGTTCCTGTTATGAATTGAGTCTATTAATGGTTCATAAAAATAAATATCCCAATGAAGATGTGAACACAACTAGAATTGAGTGAACCTTTCAAGATTAGGTCCTGGTTTGGGCTCATTGATTCAGACCTTAAGTTGGACTTGGTTCAAACCGTCCAAGCCAGAAGTTCAAATAAATTGTATTAACAAGTTGTATATTTCACTCTGAGGACTTCTAGGACTTTATTTAACCCTTTTCTACAGCAACTCGTGTCTATGAATAAATGGATGGTAGCCCATGGTAATAAAACACTGTAGGGTATTTTATGTTTTTTAAATTTCACTGTCAATCAATCAATTAACCCTTTCACAAAAAATCACGTGAATGTACATGATTCGGCAATAGGCAGCATGTAATAGAATCCAAGGGATTTCAATGGACTAATGTATTGCAGGGAACAGTATGAGCAATCGGACTCCATAGGGTTCAAGGTCACTAGCGAATCTGAAAATAAAAGTAAAAGAAAAAATAATTTTTTATTAAAGGTATAAAAACACAAAAAAGTTTAAAAAATCTCTTTTCCTAGGTTTCCACGTGCTACAAAATGCCCAAATTATTAAAATATAAACATATTTATCCCGTACTGTGAACGGCGTAGCGGAGAAAAATAATCAAGATGGACAAACTGCTGTTTTTTCAACACTTTGCCTTCTAAAAAAAATGGAATAAAAGAGATCAAACCATCAGAACTTCCCCAAAATGGTGTCAATAAAAATGACATCTTGTCCCGCATAAAAAGATGCCATAACCAGCTTCATATACAGAAATATAAAACAGTCCCAGGGTCACAATATGGTATTTTTTATTTCTATTTTGCAAAGTTTTAAATGTTTTAAAAAATATCAAAACATTACAAACACTATATACGTTTAGTATTTCCATGATCTTACTGATCCATAGAGTACAGGTAACATGTCATTTTTACCACATAGTGAATACCTTAAAAATTAAAGAATTAAAGAATTTTTTAAAAAAATTAAAGAATTAAATTAGAAAATTAAAGAATTAAAAAATTAAAGAAATTGGAGAATATGCATTTTTTTTCCAATTACACCTCATTCAGATTTTTTTTTCCAGTTTCCCAGTACATTTCACAGGATATTGAGTGGTGCCATTAGAAAATACCATTTGTTTCGCACACAATAAGCCATCATGTGACTCTGAAAAACAGAAAAATATGGCTCTTGGACTGGGGAGAGGGAAAAACGGAAGTGCTAAAACGAAAATTGGCTGAGGCATGATAGGGTTAAATCAAAGTATTCCTTTCCAATCATAACGCTACAATTTCCCAGAATCTCCACACTGTAGTATTCTATTATTATTGTATGTATTATTGCTATCGCTTTCAGTCTGACTATCTGAGACTCTATCTCTCTAATCTCTCCCCACAAAATAGACATCTTCTCTTTTTGTCTGGGCTTCCTTTACTGTCTATGAGTCATCAGTGACCTGTAGTCCCTAATGATTGGTTGCCCTTTATCATCAGGGCTATGGTGGCCTCTGTTTTAGCTGGTTTGTGCACATTGAGCAGCAAGAAGTTTGGCCAAAAATTTCCAGAAAGTTTAGGCTGAACCAGTTTTCTCATCTCAATGCACAACTCATATTTCCTTTCAAGCAAGTTAACAGTGTAATGAAAGTTTTGTAAGGCTTTGACAACACATTATCAGCCTGTTTCTCAGTTGTGGTTGTGGTTACCACTTAATCCCCATTGAAAGCTCTTTATAGTGTGTCCATATTAATCAGGATTTCTGTATTAAGAACAAAGAATTTCATAGTCCTTTCAGTATAATACCGGAGGACAAAAGCTTTTTATTTTGTAGAAGATAATTAATTTGGAATCAGCAAAATAAATGAGAAAATAATCAATTATTTACAAAGAATTGTATTATCTCTTTTTGATAAGCTGAATTATAGAGGCAGAGACATAAACAATTACTATGAACCAATTAACGGCAGATATTTCCAGAAACAAATGAAGTAAACAAGTTACTCAACCGTGAATTGTCATCGTGTTCTGTTTACCTAAAGGGTCACGTAAGGCTGAGACATTAATCATACAATCCAATTAAGCTGAGTAGTCACCTAAGCCTTAATGGTAGACTTGTATATACCCCATACACCTACTCTACATAATTCACAAATGATAAATACTACATTATTTTTCCAAGATATACCACAAAAACTATTTACCTTCTATCCATAGGATATAGGATAAATAACTATTCAGTGGGGCCTGGATGGTAAGATTCAGTGCTTGGTTATATTAGCTGCACCCATTAAAGGGATCCTATCATTAGAATCCCTTTTTTTCTCCATAACACGTAGGAATAGCCTTAAGAATGGCTATTCTTCTCCTACCTTTAGATGTCTTATCCACGCCACTGATCAGTAGATATTCCATTTTCCATCTTTATGCAAATGAGTTCTCTCGCAGCACTGGGGACGGGCCCCAGCACTCAAACAGCACTGGGGGCATCCCCAGTGCTGCAAGAGAACTCTCCAATGCCGCCTCCATCTTCTTCAGGAACCGGTCTGTACGTGTTGTCTTCCAGCCTGGTTTTCAATTTTCTACGCATGCGCAATCGGCTCTGCCAGCAGGCAGAGCTGAAGGCACCTGCGCACGGCCATTTTTTGTGGCTCTTGTAGTAAGTGACAACAAAAAAATGGCCATGCACAGGTGCAGTCGGCTCTGCCCGAGGCCCACGGGCAGAGACGATTGCACATGCGTAGAAGATTGTAAGCCAGTGCCGGAAGACAATGCATAGAGGCCGGTTCCTGAAGAAGATGGAGGCGGCATTGGAGAGTTCTCTTGCAGCACTGGTGATGCCCCCAGTGCTGATTGAGCGCTGGGAACTGCCCCCAGTGCTACAAGAGAACTCATTTGCATAAAGATGGAAAACGGAATATCTACCTATTAATCTACGGATTCCTGGGTCTTGGCGTGACCACTGAGCTCATTGAGTGCTGTGTACACAACAATCGGGAAGTCAGAGATGGTAATATACCATTCCATCCTTCTCTATGTGATGTCCAGATGTTGTAATAGCCGGCTCCCTACCCTGCAGTTGCATGAGCTACAGGTACATCCTTGCAAGGTTAAAAGTGGACCACCATGATGTCTAAAGTCAATGGGTGATTCGGAAACAGTTAAACACCAAACGCTATGATCACAAAGGAGTTAAAGTGATCTAGTATAGTACCTGTATCTAGAATGTTATCACATAAGTGTAGGAATAAAAGGGGGATGAAGGGTTTTATAAAACGTCCCAACTACTGTTGATGTTTGATTCTCATTTTCCATAGAAGTGATTCTGCTGTGGACAATATACAATACAATACAATATTTCAGCTCAGGATAATGTATTAGAATCTCCATCTGCCCTACAGAAATAACTTTATTTTGAAAGTGAAACAAGAGCATAAGTAAATGGTAGTCAAGCAAAGCAAAAAAAAAAAAAAAAAAATCAATAGAAACTGTTAAGTTGATCTCGGGTTATAATTAATTATGTTACAAGTCTGTGAATGTGAGACTAACAAATACACCTCGTCCTAGAAATTACAGATCCGTAATCATTTAATTGCATCAACGAGGGAACATATCCATAACAGGATGAATTAAAATACATTTCATTTTTCACACAATAAATTCCGTTCTCCTGACTCAGATATATTAGCTTTTTCGTAGTAATGATTGTTATCTGGAAAAAACGAGAGGGAGAGCCAAAAAAATATTGCAATGTCAACAAATTGTCTAACTTGTAACGTTGTCCTAATTTTTGAAAGCCGTACAGATCAATGGCTTTTTAGTTGACAAATTTTGCATCGGTCACTAAATATGGGGAATAAATTGAGAAAAATAGCTGGAGACATATGGTTGGGGAATGAAAGAAACACATTGGTAGGATGAAGTCGAAATAAAAAAGAAAAAAAAACCTTCAGTGCAGCTTTAAATACTTCACGAAATGTGTCAAACACTACAGTGCAGAAAAACATCTCACCATAGCAGTGCCAAACAACACCATGCAAAACAATATGCCTCCACAGAAGAGCCAAACACCAATGGGCAGCAGAATATCTCACCATAGCAGTGCCAAACAAATACCACTGTATAGGTTAAAGGGGCTCTATCAGCAAAATCATGCTGCTAGAGCCCCACATATGCGTGCATAGCCTTTAAAAAGGCTATTCAGGCAATGTAAATGTTATATTACACTACCCCCCCCCGTTTTAAAATAATAACCTAAAAAAGAAGGTGCTCTACTTACGGATCGTGCACCCTGGGCGGGCATTCTGGGTGTGTCTTCATCTTCTTCCCCACCTCTTCTTCCTCCGATGTCTTCGGGTCCCGTCTTCCTCCGGCGATTGCTCGCGGACACTGATAAAAAAAAATTGCCTAGGCGCATGCGCAGTAGCCGTAGTAGAAGCCCAAGCTATTTTTTTTTTATCAGTGTCCGCGAGCAAGCGTCGGAGGAAGATGGGACCCGAAGACATCGGAGGAACAAGAGGCGGGGAAGAAGATGAAGACACACCCAGAATGCCCGCCCAGGGTGCACGTTCCGTATGTAGAGCACATTCTTTTTTAGGTTATTATTTTAAAACGGGGGGGGGGGGGGGGTAGTGTAATATAACATTTACAGTGCCTGAATAGCCTTTTTAAAGGCTATGCACGCATATGTGGGGCTCTAGCAGCATGATTTTGCTGATAGAGCCCCTTTAACCTATACAGTGGTATTTGTTTGGCACTGCTATGGTGAGATATTCTGCTGCCCATTGGTGTTTGGCTCTTCTGTGGAGGCATATTGTTTTGCATGGTGTTGTTTGGCACTGCTATGGAGAGATGTTTTTCTGCACTGTAGTGTTTGACACATTTCGCGAAGTATTTAAAGCTGCACTGAAGGTTTTTTTTCTTTTTTTGCACGCATATGTGGGGCTCTAGCAGCATGATTTTGCTGATAGAGCCCCTTTAACATATACCTCCAGAGAAGCTACTACAATGCAGCAGCACCAATTCCCAGTATGCAGCACTAAATCATTGGCAGCAGCATTTTCCAAGCCTTCCTCCATCCTAATGGCCACTACAGTCCTCTTCTTTACACCCCTAGCCCATAAGCAGTAGCATTTTCCCCAAATAAAACCCTACAAATTTGCTACAAATCATTCCCCAACCCCACAATGTTAGGAGGATCCCCAAAACAGAGAAAGGAGATAAGAAGAGACTCCTATCTCCAGTACCAGTCCATAATGCCACCATAACGCCATAAGGTGTTTTGCCTGCAGACTTGGCTGAACTGTTTCTGGATGAAGGACCTGAAGACTCTTGCAAGGCTGACAAAATTGGTGCAGTGTTGAAGCAGAAATTGGAAGGGACCTGAACGTATTGTTCTAGATTATGGTACATAGGAATCTGCCTTTTAATTTTTTATAGAAAAGCTCTATTATCTTTACTTGCTCTATGTTCTTGATATTACAGAATCCAGAAAATCCTGAGAATGTACTTGCTGAGATCCAAAAATATGAAAATTACAATTTTTAAAGGGGATCTCCATGGAGGATGTCAATACTTACTTCCCCCAGTGTGTTTTGTGTCTACGAACCATGGGTTTCCAGGGTGGTTGTGAACTTGTACCCAGTCCTTGAGTTCTTACATCTCCTCCATCTTCTGGGGGTGCATTATGGAAGCTGGTTTTACTATTAGAATAATATATTCAGCCGGGCTCCATAGCACAGGTGACTAAGATTGATCACATGACTAGGGATTGAACCATCCACAAGGAGGAAGAAATCATTGCAACCCACCCCAGAGAACCCCTTTAGGCCGGGGTCCCATGTGCCACAAATGCAACAGTGTTTTACAGTCTCTGCAAAGTGGATGGGATTCCAGCAAATCCCATCCCCACACTGCAGAAAAATACATGCAACAGAAAAGCGCTACGGGAAAAACCAAGATGGGTTTCTGCAGCAGTTTTTCTCACAGCGCTTTTGCGCTGTGGCCTGCTACATAGGGCCTTAGTCTTAAGGTACTGTATGCTCACATGGCAATTTTTTTGCAGACATTTCTCCTTGAAATCCAATGTGTACAAATCTCCTTTAGGTTCATTGAACAGCTGGAACAATGTCAGCTGCAAAACTTCCATAAACCAATACATATTACTATTATGGGGAGGGGTAAAGTCACCTTTCAGTAATTACAGAACCTCTTAGGTATATTTTTGACTTCCTCCGCATCAATACCACATGATATAAGGTATACCAGAAGGACCAAAGTTAAGGATTACTGCGCTTCACCCAATGGATACATAATCAAACATTCTTTATTAGAGTTCAGAAGAAACACAACGCATTTCGGGCATCAATTGCCCTTTTTCAAGTGTAAATGAACTGCCGCTCCATTCCCCACACTCTCCCTTGTGGTGTTGCGGTCACCTGTTACCATGCACACGCCAGTCAAGCCGGCCCCGCACACGTACTGCCCAGCGGGAGCGCGCATGGTAACAGGTGACCACAACATCACAGGGGAGAGCACGGGGACCGGAGCAGCAGGTCATTTAAACTTGAAAAAGAGCAATCGATGTCTGAAACGTTGTCGTGTTTGTTCTGAACTCCAATAAAGAAGGTTTGATTATCTATCCATTGGGTGAAGTGCGGTAATCCTTAACGTTGGTCCTTCTGGTATTCATTTGACACCATTGGTGGTATGGATTCTGCTGCTATACACCACCCAGGGAGGAATCCCCCGCTATACGGTTCTGAGGCATATTCGGTAGCTGTGAATCCCTCACAACTCACCCAGGTGAGAGTCACCTTTGTGTAGATTTTACCACTATATTACCCAACTTCACCATATACAGCTGGTGCTGTTCTTGTCTTTGTTTTCACATATGATATAAGGTTGCTGTTCACTTTTAGTGACTATACAGCTATCCGTTCAGCCGTACAACAACATTGTCTATATATCTAGCTAAAAACATAATTTGGTGGGTGAAGTATTGGGGCATATTACAGAATGAGGAATGAGACAAATTATCTGCCATGCAGAGCTGAAAAGCAGAATATATTGAACGGCATCTTTGCTCTAATCAACTATAGCGATCCAGCCCTGCCGCTTTAATAGGTACATATATTTGCTAAATCACATTAGCATACATTTGCAAACAAACCTGCTGTAATGTGACACAATCTCATTTTTTATGTTTATACCTGAATTGCTCATAGTATTTTTTTGCATTACGGCATAAACATTTTTACCATTTTTAAACATTCGGCATTACATTAGAATAGAGATATTTTGGAATATTTTAGCATATTTAGAACCATTTTCAATTCACTTTTATATTAAAAATCACCTTGTCCACAACCTGTTCTTTGCTTAGATCTTACTTTATGGGCCAGTAGTGGCATTATTATTTGTCATAGGGGATATAGAGTCACAATTTTTGTAGCACATTTGTTTTTTGTGCAAAAATTTGTGACATAACGTCTTCATATTTCCATATATGGAGCTGGTCAAGGGTCTTTCCTGCAGGATGAGCTATCCTTTTTACAGGTATCATGATGGTGATTTATGCGTTTTGATTTTCTTCTATTATGGCGTTTACCATGTAGGATGAATACTCGGGTGATTGAACCCAAAGGTGTTTGATGGCTCATATAATATACTGCAAAACTTCTGTATTGCAATATACTGTATACTATATATCTACTCCACTTTTATTACACCGTGGTTCATATTTTTTGATAGGCCATTACCTGCTGAAATAACCCCAGGACGTAAAAGGCCCTATTTAATTACCAATCCTCATTCCTGCTCACTGCCGAATCCACTTCCCCTTCTGCCCTCCAGGGGTCCTCAATTATCCCATCGCTGGCATTGGAGGGTAGTAAGAGAAGCAGCTGGAAGCAAGAGTGGGTTATTATTGTTATTATTATACTCAGGGGGTCTATTCAGACCCCTGAGTATAATGATCGGAGGCTTGGGGGAGGTGAGTGAACATAAACAATAGAGTTATTCACCTCTCCTGGGATTCAGTGTGACTCTCCCCTGTCTTTGGGCCTCTGTAGTGATGTCACAGACGTTGCATGGTCAGGCTGGTATTGCGACATCTGTGACGTTATTAAAGAGGGACAAAAACAGTAGGAGTGCAGAAGAGGTGAGTACCACTGTTTTTATGTTTGCCACCTCACCTGGGCTTCCAATCACTATGAAAAAACCCCAAAGTATAACAATAGTTGATGGGGCCACAATGGGATATAATAGTGTGTGGAGGGGCCACTATGAGACATAATATTGTTGGAAGGGGCCACTATGGGACATTATACAGTGTGGAGGGAACACTATGTTACAATATACTGTGTGGAGGGGCCGCTATGGGACATTATTCTGTGTGCAGAGGACACTATGGGACATTATACTGTGTGAAAGAACTTCTATGGGACATTACACTGTGTTCAGGGGTCACTATGAGATGTTATACTGTGTGCAGAGGCTGCTACGGAACATTATATTGTGCAGGGGCCACTATGATATATTATATACAATATGTAGGGGCCCAAACTTAAAAGTTTGTTATGGGTCCCAGTCTTTGCTAGTTACACCCCTACAAGTACATATAAGTCAAATGTCAGCAAGGAGTTATTATCTGAATGGGTGACAACTGTCTTTACGTTCTAAAATGCAAATTGTTTTAAGACAAAGAATTGAAATAAGTCTTAGAACTAATGTATGCCCCAGCCGAGGCGCTAGAATAATTGAGTATCCTGGTATATCCTGATTATTATTTATATGCCATCAGTTTTACCTAATTCCAGATATATTATTTTATTATTATATTATTTGCTTGTAGTCTATAACACTCTTGGTATAGATTTAGAGTAACTGATTATTCTGTGAGCAATACAATATATTACCACTCAGTGTAATGTAATATGATGGAATATAAATGTTACATAACATCGATTCAAAGTTTTTATTACATTAGGAGAAACAGAACCTTTCCGTAACCCTGTGTGTAGTCTCTGAAACGCGTCGCGCTGCCTTGTGTTACAAATGCTCCTGTCTTACTGTGACCATACAACTGATATTCAGTTATATTATCGATCTCTGACCAACTTCGGTCAAGAATCATTAGTTTTTTGGAAGGCGTATCTCCTGACAGGCCACTAGTCATAGTCCGGTCAGCTGAGAGCTCTGTCACATCAGGCGGTTTGAGAACATGTTTTCTCTGAACTGGAACTTACTTTCAATAAGTTTTTACTGTTTCTATTATTTTTTTGCACATATACTTTTTGTATAAAGCTGTGTTTTAGAAGATAGA
Source organism: Leptodactylus fuscus (assembly GCF_031893055.1). NCBI lineage: Eukaryota > Metazoa > Chordata > Amphibia > Anura > Leptodactylidae > Leptodactylus > Leptodactylus fuscus. The sequence goes on from NC_134268.1 coordinate 188,850,776, forward strand.
TATTGGACAATTTTTGCCTTTGGCAGGTATTAAAGAGAATAGAACATCAATAAATGACAAAAGTAAAGCGAAGGAAAAGTTGCTCCGAGATTTTGTCTGTTTCACGACATTCTGCATACTTTTGAAGTTTTGTCAAAATTCATGGCACTAGTTAACCCCTTCCCCGCATGCATTTTCAATGTTGTTTTTGACCCCCTCACTTTCCAACCCCCATATTTTTTTATTTTTTTTTCCGTTCACAGAGCCATATGAGAGCTTATTGTTTGCAGGGCAAATTGTACTTTGTAATTGAACCATTTGATAGCCTGTACGATGTAGTGGGAAGCTGGTATAAAATTCAGAATGGGGTGGAATTGGAGAAAAACAAAATTTTTGCATAGATTTTTTTTTTTATGTTTTAACCCTTTAATAGGGTTGAGCGATCGTGTTCGGAAAAGATCGGATTCCGATCGACGGTCGAGAAAATTTCACGATCACCATCAGAATTCCGCACACGATCTTTTTATGTGGGATCGAGATCGGTGATCTTTTCCCACAATGCATTGCTTAGCCTTCACACTGAGTATACGCTGTATACTCAGTGTGAAGGCTCCGCTGCAGTTCCATAGGAATAAATGGAAGCAGCCAGCACACAGCCTTAACCCCCTGTGCGCCGGCTGCCTCCATTCATTGGAATGGGAGGCTAAACTAAACATCTCTAGCAGCTACTTACCTCTAGAGATGGCTGCTCCGGTGCCCTCCTTCTTCTTGCCTCGCTACTCCGCTCCCAGGTTAGTGTTTAAAGCGCTAGGTAGGCGGGTCTTGTGGCTTAGGAGAGTGTGGGCGGGTACAGGGCGGGGAGACGTGACGTCTCCCCTCCCAGTACCCGCCCATACTCTCCTAACCTGGCAGGGAGGGGGCAGGGAGCAGCGTGGAGCGGCAGGGAAGCAAAGAAGAAGGAAGGCACCGGACCAGCCATCTCTGGAGGTAAGTGGACACCAGGGGGGACTAAACAGCCAGAGGATTAAAAAAAAATCCTCTGGCTACTTTAGTGATTCACTACACAGCGTGGATTCTAACAATTGTTAGATTCCATGCTGTATAGTGAATAGGATTGCTTTCAAAATCCGATCTCCAATTAATTAAAAAATCTCATTGACTTGCATTGGGATCAGAATTGGGATCGAGATCGGGTTCAAATGAAAAATGATCGGAAATCGGATTTTAAAATCAATCCTGAAAAGTCAAGATTGGCTCAACCCTACCCTTTAATAAACTCTAAAACTTTCCAAAAAATGTTTTGTTTTTTTTCGTAGAATCGCCATATTGCATAAGGTGACTTTTTGGACGTGGCCAGATATACTTTTTATTCATATCAATTTTGGAAATGTTTACTGCTATGATCACTTTTTATCCAAATTTTATGGAAGTTGAAAGAATGAAAAAATGGCAGTTTAGCTCATTAAATTTTTATCCCGCTACAGAAAGTTTGTAAACCGGCATTAAATAGTAGTAAGTTGATGGTAAAAGGTAATGTTGGTGGGTGTCATGACATTATGAGGACTAGCATATTTCTTTGGTCTTTCTATGTTGAGATGTCAAGGAGGCGGTCCTATCAGTGATTGACAGCTATCTCTGTATACAATTTTAGAAGGGAAGGTGACAGTCAAACTTGACTTTTCAACATGGAAAAAAACTGGATTTCATTGTACTCAGCTCTCCTGAAATATAACATGCTGACTGCAGACTGAACTGCATATTTTATATGGCAGGTTCTCTTTAACGACTACATAATAAGCTAACACGCGTTGTAATGCATTATTAAAATAATCCGATACAAATATTGACTGAACTGTGCCATTCAGATAATACAAAGAGGACTTGGATGGATTGCAGATAGGGAGAGAAATTCTCTTATCTCCGTAGTTCTCTCACATCTGAAATTCCTGCAAGTATAAGAGGCAGTAAGAGAGGAAAAGCTAATATTTAAGTATCTAGGCAAACAATATGGATGGCAGATAGATGGATACTGTGGATAGGCTTCATAATAGAGGCTTATGTTATGGTAAAATTGATTTTTTATTACAAATATTGTACATTAATCTCTATAAAATGATATATTTAAAAGTGGACAAAAACAGCTCCTAAATAGAGATGAGCGAACAGTGTTCTATCGAACTCATGTTCGATCGGATATTAGGCTGTTCGGCATGTTCGAATCGAATCGAACACCGCGTGGTAAAGTGCGCCATTACTCGATTCCCCTCCCACCTTCCCTGGCGCCTTTTTTGCTCCAATAACAGCGCAGGGGAGGTGGGACAGGAACTACGACACCGGTGACGTTGAAAAAAGTAGGCAAAACCCATTGGCTGCCGAAAACATGTGACCTCTAATTTAAAAGAACAGCGCCGCCCAGCTTCGCGTCATTCTGAGCTTGCAATTCACCGAGGACGGAGGTTTCCGTCCAGTTAGCTAGGGGTTAGATTCTGGGTAGGCAGGGACAGGCTAGGATAGGAAGGAGAAGACAACCAACAGCTCTTATAAGAGCTAAATTCCAGGGAGAAGCTTGTCAGTGTAACGTGGCACTGACGGGCTCAATCGCCGCAACCCAGCTTTCCCAGGATCCTGAATGGAATACACTGTCAGTGTATTCCCGTATACCCGATATATACCCCCGATACCCGTTCCAACGGTGTGCCCCCCCACCTTCACCCCAGAAATACCCTGCAAGTCCCCTAGCAATAGGATTGGGGCTATATACACCCACTATTTTTGCTACTGCCATATAGTGCCATTGTCTCACTGGGAATTCAAAGAATATATTGGGCTTACATATAACTTCAATTCCAGGGAGAAGCTTGTCAGTGTAACGTGGCACTGACGGGCTCAATCGCCGCAACCCAGCTTTCCCAGGATCCTGAATGGAACACACTGACAGTGTATTCCCGTATACCCCATATATACACCCCAAATCCCCGTTCCAACGGTGTGCCCCCCCACCTTCACCTCAGAAATACCCTGCAAGTCCCCTAGCAATAGAATTGGGGCTATATACACCCACAATTTTTGCTACTGGTATATAGTGCCATTGTCTGACTGGGAATTCAAAGAATATATTGGGGTGACGTGCACCCACAATTTTTGCTACTGCTATACAGTGCCATTGTCTGACTGGGAATTCAAAGAATATATGGGGGTTATGTGCACCCACAATTTTTAATACTGGTATACAGTGCCATTGTCTCACTGGGAATTCAAAGAATATATGGGGGTTATGTGCACCCACAATTTTTAATACTGGTATACAGTGCCATTGTCTGACTGGGAATTCAAAGAATATATTGGGGTTATGTGCACCCACAATTTTTAATACTGGTATATAGTGCCATTGTCTGACTGGGAATTCAAAGAATATATGGGGGTTATGTGCACCCACAATTTTTAATACTGGTATACAGTGCCATTGTCTGACTGGGAATTCAAAGAATATATGGGGGTTATGTGCACCCACAATTTTTACTACTGGTATATAGTGCCATTGTCTGACTGGGAATTCAAAGAATATATTGGGGTTATGTGCACCCACAATTTTTACTACTGGTATACAGTGCCATTGTCTCACTGGGAATTCAAAGAATATATTGGGGTTATGTGCACCCACAATTTTTACTACTGGTATATAGTGCCATTGTCTGACTGGGAATTCAAAGAATATATGGGGGTTACGTGCACCCACAATTTTTGCTACTGCTATACAGTTCCATTGTCTCACTGGGAATTCAAAGAATATATGGGGGTTATGTGCACCCACAATTTTTAATACTGGTATACAGTGCCATTGTCTGACTGGGAATTCAAAGAATATATGGGGGTTATGTGCACCCACAATTTTTAATACTGGTATACAGTGCCATTGTCTGACTGGGAATTCAAAGAATATATGGGGGTTATGTGCACCCACAATTTTTACTACTGGTATACAGTGCCATTGTCTGACTGGGAATTCAAAGAATATATTGGGGTGACGTGCACCCACAATTTTTGCTACTGCTATACAGTGTCATTGTCTCACTGGGAATTCAAAGAATATATGGGGGTTACGTGCACCCACAATTTTTAATACTGGTATACAGTGCCATTGTCTGACTGGGAATTCAAAGAATATATTGGGGTTATGTGCACCCACAATTTTTACTACTGGTATACAGTGCCATTGTCTGACTGGGAATTCAAAGAATATATGGGGGTTATGTGCACCCACAATTTTTAATACTGGTATATAGTGCCATTGTCTGACTGGGAATTCAAAGAATATATGGGGGTTACGTGCACCCACAATTTTTGCTACTGCTATACAGTTCCATTGTCTCACTGGGAATTCAAAGAATATATGGGGGTTATGTGCACCCACAATTTTTACTACTGGTATACAGTGCCAGTTTCTGACTGGGAATTCAAAGAATATATTGGGGTTATAAATACCCTCATTTCTTGCTACTGCCATATAGTGCCAGTTTCTGACTGGTAATTCAAAGAATATATTGGGGTTATAAATACCCTCATTTCTTGCTACTGGTATATAGTGCCATTGTCTGACTGGGAATTCAAAGAATATATTGGGGTTACGTGCACCCACAATTTTTACTACTGGTATACAGTGCCATTGTCTGACTGGGAATTCAAAGAATATATTGGGGTTATGTGCACCCACAATTTTTAATACTGGTATACAGTGCCATTGTCTGACTGGGAATTCAAAGAATATATTGGGGTTATGTGCACCCACAATTTTTGCTACTGCTATACAGTGCCATTGTCTCACTGGGAATTCAAAGAATATATGGGGGTTATGTGCACCCACAATTTTTGCTACTGCTATACAGTGCCATTGTCTCACTGGGAATTCAAAGAATATATGGGGGTTATGTGCACCCACAAATTTTAATACTGGTATACAGTGCCATTGTCTGACTGGGAATTCAAAGAATATATGGGGGTTATGTGCACCCACAATTTTTACTACTGGTATATAGTGCCATTGTCTGACTGGGAATTCAAAGAATATATTGGGGTTATGTGCACCCACAATTTTTACTACTGGTATACAGTGCCATTGTCTCACTGGGAATTCAAAGAATATATTGGGGTTATGTGCACCCACAATTTTTACTACTGGTATATAGTGCCATTGTCTGACTGGGAATTCAAAGAATATATGGGGGTTACGTGCACCCACAATTTTTGCTACTGCTATACAGTTCCATTGTCTCACTGGGAATTCAAAGAATATATGGGGGTTATGTGCACCCACAATTTTTAATACTGGTATACAGTGCCATTGTCTGACTGGGAATTCAAAGAATATATGGGGGTTATGTGCACCCACAATTTTTAATACTGGTATACAGTGCCATTGTCTGACTGGGAATTCAAAGAATATATGGGGGTTATGTGCACCCACAATTTTTACTACTGGTATACAGTGCCATTGTCTGACTGGGAATTCAAAGAATATATTGGGGTGACGTGCACCCACAATTTTTGCTACTGCTATACAGTGCCATTGTCTCACTGGGAATTCAAAGAATATATGGGGGTTATGTGCACCCACAATTTTTAATACTGGTATACAGTGCCATTGTCTGACTGGGAATTCAAAGAATATATTGGGGTTATGTGCACCCACAATTTTTACTACTGGTATACAGTGCCATTGTCTGACTGGGAATTCAAAGAATATATGGGGGTTATGTGCACCCACAATTTTTAATACTGGTATATAGTGCCATTGTCTGACTGGGAATTCAAAGAATATATGGGGGTTACGTGCACCCACAATTTTTGCTACTGCTATACAGTTCCATTGTCTCACTGGGAATTCAAAGAATATATGGGGGTTATGTGCACCCACAATTTTTACTACTGGTATACAGTGCCAGTTTCTGACTGGGAATTCAAAGAATATATTGGGGTTATAAATACCCTCATTTCTTGCTACTGCCATATAGTGCCAGTTTCTGACTGGTAATTCAAAGAATATATTGGGGTTATAAATACCCTCATTTCTTGCTACTGGTATATAGTGCCATTGTCTGACTGGGAATTCAAAGAATATATTGGGGTTACGTGCACCCACAATTTTTACTACTGGTATACAGTGCCATTGTCTGACTGGGAATTCAAAGAATATATTGGGGTTATGTGCACCCACAATTTTTAATACTGGTATACAGTGCCATTGTCTGACTGGGAATTCAAAGAATATATTGGGGTTATGTGCACCCACAATTTTTGCTACTGCTATACAGTGCCATTGTCTCACTGGGAATTCAAAGAATATATGGGGGTTATGTGCACCCACAATTTTTGCTACTGCTATACAGTGCCATTGTCTCACTGGGAATTCAAAGAATATATGGGGGTTATGTGCACCCACAATTTTTAATACTGGTATACAGTGCCATTGTCTGACTGGGAATTCAAAGAATATATTGGGGTTATGTGCACCCACAATTTTTAATACTGGTATATAGTGCCATTGTCTGACTGGGAATTCAAAGAATATATGGGGGTTATGTGCACCCACAATTTTTAATACTGGTATACAGTGCCATTGTCTGACTGGGAATTCAAAGAATATATTGGGGTTATGTGCACCCACAATTTTTACTACTGCTATACAGTTCCATTGTCTCACTGGGAATTCAAAGAATATATGGGGGTTATGTGCACCCACAATTTTTAATACTGGTATACAGTGCCATTGTCTGACTGGGAATTCAAAGAATATATGGGGGTTATGTGCACCCACAATTTTTACTACTGGTATACAGTGCCATTGTCTGACTGGGAATTCAAAGAATATATTGGGGTGACGTGCACCCACAATTTTTGCTACTGCTATACAGTGCCATTGTCTCACTGGGAATTCAAAGAATATATGGGGGTTATGTGCACCCACAATTTTTAATACTGGTATACAGTGCCATTGTCTGACTGGGAATTCAAAGAATATATTGGGGTTATGTGCACCCACAATTTTTACTACTGGTATACAGTGCCATTGTCTGACTGGGAATTCAAAGAATATATGGGGGTTATGTGCACCCACAATTTTTGCTACTGCTATACAGTTCCATTGTCTCACTGGGAATTCAAAGAATATATGGGGGTTATGTGCACCCACAATTTTTAATACTGGTATACAGTGCCATTGTCTGACTGGGAATTCAAAGAATATATGGGGGTTATGTGCACCCACAATTTTTACTACTGGTATACAGTGCCATTGTCTGACTGGGAATTCAAAGAATATATTGGGGTGACGTGCACCCACAATTTTTGGTACTGCTATACAGTGCCATTGTCTCACTGGGAATTCAAAGAATATATGGGGGTTATGTGCACCCACAATTTTTAATACTGGTATACAGTGCCATTGTCTGACTGGGAATTCAAAGAATATATTGGGGTTATGTGCACCCACAATTTTTAATACTGGTATATAGTGCCATTGTCTGACTGGGAATTTAAAGAATATATGGGGGTTATGTGCACCCACAATTTTTAATACTGGTATACAGTGCCATTGTCTGACTGGGAATTCAAAGAATATATTGGGGTTATGTGCACCCACAATTTTTACTACTGGTATACAGTGCCATTGTCTCACTGGGAATTCAAAGAATATATTGGGGTTATGTGCACCCACAATTTTTACTACTGGTATATAGTGCCATTGTCTGACTGGGAATTCAAAGAATATATGGGGGTTACGTGCACCCACAATTTTTGCTACTGCTATACAGTTCCATTGTCTCACTGGGAATTCAAAGAATATATGGGGGTTATGTGCACCCACAATTTTTAATACTGGTATACAGTGCCATTGTCTGACTGGGAATTCAAAGAATATATGGGGGTTATGTGCACCCACAATTTTTACTACTGGTATACAGTGCCATTGTCTGACTGGGAATTCAAAGAATATATTGGGGTGACGTGCACCCACAATTTTTGCTACTGCTATACAGTGCCATTGTCTCACTGGGAATTCAAAGAATATATGGGGGTTATGTGCACCCACAATTTTTAATACTGGTATACAGTGCCATTGTCTGACTGGGAATTCAAAGAATATATTGGGGTTATGTGCACCCACAATTTTTACTACTGGTATATAGTGCCATTGTCTGACTGGGAATTCAAAGAATATATTGGGGTTATGTGCACCCACAATTTTTACTACTGGTATACAGTGCCATTGTCTGACTGGGAATTCAAAGAATATATGGGGGTTATGTGCACCCACAATTTTTAATACTGGTATATAGTGCCATTGTCTGACTGGGAATTCAAAGAATATATGGGGGTTACGTGCACCCACAATTTTTGCTACTGCTATACAGTTCCATTGTCTCACTGGGAATTCAAAGAATATATGGGGGTTATGTGCACCCACAATTTTTAATACTGGTATACAGTGCCATTGTCTGACTGGGAATTCAAAGAATATATTGGGGTTATGTGCACCCACAATTTTTAATACTGGTATATAGTGCCATTGTCTGACTGGGAATTCAAAGAATATATGGGGGTTATGTGCACCCACAATTTTTAATACTGGTATACAGTGCCATTGTCTGACTGGGAATTCAAAGAATATATGGGGGTTATGTGCACCCACAATTTTTACTACTGGTATACAGTGCCATTGTCTGACTGGGAATTCAAAGAATATATTGGGGTGACGTGCACCCACAATTTTTGCTACTGCTATACAGTGCCATTGTCTGACTGGGAATTCAAAGAATATATTGGGGTTATGTGCACCCACAATTTTTAATACTGGTATATAGTGCCATTGTCTGACTGGGAATTCAAAGAATATATGGGGGTTATGTGCACCCACAATTTTTAATACTGGTATACAGTGCCATTGTCTGACTGGGAATTCAAAGAATATATGGGGGTTATGTGCACCCACAATTTTTACTACTGGTATACAGTGCCATTGTCTGACTGGGAATTCAAAGAATATATTGGGGTGACGTGCACCCACAATTTTTGCTACTGCTATACAGTGCCATTGTCTGACTGGGAATTCAAAGAATATATGGGGGTTACGTGCACCCACAATTTTTAATACTGCTATACAGTTCCATTGTCTCACTGGGAATTCAAAGAATATATGGGGGTTACGTGCACCCACAATTTTTAATACTGGTATACAGTGCCATTGTCTCACTGGGAATTCCACAAATAATTTGGGGATTCATTCACCCTACATCTCAGGCTCTTGCCATATTCACCCAGGTTGTCAGTGCTGCACCAGCTCGTTCCCAGACAGCTCGGCCCGAAAAACACGTTACCTATATAGAGGATTTGGACAATGAAGACAACATGTTCTAAATCTAATGTCTGCACCTTCTCCAGAATTAAAATAAAGGCAGCGTTTAACTTTCAAATAGCACTGCACAAAGGAAGAGCTTATCAGCTTGTCTCATGACATGCTACTGAAAAGTTTCATTTGTGTATCTTAATGTAAATATAGTTGTATAAGCTTTTTGGGTTTTAGGCACTGCCAAGTTATTTATTACCACCCGCTCCCTTATAATGATGATGACGCCAAAGTCACTGTGGGTGTTCAGAGCTCACAGCTTTGGGTGACATTTGTCTTGCTCTCTGTCGGTACCAGCTGTCTTTTTGGATACCGTAAAGTTATGTTGACTTTATTAACAGCTATAGAAGCTTTAGCCAGGTTGTGACGGTGTGTAACCCTAACAACACTAAGTGGGATACACATTAATAGTCAGTCTATGTACGCTAAACGTATCACTGAAGTAATTTTTTTTCCCTCTCCCCTAATATAAGAAAGGAACAGACATTAGACCTAGACCGGGGTTCGAGGCTTGAAAAAATCCAGTATTATTTGTTCTTCATGATGTGAAATATGTGTTGAAAAGCAACCCAAGATGAAGTCAGCCATGTGTGCCAGTGTGTTACTTGGCATGCCTTTGCTGGCCCCAACTGTAAGGGTCACTCTCCATTTCCTCCATTTTCCACTCCCCTTCACACCATTTGTGGTGAAGCAATGGGATGCACTGAAGTGCACCCTCTAGCCTCGTGTGGGATAGGGACATCAGATGCCACTCCAACCCCCTCGTCTTCCTCCGCCAGCCAACGGTGCGAAGATGAGAGGAGTGTGCTCTGAATGTTTTCTGCCTAGCAGAGGCTAGTTCTCACTTACGAAAATGGCCCCACTTTGACCTGTATATCAGGCACAATGGTGTAGGTTTCAAAGAAACATGGCACCAACAAGTTGGAAAACGTGGGCCATGCGTGGACCGTGTTTGAGTCTGGCAAGCTCCAGATCTGCTACCAGGTTCCAGCCATTATCACAGGCGCAAAAATGCCAGGCCCCAGGTGTAGCAGGGAAAAAAAAATGCCATCTCAGCCAGGATGGCATCCCTGACCTCGGAGGCACTGTGCTGTCTGTCCCCCAAGCTGATCAGTTTCAGCACGGCCTACTGACATCTCCCCATGCCAGTGTTACAGTGTTTTCCGCTAGTAGCTGGGGTGAAGGTTGCAGCTTCGTAGGGTTTCAGTCTACTCCTGCCATGAATTTTGGCCTGGGAGAGGAGATAGGCCACCCCAGTTTGCACCCGGGGAACAGACTCCACCACATTCACCCTGCCTGTCATTAAAGATAAGCACTGCAGCATCCCTGACCACAGGCGCTTGTCCATGTGTCGGTGGTCAAGTGGACCTTGCAGCAAAGCGCAGAGCTCTGGGCCCGACTGATGTTATGGGACACATGCAGGCGCAAGGCAGAGACAGCACACCAAGAGAAGTAGTAACGGCTAGGCCCAGCATAGGGAGGTGCCCCAGCTGCCATCTGCTGACGGAAGGCCTGGGTCTCCAGAAGCATAAACAAACACCAACATCTCCAGGGCCAGCAGTTTATCGATGAGGCTGTTACAGGCTTGGGCATGGGGGTGGGTTGTATTGTACTTCTGCCTGCAATGAAAAGCTTGGGAAATGTGGAGTGGCTGGGAAGAGGCGCATGATGGTGCAGGCCAAAAGGGCGCATGAGGGTGAACTCCCCAATGTGTCAGAGATAGGTGTGTAGGTGTCCTTGCATCATATACTTGCACCATATTTGGCTTTGGAAGTTAATTTTGTGCCAAAAAGTGGTTAAGACAGCGATCCCTCAGCTACTCCCGTTACACTGTCTATTGAAGTTACCATCTGTGGAAGTGGACCACCATTTCTAAGATCCCAAAGGAAGCAGGCAAGAGATGTGCAGATCAGAAAAAAAGATGAGAAAATAAGTTTAGGCTGTAGAGCACAGAGGGATCGGAGAGGACAGAGCTGGTGTCGGCCAGGTATTCCCACAACATGCGCCTATACTTGTCCCTCCTGGTGACACTAGGCCCCTGAGTGGCAGTAATTTGTCCAGGGGGGCCATTAACGTGTTCCAGACCTAGGAATAAGTCTTCCAACAGGGTAGAGTTTTGCATGCCTTTGCTTCTACCCACTGTTTTTGCTGCTTAGCTTCCCTCCACATCTACTCTGCTTTCACCCCTAAACATCACCCCAGTTTATGCCTTTGCTTCTACCCAGGTTTTTTGTTGATTTAGCTTCCCTCTACATCTACACTGCTTTAGCCCCTAGACATCACCCCTGTCCATGTGGGGTCGGTGGCCTCGTCATCCACCAACTCCTCTTCCAATTGCGCACTGCCCCCTTACTGCAAACCGCACATGACCACAGCTTGCCTTGATGGCAACTGTGTCTCATGATCCCCACTTAGGTCCAGACAAGTCGGTGGCGGGTCCAAAACCCCAAAATTGGAAGGAAATGGCAGATGCTGCAGTATTTCTAACACCTGTTCCTGGTGCTCGGGCCTGGTCTGTGTTGTACCCTGCACCCTGCTTAACGCATCTGCCATATCCGAAGTTGTGCTGAGCGCATGCTAATGTTTCGTGTCCAGTGCAATGGATGGGATGGGATTTCACATAAGTCTGCCACCCATGGCCACTCATGGTTGAGCAACTGAGGGAGTTGACTTTGACGAACCCGAGGGTTTTGGAGTTGGAACTACATCAAAGGTCTGTGCTGCTCACACACTCTGCTCAACACATGATATGTTTAGTGCCAGCAGTGTGGAGACGTCGCACAACAGCCGTTGTTCCAGCAGGTACAGGCGTTGTAGGAGTGCATAGAGGCTAGCAGCGGCAACTATACACTTTAAAAACTATCCGCACAAGCGCCACACTTTCACCAGTAGCTCAGGAACATTGGGGTACCTTTTTCAAAAGATTAGCAGCAATGAGTTAAAAACGTGGCCCAGGCATGGAATATGTTGCAGGCTGCCAAGCTACAGAGCCAATCCCAGGTTACGGCCATTATCACACATGACAACATGCCTGGGCCCAGGTGCAGTGGCAAAAACCACATTGCCGTCTCATCGAGGATGGCATGACTCACTTTGTAGGCAGTGTGCTGTCTGGCCCCCAAGCTGATGAGCTTCAGCACGGCCCGCTGACGTCTCCCCACACCAGTGTTGCAGCGTTTCCAGCTCGTAGCTGGGGTCAATTTAACAGCGGAGGAGGGTGGTGTTTCAGCCCTCCTCCCAGGAATGTTGTGTGGGGAGACAAGTCAGGCCACCACATTTTGCGACCCGGTCCACGCCTCAACTACATTCAACCACCGTGCCCAAATTGAAAGGTAGCGTCCCTGTCCGCATGCACTTGTCCATTCGTAACTGGTCACATGGAACTTTAGGGCTAAGCGCTGAATTTAGGGACCGCCTCATGTTTGGGGGAAAGTGCTGGTGTGGACGGCACAGTGCGGTGGCGCAGTAGACACTCTGCCCAAAAAGGGCAGAGTGTCCCCCAGCCGGGATTCCAACATCTCCTGGGCCAGATTTCTTGAGATGAGGCCGTTGAAGCCTTGGGCATGTGGGTGGGTTGCGCTGTACTTTAGCATGAAATGAAAGGCTTGGGAGATGGGGAGTTGCTGGGAAGAGGCGCATGATGGCGCGGGCAAAAGGAGAAATGGCAGGAAAAGGTGAGGATAAGGGTGAACTCCCCAAAGTGTCAGAGGCAGATGTGGAGGTGTCCTGGCTCCTGGTCTGGACTGCAGCGCCAGCCCTGTCAACAGTGGAAGAGGCAGTGGCCGCCAGGCCAAACGACGATTATCCTGCGCTTGCTCTCACCCACTGAGCCCAGGGCTTGCCTTCCAAATGATGGCACCCGCAAGAGGTGGTGAGATTCCTCTCCGCAGATCTCCAAACCATCTTGGACTTGCAAATTGCACTAAATTTGTCATGTAACTGACATGTATATGATGAGTCTATCCATTGTCTGTTCATTTTGGTGAAAGTCAGCCTGTCAGCTGACAGACAGCTGTGCTTGTCAGTGATGATGTCACCGGCTGCTTGTACCCCCAGTTTTTGCTGCTTAGCTTGCCTCCACATCCACACTGCTTTTGCCCCTACACATCACCCCTATCCATGCCTGTGCCTCTAGCCATAAGTCTGCCACCCATGGAAACTCATGGTGCAGAAAGTGAGGGAGCTGACTCTGAGGAACCCTTGGGTTTTGTAGCTGGTACTCCATCAAAGGTCTCTGCTGCTCACACACCCTGCTGAACATACGGTATCTAGGGTTAGAGCGTGTGGTGACCTCGCACAACAGTAGGTGCTTCAGGCAGATGTAGGCCTTGCTGGAGTGTATTGCGGCTAGCTCCAGGTACTGTAGACTTGGGAAAGTGGGTGTCCAAGTGCCGCACTTTCACCCTTAGCTCAGCTAATTTGGGGTATGTTTTTAAAAATCATTGCACCACTACATTGAACATGTGGGCCAGGCATGGAACGTGTTGGAGGCTGGCAAGCTCCAGAGCCCTCCAACAAGCTAAAAAACCTGGCCCCAGGGGCAGCGGGGATAAACAAATTGCCATCTCATCCAGGATGGCATCCCTGACCTCAGAGGCAGTGTGCTGTCCGTCTCCCAAGCTGATGAGCTTCAGCCCAGCCTGCTGACGTCTCCCCACACCAGTGTTGCAGCGTTTTCAGCTCGTAGCTGGGGTAAATCTAACAGCGGAGGAGGAGGAGGGTGGTGTTTCAGCCCTCCTCCCAGGAATGTTTTGTGGGGAAACAAGTCAGGAAAATTCTTGAAACGGGAGAGTTTTGCATCTTTGCCCTTGCTGCCTATGGACATCCCTTTGCCTCTAGCCACCATTTTCCCTGCTTTGCTTGCCTCCACATCCACACTGCTTTTGCCCCTAGACATCACCCCAGTCCATGCCTTAGCTTGTACCCCCAGTTTTTCCTGCTTAGCTTGCCTCCACATCCACACTGCTTTTGCCCCTAGACATCACCCCAGTCCATGCCTTAGCTTGTACCCCCAGTTTTTCCTGCTTAGCTTGCCTCCACATCCACACTGCTTTTGCCCCTAGACATCACCCCAGTCCATGCCTTAGCTTGTACCCCCAGTTTTTCCTGCTTAGCTTGCCTCCACATCCACACTGCTTTTGCCCCTAGACATCACCCCAGTCCATGCCTTAGCTTGTATCCCCAGTTTTTCCTGCTTAGCTTGCCTCCACATCCACACTGCTTTTGCCCCTAGACATCACCCCAGTCCATGCCTTAGCTTGTACCCCCAGTTTTTCCTGCTTAGCTTGCCTCCACATCCACACTGCTTTTGCCCCTAGACATCACCCCAGTCCATGCCTTAGCTTGTACCCCCAGTTTTTCCTGCTTAGCTTGCCTCCACATCCACACTGCTTTTGCCCCTAGACATCATCCCTATCCATGCCTCTTCCCCTAGCCATAACTCTGCCACCCCTGGAAACTCATGGTGCAGAAACTTTGGTTGCTGACTTTGAGGAACCCTTGGGTTTTGTAGATGGAACTCCATCAAAGGTCTGTGCAGCTCACACACCCTGCTCAAGATATGGTATTGTAGGGTTTCAGCGTGTGTGAATGACGGACAACAGCCTGTGTTTGGACAGATGTAGGCCTTGCTAGAGTGTTTTTAGGCTAGCAGCGACTCCTGTGCACTTGCAAAAGTGGGCGCACAAGCGCCGCATTTTCAACAGTAGCTTCGGTACATTTGGGTATGTTTTTAAAAAACTTTGCACCACTAGGTTAGACGTGGGCCAAACATGGAACGTGTTGGAGGCTGGCAAGCTCCAGAGCCGCTACCAGGTTCCAGCCATTATCACAGGCGTAAAAATGCCAGGCCCCAGGTGTAGCAGGGAAAAAAAAATGCCATCTCAGCCAGGATGGCATCCCTGACCTCGAAGGCACTGTGCTGTCTGTCCCCCAAGCTGATGAGCTTCAGCACCGCCTGCTGACGTCTCCCCACACCAGTGTTTTAGCGTTTGCCGCTAGTAGCTGTGGTGGAGGTTGCAGCGTCGTAGGGTTTCAGTCTACTCCTGCCATGAATTTTGGCCTGGGAGAGGAGATAGGCCACCCCAGTTTGCACCCGGGGAACAGACTCCACCACATTCACCCTGCCTGTCATTAAAGATAAGCACTGCAGCATCCCTGACCACAGGCGCTTGTCCAAGTGTCGGTGGTCAAGTGGACCTTGCAGCAAAGCGCGGAACTAAGGGCCCACCTGATGTTGAGTGACACGTGCTGGTGCAAGGCGGGGACGCCACACCGGGAGAAGTTGAGACGGCTAGGGACGGCATAGTGAGGTGCCACAGTTGCCATCAGGTCCGGGAAGGCGGGAGTTTCAACAAGCCGGAACGCCAACCTCTCCTGGGCCAGCAGTTTAGCGATGTTGGCGTTCTAGGCTTGCGTGGGTGGGTGGTTAGCGGTGTATTTCTGCCGGCGCTCCAATGTCTGAGAGATGGTGGGTTGTTGTAAAGAAGCGCCTGATGGTGCCTTTGATGGTGCAGGAGAAGGAGATAAGACAGAAACAGGGGAGGATGAGGGAGAAGTCAACAAAGTGGCGGAGGCAGATGAAGTGATGTCCTGGCTCGTCCTCTGGAGTGCATCGCCAGCACTGTGAGCAGAGGCAGTGGCATGAACGGCGGGCGACGTTTGTCCTGCCGTTGCTGCCTGCCACTGATTCCATTGCTTGGATTCCAAATGACGGTGCATTGAAGTGGTGGACAGGTTGCTCTTCTCAGGGCCCCTACTCGATTTCGAGAGGCAAATTGTGTAGACGACACTATATCTGTCCTCGGCGCATTCCTTGAAAAAACTCTACACCTTCAAGAAACGTGCCCTCGATGGGGGAGTTTTTCTGGGCTGGGTACAAAAGGGAACATCTTCGGACATTCCGGGTCTGGCCTGGCTTCGGCAAAGCAGCTGACCTCTGCCTCTGGACATGTCTCTGCCTCTAGCTACCCTTTTTGGTGCTGCACCTGCCTCAACATCCACACTACTTTCCCAGCTTGACATCTGCCTTGTCCAGGTGGGGTCGGTGTCCTCGTCGTCCACCACCTCCTCTTCCAACTCCTGTCTCGCCTCCTCCTCCTGCACAATGCGCATGTCAACTGGCTGCCCTGACAGCAACTGCGTCTCATCGTCGTCGATGAGGGTGGGTTGCTGGTCATCCGCCACCAAATCGACCGGAGATGGAATGGAGGAGACTCTAGTGTTTGAGCATCTGGACACAGATACTCGTCTGTTAGGTCCGTGGAATCGCGAAATGGAGGGGCAGGTTGCGGTACAGTCAAAGGAAGGGAGAACAGCTCTGGGGAGCAGGGACAGTTGGGGTTATTGTTCTGGGAAGATTGGGAATTTTGGGTGGAAGGAGGACAAGACTGTTGGGTAAGAGGAGGTAGAGGCTGACTGGCTGGTGGACAATGTGCTTTAAGCGTTATCCGACAGCCATTGCAAGACCTGTTCCTGGTTCTCGGGCCTACTAATCTTTGTACCATTCAGCCTAGTTAATGTGGAACTTTTGTGCAAAGCGCAGAACTTAGGGCCCGCCTGATGTTAAGGGACACACGCTGGTACAAGGCTCAACTCACCCTAAGTGCCAAAAACACTGCTGGTGCAAGGCTCTACTCATGCCAAGGGCCTCAATCTCTGCTGGTAGCTCAGCTTAAGGTCATGTAACTTTGTTTGGAAGGGCTCATGTTAAGGGCTAGAAAAGTGAATTTTGGAAGGTCTTACCACATCACACACACACACACACACACACACACACACACACACTCAAAATGACAGTTAAGGGTGAGGGCTTTTGGAATTCCCATTGCCTATTCCATTTGTGGTTGTCATGGGGAACGTGATTTAAAGGGGTGGTTGTTACTGTTTGTTGAGCTTAAATTGGGGTTTGTGTCCATCCATTTGGGGAGTAAAGAAGGTTTCCAGGTATTTTCCCACTTTGATAGAGGTTTTTTTGAATGTGGAAAGTGTGTAGTTGTTAGGCAGTGATGTTGGGGTAATAGAGGGTCTTTGGTGTGTTAGATGCCCCCAGACATGCTTCCCCTGCTGTCCCAGTGTCATTCCAGAGGTGTTGGCATCATTTCCTGGGGTGTCATAGTGGACTTGGTGACCCTCCAGACACGGATTTGGGTTTCCCCCTTAACGAGTATCTGTTCCCCATAGACTATAATGGGGTTCGAAACCCGTTCGAACACACGAACATTGAGCGGCTGTTCGAATCGAATTTCGAACCTCGAACATTTTAGTGTTCGCTCATCTCTACTCCTAAAGTAATGTAGACATGGTGTTCATTTACATACTGAAAGAGGACCTTTCATCAGATTGGGCACAGGCAGTTCTATATACTGCTGGAAAGCCTTTCCCAATCTGTGCCCCGGGTAAAAAGCTATCAGTCCCGGTACCATAGCGCTTTACAGTCAGAAGGGCGTTCCTGACAGTCAGTCAGGTACGTCCTTCTCCACAGCAACGCCTATCGCGCTATACTGTGTGAGCGGGGAGGAACGCCCCCTCCCCTCCTGATAATACTTGTCTATGGACTAGTACTGTGAGCAGAGGACTGTGAGCGTTCATCCCTGCTCACACTGTACAGCGCGATAGGCGCTGCTGTGGAGAAGGACGTACCTGACTGACTGTCAGCAACGCCCTTCTGACTGTAAAGCGCTATGGTACCGGAAAGAAAGAAAGAAAGAAAGAAAGAAGGAAGGAAGGAAGGAAGGAAGGAAGGAAGGAAGGAAGGAAGGAAGGAAGGAAGGAAGGAAGGAAAGGAAGGAAGGAAGGAAGGAAAGAAAAAAAGAAAGAAAGAAAGAAAGAAAGAAAGAAAGAAAGAAAGAAAGAAAGAAAGAAAGAAGGAAAGAAGAAGACAAAAAAGAAAGAAGGAAGGAAGAAGACAAAAAAAGGAAAGAAGGATGGTAGGAAAAAAGGAAAGAAGGATGGAAGAAGACAAAAAAAAGGAAAGAAGAAAAAAGAAGCAAGGAAGGGTGAGGGGAAGGAAGGGGATTAACTTGGTAAACACTTGTTGTGGGGACTTATTCGGCTGGTCATCAGTAGAGATGAGCGAACAGTAAAATGTTCGAGGTTCGATATTCGTTTTGAGTAGCCTCTCAATATTTGACTACTCGAATCGAATATCGAACCCTATTATAGTCTATGGGGGGAAAATGCTCGTTTCAGGGGTAGGCAACGTTTGATCAAATTATACTTACCAAGTCCACGAGTGAGGGTCGGGCTGGATCCTCCGAGAAGTCTTCTCCTTGCAGCGTCCCCGCGGCGTCTTCCGGCTCTTAATTCACTCTGCCAGGCATCGGGCCTGGGCAGAGCCGACTGCGCATGCCCACACTACAAGCGGACATGCGCTGTCGGCTCTGCCCAGGCCCGATGCCTGGCAGAGTGAATGAAGAGCCGGAAGACGCCGCGGGGACGCTGCACAGAGAAGACTTCTAAAGATAGGAGAAGAACCAGAATTGATTGGCCGACTGTATAGCATTTAGCCAATCAATGCTGGTTCTGCATCAAACTTTTACATTCAAACAGCGAGTACGAGTATTTCGAATACCGTAGTATTCGATTGAATACCTACTCGATCGAGTACTACTCGCTCATCTCTAGGCATCAGTGTAAACCTTATCTACAAGACATCTATAAATTTGAGAACCTGAAAATAATCCAGGCGTCATTTGAGGCTTATGCTATGGGTACAGGATATTCACAATTTATTAGGAAACTGACCAACAGATTCTGTATTGTCCAAAGTGCAAAATTTGACATTTATCTACATTAAACTTAATGTAATGCAAAAAATGTTCCTTTAATACAATATTATCTTCTTTTGGGTCTATACCCAGAACATTTACTCTGTGCGCCATTGAAATGGTCAATAATAAGTATATTGAATAGAATATTTTCTAATTATTCCTGATTTTCTACTTTTTCCGTAGACAATGTAAATAATAAGTTCTAGAAATACTGAATCTAACTAGTACAGCCCTACCTACTGCATTCCTAATCTCAGCATGTGTCGGGTAATACTAAGATTATATAGAAGTCATCAGTAAATACCACATATAAAGCAATGGTTTGCCTTTTAAAAGTGATCCATCAATTTCTAGGACATTGAAAAATTGTGGTCAGATCCACAGTTAGGGGATAAATAGTCCACGAGTCTCGGTACATAGTGTTGAATGGATGTTCTTTAGTTAACATGTAATCAGATCTAATTCATGCAATTGCATGAGCCGTCCAATCAATAGACATAGATATAATATCCTTTCTCCTTGAGTACAGTGCATTAATTCACCCTATAATCTAGCATCCCATTGATTTCACAATCTCTTCCTGAGCTTACATACTGTGTACATCAAATGTATTTAAGTTTATTGACCTTTCCATTTCTACTGAGAAACTCAAGGGACAAAGGAAATTCATTTCTGATGTAGTGATGTCATGTTTATTGCTCATGTTCAGTTTGTACTTTAGCATTAGAAATCCACAATCTACAACCCATAATCATCAGGATTATAAGGTAAGATAAAATAAGATAAGATAATCCTTTAATAGTCCCACAGTGGGGACATTTCAGTATGTTACAGCAGCATAGTAATACAGATACAGTATAATACTCAGTAATATATTACAGACGCAGACACACACATGCTGAGAAGAGAAGATATACTAGGAGTCCATAGCAGCTAAGGAACAGAAGAGAAAGAGGAAGACTTCGTGGTCATAACCATTAGTGTTCTGTGTGAAGTGATCTTCGCTTGGTCTGATGTAGATTATACAGCCTGGTCGCGGTTGGAAGGAAGGACTTGCGATAGTGCTCCTTCTCACACTTGGGGTGAAGCAGACGGTTACTTACAGTGCTGCCAAGTCCCATCCAGGTCCCATACATGCGGTGGGATTTGTTCTCCCGCATGGAGGTCACCACAGACATTATCCTTCTGTCACCCACCACCTGTACTGGGTCCAGGGGGCTCCCCAGGACAGAGCTGGCCCTCCTGATCAGCCTGTCAAGTCTATTTCTGTCCCTGGTTGATATACTGCTCCCCCAGCAGGCCACACCGAAAAAGATGGCCGAAGCAACCACAGAGTTGAAGAAGGTCCTAAGAAGTGGCCCCTGGACTCCGAAGGCCCTCAGCCTCCTGAGCAGGTAGAGCAATCCTTATTATTGGAATTCATTACAGGACTTGCATGATCTAATAAGACTGTGGACCTCTGTCTCTCCCCAATGAGAGATGTTACACCTTCTGACCTGGAGAATTATGTTAGAATTTACACCAGTTCTTGTTGTAATATATGGTAAGTTTGGCAGATCGTGGCTGGCAGCAACCCTGTCACTAAGTGAAAAAGTCACAATTCTTTGTGCAAAACGTTGTACCTGTATTTTCATATCATAATCTTGGTCCTTTTTTGTTCCAATGTGTGACACATCCTCTGTTTTGCACCTCACTTGCCACTTTATTTGCATGTGGGTGGAACAGTGTGAAGAGCGGGCTTGATCAGAGATACTTCGGCCATATTTGTTAGTTTCTTGGTGTGAGTTCCTAACTGGCCTAGATCTCCATTCTTGTGTACGGGTATGTACCTGATTTATTAAGGGGTCAGAGCCTCTTTAAAACTGTAAATCTATAAGATTTCTGTCTTCATGACTAGGACCAATTAATTTAAATTCCACTATTCATATGTCTATTTTTGATTTTTGATTGATCCCATAGGGTCAGTTCACACATCGGAAAATGAAGAGGAATTTCCTCTTCATTTTCCACCATTGGCTTTTTCGTGCGGAATGCCGATAAAGTCCATCAGCATTCTGTCGCGGCATCCCGCTCCTGAATAGTTCTGGATGAATGGGCCTAATCAAGAGGGAGTCTCGAGTTGCAGATACCGTGGGCAGAATCCATGGCAAGATGGAACAGGACACTTTTCTTTTTTCCACCTCGTGCTGAGATCTCTGCCTCTCATTGAAAATATTATAGTCTATGGGGGGAAAATTCTCGTTTCTGGGGTAGGCAACGTTCGATCAAATCATACTTACCAAGTCCACGAGTGAGGGTCGGGCTGAATCCTCCGAGAAGTCTTCTCCTTGCAGTGTCCCCGCGGCATATTCCGGCTCTGAATTCGCTCTGCCAGGCATCAGGCCTGGGCAGAGCCGACTGCGCATGCCCACACTACAAGCGGACATGCGCAGTCGGCTCTGCCCAGGCCCGATGCCTGCCAGAGTGAATGAAGAGCCAGAAGACGCCGCGGGGAAGCCGCATGGAGAAGACTTCTAAAGGTAGGAGAAGAACCAGCGTTGATTGGCCGACTGTATAGCATTCGGCCAATCAACGCTGGTTCTGCATCGAACTTTTACATTCGAATAGCGAGTGGTACTCGATCGAGTACGAGTATTTTGAATACCGTAGTACTCGATCGAATACCTACTCGATCGAGTACTACTCGCTCATCTCTACTCACTAACTCTCACTGGGGTCTAATGAACTTTAACACTATTATATAGCTGCAGGCTGATTACATGGGATCATACTATGAATAATAGGCAATGTGGGAGGAATATGCAAATCTGTCTCCTAAGATGTAAACAGGGAGACAGTGCCTCTGTTATGCTGCCCTCTATAGGAAGCACCCTGTACATCATGCCCGACTTTCCCAGAAGCCTTTACTCTATAATGTGGGATTTTTACCAAGTCAGTTTCTCAGCTATGGATGGCCGTTTCGGTCTGGTTGGACCTCGTCAGCACACCGTAGAGAGAACTGACTTGGTAGAAGTGAGAGGCCGAGAGACCAGATTATGAGGATAATGTTACTCCTTAAGGAGAGACCACCTATTAGGTGTGTGGAGACTTATACAGCCATAGTCGCTCCACTGTAAGGGATCATGGGAGGAATATGCAAATCTGTCTCCCAAGATGTAAATAGGGAGACAGTGCCTCTGTTATGCTGCCCTCTATAGGAAGCAACCTGAACATCATGCCTGACTTACATAGCTTAGCTTATCCACATCTCCTCCTCTTTCTAAGCTGACCACTGCCTTGAATCACAGAGCATACCCACTAAACTCTCCTATAGAAAGACAATGAGTCACAGAGCAAACCCACTAAAGTCTCTTATAGAAAGACAATGAGTCACAGAGCATGACTACTAAACTCTCCTATAGAAAGACAATGAGTCACAGAGCAAACCCACTAAAGTCTCCTATAGAAAGTGTCAGGGTCTGGGGTTGCTAGGTGGGGTGGCATAGACACACAAGTCCAGTTTCTTTTAGTCCAAAACAAAGGTAGAGTTTATTTTCACTCAAAAAGGTAGTGCAGCAACAAAAGAAACAATACAAAAATAAATACCTGCCCGGCTAGGCTCTGACTGAACATAGAATAGGTTACCTCACCTAGAATAACAGAAATCCAAAAAAAAAAAACAGTAGAATCATTCAGGACACAGCTCAAAAAATATGACCTCTCTGTCAGCTCTCCAGCCAAGCTGTGCCCACAGTCTGCTGCTGGAGCTGACTTCTTAAGTCTCCTTGATGAGGAGACTCTCAACAGCTGAGTCGCTGACGGAACATCCCCAAAGTGTGGACTGGAGGGGGGTAGAATGACAGGTCCCACTACCAATCCTACCTGTCATTCCTAACAATACAGCTCGGTAACTGGAGCTTTGAAATAACCCTGAGCAGACAATAGTTATCTGCTGAGAAACGTTCTTTCTGGAGTTTTCTCATCTCACTCACCTTAGTAGTCTGGGTGAGATGTACACCCCCTCCATTACCTGACCAGCTATCGGCTTACGAAAGACAATGAGTCACAGAGCATGGCCACTAAACTGTCCCATAGAAAGACAATGAGTCACAGAGCATGGCCACTAAACTCTCCCATAGAAAGACAATGAGTCACAGAGCATGGCCAATAAACTCTCTGATAGAAAGACAATGAGTCACAGAGCATGGCCACTAAACTCTCTGATAGAAAGACAATGAGTCACAGAGCATGGCCACTAAACTCTCCGATAGAAAGACAATGAGTCACAGAGCATGGCCACTAAACTCTCCCATAGAAAGACAATAGAATAGGACACAAATTAAAATATGAATTTTTTTAAAAAAATTAAATGATGCATTTCCTGTACATTTACTCATACACTATAGAAAAAAATGGTTTAAAACATTTTATAAATGTGAGAAAGCAAAATGACAAGGTTAATCTTAGTGGAAGTTAAGCAACAACATTGAAAGGATGAAAAATTGTAGGACATCCGATTGTACATTTGTATCTCTAATGATTGACTTCTCTGAGCCTTGTTTGCACAGGTAATTTCATGGTGGCTGGCAAAGATGCCTGGGAGAATTGAGGTCATTCCCTTGGAGCAGACATTCAGTGATGCTTAACAGAACTAGGGTACAGTCATTTTCTTAGCAGATAACTGGTAGGTATAGCTTGGCTTAAGGTCAGACACGAAGTTAATTGTGATTAGAAGCCTATTTCAAGTCCTAGTGATTGTAGACTTCTACCAGGGTCCTATTAATCAGTACAGATTATATACTTGTATTCTCAGACACAATCTTTTTTAAATGGATTTTTTGTGAGTCTCGCATTCATTTACACGTTTTCCGTGTAAATCATGAAGTCGTATAAATTGAAAGGAGAAATGAAATATCGGCATCATTATTTATGGTATTGATCCACTTTAGTCATTAACTGGCTGAATCTCTTTTACATGTGTTTTTAAAAGATAAAAACTTCGAGTTTGATCTGCTTTATAGAATTTGTCGATGTTTGCTCTTGTAGATTTATCATTCCACTAGAATATGCAGCACCACTAGATGATAGGGTGGCGGTGACATGTGCGTACGCCATAGACGGAGTATGAATTCTGCATTCTTTTTAATTTTAGTCTGCATTTTGCAGTTACTCACTGCCACTTTAGATGTATTATCTTCTGACATCACTGGGGCGTATATTCACTTTCAAAAGTAATGCTGTAGTATAGAAACCGTAAGTATATACTGTGGGGAATCACTCAGGTAGATGCTTGTAGCAGTGCAGGAAACAGGGACACAGACACTGGATTGCACACAAGTTCAGGCTTTATTCACTTGCAGTGCATTATCTGCCTTTGCAAAGGCACAAATAAACAAAACAAAAGCCTTCTTGGCTGAGAACTAACTAACCATGAGAAAACTGTTCCCTGACTATACATCAGCCTGGCTACCACACTCCCGCTTTGGCAACAACAATGGGTGGCTCAGTACAGAAATGCAGCTTTTTTGTTGCAGATCTTGCTGAATTTTTTTGAGCCAAAGTCAAGAATGGATGCAAAAATATATAGGAAGTACTTATACTTGTACCTTCTGCTCAGTTCACTTTGGCTCAAAAAAAAAAAAAAAACACAGTAAAATCTGCTACAAAAAAAAAAATCTGTGTTCTGCAATGTGGAGCCTCAGCCTTAAATGGTTTAACAATGCAGAATAAGCTTCTTCCCTACTCCTATGAACAGGTGCACACTTGCTATGCTCATGCAGTCAGCAGACTATGCTCGTCCGGATTTAGCAGCTTCCTGTCACTTTGGATGAACATTCTTAGATTTAACCCTCAACTAAGGAAATAATAAAAATTGTTCCTATTGTATTACCATTAAAAAACAACAACAGTAACATAAAAATAAGTACACATGGTGAAGGTTTAATTAAATGCAGTAATAGTAAGGCTTTCTGTTGTGTCATTAACAAAATATACTGTAGAGAAATTAAAAATGACATTCCTGTTATTGTAACATCTCTGCCTGTTCGGGTCTCTGCGCCACCCCACGCTCACACGCTGCGATGCAGGAGGCATGTTCAGTTTCATTCATTACTTTGTGTTTTATGTTGCACTGTGTGAATACTGCTTTATCTCAGTAATTGAAGTTCCACCACACCCATTTCCTGCATCTTGTTTCCCTCTGTTCTTGAAATGGTTAATTCTAGTCTTGCCTGTGTGATTGATAGCCTGTCTTCCAATCCAACCTGGGGCAGGTCTTTGGCTTCCTATATACAGGTCATTAGCAAACAAAGCCTGGCTGGCTATTGCGATTCTGTCCTGTGACTTTGTCCCTGCTAGTTCCTCTTCTGCTTTTATTATTGCTGACCTCTGGCTTACCTTTGTGACTATTCTATTGGATTTTGATTCTGTACTGCGTTGCTCGACTGTTACTGGATCCTTGGCTAGCTGACTTCCCTTTGTTGTTGTTTGTCTTGTCTGCGTTCTTTGTTGTCACTTATATAGGAAGGGCCCATCGACCAGTTGCCACCTATTGCTTAGGATAGGACCGGCAAGCAGGAAGGGACAGTGGGGTTTTTTTAGCTTAGGGCTTTAGCATGGGCGGAGACTTGGCAAATGAAGTTTAATGTTGACAAATGTAAGGTAATGCACTTTGGGCGACGTAATAACATGTATGACTATGTACTTAATAGTAAATTACTGGGTAATACTGCCAATGAAAAAGACTTAGGGATTTTGGTGGACAGCAAGCTTACCTTTAATGACCAGTGCCAGGCAGCTGCTGCCAAGACAAATGAAATTATGGGATGCATCAAAAGAGGTCTAGATTCTCATGACAAGGACATAGTTATGCCTCTATACAAATCACTGGTACGGCCACACTTAGAATATTGTGCACAATTTTGGGCCCTGATATATAAGAAAGACATAAGTGAACTTGAAAAAGTGCAAA
Organism: Leptodactylus fuscus; assembly: GCF_031893055.1. Taxonomy (NCBI): domain Eukaryota; kingdom Metazoa; phylum Chordata; class Amphibia; order Anura; family Leptodactylidae; genus Leptodactylus; species Leptodactylus fuscus. Next base: position 188,876,874 of record NC_134268.1, read on the forward strand.
GACGGGCAACCAAAATGATTAGGGGAATGGGTGGACTGGAGTACAACGATACATTAACAAACTTGGGGTTATTCAGTTTAGAGAAAAGACGTCTACGGGGAGATCTAATAACAATGTAGAAATACATGAAGGGGCAATACAAAGAACTTTCTAAGGATATTTTTACTCCTAGGCCAGTGACAGTGACAAGGGGACATCCTCTACGTCTGGAGGAGAGAAGGTTTCACCAGAAACATAGAAGGGGATTCTTCACAGTAAGAACAACGAGGCTCTGGAAGTCTCTGCCCCAGGAAGTGGTGATGGTGGATTCATTAAACAAGTTCAAAGAGGGCCTGGAAGAGAACAATATAACAGGTTATGGTCTCTAGGTTTTAAGGAAACGTTGATCCAGGGTTTTTATACTGACTGACTGATTGGAGTCGGGAAGGAATTTTTTCCCTGAAATGGGTTAATTGGCATGAGCCTTATAGTTTTTTTTTGCCTTCACCTGGATCAACACTGTAGGGATTGTAGGGTTATAGGTTGGACTTGATGGATTGATGTCTTTATCCAACCTCATCTACTATGTAACTATATTACTACTAGGTCTCTTCCATCTAAAACTAGTGGTGAAACAGGAGAGGAGGGAGGTGAAGCGACCACAGAAAGGTAATGTCTTCATGTGATTCAGAGTTGGAACCAGTATGGGACACCAACGTCCAGCATCTAAACCCCCCTCCCAGTTAAAAAAAGACTCCCTTAAGAACTCCTTTAAGGCTAAGACCCCAATGGATGATACGCCGTGCTAAAGTGCTACGGGAAAAACCACGGCTGAAATGCATCGCATTTCTTTATGAAGCGCTTTAAACAGAAAGTTCTCGGAGTTTTCTTACCTGGACTTTCTGTTACAATTATATCTATGGGGAAGCCGCCAGCGTTTCAGTAGATATAATTGACGCGCTGCGATTTCCAAAACTGCGCCAATTTTGGAAATCGCAGCGTGTCCGCGTTGTCATTTTTCGCAAGAATCCCATCCACTTTGCAATTACTTTAAAACGCTGCGATTTTTCCTGCGGCGTTTCCGACCCTACCTTAGAATGGTGATATAAAGATGGGAAATGTCTAGGGCATGAACCTATCTGATCTGAAATTACGACTCAGATGAGAAAAACACAACTGATCTCATTTTACCTATAGAAGTAGAAAATTATTCAAAATAATATACAGGTTTCATTAAAGATATACAGTCCTATGAAAAAGTTTGGGCACCCCTATTAATCTTAATCATTTTTAGTTCTAAATATTTTGGTGTTTGCAACAGCCATTTCAGTTTGATATATCTAATAACTGATGGACACAGTAATATTTCAGGATTGAAATGAGGTTTATTGTACTAACAGAAAATGCGCAATATGCATTAAACCAAAATTTGACCGGTGCAAAAGTATGGGCACCCTTATCATTTTATTGATTTGAATACTCCTAACTACTTTTTACTGACTTACTGAAGCACAAAATTGGTTTTGTAACCTCAGTGAGCTTTGAACTTCATAGCCAGGTGTATCCAATCATGAGAAAAGGTATTTAAGGTGGCCAATTGCAAGTTGTTCTACTATTTGAATCTCCTCTGAAGAGTGGCATCATGGGCTACTCAAAACAACTCTCAAATGATCTGAAAACATAGATTGTTCAACATAGTTGTTCAGGGGAAGGATACAAAAAGTTGTCTCAGAGATTTAACCTGTCAGTTTCCACTGTGAGGAACATAGTAAGGAAATGGAAGACCACAGGGACAGTTCTTGTTAAGCCCAGAAGTGGCAGGCCAAGAAAAATATCAGAAAGGCAGAGAAGAAGAATGGTGAGAACAGTCAAGGACAATCCACAGACCACCTCCAAAGAGCTGCAGCATCATCTTGCTGCAGATGGTGTCACTGTGCATCGGTCAACTATACAGCACACTTTGCACAAATAGAAGCTGTATGGGAGAGTGATGAGAAAGAAGCCGTTTCTGCACGTACGCCACAAATAGAGTTGCCTGAGGTATGAAAAGCACATTTGGACAAGGCAGCTTCATTTTGGAAACAAAAATTGAGTTGTTTGGTTATAAAAAAAAGGCGTTATGCATGGCGTCCAAAAAGAAACAGCATTCCAAGAAAAACACATGCTACCCACTGTAAAATTTGGTGGAGGTTCCATCATGCTTTGGGGCTGTGTGGCCAATGCCGGCATCGGGAATCTTGTTAAAGTTGAGGGTCGCATGGATTCCACTCAGTATCAGCAGATTCTTGAGAATAATGTTCAAGAATCAGTGACGAAGTTGAAGTTACGCCGGGGATGGATATTTCAGCAAGACAATGATCCAAAACACCGCTCCAAATCCTCAGGCATTCATGCAGAGGAACAATTACAATGTTCTGGAATGGCCATCCCAGTCCCCAGACCTGAATATCATTGAACATCTGTGGGATGATTTGAAGCGGGCTGTCCATGCTCGGCGACCATCAAACTTAACTGAACTTGAATTGTTTGTCCAAAATACCTTTATCCAGGATCCAGGAACTGATTAAAAGCTACAGGAAGCGACTAGAGGCTGTTATCTTTGCAAAAGGAGGATCTACTAAATATTAATGTCACTTTTCTGTTGAGGTGCCCATACTTTTGCACCGGTCAAATTTTGGTTTAATGCATATTGCGCATTTTCTGTTAGTACAATAAACCTCATTTCAATCCTGAAATATTACTGTGTCCATCAGTTATTAGATATATCAAACTGAAATGGCTGTTATAAACACCAAAATATTTAGAACTAAAAATGATTAAGATTAATAGGGGTGCCCAAACTTTTTCATAGGACTGTATAATGTACAATAAGCAAAAAAAAAGAGAGAGAGAAAAGGAGAAATAACACCTTACAGAATTACACTCCTAGAGGAAATGTCTATTTTACAAATGTATTTCTTTAAAAAATAAGATACAAATATGGTTTTCAATTATTGGTATCGATTTTTTTCTATCCTCATGCTAGAAAACCCACAACAGCATTCAGATTTGTCCAGCTGAATCACTTTCTGGGATATCTCTAAAGGATTCTTTGGAAAACTGCAGATAGATTTTAATATCCCACCTTATGTCTCGAGACAGACTCAATTGTGCTACTTCAACAAACATAGATCTGCACACTCTGCAAAAATAAAGTTATCAATCTATCAATAAATGGCGTATAAATACCTTTTCTGCAAATTTGTCATGTAAAAGATTAAGATAGCTACTAATAATCCAATTTCTTGGCCATAGTGGTTTGTGGAGACAGGCAAATCCGTGCTTCGCTTCATAATCACAAAAATGGTCATGATACAAGAAAATGGCCACCGTCATGTGTTACATTAGCAAATACAGAGCAGACAGGATCATGTCTGCATGATATGTGTCTTGATAGCAACATTTGACAGCCTAACAGTGGTAAGAGGACTTTACAATGCTGATGTGTAGGGTTGAGCAATCGGGATCGGAAAAGATCGGATTCTGATTGGCGATCAAGCAAATTTCATGATCGGGATTGGCTGGAAAATGATTGGAAATTGGATTTTGAGATCTCAAGATCGGCTCAACCCTAAAAGTGACTTTTCTCATAGAGAAGCATTGACTAAGGTTGAGCGATCAGGATTGGCAAAGATCGGATCCCGATTGGCGATCAAGCAAATCTCACGATCGCGATCGGCTGGAAAATGATCAGAAATCGGATTTTAAAATTGATCCTGAAATCTCAAGATCGGCTCAATCCTACTGATGTGTGTGTATATACAGTTAACTCTTTTATTGCCAAGCAACAATCTATTTTGTCTGACAGTACTTCTAATGGAAATATTTCATATCTTCTCGATATACATAACACATTCTTTCTAGCAATGAACGTCTGAACAGAATATTTTAATCCTTTCCATGTATGTGCAAGTGGACTGCGTGCACATATGTAATTTTAGATATATGTCACACATAATATTATAGTAGTGGTGTAATGGTGTAATCTCTGTTATTTTGGCGTGTTTTTGTGTGTGTGTTTATTCAAGCAATACATTCTAACCTGCTGTAATCTTAAAAAAACACATTTAGGAATACAAATTTCATGTTTTTTCCTCTCTGATCTGGTGTTGCATCTGATCCATACAAAGTGTGAAGGAGACGGAGTATTATTGTATATCTGAACAAAATAATTGAAATGTTGGGCAAGCGCAGTAACGCTCCCTTCTGAGCGCTATTGCACATGCCGAGTGCCATTTTCTTGTGGACCATGGAAGAAAGCACACAAGAAAATGGCGCTCGGGCATGTGCAGTAGCGCTCAGAAGGGAGTGTTACTGCGCATGCCCGACATTTCAATGTACAGTAGCGAGATGAGAGACGCTGGAGGCGGTTACAGGGACAGAGGAGGAGAAATTTTTGGAGCGCAAGGTAAAGAGGGTTTGAAGGTAAGACGCAGGGGGGGGGAGGTGCACAGAGGCTTGGAGGAATGCCCAGGGTGCACGAAGAGGCTCATTTACATATCAGTTTTACCGGTATATAATAAAAACGGGGGTCTGTTAAAAAAAAAGAGTGGAAGCACCTGAATAGTATTTTTTAAAGGCTATTCAGGCATATGAATATCAAAAAACATGTTATTCAAATGATAGAGCCCCTTTAAATGAGTAGATAAAATACATCATTTTTTTCAGACACATTAAGTTTTGAGTTATGTAAAATCAAGTTAGTTAGACAATTAAAAACACGTCCTATAAACACTTTTGATATATTATTGTGCAAAAGTAGCTAAAGCCATATTGCTCCATTAGCTTGGAAATAATTATTTCTAGAAAGATGAAATTCTATTTACAGATTATTGTAATTATACATTAATGACATATAAAAGCCGAGATGTTATTAAACAAGTCTTTATTAGGATTTTCAAAACATTTTAACGTCAAACATCCTTTCCCAATAAGAAGGGGGGTAGAGGGAGAGGGGGGAAGGGGTAAAGATGTAATGTACCGTATATAATAACCTATTTGCTCCTCGCCTGTCCCCGCGGGCTTTTTACCTACCATCTGCTCCTGGCTCCCCGCAGCCACCCTCGTCCCCCGTGCTCATGCCCCTTCATGCCCCGACCCCCCTCTCTCCCATGGCCCCAGCCACACCCCCGCGGCACCCCCTGTGCCCCCATCAGTGCCCCGGACCCCTCTCCCTTCCGCAGTACCCCAGGTCAACCTCCCCACCCCTCTTTTTCTGCAGACTCCCCCTCCTATGGCCCTCACCTGTTGGCACCCCCCCAAAACCCCCTGTTTAGCCCCCTCCGCAAAATCCACTAACTCCCCTGCCGGCACATACACTGTCCCACTGCCGAATGACACAGCGTACTCACCATAGCTAGGCTGGAGGGTCGGGAAGGCGCAAGACCAGTAAGCTGAGTGCGGCATCTGGGACTGCCGCAGGCTGCTGAGGACTTCCGGCGCTGCGGCCTAGGCTACAGCCACAAAGTGGTGGTGTCCTGGAAGACATTGTGTAGCTTGGCAATGTGCGCATGCGCCTGTAAATACAGTGTAGTTGCTGTGGCAGGCCGGGCGGTGTCGTGGATCCCGATAGCGTTGGTGTTCGGCAAAGATGCCAGGTCTGGAGCGAGGAAGAGGTAGGCCGCTGGAGTAACCTTAATGTGAGCAAGGAAGTGTGAAAGCATATGTAAATGTTATTGCCTGGGGTTAGGGGCTAGCCCGGAGATGGCAATATGGAGTTTGTGGCTTGCTATGCTAAGAAGTGTGTGGGATTGCAGAACTGCTGCTAGGAGTTCTGGTTTTCGGCAGCTCCTGTCAAGAACGTATGTCAGTGATTGTATTGAAAAGTAGCCTATCTTTCAATCCTGCCTATGAACTATGTTTGTGGAAAATTTCATGCGAATCGGTTGAGCGTTTTTTGCGTGATTGAGGAACAAACATACAAACATCCAAACACACAAACATCCAAACACACAAACTTATTAGTAGGATAGCTGGAGTCCTGGGTTCGATTCCTGTCAAGGACAACATCTGCAAGGAGTTTGTATGTTCATCTCGTGTTTGCGTGGGTTTCCTCTCACACTCCAATGACATACTTATAAGGAATGTAGATTGTGAGCCCTATACGGGACATTGACAATGTCTTTAAAGTGAAGAAACATGTAGCATTCACAATATTAAATGTACACTTGGATTGTTCCACAATTCACCATAATATTCTGTGTTTTTGAAACTTTATATTGAGATTCACAATAATCGCACAGAAAATAACTTTAAACATCTTTTGGTTATTCATTTAATAGTATCAACTTCAATGAATTCCACACTGAGAGGATAAAGAGGGTCAATTTTATCAACAAAGCAACTTAAAGGAATGATTTTCATTTTTCCATCCTTTCTGGAGCAGATTTGGATATAATTACTATTCACACTATGAGGTATTTTGTGTGTCCGCATTTAATTAATTACAACGTGTCCCTCAATTTTATTTTTTAATAGTCAAAAAAAATTGAATAAGGAATAAAGCTGAATTATTTCTAAAAACAGTAGCAATGGCGACTGAGGTTGCATAAGGACCTACGTGAGTCACTTTCGTTGCAGATCTTCGCGTTTGATGTTCACTTTTTACTCCTTGTGAAGTCTAAGGAAGACTTGGTTTCTTTCTCGAATACTGATTCTCTGCTCGTAGCATACTCAGATATGCATAAGTCCACCATCAAGAAAGGATTTCATTTAATAAAACCAAAATATTAAATTCTATTAAATTCTAATTTCATTTTACCTGATATTACAATATTTCATTACTTAAACTAACTATCCGATGACCTTGGCTAGACCGGTACGCAAACCATTGAATTATACAAGACCTGTAAGCTCCGCTACCTTAATTATAATGGGGCTTACGGGGTTAAATGGATGATAGTTTACACATTCTCTTATTGCCTTTATTAGTTTTTATGGCCATTATTTTAATTCAGTGTATTATGAGGCCCAATAATTGGAAAAAGCAGTCCGTAGCGTTGTATAATTGAATGCTGAGTTTATGATAGGGAGTCGGAATATAATAATGGCTCGACTCTGCAGTTAATATAATAATAAGTTAATCAATTGATTATAATCACAGTAAGACTTCTATGTAATACAGGTATATGATGCATTCAACATTCCCATTCAATTCAATTTGTAGAAATTACAAACCTATAACACACAGACATGAAAATTCATATTCTATTAAAATATACCCATATTACAGGGGCTTTCCAAGCAAAAAATCTTCTTAAAAAATAAAAAGGTTTGTTAGTGCTTTTAATGGGTTAATATGTGCACCCAAATACCTTGAGCAGTGTTGTGAGTGATTTCTGGGAGCTCCTGGCATCCTCTGCATTTGTTTACAAGGTGTAGCTTCCTGTTCTGTTTTCCTACAACTACCATGATGCATTGCATTGGCTCAGTCTACCTCTACCTCTCCCTCCCTCTCTCACTCTCTATCTCCTTAGCTAGCCCACCCACTACTAACCCTTCCCAACTAACTAACTCAGCCCACCCCCTACCCCATCATACTTACCTGTCAAACCGGAAACATACAGTCACTGGAAAATCTGAAAATGTGCCTATGGTGGTCACATGACCATTCCAACGATCTGGGTAAATAGTAAGTTAGGCAGGGCAAGAGTGTTTAGGTTAATGTAGAAAGATTATTTTATCTCGGACAACCCCTTTAATACCCTTCTGTGTTAAAACTTGATAACACTTAAGATAAAGCTGATCAGTGGTGCCAAATACTCCATTCCAATCCACATGCCAACTGCTGAATATTGACCTGTAGAAGTCGCTTGCAATCCACTGGTCACCGATGGAGTTTGGACTATTAAAATGTGGGTGAGTAGATTGCTGGCTACGATCAACTGGTCATCCATTCATCAGTAGATTGCTATGCCAGCCATCTAAAGAGGTTGTCCATAATTTTTCTTTTTATGTAAGGCCTATCTCGGTGAATGGTGGTGGCATATTCAGGGGTACATCCAGTCTGATACTATATAAGACACGGAGCCAACTGAGATGAAAGGCTTTTTAGTACCTCCCAGCTCTCTCCTTGAAAGTTGTCCTGAGCAAGAGGACCTTCCTCTATGTTCACATCTACTAATAAGTTGCGTATTATTAGGGACTCTCTAATGGGACGACCCATTTAATCTGTTTCAGACTGTAAGAGGACATATGCACAAAAAATATGCAAAAAAAATAATAAAATCAAATATAAAGAGATTTCTGGCTGTCTCTGTAGTTTACCTTTAAGGATACACACTGTATCTTAGCAGTTTTTTTTATTGGACTTTATATGTGGACCACATATTGGAAGGAGTTTAAGGATCTAAGATATAGTAGCATTGTAGATATGCTTTTTGCCCTCAGAAGTTTTCGACTTTCTCAGTCTGTTCCCTTGATGATCAGTTCAAAGCTGTTGTACAGTTCATAGCTTCTTTTACCCAGACTATGGAACTGGGACCAGGGAATAAAGAACAGATAAAGTCCTATCAGATTTGACAGATTTCACTTTGATAATATTCCTTTAAAAGGGAAATTTTTCATTAAAAAAACAAATCAATAAATATATATGTTTTTCTTCCATATTAGAGGATTGTTGTTGTTCTAGCTTTATATTTTCCAGAACCATTCAAATCATCACTTGTAGTATTAGCCTTTGTTTTTTGCTTACAGTAACTGAACTTTCAATTTTTGTTAGTATTTGTGTCATGTAGTAGTTACAGTCAGGAATGGGTCAGAAAAATAAAAAAATGTACCAGGATCAACGCTTCTTACTCTGTAGAAAGAATTTGAGTTAATATTATTTTGGAGTATTAGAAATTGTCCTAGATTACACGTTTCGGGAGGGGGGTGTGCACACAGTGATCTTTTTGTGTGTTAATTATTACTGTGCTATTATGTCATAGTGAGCATTATCTCTGTACTGTGACATCACTGTGTGTATTATGCCTGTATTGTGACATCACTGTGTGTATTATCTCTGTACTGTGACATCACTGTGTGTATTATCTCTGTACTGTGACATCACTGTGTGTATTATCCCTGTACTGTGACATCACTGTGTGTCTTATCTCTGTACTGTGACATCACTGTGTGTATTATCTCTGTACTGTGACATCACTGTGTGTATTATCTCTGTACTGTGACATCACTGTGTGTATTATCCTTGTACTGTGACATCACTGTGTGTATTATCCCTGTACTGTGACATCACTGTGTGTATTATCTCTGTACTGTGACATCACTGTGTGTATTATCCCTGTACTGTGACATCACTGTGTGTATTATCTCTGTACTGTGACATCACTGTGTGTATTATCCCTGTACTGTGACATCACTGTGTGTATTATCCCTGTACTGTGACATCACTGTGTGTATTATCCTTGTACTGTGACATCACTGTGTGTATTATCCCTGTACTGTGACATCACTGTGTGTATTATCTCTGTACTGTGACATCACTGTGTGTATTATCCCTGTACTGTGACATCACTGTGTGTATTATCCCTGTACTGTGACATCACTGTGTGTATTATCCCTGTACTGTGACATCACTGTGTGTATTATCTCTGTACTGTGACATCACTGTGTGTATTATCCCTGTACTGTGACATCACTGTGTGTATTATCTCTGTACTGTGACATCACTGTGTGTATTATCCCTGTACTGTGACATCACTGTGTGTATTATCCCTGTACTGTGACATCACTGTGTGTATTATCTCTGTACTGTGACATCACTGTGTGTATTATCCCTGTACTGTGACATCACTGTGTGTATTATCCCTGTACTGTGACATCACTGTGTGTATTATCTCTGTACTGTGACATCACTGTGTGTATTATCTCTGTACTGTGACATCACTGTGTGTATTATCCCTGTACTGTGACATCACTGTGTGTATTATCTCTGTACTGTGACATCACTGTGTGTATTATCCCTGTACTGTGACATCACTGTGTGTATTATCCCTGTACTGTGACATCACTGTGTGTATTATCCTTGTACTGTGACATCACTGTGTGTATTATCCCTGTACTGTGACATCACTGTGTGTATTATCTCTGTACTGTGACATCACTGTGTGTATTATCCCTGTACTGTGACATCACTGTGTGTATTATCCCTGTACTGTGACATCACTGTGTGTATTATCCCTGTACTGTGACATCACTGTGTGTATTATCTCTGTACTGTGACATCACTGTGTGTATTATCCCTGTACTGTGACATCACTGTGTGTATTATCTCTGTACTGTGACATCACTGTGTGTATTATCCCTGTACTGTGACATCACTGTGTGTATTATCCCTGTACTGTGACATCACTGTGTGTATTATCTCTGTACTGTGACATCACTGTGTGTATTATCCCTGTACTGTGACATCACTGTGTGTATTATCCCTGTACTGTGACATCACTGTGTGTATTATCTCTGTACTGTGACATCACTGTGTGTATTATCTCTGTACTGTGACATCACTGTGTGTATTATCCCTGTACTGTGACATCACTGTGTGTATTATCCCTGTACTGTGACATCACTGTGTGTATTATCCCTGTACTGTGACATCACTGTGTGTATTATCCCTGTACTGTGATATCACTCTGTTTATTATATCTATACTGTGACATCCCTGCCTGTATTATTCCTCTACTGTGACATCACTATCTGCAGTATCTTGTACTGTGACATCACTGTGTATATTATCTCTGTACTGTGACATCACTGTTTGTATTATTCCTGTACTATGACATCACTTTGTGCACTTTTCCTGCACTCTCACTGCACGGTTTGCATTATCCCTATATTATAAATTGTAAAATAATGTTCAGAGGAAATGATAGTTTTAAATATACAGTGACAATGCATATTATATTTTGTACATTAGTGACTGCCTAGCTGACTAGCAGTGTAAGGCTTCTAGAAAACCCTGGTATGTGCTTATTAGAGGTGATACCATGAAGATACACACAGTAGCTGCCATGCCAGATTCCACCTTATCATTTTGCTGAAACTGTAGGTTTTCTTTTAATTAAGAATATATAGTAAAACCTTTGAGCTAAACTGAATACATGCTTAAAAAAAAGATCTGTACAGTAGCTCAAACTGTAGAATAATCCATGTGTAATATCACTGCACAAGTCATGTGCAAACCTCAATGGGCCTTAGATTTTCTCTGAATGGATAAACAAATAATACAGCTCGAAGATAATCTTAAATGAAAAGTGCTAGCAATGATAAATCCCTGAATATATAAAAGTCATACTTACATTTATTATCTAGAGGCATCAGTATTTAAAGAGGACCTTTCACAACCTCCACCAAATCAAGGTATTGGCATCTATTAATAGTCTTTGCTCCACTTATTCCTGCACAGTTGGAATTTTCTCTCTAGCCTGCACCATACCCAAGTAACAACCTCAGTTAGTTTTGGTGCCTGATGTACTATGTAAGCTCTGTAATCTCAGGTGGGTGGTGTCAGGCAGGGGGTGGGATTCGGAGCTCCAATCAGAAGCAGCCAGTGTCAGAGCTCAGAATCACACCCTTTGTCTGCTGCTGCCTGACACCGCCCTCCTGACAGTACAGAGACTAAATAGTGCATCAGACACCAAAACTTACAAATCATGTTTCATCTCTGGGATTTCTATAGACCCAAAAGTATAATAATCAGAGTGTTTTTTGTTTTTTTATTAGCATTATCCACTAGACCTCAGTCCATTGTCTGGGTCTTACCACATGATAAGGGAAACTTTTTTGAGATCTGTTTACATGGTGCAGTACTGTGACTGGGGAGTGGTGTGGCCTAGAGCCTGGGGGCAAACTTGACAGCAGGAGTACTGTTGGGCTTCTGGGTTGCTCCCTCCTAGGTGCTGCGATGGCGATGGTGTCAGTGGCATGTGGTCCCGCACCCAGTAGAGTAAGGGTCCACTATACAGAGGTTGCCATGAAGTGGCTAAGGGGCTCATATACCTTGATCAAAATGCATGCTAAGAACCTCCTGATTGCTTTGTAGATTTTGCTGGGCAGCATAGCTCTATGTTATTGGGATGTCCTCTCCATGTCTTTAAAAAAAAAAAAAAAAAACCACTCACCTTTCTTGGCCACCTTTCTGGCATCCATAGCTTCCTCTGTGATGGGTCACTGCTAGAGATGAACGAACAGTAAAATGTTCTAGGTTTGATATTCGTTTCGAGTAGCCCCTCAATATTCGACTACTCAAATCGAATATCGAACTCTATTATAGTCTATGGATGGAAAATGCTCGTTTCAGGGGTAGGCAACATTCGATCAAATTATACTTACCAAGTCCACGAGTGAGGGTCGGGCTGCATCCTCCGAGCAGTCTTCTCCTTGCAGCCTCCCCATGGCGTCTTCCGGCTCTTCATTCACTCTGCCAGGCATCGGGCCTGGGCAGAGCCAACTGCGCATGCCCGCACTACAAGCGGACATGCCTAGTCGGCTCTGCCCAGGCCCGATGCCTGGCAGAGTGAATTCAGAGCCGGAAGACGCCACGGGGAAGCTGCACAGAGAAGACTTCTAAAGGTAGGAGAAGAACCAGCATTGATTGGCCGACTGTATAGCATTCGGCCAATCAATGCTGGTTCTGCATCGAACTTTTACATTCGAACAGCGAGTGGTACTCGATCGAGTACGAGTATTTCGAATACCGTAGTATTCGATCGAATACCTACTCGATCGAGTACTACTCGCTCATCTCTAGTCACTGCTAAAACCTGTGATTGGGGCTCAGCAGTCATATGAGGGGCTTCAATCTGGTGATGTCACAAGGTCAGACAGAAAACTCCAGGGTTTGGACCTAATAAATTCAATCAGAAAATAAACTTGTAAGTAAGCCTCGTGATTATACGTGATACGAATGTTTCGAGGTTCACTCCATCACTAACTATTGACAATAAGGATCACTGAATTCTACAGTACGGTTTTTTGCAACTTCAAAATCTCCATGTGATATGAATGTACGTATCCTCACATTATCATGGTTTATGGCAATTTAGGCAGGAATGTAGTAAAACTAAAAAAAAAAGTTGTATGGGACTTTAAGGGAAAGATGCAATAAAGCCTGTCAAGGAGGCAGTTCTATCAGTGACTAATAACCCCATACCCAAATGAATGAACATACAGAGATAGCTGTCAGTCACTGAAAAGTTAGAAAAGTTGATCCCTTCTCAGCATAGAAAAAGCAACCATTTCAGAAAATAAATGATAAATTATACAGAATATTTTCCTACAAAACTATATATGAACCTGCTCAGCTCCTTCTGCTCTATCACATGCTACATAGAGATTAAACAGAATTTTCCGTGTGACAGGTTCCCTTTAATATGATAACCTGTAATAAGGAAAGGTTATCAACATCAGATTGGTGGAACTCAGCTATTTATAAGTGTCGCAGCACTCCAGAAGACATAGCGACATACATTGTGCAGCCACCATACCTGAGTGAGTCCTAGAAAGATCATGTGACTGATGGATATGCTATCACAGTCATGAAGAAGGGAAAGACAGGATGTCCCCTTCAAATAGTTATGGGGCAGGTATGTTGGGTGTCGGACTAGCACAGGTCTTATATTGAGGATGACCAATCCTGGAAAACCCATTTAACATGTGCCAATCGGGTTAGCAGTAATATCACAGTAATATCGGTAACACTATGCATCAGAGCAAGAGACAAGGCAGCACCAATAGATCTACTATGTTCAGTTGTAAAGATTTAGTCCAATATTGACGTTAGTGTTAAATGGAAATGACTGGTGGCATGCATGAAGTTGGGTCATGGCAGCTATGTGTGTATTAAAGCTTAGGACTTGTTCACGGGAATTTGAAACTGAATTTGAGGTGGAATCCCCTCAAAATCCACAATCTGCCTCCCATTCATTTTTTTTCAGATTTTTTTTTTTAGTTAGTGGAAAAAATAAGCCCTCTGTAAGGGAAATGCTAGAGGAGAAATTCCCCAGTAGCTTCTAGTGAACCCTCAGGGTATGACAAGACAGTGAGCCTTAACCTGACCCCTCTATCCCTGCCTACATGCCTGACCTGTCCTAGGTGACAGACAACAACTTGGCGGCAAAGCCCTTCCTAGATATAGGTGATGACACAGAACGCAACAACAATAAATAGAGATTGCTAGCCAAGGGGTCAGTACCAGTCGAACAACACAGTACAGAATTGTTATCCAAGAGAGTAATCAAAGGTAAATACAGAGGTCTGAAATAAGAATACAGGTAACAAATCAGCAAGAGTAACAGCCAGCACACACAAGGCAATAGCAAGCACCAATGTGAATGTGAGCACACAGGCAAGGCTTACATTAACTATTAGAGGAGCACAGGGCAACCAAGGTGAAGGAGATGGGTGTGGTGGAAAATCAATTACCAAGGTGAGGGAATAGGACAGTGTTCAGACAAAACAACAAGAACCCTAAGGAAGCAATCACAACTGGCCGGAGGATGGCGTCAAAGCCCAAAGGAACGTGGATGTTACACCTTCAGGTGGATTCCGGAAGGTGGAAAATATACCTTTTCCATCAATGTGGATTTTGACTTGAAATTGGATGTGGAATTTGTCAAAATATGTCCATGGTATTCAGAATTTATCACGGTCTAATACAGGCAAAATACAGTGATACTTATCTCCAAATTCCACTTAAAGTTCAGTATCAAAATCCACATCAAATTCAGCATCAATAGCATCGGTTTTTGCCAAGCAGAAAAAATATGCTTCAAATTTCTGAAGCAGAAATTTTCTGCTTGACAAATTCACCATCAAATTCCTGAGTGTGAACACCCCCTTAAACTGTAAGGGCCCATTCACACTACGGATACGCTGACTGATTCTGAACGTTAAAACACGTTCAGAATCAGCGCGTATAAAGCAGATCCCGTAGATATAATGGTTACAGAAAGTCCGCGGAGGAAAACTCCATGAACTTTTAGTTCAAAGCACTGAGGGAAGAACCGCGATGCGTCCACGCCGTGGTTATTCCTGCTGCGCTTCAGTGCTGCGTTTCTGGCTTGTGAGACTTTAGCCTAAAGGTATTATCGTGCTCGTAAAAATGAAACTTTTTTTGTTCCAAACTACAATCTTTCTGTCGTTCTTTTTACAATAGAAAGGGACAGTAACTTTTTATCTTTTTTACTTCCTCTATCATAACCCAAATTGTGGTGTTAAGTTGAAGTCACTAATGAAAGAAAATATATATCCCTAACCGAGTCAGCTCTGAACGGTTTGATTAGTCCGCCCGTCAGATATATGGCATCTAGTTCCAAATGATTCTCATTATTTCCAATGTATCTGAATAGTTGCCAGTTCCCTTTCCTGTAATCAGATACGGGAGAAGCAAGGACGGAAAAAGCTTTTACATTTTGTAATCTTAAAACTCTAAAGAAGTATAGGTACTTAAAAACCACACAGTATATACAGTAGGGTTAGCATTACTTCGTACAGTCATTTGGAAACAGATCCTGATATAATAGTGCTCATAATCATCCCTGCTTAGCATTGCTTCTTTAAAGCAGTAAGATCCTTGTTTAAAATCCATATCTGGGGTAAAGATAGGAATTTAAAAGGAGGATTTCTACTGATGTGCTCACCCAGTTATCTTAAACAATTACTCATGAAACAAATGCAACACAATATTGTGACAGGATGCAGTACACAAAACAACCACTGGGTGGCCACACATAGATACACAAAGAGACATCTCATGGCAGAGTATCACAAAATCATGTTGTTTTAAAAGCTAGACAATGAGACAGGTTACCAGTAACAAAAACAATTTATCAAACTAGTTCAGTTCTGAAAAAACGACTCTTAGGATCTTCTGTACAGTAAGAGCAGTGAAATTATAGAGATCACTGTCACGAGATTTGGAGATGGGTGATTACTTGTGAAAGTTCAAAAGGGGGCTGGATTAACTCAGGGCGGGTTCTAATCATTAGAAACAGGTGATGAGTCTCACAAGTAGATTCAACACAATAGTCCAGCAGACAACTATTCACCAACCAGAATAGCTCAGCAAGCAAGGAGACACCCAGCAAGGCAGCTGGACACAGGTTCAAGTTTTGACTGATATACAGGTTCAAATCCTGACACAAAGATTTTACGTATTCTTATGTGTCAGTTGCCATTCACCTCATAGGGTTCTTTTGCAGTGGCATAACTACCGCCATATCAGCAGAGGCAGCTGCCACAGGGCCCGGGACATTAGGGGCCCGGTGGCAGCTGCTACCACTGCTATCATTATACTTGGGGGTCTTTTCGGACCCCCGAATATAATGATTGGCGGACCGGGAAAGGTAAGAAACATAAAAAAACACTGTTACTTACCTCTCCACGATCCTGCCAGGCCTCCTTCTTGACGTCCTCTCTGACGTCACATGAACCCGGCCTGCATCCCAGGTCATGTGACGTCCGATGTTATTGAAGAAGGCTGACAGTAGAGAAGACCGCGTAGGAGCCGGGGACAGGTAAGAAACAGTGTTTTTTTTATGTTTTTATTCCCCGGGGTCTCTGATTATTATACTCTGGTGTCTGAAAAGACCCCAGAGTATAATAATTGTTTGTGGGTGTCCACAGTGGGGACAATACTGTGTGCAGGAGCCACTATGGGGCATAATACTGTGTGCAGGGGCCACTATGGGGGATAATACTGTGTGCAGGGGCCACTATGGGGGATAATACTGTGTGCAGGGGCCACTATGGGGGATAATACTGTGTGGAGGGGCCACTATGTGGATAATACTGTGGGAAGGGTGCACTATGGGGGATAATACTGTGTGCAGGGGTCACTATTGGGTATAATACTGTGTTCAGGGGCCACTATTGGGGATAATACTGTGTGCAGAGGCCACTATGGGGCATAATAGAACTTGCAGGAATGCGTAGGAGGGGGTTGGTTGTGTGGGGGAGGCCCATGTCAAAAGTTCGCCACGGGGCCCCACCATTCCTAGTTACGCCACTGTTCTTTTGTATTCCTCTAGATCAACATGGTGCATGTATAGGTTGGACTTGATGGACTTTTACCTTTATCCATACTTATCATTGGATTACTATGCTATTATGTTCCTATGAAATAATGTAGCCCTGGTGAGCTAGTCACTGACTGCTGCATCCACATTATGAATGCATGGTGTTGCACAACACTCTTACCTGTCATCTATGGGAGTTAGGTGAGCAAGCAGACCATATAAATGAATAAGGAGGCCCTTTGTCTGGTTATTCTCCACTGAGGTCATGCAGCCATATACCTCCTTACCAGACAGGAACTTGAAGATTAGAATGCTGAAGATAGAGGAATAACTGCAATAAGACATTACAGCTATATCTTGTGAATATACAATAGATGTTGGATAGGAATACCTCCTCATTATTGTGAATTTAAGATGTGAAGACATTAGCGGTGGGGATCCAAGGAATGGTAGTGTACCTATAACTTAATTCCACTGAATTTCTATCACAATATGATAGGCTAACTGTCCTATCTGTATTTATTATGTGCAGCCACCTATGGAGAGAGGGAGGAGGTGAATTGTAGCCTTTCAAGTTTTTTATTAGTATGTTGTGTTTAATTGGTTTCTAAAGGAATTGCCGTCTTTAACCCATTGGAGATCAGTTAAGTGTGAACACCTCTGTACGAGACTTGAAAATTCTAAAGATAAGAAGATTTACCAAATGGCATACTTATCTTCGCTGTTTCCAATAACTCATTTTCTGAGTAACATAGTAACAAGTACATGTTTTAATCACTTCTTTGATACCTTTCCAGTTGTCAAATGAATAATGTCAGGTAAGAGAAGTATGTACATATAGAATGTGCTTATAAGAAACAGTCTTATGATCTCGGAATGAATGATGATTTTTCATTATTTTCTCGATGATCTTCTGGCTATGAGCTCCTTGATTAGGGAGATTGTTAGTGTACCCTCTGGAACGGAATGAGTTGAGCCGTAATCCAGATAGACACGTCTTGTTTTTGTGATAAATGATAAGCTTGCCAGCTAGAACGCCGCAGGCTTTCTGAATTTACAGTACAAGATTACTACAATGTCCTAGAGTTTGGATTAGATTATGCTTTCCTTTCGTAGTAGGCATTAATGCCATCTGTTCCTTTACACAGCTGCCTATACATGTTTCTGCTGCCCAAAATAAACAATGTATTGATCCTCCTGGATGGCTTGTTTTTCTACAACGTAATGTCTGGCTGGTGGCAGTTCAATCTACAGAGGTATATTCCAGAATTTGATGAGTGTATCTACAATATTCATATGCTATCAGATAATAGACATTCGGTTTTCTTATACTTGTTCCCTCTTGAGTTGGAAAAAAAAAAGCACAGTCTGTACAGTGGCGTTCCCGCAATGAATGGCAACAAATCAAACATGAATAGAGAAAATATAACTAGCGAAAGAAAAAAGAAACAATACGGGCAATCTTCAGTGGCAGACCTAAATGACTACTTTATTTTATATTGATTTTCCTGTTAAACGTTTTTAAAGGGCTTGTCCAGCTGACTATTAAAAAAAAACCTCATAATTATATAAAATAAAAAGTGAGTCATACTCATCTCAACCCCCCATCGCTCCCCTTATTTGTTCATCCCCATACAGAAAACTTAGATTCCACAAGCCCATAGGCAATCCTTGATATTCAGTGAAGAGACTATACAAGAACTGCAGTCTCTTCAAACAGCTGATCCGTAGGGGTCCTGGGTGTCGGACCCCCTTAGTCAAATATTGATGACCTATGATAAGGATAGGTATAAATTATTAATATGGTTCTTTTTGTCTAGCTTGTTGTCCAAAATAGAATTTTTTTTCTATAATGACTAGAGATGAGCGAGTAGTATTCGATCGAGTAGGTATTCGATCGAATACTACAGTATTCAAAATACTCGTACTCCATCGAGTACCACCCACTATTCGAATGGAAAAATTTGATGCAGAACCAGTGTTGATCGGACGAATGCTATACTGTCGGCCAATCAATGCTGGTTCCTCTCCTACCTTTAGAAGTCTTCTCCGTGCAGCGTCCCCGCGGCGTCTTCCAGTTCTGAATTCATTCTTCCAGGCATCGGACCTGGGCAGAGCCGACTGCGCATGTCCGCGCTACAAGAAAATGGCCGCTTTGACTGTAAGCAGCCATTTTCTTGTAGTGCGGGCAGACGCAGTCGGCTCTGCCCAGGCCCGATGCCTGGCAGAATTCAGAACCGGAAGACGCCGCAGTGACGCTGCACGGAGAAGACTTCTCAGAGAATCCAGCCCGACCCTCACTCGTGGACTTGGTAAGTTCAATTTGATCGGATGTTGCCTACCCCTGAAACGAGCATTTTCCCCCCATAGAGTATAATAGGGTTTGATATTCAATTCGAGTTGTCGAATATTGAGGGGCTACTCGAAACGAATATCGTATATCGAGTATTTATCTACTCGCTCATCTCTAATAATGACAATATATTCAGGGTATATTCATGCAAGATGCAGCTGTACCTAAATTTTTACTAAGCAACCAAGATCAATCGCCCAAATTTACAATTGTGGTTACAACTACACTCTGTTGTAAATATGGTGCAACTTAGGCCCTTCTTAGGTGGACATTTTTCCAACTTCTTAGACATATAGGCGTGGCTTCTCATAAACAATGGTGGCTCCATTGTACCAAACTGTGCCAAAATTTTATCACAAATTTCTGATTCAAATGAAGCCAACTAAAAGGTGATATAAATAAAGACTGGACAGTCTAAACATACAGCGGATTTATCATCCAGCATCAGTCACTGTGATAATCCACGACATTATTAGACTTAGTCTATACTGTCTGCCTGATAGTAAGTCTGGGACTATTTTGTAATAACTGCATACACTAGTAGCACACATTGTAATGGCTAAATCACATCTTCTAATTCATGAACTGAAATGTAAAAGGTAAAAAGTTCTGTAAGGTTCACATCCGAGTTCGGTATTCTCTTCGAGGAGTCCACTTGGGGACCCCCGAATGGAAACCTATATGCAATAAAAAGCGGTTATCTAAGAAAACACACAGACCCCATAGACTATAAAGGGGTCTGTGTGTTTTCCACGCGGTGTCTGCACGAATCATGCGGAGAGAAAAGTGGTTGCACGACTGTGAATTTTACTTTTGTCTAAACAGACAAGAACACATCAAATAATAATAAAAATATGTTATATAAATATATGTTATTTATAAATATATAAATAAATAAATTTAATATACAAAAATTATATATATATATATATATATATATATATATATATATATATATATATATACATTGCTAATATAAAGTATTTACAAAATTACTAAATCTGAAATTTCTCTCAAGAACTGAGTTTTTCTTTAACTAAGAACAACTTGTACTTACTGGGTAAATGTTTCTTTGGAAATTTCGGTCTGGGCACTCAATGTGATTACAAGTGCATTAACAATTCCATAGCATTAGCATTCTGGCTGCTGTTACTTGGTGGCTGTCAGTTCTGTTACCACAGTCCAGAATAGACCCTAAGGGCATTGCCTACAGGCACCTGTCACACATACTGGTATGTTTGTTGGAGATAGGCAGACAACATGTAGTAGGAAAGTTTATTTTTTCTATTGTTTTACAGAAGTTATTTCAATCTACATGTCTAGAGCCACAACTATAGTTGCCAATACTAATATATAGCATGCAAAAAATTGTATACATATAGAAAAGCATAGGGTTTCCTTACAGTATACAGCGAAAGATCACACTAAACCAATGTAACAAAGTAGCATAATTAGAGGTAGTGTATTACGGACTCCTGCACTTGTATGCAAAGTTGCACTGGCCCACCAGAGTACCAGAGAGTGCTCCAGTGGGCCCATGTTCTGACATAACAGTAGGCCCCAAAATCCCAGCAGATGGCAAGCCTATATGTATTTGCTTTTGGTGCCAATCACCAGGGTCTATTTCTTATAGTTTCATTGCAAACATCTTATTAGACCTTATGGATATGGTGTGTGTGTGTGTGTGTGTGTGTGTGTGTGTGTGTGTGTGTGTGTGTGTGTGTGTGTGTGTGCCATTAAAATGACATGACAAAATCATTTTCTCTGGTGGCCAAAGAAAAACCCAGTCCGAATGTCTTTGTATGTATGTATGTACAGTACAAAAGGTTTAGGCAAAGGAGGAAAAAAAATCTGCAAAGCAAGAAAGCATTTGAAAATAGCTAAAAAAGGGTTAATAGTTTAATTTTGTGAATTAAGAAAGTTAAGTAACTGAACACAAAAGAAATCTAAATCACATTAATATTTGATGTGACTGCCCTTTGCCCTTAAAACGATGTCAATTCTTCTAGGTACACTTGCAGACAGTTTTTGAAGGAATGGAGGGTGTTCCCAACATTTTGGAGAACTAAGCACAGATCTTCTGTGAAAGAAGGCTTGCTCCAATCCTACTGTCTCTTCTTGTAATCCCAGACAGACTGGATGATGTTGAGATCAGGGATCTGTGGGGGCCGTATCATCACTCCCAGGACTCTTCCTTCAAAGGGCGGTCCAAAAGAAGGACACACGTTTAAAAAATTGTTGGTTCCCCTAGTTTAATGAAAGAAAAACCCACAATGGTCACAGAAGGAACTTGAATCTGACAAAAGTAAAAGAAGATAAAAATTGTTGATAAGGCACAAAGCTTCTCGGAGAATGATCTATAGACAGATGAGATAAGAATTGAACTTTTGCTACCCGCCACTGAATGGTTGCATTACCAGCAGATTGTCCATTTTGTTTTTACCCAGTACGGCTCTCTGAAGGTGTCCCCACCGACTGTCTTTGAAAAACTGTGTCGTGCGTGCTCCTCTTCTGCATGCCTTATCTCTGGCATTTATGGTATCCTCTCCTCCTCTGGACAGCAGGGCCCCATATCGTATAAATATATGGAGAGGTGGTCTGGGGCCTTGAACAGGCAGATCTCCCCGAACCAATGGCAAATTATCTGGTCCCGTGCAGCTAAATCCTCCACCTGTGTTACGTTCCGGGAGACTCAGTACAAGCTACTTATGTACTGGTACCATACCCCAGCCTTGCTCCACTCCCTTAATCCTAACATTTCTTCCCAGTGTTGGCGTTGCCGGGCAGGAGTGGGTACCCTGTATCATATTTTTTGGGACTGTCCAGGGATCTGTCCATTCTGGCTGGAGGTCAAGTCCCTTACAGACGCTCTATTTATTCAAGGTGTCCCTTTAGATCCCCTCATCTATCTCCTCAATCTCCCCCCTGCTCATCTGGGTAAGCACACCTCTAAATTGTTTCTTTATCTCTGTACCACAGCCAAAACTCTCATCGCTCTGCGATGGAAGAGTGCCTCTCTTGCCTCTGGCTCTGATATTGTAGCCCGAGTTAAGGATGTCCGTAGCATGGAGAACTTGACAGCCACACTTAATCATACTGTTGAGGCGTTCCAGGCTATTTGGTCATCTTGGGACGCACACTGTATTTTGAATGGTCTCTGACTCCTTTCCCTTCCCTTCCTCCCCCACCCCCTCATTTCTACTCTCAGGTTATGTGTATACATTTCCAGTCTATTTGACATTATATGCATTGCTTCACGTTCATGTTTTTTAGGTTTTCAACTCTTGTGTTGTATTGTATTTTACAAAAATCCTTTCAATAAAAATTACAGTTTAAAAAAAAAAAAAAGAATTGAACTTTTGGCAAGGCACATCAGCTCTATGTCCACAGATGGAATAATGAAGCATAATTTGAAAAGAACAATGTCGCTACCGTGAAACATGGCAGAGGCTCTGTTATGTTCTGGTGCTGCTTTATGCATCTGGCACAGGGTGTTTTGTATCTGTGCAGGGTACAATGAAATCTCAAGACTATCAAGGGATTCTAGAGAGAAATGTGCTGCCCAGTGTCAGAAAGCTTGGTCTCAGTCACAGGTCATGGGTCTTGCAACAGGACAATGACCATAAACACACATCTAAAAACACCCAAGAATGGCTAAGAGAAAACCATTGGACTATTCTGAAGTGGCCTTCTATGAGCCCTGACCTAAATCCTATTGAGCATCTTTGGAAGGAGCTGAAACATGTCCTCTGGAAAAGGAACCCTTCACACCCGAAACAACTGGAGCAGTTTTCTCATGAGGAGTGGGCCGAAATACCTGCTGAGAGGGGCAGAAGTCTCATTGACAGTTACAGGAATCACGTGATTGCAGCGATTGCCTCAAAAAGTTGTGCAAGTTACAGGAACCATCATTTCTGTCCAGGCCTGGTTCAGGAGTTTTTTTTTTTGTTTGTTTGGTTTTTTTTAATTCTGTTGAAGCGAAAAGCAAAGTCTGACTTTCATCTGTTCAATTTCATAGAATTTTTATTAATTATTACTTTTGTCAGATTCAAGTTATTTCTGGGACCATTGTGGGTTTTCTTTCATTAAACGAGGGTGACCAACAATTTTGTCCACGTGTGTTGCTTCCATGTGTAATATAGGGTATTGTTATAAACCGTTATGTAAAACACGCTGGAGGCTCCAATGGGGTTCTTGTGGACCAATTCAATCCTGATGAGAATAATTAAATTAAATTAGACAATTCCTATTTAAATAATCCTAAATCGTTATATTGAGTGTTACTTTAGGCCAACCAGACATGAATAATTAGAGATTGTCATACACTGTAATTCAATTTGCATGTACACTATAAATCAATAAATTGCCCTATAAGGTAAAATACAATACTATATACTATCACCTCTGAAATATGTGTTTAATAACAGGTTATAATGAAGTTTTTAAGTGCAAGGACTGCAGCTATAATCATCCGCCCTCACATAGTAACTAAGCAATATGAAAATTCCCACAATTATCGGAAAGCTCACTACTTTAATAGTTTAGAAGCAAACAGGGGGTAATTGAATACCTTTTGTTGCCGGTGAGTAAATTAAACCTTTCATCAAAAGGTTGTCCCTGTTGAGATTAAGGTGGAAAACACATTGCTGTGAATCTAAGTTAATTCATGTGTAAAATCAACTTTAAAGTACGTTGATACTTAGTTACTAGTATTCCTATTACACAATTAAAGTGGATCTCCAAAAAAGTAACTTTTTTTTTTTTTTTTTTAGAAGAATCTGATTAATAACAAGAAGAGATGGGCAATGGTGTGGCATCATTGCTGCTAATAGCTTTTCCTCCTCTCTGCTGTCAATGATAGTGCCAAGCCAGCTCTGAGATGATCAGTCATTGAAGACGGTGATGAATGGGGTTGTCAGGCAATTGGTCCCTCTGAACCAACCTTAGGTTACGAAAAAACATAAATCTAAATCGTCTTTGGTATTAGTCTAATTTCATGGGACGCTATTTAGGGAGAATTCATTAACACATTTACTACAGTGTTCTGATGTAGCTACGTGAAACGTGTAACGTACTTGGCACAGGGTACTCTCTTGAGCCAAAGATGTGACGATTATCCGGTTCTGCGCCTTGCTCACCAATTTCCATTATTTTATTTAAAGTGGGCATAGTAAGGATGCCTTGGGTTGACATATTTATTATAAGACACACCAGGTTTATGGTTTGAGTTGTACCGGAAATCTTCACCTCACTGCTGAGATGCCAGAACAATCACAGGCACAGTGTGAGGCATGAGTTCAGTGGCAGACCAGCTTGATAGCTGTCGAAACGCAGGAGCAGGTGGATCATCAACACCAACAACACGCTCATTATATGGCGTCCCAGCCAGCTGCTGAGATTCCGGAACAATCACAGACATGGCGTGAGGAACAAGTTCAGCAGCAGGACAGTTTCCAAAACGCTGGAGCAGGTGAACCATCGACGGCAGGAATTTGCTGAATATAAGCAACACGCAGACAGAGTCACAAACAGAGGCTAGTTGTACATAATAGTATACAATAGATATAAAATTTCAGGCTTGACTTTGGTTTAACTATTGCAACATCACCATGGATATCAATTTTTGGCAGTGAACCTTTAAAAGTTTTCACAGATATTGGTTCTCTTAGGGTAAGATCACACATAGTATTTTGCGGCAAGACATGCAATGCAAAATCCACCACTGAAATCTTCCTCCTGGAGGCAGAAACAGAACCTTTGGAGAATTAAGATTTTGTCTTCCATTGAAATGAATGGAAACTAGACTATTTATGGTGGATGCCACAATGTAAATTTTGCCAAAGGATCTGCACATGTTTTGTCAGTCTTTGCATACTGAGATGTTGACCAAGAAATCAGTAGACCTCAATATATTCAGCAACTCGGATCACAGATGCTCCTGCTAGACGCACACCTACTATTAGCCCCCTTTGGTCCTGAGACGTGTGACGTATTACATCACGAAAACAAATAAACTGATTTTAGTATAACACAATAATCTATGTTAAAAAGGGAGGCATTGCTAGAAATGGAAGCTGTATCCAACCCTGTATACGATTCCCATCCCCACTTTGCAGAAGAAATCGCAGCGCAGACACGCTGCAATTTGCAAAGCCTTTGCGGCTTTACAAATCTCAGCATGTCAATTATATCTACGGAAACGCCGGCAGCTTTCCCGTAGATATAATGTTAAGAGAAAGTCCGCAGAGGAAAACTTTTTCTACTCCAAGATGGGATAATTGACCAAACACTGGGGGTCTCACTGTAATAATGAGAATTCGGATTCCACAAGTCCCCATTTAAATGAGAAGTGGATGCATGCTCCAACTTTTTTTTGTTCAATTCTGTTGATGTGAAATCCCATAGAAAAGAAATAAGCAGAGGTTGTACGTGCAGTCACCACTTTGTTGACATCAGGGGCGGATCCAGGGCCGGGCGAGCCGGGCAACCGCCCGGAGTCCGGCGCTTAGCGGGGCCCCGCGCCGCAGCCCGGACCTAACAAAATGGTCCCGGTTGGCTGCTCGGCATGTCCCGATTTCAACTCATCGGCGTCCTACGGACGCCAATGAGCTGAATACATGGCCGTTTAAAGCAGGAGCTGTCACAGCTCAGCTCCTGCTTTAACACTGAGCTCTGGGCCTCCGGCATTTGTAGCCGCGATGTGATGACATCACATCGCGGCTACAATATGTGTATGAGGGAGAGAGCTGCGAGGGAAGGTGAGTGTGAGTGTGTGAGTGAGTGTGAGACCAGCATGACACTGGGGCAGATGGAGGGGGGGAGAACGGCATGACACTGGGTCTGGGGCAGATGGAGGGGGGGGGGAGAACAGCATGACACTGGGGCAGATGGAGGGGGGGAGAACAGCATGACACTGAGGCAGATAGAGGGGGAGAACAGCATGACACTGGGGCAGATGGAGGGGGGGAGAACGGCATAACACTGGGTCTGGGGCAGATGGAGGGGGGGGAGAACAGCATGACACTGGGTTAGATTGAGGGGGGAGAACGGCATGACACTGGGGCAGATGGAGGGGAGGAGAACAGCATGACACTGGGGCAGATGGAGGGGGGAGAACAGCATGACACTGGGGCAGATGGAGGGGGGGGAGAACGGCATGACACTGGGTCTGGGGCAGATGGAGGGGGGGAGAACAGCATAACACTGGGGCAGATGGAGGGGGGGAGAACAGCATGACACTGGAGAAGATGGAGGGGGGGGGAGAACGGCATGACACTGGGGCAGATGGAGGGGGGAGAACGGCATGACACTGGGGCAGATGGAGGGGGGGAGAACAGCATGACACTGGGGCAGATGGAGGGGGGAGAACAGCATGACACTGGGGCAGATGGAGGGGGGAGAACGGCATGACACTGGGGCAAATGAAGGGGGGGAGAACGGCATGACACTGGGGCAAATGAAGGGGGAGAGAACAGCATGACACTGGGGCAGATGAAGGGGGGAGAATGGCATGACACTGGGGCAGATGAAGAGGGGAAAACGGCATGACACTGGGGCAGATGAAGGGGGGAGAACGGCATGACACTGGGGCAGAGACGGGGGGATATGAAACTGTGGCCAGATAAAGGGGGAGAATGGCATGAAACTGGGGACAGAGATAGAGGGAGGGACATGAAACTAGGGGTAGATGAAGGGTGTATATGAAAATGGGGGAGTGATGGAGGTGGGACACATAATTTACGGGTGACTGTAGGAGGATTATACTGTGTGGAATCACATGAAAATTGAATGAGAATGGGCGGAGTCAACATAAAATTGGGCGGGGCCTAATCTGCGCGCGCCACACATTTTATTCCCTCTTTCTAGTCTTCAACAGTTGGGGAGTACAGGTTAGAAGTGCAAGACCCCCCAGTAAGTAGGGCCCCGCTAAAGTCAATTGCCCATGGCCCCGCAAACCCTGGATCCGCAACTGGTTGACATGTGGCACTTGACCCCCTTTTACTGGGTCATACTCCTAACAGTCAGACCCGCAGTCATCAGACACTTATACCCATATCTGTGGGTAAATGTTATTTAGCAGATATGAGCGAACTAAACCTACTTTATTTCACCCGAATGTTTCTCTCTCTTTCAGTCTGAACTGGAACGGCTATTATTATGCACCAAGTTCTCTCCATACCCCAGAATATAGGGGCCAGGGAATGTGAGTAAACATAATAGTCTTCCCTTGGGCTCTGTCGTGGTACCCTGTCTCCTCTTCTAGCCTTCTGAATTACATCAGCAGCCTCTGGGACAACAAAGGCTTGTGATTGGGTCTCAGTGGTCACGTGCCAACATAATGATGTCAGCATGCATAATGTTACCTTCTGAAGTCCAATGATAGGCCTCAGCTGGCCCTGGCTATCTTTGACCTCATACAAGTTCCATAAGAAGAGTACATACATTGTCCTTTATTGTAATGCGGCGCCTCATTAGTGATTTTAACTAAGCAAACATCCATGTACAAGACCAAACATATTTTTACCACTTGGGCCATCCAACCACAGTGTACTCCATTTCTGGTGCTGTTCTCAACTCTTTACTATGGGGTCTGAAGAGTATTAAGTGGTTCATGTGTGGCAAACTCAAAAAAATTTGGGTTTGGGAAAATTTGTAACAAATCTGGTTAATCATGAATCTATTTCTTCATTCCCAATTCTAACATGCTAGCAAAATGTTTGATAGGTTGCAATTCAGTACACAACTATTAAGTTGCCCCTTAATATAGACATATTGTTACGGTTCTGTGTATATATATATATATATATAAATATTTTTTAAACGACAGAACCTCTAGTCTGCAGAACACTGCAGCGAGGTCCACAGGCCCAGTGAGCGGCTGTATGTCTGAACTTAATGTGAAAAGGGTGCAACAAACACTGGCCGAGGTGCGGCGTGGTACTCACTGTGAACAGAGTGCAACAAACACGGGCAGTGGTGCGGTGCGGTACTCAATGTGAACAGGGTCTGAAACAAACAAGGCTGCCAAGGGTTAACGCAGCCAAGGTCAGCAACAAACATGCTCCTGCAACAGCTAGGAGTCACCATGGAAGTTTGCATGCTCTTGCAACAGCTAGGAGTTATCAAGTAAGTTTGACAGTCTACACAAGCTATCTCAGAGACCAAACCTGCTGCAGCTCCACAGGCTGGAACAATGTCTACTGCTGCTAGCCCTGGTGTAGAGCTGACAGTTCAGGGTTTACAGGTCCTAACAGCACCCAGGAGAAGCAGAGGAACCCCACACAGCGGCCTAGTCTAACAACCTGCCTGTAATGCTGGAGACTGTCTCTGTACTACTGTCATAAACAAATTTCCGTGGACTTTCAGTCAAACATTAGTCAATCAAAATTCAATCAAAGTGTGAGCACCCGGCGGGCGTCGGCTCACACTATTTAAAGGGAAGACCGCGCCCAATAGGGGCGGTGCTCATGACTTCACCGCTCATGCTCAGTAGGGGAGAAATGACACAGCTTGTGAGCAGGTCTAAAAGTCTGAGCATGCTCAGTAGGGTGAAAGCTGGACTTAGACTGACCCGCAGGTGGCGCTATGTGCCGGGAGAGCAACCCAATCCTAACACATATACAGCAAAAGAGTAGCACAAAATCATGTTGTCTTGAAAGGCTGATAATCTTTTGACATATACCTGGACATTCCAATAAATATTAATGATTCAGTACTCAGTGTGGAGAATGCTCAGGTGCACAGAGAGGGGTTCAACCCACTAAATCATTTATAAGTGATGAGTGCTGGATACTTCTTCACATATCTGGACATATCCAGCCGAGGGGAAAGATAGGAAGGATTGATTGTATTACACATAACGTTGGAAGAATATCTTATGAATTAATTTGTGGATTAGTATATAAGAATAAACAAGCCAAAGAGGACGTGAATAGGAAACAAGTGAAAAGGCTGAAAGACCTTTCTACTCGACGTTCTATTTTTATGTGAAGCAAGAAGCAATTCCCTTTATGACATATAATGAGAGTGGCTCCACACAGTACGTTTCTGTTTTACATTGCAAAAATTATGACTTTTAATTAATAAAAAGTAATGATAACCAGATGAATGTGCACCTGCAGACTGGCTCCGCAGCATCGCATTATGCTGATGAAACAGTTCATAGACTGGTCAATCACTCCAACTAGATGATAGCTTGTTTGGCACAAAGCGTGATGGAAAACATTGCCAATAATATCTTACCCTACAGAGTGGCATTCTTGAATAATATTCTCATATTGTATTACTAGTCTGTTACCATATTAATATACTGTATGCTAATGATATACCTCAGACTGGGAGATGCCTTGCCTCTTTGCCTGTTGTAAAATGCCTAACTGTTGTTGTCTTCAATGCAAGAATAATCATTGGAAACATGGTGGCGTTTTTGGTTAAAGCATTCTCTGTTATTCAGTTGATTTTTCATACTAAGCTGCCTTGTGTACATGAGATGTAGATTTTTTGTTAGATTTACACTCCGCAGATTCCATAGCTAGTTGTCAGTTGTGAGCTAGTGAGTGGAGACTAGCTCCTATGAGGTCTTCAATATGGCGCAAAGACTAAACAAGATTGTCCTCCTCTAAATCTTTCGCACTTAAGCACTACCACAACAGCAAGAGGGACGTTATACAGCAGTACTGAGCAGTGTAGCTATGAATTCAGCAATGTGGTGAGATAAAACACTCACTAGAAGTTGCAACACTATCTTTTGATGTGTCTCTACCATTTTACCCCTCCCCCACCAGCATTCTCCAGCTACTCTTCCCTCCATAGATTACTCTAGATATCATGTAACCTGACTAAGCTAATGCCTGTCTTGTCTTTCAATATGGATTTAGCATTGAATTTAGAGAGAGTGAGCAGTTTAGGAAGCAACAGCGTGACAATTAAAGAATAGGGCATTCCTTATCTAATACAATATACAGTAGATTCTCATATTTGCATTATATATACACATGTGGACAAAATTGTTGGTATTCCTCGTTTAATGAAAGAAAAACCCACAATGTTGACAGAAATAACTTGAATCTGACAAAAGTAATAATACATAAAAATTCTATGAACATGAACAAATGAAAGTCAGACATTGCTTTTCGCTTAAACAGAATAAAAAAATAAAATAAATAAAACTCATAAAACAGGCCTGGACAGAAATGATGGTTCCCGTGACTTAATATTTTGTTGCGTAACCTTTTGAGGCAATCGCTGCAATCACACGATTCCTGTAACTGTCAATGAGTAGAGATGAGCGAACACTAAAATGTTCGAGGTTCGAAATTCGATTCGAACAGCCGCTCACTGTTCGAGTGTTCGAATGGGTTTCGAACCCCATTATAGTCTATGGGGAACATAAACTCGTTAAGGGGGAAACCCAAATTCGTGTCTGGAGGGTCACCAAGTCCACTATGACACCCCAGGAAATGATACCAACACCCTGGAATGACACTGGGACAGCAGGGGAAGCATGTCTGGGGGCATAAAAGTCACTTTATTTCATGGAAATCCCTGTCAGTTTGCGATTTTCGTAAGCTAACTTTTCCCCATAGAAATGCATTGTCCAGTGCTGATTGGCCAGAGTACGGAACTCGACCAATCAGCGCTGGCTCTGCTGGAGGAGGCGGAGTCTAAGATCGCTCCACACCAGTCTCCATTCAGGTCCGACCTTAGACTCCGCCTCCTCCGGCAGAGCCAGCGCTGATTGGCCGAAGGCTGGCCAATGCATTCCTATGCGAATGCAGAGACTTAGCAGTGCTGAGTCAGTTTTGCTCAACTACACATCTGATGCACACTCGGCACTGCTACATCAGATGTAGCAATCTGATGTAGCAGAGCCGAGGGTGCACTAGAACCCCTGTGCAAACTCAGTTCACGCTAATAGAATGCATTGGCCAGCGCTGATTGGCCAATGCATTCTATTAGCCCGATGAAGTAGAGCTGAATGTGTGTGTTAAGCACACACATTCAGCACTGCTTCATCACGCCAATACAATGCATTAGCCAGTGCTGATTGGCCAGAGTACGGAATTCGGCCAATCAGCGCTGGCTCTGCTGGAGGAGGCGGAGTCTAAGGTCGGACCTGAATGGAGACTGGTGTGGAGCGATCTTAGACTCCGCCTCCTCCAGCAGAGCCAGCGCTGATTGGCCGAATTCCGTACTCTGGCCAATCAGCGCTGGCCAATGCATTCTATTAGCCCGATGAAGTAGAGCTGAATGTGTGTGCTAAGCACACACATTCAGCACTACTTCATCACGCAATACAATGCATTAGCCAGTGCTGATTGGCCAGAGTACGGAATTCGGCCAATCAGCGCTGGCTCTGCTGGAGGAGGCGGAGTCTAAGGTCGGACCTGAATGGAGACTGGTGTGGAGCGATCTTAGACTCCGCCTCCTCCAGCAGAGCCAGCGCTGATTGGCCGAATTCCGTACTCTGGCCAATCAGCGCTGGCCAATGCATTCTATTAGCCCGATGAAGTAGAGCTGAATGCACACACATTCAGCACTGCTTCATCATGCCAATACAATGCATTAGCCAGTGCTGATTGGCCAGAGTACGGAATTCGGCCAATCAGCGCTGGCTCTGCTGGAGGAGGCGGAGTCTAAGGTCGGACCTGAATGGAGACTGGTGTGGAGCGATCTTAGACTCCGCCTCCTCCAGCAGAGCCAGCGCTGATTGGCCGAATTCCGTACTCTGGCCAATCAGCGCTGGCCAATGCATTCTATTAGCCCGATGAAGTAGAGCTGAATGTGTGTGCTTAGCACACACATTCAGCTCTACTTCATCGGGCTAATAGAATGCATTGGCCAATCAGCGCTGGCCAATGCATTCTATTAGCTTGATGAAGCAGAGTGTGCACAAGGGTTCAAGCGCACCCTCGGCTCTGATGTAGCAGAGCCGAGGGTGCACAAGGGTTCAAGTGCACCCTCGGCTCTCCTACATCAGAGCCGAGGGTGCGCTTGAACCCTTGTGCAGCCTCAGCTCTGCTACATCAGAGCCGAGGGTGCGCTTGAACCCTTGTGCACACTCTGCTTCATCAAGCTAATAGAATGCATTGGCCAGCACTGATTGGCCAGAGTACGGAATTCGGCCAATCAGCGCTGGCCAATGCATCCCTATGGGAAAAAGTTTATCTCACAAAAATCACAATTACACACCCGATAGAGCCCCAAAAAGTTATTTTTAATAACATTCCCCCCTAAATAAAGGTTATCCCTAGCTATCCCTGCCTGTACAGCTATCCCTGTCTCATAGTCACAAAGTTCACATTCTCATATGACCCGGATTTGAAATCCACTATTCGTCTAAAATGGAGGTCACCTGATTTCGGCAGCCAATGACTTTTTCCAATTTTTTTCAATGCCCCCAGTGTCGTAGTTCCTGTCCCACCTCCCCTGCGCTGTTATTGGTGCAAAAAAGGCGCCAGGGAAGGTGGGAGGGGAATCGAATTTTGGCGCACTTTACCACGCGGTGTTCGATTCGATTCGAACATGGCGAACACCCTGATATCCGATCGAACATGTGTTCGATAGAACACTGTTCGCTCATCTCTATCAATGAGACTTCTGCTCCTCTCAGCAGGTATTTTGGCCCCTCCTCATGAGCAAACTGCTCCAGTTGTCTCGGGTGTGAAGGGTGCCTTTTCCAGACAGCATGTTTCAGCTCCTTCCAAAGATGCTCAGTAGGATTTAGGTCCGGGCTCATAGAAGGACACTTCAGAATAGTCCAGTGTTTTCCTCTTAGCCATTATTTGGTGTTCTTAATTGTGTGCTTTGGGTCATTATCCTGTTGCAAGACCCATGACCTGCGATTGAGACCAAGCTTTCTGACACTGGACAGCACATTTCTCTCTAGAATCCCTTGATAGTCTTCAGATTTCATTGTACCCTGCACAGATTCAAGACACCCTGTGCCAGATGCAGCAAAGCAGCCGCAGAACATAACAGAGCCTCCTCCATGTTTCACAGTAGGGACAGTGTTCTTTTCCAGATATGCATTTTTCTATCTGTGAACATAGAGCTGATGTGCCTTGCCAAAAAGTAAAATTTTTGTCTCGTGTGTCCATAGGACATTCTCCCAGAAGCTTTGTGGCTTGTCAACATGTAGTTTGGTTATTATTACTTTTGTCAGATTCAAGTTATTTCTGTGACCATTGTGGGATTTTCTTTCATTAAACGAGGGGAACCAACAATTTTGTCCACATGTGTGTATAAATGTAAAACTGTACATGTACCATAAATTCAAAAGCACTATGCTATGGAGACGTTTGACTTCTTTTTTTATTATTGTGTTGAACTAAATTTGGGACTACAAATCATTTTTCCGATGGGTCTTTATTAGAGATGAGCGAGTAGTGTTCGATCGAGTAGGTGTTCGATCGAATACTACGGTATTCATACCTCCCAACCGTCCCGATTTCCGCGGGACAGTCCCGATTTGGGTGACATGTCCCGCGGTCCCGGTTGGAGGGAGATATGTCCCGATTTCAACTCAGATCTGCGTCCAGAGGACGCAGATCTGAGTTGAACACATATGCGGCTGAAGCAAGGAGCTGACACAGGTCAGCTCCTCACTTCGCTGCTGCCCGCCTCTCTCCCTGACACACGCGGCTGAAGCTGCTCGCGTGCTCGCTTCGCCGCTGCGTCTCTCTCTCTCGCTGACACATGCGGCTGAAGCGAGGAGCTGACCTGTGTCAGCTCCTCGCGTAGCTGCTGCCGCCGGCTCCTGGCTTGTAGACGCGATGTACAAGCCAGGAGCCGGCGGCAGCAGCGAAGCGAGGAGCTGACAGAGGTCAGCTCCTCGCTTCAGCCGCATGTGTCAGCGAGAGAGAGACGCAGCGGCGAAGCGAGCACGCGAGCAGCTTCAGCCGCGTGTGTCAGGGAGAGAGGCGGTCAGAGAGCGGCGAGGGAGCGGAGGAGAAGGTAAGTTTAATGTGGAGGTGGAACGTGAATCTGGGGGCAGATGAAGGAGAGGACGGCATGACACTGGGGGCAGAGATGGAGGGACAGGAATCTGGGGCCAGAGATGTGGGACATGAATCTGGGGGCAGAGATGGAGGAGACATGAATCTGGGGGCAGAGATGGAGGGACATGAATCTGGGGGCAGATATGGAGTGGACATGAAACTGGGGCAGAGATGGAGGGGACATGAATCTGGGGGCAGAGATGAGGGGACATGAATCTGGGGGCAGAGATGGGGGACATGAATCTGGGGGCAGAGATGGAGAGGACATGAATCTGAGGGCAGAGATGGAGGACATGAATCTGGGGGCAGAGATGGGAGACATGAATCTGGGGGCAGAGATGGAGAGGACATGAATCTGGGGGCAGAGATGGAGGGACACGAATCTGGGGGCAGAGATGGAGGGACACGAATCTGGGGGCAGAGATGGAGAGGACATGAATCTGGGGGCAGAGATGGAGAGGACATGAATCTGGGGGCAGAGATGGAGGGACATGAATCTGGGGGCAGAGATGGAGGGACATGAATCTGGGGGCAGAGATGTGGGACATGAATCTGGGGGCAGAGATGGAGAGGACATGAATCTGGGGGCAGAGATGGAGGGACATGAATATGGGGGCAGAGATGGAGGGGACATGAATCTGGGGACAGAGATGGAGGGACATGAATCTGGGGGCAGAGATGGGGGGACATGAATCTGGGGGCAGAGATGGAGGGGACATGAATCTGGGGGCAGAGATGGAGGGGACATGAATCTGGGGGCAGAGATGGAGGGGACATGAATCTGGGGGCAGAGATGGAGGGACATGAATCTGGGGGCAGAGATGGAGGGGATATGAATCTGGGGGCAGAGATGGGGGGACATGAATCTGGGGGCAGAGATGGGGGGACATGAATCTGGGGGCAGAGATGGAGGGGACATGAGTCTGGGGGCAGAGATGGGGGGACATGAATCTGGGGACAGAGATGGAGGGACATGAATCTGGGGGCAGAGATGGAGGGGGGGACATGAATATGGGGGCAGAGCTGGAAGAGGGACATGAAACTGGGGGCAGATGAAGGGTGTATATGAAACTGGGGGAGAGATAGAGGGGGGACATATAATTTACGGGTGACTGTAGGAGGATTATACTGTGTGCGGGCACATGAAAAATTAACGAGTGGGCGGGGTCAACACAAAAGTGGGCGGGGCTAAATTTGCCGCGGCGCGCTATGCGCGCCGCACATTTTGTCCCTCTTTCGCTTGTTCAAAAGTTGGGAGGTATGCAGTATTTGAAATACTCATACTCGATTGAACTACTAGCTACTACTAGCTGTTCGAAGTTTAAGGTTCGATGTAGAACATGCTTGCCCTCGCATGCGCAGTCGGCTCTGCTCAGGCGTCGGGCCGGGCAGAGCTGACCGCGCATGCGCAGTCAGCTCTGCCTAGGCCCCGATGCCTAGGCAGAGTGAATTCCAGCCAAAAGAAGACGCGGGGACGCTGCATCGGGAGAAGACTTCAAGGAGAATCCAGCCCGACCGTCACTCATGGACTTGGTAAGTATAATTTTATCGAATTTTGCCTACCCCTGAAACGAGCATTTCCCCCCATAGACTATAATGGGGTTCGAAATCCGTTCGAACAGTCGAACAGTGAGCGGCTGTTCGAATCGGATTTCGAACCTCGGACATTTTAGTGTTCGCTCATCTCTAGTCTTTATTTAAAATTTTTGTTAGTTTTTATTCTGCAGCTTATATGATTTCACATACACTGTCATCTGCTTTATCCCATTTTCAGCAAAATCTATCAAAGAGACTTTCTGATGGGTCATTGTGTAGCCTTTTTCTTTGCCCCCCTCGGAATGCATTAAAGGGATCCTATCATTCAGATGACATTTTTTCTACAATCCCCGTTTCTCTCGGTATGCAAATTAGCTCTCCCGCAGCACTGGGAGCGTCCCCAATGCTGCGAGAGAACTCTCTCTAGCACCGCCTTTATCTTTGTCAGGAACGTTTTCTTCATTCTCTTCTTCCGGCGGTGTATTCTTACTTCTAGGCCTTAGGCCTTGGGCAGAGCAGAATGCGCATGCCCACAGGCCCCGAGAAAATGGCCGCTTACAATACTATGCAAGCAGCCATTTTCTCGTGGCCTATGGGCATGTGCAGTCTGCTCTGCCCAAGGCCGAAGGCCTTAGAAGTTACAAGCCACCGCCGGAAGAAGAGGCTGAAGATGACGCTGCTGAAGAAGAGGAGGCGGCGCTGGAGAGAGTTCTCTCGCAGCATTGGGGATGCCCCTAGTGCTGTCTGAGTGCTGGCCCCGCTCCCAGTGCTGCGAGAGAGCTAATTTACATACTGACAAGAACCGGTATTGTAGGTGAACGGCGGCATGGAGAAGACAATGAAAGGTAGGAGACGAATAGCCTTTCTTAAGGCTATTCCGACGTGGTACTTAGAAAAAAATTTGTCTGAATAATAGGATCCCTTTAAGGTTAATTTAAGATAAATTCGATAGTTTGGTAAAATTTCAGTTTAAATACTCTCAACAAAGCAGGGAGAAAAGCTATAGACCTATTTCCTCTGACTGATTTAAGTGAAGATAGGACACAGCAGCCTGCAATGTATGTGAGAAAAAAAGAGTAAGGCTGGATTCACATCTGTGTTGGAGTCTCCGCAGATTCAGTCTAAAATCGTTGTAGAGAAAAATTCTATTTTATACTGCAACCGGTGGAAACTCGATGGACCCATTATAGTCTATGTTCATTATAGTCTGGTGTCCGCAAGTAACCGCTTTTTAAGTGGACAGGGTCTCCATCTTTCAAGTCCACATGGGGATGATGGAGACCAAAACACTAGTGCGAACCTATCATAAGGCTAGATGCACACAAACAAGGTACAAAGCGGCCATAAAAATATCCATCTTGCACCCAAGCTCTACATTTCAGTGTATGGAGAGATCCATTAAAATGGCTGAAAATAGTACATGACGGTCTGTGACAACATTTAATACCTACAGTGTTTGAAAACTTTTTTACGCCTAAAATATATACTTTGCAAAAATTAAAATATGCTTTCAATGGGGTTTGCAGATTTTAACGATATAACATTAATAATTATATCTGATAGTGAATTTTAATCTGCTAGACAAATTCTGCCAGTAATGCAATTTCTTCTTCTACCAAGCAAGTTATGCTTGATGAAAATGAAATTTTCCCTGATTCCCCGAGTACAATACTGGTATAAAATGTAAATTATGTCTAATGGTTTGAGTAAATATTATTATATCCTTGCTTTATTGTGTAGAGACTGGTGAGGACATTAGCAAGTTTCAACAAGATTTCATAATTTTCTGCTCTGTAAAGTTTGGACCTCGGGCTTTGTGTATCTGAAACTTGTATGGTACATTTGATGTCTAATCTTGTTATGTGTGAAATGAAATCTCCTAACTCTTACGTAGTTTATTTTCTCTTTCCTTAAAGCTGTTTTAATGAGCCACCAACGTGTGCAAAATAAAGCGAACCGATCCTTTCTCATAACAATATGGTGTTATGTGCAACATATTCCATTTTCCATTTATGTGCAACATATTCCTTTCTTTATAGTTAATAAGGGGTAAACAAAATGAAGGCAACAAACAACATTGTGTGAATTATTATGGTTGAACATGATCGCTATTAATATGTTGCTTATAAAGTCCTAAACAAAGCCTTATCAAAGTGCAAATATCATTTCACATTATTATTACTATTTTTTTAGAACATTTTTGTAATATATTTTATTAAAGGGATTCTACCATTAAAAAACTTTTTTTCTGTGGATAACACGTCGGAATAGCCTTTAGAAAGGCTATTCGTCTCTTACCTGTAGATGGGATCTCCGCCGCGCCGTTCCCTAGTAATACCGGTTTTAACCGGTATATAAATTAGTTCTCTGGCAGCGATGGGGGCGGGCCCCAGCGTTGAAAATGCGATGAGGGCGTCCCCACCGCTGCCCGAGAACAGGATCCTGCGCCGCCTCTGTCTTCTGCTGGAACCTCCTCTTCTTTCTTCAGCAGCGTCACCTCTGTCGGCTCTTACACTAGTAGAGCCGACTGCACATGCACGGCCGTAGCTCCGAGGCCGCAATTGCAAGTATGCGCAATCGGCTCTACTAGTGTAAGAGCCGACAGAGGTGACGCTGCTGAAGAAAGAAGGGGAGGATCCAGCAGAAGACAGAGGCGGCGCAGGATCCTGTTCTCGGGCAGCGGTGGGGACGCCCTCATCGCATTTTCAGCAATGGGGCCCGCCCCCATCGCTGCCAGAGAACTAATTTACATACCGGTAAAAAACGGTATTACTAAGGAACAGCGCGGCGGAGATCCCATCTAAAGGTAGGAGACGAATAGCCTTTCTAAAGGCTATTCCGCCGTGTTAGCCACAGAAAAAGTTTTTTAATGGTAGAATCCCTTTAATCTATTTTCTTCCTTTTAGTAGAAAAAGGCTCTAAACTTCTACCTAGCAATACTACCTGTTCTAGGTAGTATAAATCTAGAAATATAGCTATATTTGGAGTGACCACTACCTTTGGTAGCTGCATCATCTGTACATCCCAGTAACATACAGTGTATATGGGATGGACTTTGACTAGCAAAACTTACTTTGAGCCTTGCTAGGGAAAACTTTAGAGCTTGTTTTCTACTTAAAGAAATAAAATAGGTTAACAAAGTTTAATACAAAAAAGTTCACTGAACACCTCGTACACAATAGTAGAAGAAAGTATAATGATAGTTATACTTTAACCCTTTCCCAACATTGCCATAATAGTGTGGTTGTTATATATTTAAATGGACTCCATGTCTCTGCTATTGTATACAGTGACTACAACCAGAGACATTTCTGATCTTAGGCACCTTACTCGCATTTGACCAAATTTGACCACAGCAATTGAGGGGTTTCCATAATTTCACTTCCCTTGGTCCAAACAGCTCCTGTGTGGTGGTGATATTGGAGAAACTGGTTGCAATGGCAGTTCGGAACCTTCTGAAGCCTTCTGCCATGGAAGGTTTTAATAGTTAAACAGGGACACAGACTGAAATACAACAGGGGACCTTTCCATTCTCTTGACCTGTGTTTCAGTAAATGATTGTATTCCATATTAAATAATTTGCTAGATAGCATGCTAGATAGCAGGAGATCGAGCATACTAGACCTTTTCCACTACAGCAAGACACTTTTCCAGACTCAAAGTGGGGTTTCCTCACTCTCCATGTTTATATGTTCTAATAAATTATATGGATGTGGATTATCTTGTTAATATAACCTATTAAAGTGAGTCTGTCATTCCAAAATGCCTCCAAAATCAACAATAAAGGTTCAGAAGCCTTTAAACCCTTCCCGACATCCGCCATACTTGTATGGTAGATGTTGGGTGTTCCCGAGTGTCCACCATAGCTTCTGAGTGTCTGCTGTTTTATACAGTAAACACCCAGTGCTAATGTTCGTGATCAGCGTGGGTATTAATCCTTCTGGCACCTCAGTCAATGCGCCATTTTACCGGCAGCGCGTGGGAGCTGCCATTTTGCTGGTGATCGCTGGCACATGGAACAAGCTCAGGGGCTGGGATCGCATTGGCATGACAGCAGGGAGCCTTGTAAAGGCTGCCAGGCCTGTCTACAATGATTTTTTGCAGATTTTTTGCAATGCATTAGTATTGTAAAGCATTGCATTAGTGATCAGACCTCCTGGAGTTCAAGACCCTAGGGTTTCTTAGAAATGCACAAAAATAAATAAATAAATAAATAAATAAATAATGATATTTGGGGTTTGGAAGGGGAAGTCAAAGATGAAAATCAGGAAATGCCCGTGGGGGGAAGGGGTTAAAAGGATAAAGAACATACCTTTGGGGCCAAAAACCAATGAAGCAATGCAGAGAAAATCATTTTTATGGATATGAAAATCAGCCGGTATGGGTTTTTGGGTTGGACCTTTTATGACCAATTTTCTTACAGACATCCTCAACTACTATGCCTCTTCTTTGGAATTTCCTACCCTTTAGCCATGGTTGACCTTTTTAGATTCTGTCCCCATCTTGGCCATCTATATTTCATATCATGTCTGGCCCCAGTGTGCCTGCCGACTTATTTCCATAACCAAAAAATGAGGATTATCCCTGCATCAATCCCAAAGCTATGTTACCATTCCTAATAAAAGTCCCGTAAATGGCACTATTCTTGGTTTGGAAAGCATTTTGTGCTTAAAAGACTTCCTTTAAGTAGTAAAAATGTAAGTGGTAAAAAGAGTTTCAATTTGTTCTAATACCGAGCATTGTAAACCACTCGAAGTGCCTCATAACTTTCTATATCCCATTTAAGGGCTCTAAACTCTATTGGGAAACTTACTAAATCTAGTTCCTTCTATACAGGTGACTACCCTCTTAGGAATAGTAGATTTCGCTCTCTTAGTTGCTCTGGCTGACACCAAGTAAATTTAGTATACACAAAAAAAAAGCAAAAAACTTACAACAGCTTGCCATGCCCCTCTATAGACTTCATTAGTAATTCATAAGCAAACATAAATCTTTAAGTTTCTTTTTTTTATGCGGGGGAGTGTGCCCAGAGGAGCTAACAATCATTGTCACATGAAACAAGGCTTGCACGGAGCTGTGATGTTTTCCAATGCAGCTGAACTGTGTTTAATAATTGAATAATGTAATTTTGTAGATGGGATTTGCAGGTGGAAGCAAGCAGTCCTCAACAAATATTTAATGACGCAATACACTCTCACCAAGAAAGATGACGGGCCATGGGGGTGAGTTTATCTTCTAAAATCTATTTACAGAAAGGGAAGCATCTAAAATGCCAACTTTATATATGTACAGTAAAAAGTTGCAAAAAAGTAGTCTTCTAGTGGGTCCATCTTCTCATAAAAGTTGACCAGTCAGCATAATATATGGGAAAATGGAGAATCTGTCACGAACCGATCTGGATAAAGAGTGGTCTTTTCAAAGAGGTGGGAAGGTTTTGCTGTACTATATACAGTATATATTCAGATAAAAACATAATA
Organism: Leptodactylus fuscus; assembly: GCF_031893055.1. Lineage (NCBI taxonomy): Eukaryota > Metazoa > Chordata > Amphibia > Anura > Leptodactylidae > Leptodactylus > Leptodactylus fuscus. The sequence continues at coordinate 188,918,272 of NC_134268.1, forward strand.
ATTATTACTATTATACTTCATACCTACTGTATACTGTCATTATATAATGCCATGAGCAACATTGCAACTTATCAACTCATAATCTTCATCAGTGTTACCATATCGCAGTATCAACCCCTTATGATGTCATAAGATAGCAATGCTACTTGAATCATGAAGAATCCCACTGGTTGAGTCTTAGTGAGGTGTAGCAGGTCTTTCCTTAGCCCTATAATCTAAGTCAGTCATATGCTTTTCCTAGGGTTGAGCGATCGTGTTCGGAAAAAATCGGATTCTGATCGGCGATCGAGAAAAATTCACGATCGCAATCGGAATCCCGAACACGATCTTTTTAGGTGGGATCGAGATCGGTGATGATTTCCCACAATGCTTTGCTAGCTAGTCTCCCATGCATTCTAATGGGAGACTAGCTAACATCTCTAGTAGTTACTTACCTGAAGAGATGGCTGGTCCGGTGCCCGGTCTTCTCGTTCTTCTTCGCCTCGCTGTACCCTGCCTGCCAGGTTAGGAGAGTGTGGGTGGGTTAGGAGAGTGTGGGCGGGTACTGGGAGGGGAGACGTCATGGCTCCCCGGCCTGTTCCCGCTCACACTCTCCTAAGCTACAAGCCCCACCTTTCTAGCGCTTTAAACACTAACCTGGGAGGTGGGGGCAGCGAGGCAAAGAAGACCGAGAACACCGAGCACTGGACAAGCCATCTCTTCAGGTAAGTGGACACCAGGGGGGACGAAGTAGCCAGAGGATTAAAAAAAAATCCTCTGGTTGCTTAGTGATTAAAAAAAAAAATCACTACACAGCTGGATTCTAACAATTAAGGGGGCATTCACACAGAGTAACGCTGGGTGTGTATTACAGCCGTACACGCCGAAGCTACGGCAGGCTGCCGAACACTTCCCATTCACTTCAATGGGAGCGCTCGTAAACGCCGCTGTTACGAGCGCTCCCATTGAAGTGAATGGGAAGTGTTCGGCAGTCTGCCATAACACCAGCGTGTACGGCTGTAATACACGCCCGGCGTTACTCCGTGTGAATGCCCCCTAAAGCGTTCAATTGTTAGATTCCATGCTGTATAGTGAATAGGATTGCTTTTAAAATCTGATCTCCGATTAGTAAAAAAAAAATCCCATTGACTTGCACTGGAATCGGAATTGGGATCGAGATCGGGTTCGAATGAAAAATGATCGGAAATCGGATTTCAAAATCGATCCTGAAAAGTCAGGATCGGCTCAACCCTAGTTTTACCAGCAGATGGGATCTATTGCAATATATTGGCTCTGAGAAGACCTTCTCCTACACTGGTAAGCATAAGAACATAAGTATTAAGCCTGCCTCTGGAGGACCATGGTTTACGTTGGGGGCATTGTGACTAGCGCTATTGTTGGTATTTTCATAAGGTGCCGTAGGATGCAGAAATAACTGATTTTTTTATTAAAAGTTTAAATATCTACAGAGTCTTGCTTGGCAATCAATTCTCTGCTTCTATAAACCTCCATACATGGCTTCCTATCAGTTTTTCTTTGCTAATAGCCCCATCATGGCTACGGCACCTTATGCATTTCTCTTTGTGGCAGTGGACATGTCCAATATAGAGCAGTCTGCCCCCCCCCCATCCATTTTTGCTACTGTTGGTTTCTTTACATGCAATTCTGCCAGAAGTGACTGTAAAATAGAAAACAAATAGCTGGGAGAAGCCAAACTGGACATAATATAGGAGATACAGGGACAGTGGACTTCAAATCCTGGTTATGATGCAGCTAAAAATATCCCAAACATAGAAAAAGGGAAATCTAAGCACAATCAGGAAAGCTGCTTATTGTCTATGGCTAATATCCTATCAGCAATAACACAAGAAGCTAATTAGAAGTAAATAGACTCTTTGTGCACTCACTGTGAGCTGTGACAAGCTGCATACGATGCACTGTACAGACAAGGAGCACAGAGCATTAAAGTTGAGGGTAACCAGCAGCGTTAAGAGACCTACCTCTCCCATTTCACTTTCTGTGTGAATTTTCAGGTGTATTAGAAGGACTGAGTTAGCTCTAGATATCATATAAGAGACTATTGAAGGGTTAAAGAAGTATTTCTCATAGACAGAGACGGTAGGTCAAACCCTATTTTCAGTGTTGAGAAAAGTTTCGGAGCTGCAAGTTAGAGACATAAAAAGGATATAGCATTTTTTTTCATATAAGTTTGCCTCAAGTCCTTGTTTTGTTTTGGGACATAATGTAAAACATAATGTAGAATACTCTTAGGGTAAGTTCACACAGAGAAATCAATGGGAGTCGGTCAGGTGTTTTTTCCGGGAGCCGGTTTGTTTCGGCTCCCGGAAAAAGATACGAGATCTTCATTCTTGAGGCCATTTCGCCTCGCGATTCGGCCTGAAGACACTCCCTCCTCCCAACTAGGCCCATTCATTGGGCCTAATCCGGAGCAGAGTGCGTGGCTGGATGCCGTGCAATGCACCGGCATTCAGTCGCAGCTATCGTATTTTGGACCAGAACCTGAGGCGGCCTCCACCTCAGGTTCTGGTCCAAAAAAACCCTGTGTGAACTTACCCTCAGTGCTTCTTAAAACCTATCTACCCAATTTATAGCTATCTAAGCAAACACAGCTGAAGTTATATTGCAATTAATGTGACATGTATATCTATGGAAAAAACGAATGGTAAGCAGAGGATACAAACTGAGAGCTTAACCATACTCTGCTCTGAAACTCGCTTTTACGCATTTAATATTTAAAACTCTCCAAAAATTACCATTGATCAGGAAAATGAGCTTGTCCATGGTTTTTCAGACATGCATGGCTGTTATATTGCAAAAAAACAATGGTTTTATAGAAACATTTTGATGCCCATTTTGATGGCTTTTAAGTGTTTCAGGGGCTTATTTTGTTTGGGAGACTAAATGAATAACATTCACGAAAAAAGTATGTCCAGCAACCATTGAATAAAATATAACTTTTACTTTATCAAAAAATAAAAAGGAAACATCTTACATGCTGCAAGAACAAGACAGAAGAAAAAATATCCGCTTACGCGTTTCGGGACATGTTGTTGCGTCCCTTAGTCCCTTGTCCGATGCAACCATATCGGATCTACAATTGAGTCGGATGTAGCATTTATCTTTTGTAATTTTAGACTAAATGAATACCAATAAGAATTTCAATATAATATTTGCAGATCTTGAATTATATATTATGGTGCCAGGCATGGGGTGTCCCCTGTGAAATGTGGCGACTGCTACAGAAGAACGACTACCGGTATATGGATTTATAATTCTGACTGATTCCAGACCCAACTAAATAAAAATAGTTTCAACATGTTTAATAGGGATCCTAACTTATCCTCTCCAGTCTCCACCAAGGTCCGGTTCTGACACTGCCCACACCCCTTTGGGCTACTTCCTAATAACCCTTGAAACACAAGAAATGCCTTATAAGGTTATCACGGTCTGTAAAGGTGACTTGAGGCGTTTACTGTGTCTGTTAAAACACCAGGAAGTAAAAACCAGCAAGAACCTGGAGGGCATTAGGAATGGCCTAGTGCAGGCCCAACAGAGGTGAATATTATTTTTTTATGTTATGACCCCCATTCTGACCTTTTAGATATACCGTATATACTCAAGTATAAGCCGACCCGAATATAAGCCGAGGCCCCTAATTTTACCACAAAAAACTGGGAAAACTTATTGACTTGAGTATAAGTCGAGGGGGGGAAATGCAGCAGCTACTGGAAAATTTCAAAAGTTTTTGGGTGCAGTAGTTGCTGGGTGCTGTGGAAGGGGAGGGGGTGTTTTGGTTGTCTGTCTGCCCCTTCCCTGAGCTTGAGGACTGGGTTTTTTTTTCCCCCACTTGGAATTCAGTCTGGCTGAATATAGGGGATCTGCAGTGCTCCTATTAACCCCTTCCTGACAGAACAGGAGCACTGCAGATCCCCTATATTCAGTAGACCGGGCACTGTCAGACACATGGATAACCTAATGAGTATGTGTTTCACAGTAATTTTCTTTTGTATGTATTCTAGGGAAAGGAGGGATTTTGAACTTTTATTTTTTTTTAAAAGCTTCTTTTTTTCCATTATTTTATGGGAGATTCTATACATTGATATTGCGGCTGGTCATAGACCCCCCCCCCTCCAAAAAAAAAAATAATAAAAAAAATATTATATATATACAGTGGGACAAAAAAGTATTTAGTCAGTCACCAATAGTGCAAGTTCCACCACTTAAAAAGATGAGAGGCGTCTGTAATTTACATCATAGGTAGACCTCAACTATGAGAGACAAAATGAGAAAACAAATCCAGAAAATCACATTGTCTGATTTTGTAAGAATTTATTTGCAAATTATGGTGGAAAATAAGTATTTGGTCACCTACAAGCAATCAAGATTTCTGGCTCTCACAGACCTGTAACTTCTTCTTTAAGAGTCTCCTCTTTCCTCCACTCATTACCTGTAGTAATGGCACCTGTTAAACTTGTTATCACTATAAAAAGACACCTGTGCACACCCTCAAACAGTCAGACTCCAAACTCCACTATGGTGAAGACCAAAGAGCTGTCAAAGGACACCAGAAACAAAATTGTAGCCCTGCACCAGGCTGGGAAGACTGAATCTGCAATAGGCAACCAGCTTGGATTGAAGAAATCAACTGTGGGAGCAATAATTAGAAAATGGAAGACATACAAGACCACTGATAATCTCCCTCGCTCTGGGGCTCCACGCAAAATCTCACCCCGTGGGATCAAAATGATCACAAGAACGGTGAGCAAAAATCCCAGAACAACGCGGGGGGACCTAGTGAATGAACTGCAGAGAGCTGGGACCAATGTAACAAAGCCTACCATCAGTAACACACTACGCCGCCAGGGACTCAGATCCTGCAGTGCCAGACGTGTCCCACTGCTTAAGCCAGTACATGTCCGGGCCCGTCTGAAGTTTGCTAGAGAGCATTTGAATGATCCAGAAGAGTATTGGGAGAATGTCCTATGGTCTGATGAAACCAAACTGGAACTGTTTGGTAGAAACACAACTTTACGTGTTTGGAGGAAAAAGAATACTGAGTTGCATCCATCAAACACCATACCTACTGTAAAGCATGGGGGTGGAAACATCATGCTTTGGGGCTGTTTCTCTGCAAAGGGGCCAGGACGACTGATCCGGGTACATGAAAGAATGAATGGGGCCATGTATCGTGTGATTTTGAGTGCAAACCTCCTTCCATCAGCAAGGGCATTGAAGATGAAACGTGGCTGGGTCTTTCAACATGACAATGATCCAAAGCACACCGCCAGGGCAACGAAGGAGTGGCTTTGTAAGAAGCATTTCAAGGTCCTGGAGTGGCCTAGCCAGTCTCCAGATCTCAACCCTATAGAAAACCTTTGGAGGGAGTTGAAAGTCTATGTTGCCAAGCGACAGCCCCAAAACATCACTGCTCTAGAGGAGATCTGCATGGAGGAATGGGCCAACATACCAACAACAGTGTGTGCCAACCTTGTGAAGACTTACAGAAAACGTTTGACCTCTGTCATTGCCAACAAAGGATATATAACAAAGTATTGAGATGAAATTTTGTTACTGACCAAATACTTATTTTCCACCATAATTTGCAAATAAATTCTTACAAAATCAGACAATGTGATTTTCTGGATTTGTTTTCTCATTTTGTCTCTCATAGTTGAGGTCTACCTATGATGTAAATTACAGACGCCTCTCATCTTTTTAAGTGGTGGAACTTGCACTATTGGTGACTGACTAAATACTTTTTTGCCCCACTGTGTATATGTATATGTATATATATATATATATATATATATATATATATATATATATATATATATATATGTATTTATTTTTTCTTACGCGTAAACTGTGCTGAAAAATTTGGCTTATACTTGAGTATATACGGGAAGTGCAGGAAGAAAACATTTAAAGGGAATATGTTACAAAAAATGTCTATTTTATATATTTTTTATGTAAAAATATTATTCATTCATTTTTGATTATTTTATTTTTAATTTTCCATGTTATTATCTATATTTAAAAATGTACTATATCCTGAAAGCTTCATTCTGGCCATTAAGCCTAATAAGAGGCTGAGACATGCCAATTCTGTAGGGTCAATTTATTTATATCACATAAAATACAGACTGGATCACAATAGGAGCTCACGCATATATAGTTAACACTCATAGTACCTTATCATGGTATTTTATACTGACAATAGATGATGCCACAGCTTATCTACTCCACCTCCTTGCACAGAGCTTGCCTAGAAAATTCTCCCATAAACCTTTCCAGACTAATAACTATGGCCATGACTAGGTTGTAAAGGATATCACCAAATGCAGAGTAGCAAAGGAGAACCTCCAGCATGATGGCAGCCTGAATTACGTATGAAAGCAGAAAAAAAATTACTGAAAATAAACAGGTAACAGGTAAGGCTACATTCACATTTGTGCCAGAGTCTCAGTTGGAGATTTTGTCACAGTGTCCTCCGAAAATCGGCAGAGGAAAAATTCATTCAAGGTTGGACTTTTTCCTCTGACAGTTTCAGTTTAAGAACGTTGGACTCCGCGTATAACTGCTCTCCTTTGATCCTAATGTGAACCAAGCATATGAAAAAAGTGATATATTTCCCTATCTGGTTTTAGAAAATAGAAAAAAACTATACATTTATCTTAAATTTTTCATTCTTGGTAGCAAAATCATTGGCTAAGGAATGTGTTTGTTTCTGATGGCTCTTCCTTCCTAAACCTCTGAAGTTTGAATAGTACAGTATACAGATATGGCGATTCCGGGTGCAGCAGATGGTCGGTAAGTGTCCACGGTGAAGGTGAGAAGTTCAGTAGTGGTGAATTAGGATCTGTAACTGATGTGTGTGTTGAGGGTGGGGGTGGGGGTGATACTATATAACTATTACTGCATGTATGACAACTACGAAGAAACCGTGTTGATCCAAGTTTCACTGCCACAAAAGAAAGCAGGTACAATGAACCGAAAGAAGACATTTTATCTAGAGGAAAAAATGACTCTGATTTTATATATACATTTTATATTTTGTGCAAAATTGGTGTTATTTACACCCGCTCTCGTGTATGCAGCGAGTATATATCTCTGTAATTGAAAAAGGAGGCATACGACAAAGCAGATTGATAATAAAAGTATGAGAGTTATGAGGCAAAATATGGAGTGTAACAGAACACAGTATCAATAATGTAATGTCTATTTATAACTAGGGAGAAACCGAATCCCGGAGTTCAGGCTACCGACATGCATAATCTGTCTTCTGTGAACTTTTTAATGGTGCAAAAATAGTGAAGCGCACAGAGTGAGAATGCTGCATAGACATACAAAAAGTTACATGCCTGAGATTACTATAGATCTGCCAATACTAACACAGACCCTAAAAACGTAAATGCCACCATTAACAACAATATATATTCTAATATTGATCCCATAAATCCCAATAATCCTGCTCATAAAAGCTAATACACCGGGTCACACACATCAATAGCATTACTAATTCAATATATATTAGGACTGATGCTAGTCCTTGCAAAGGCATAAGAACAAGTGGGCACCAACTAAATTATAGAATGCAAAATCTTAAGGGGGATCAAAGAAAGACATATGAAAAAGAAGGTAAAACACCCAGCGGGAATTTGGTAAAAATATGCAAAAATTTTACAAATCACACAAACATATACAAAACATTTAAAGGGGCAATATGACTCAGCAATAAATAATCAAAAATATGTCACTGCTACCCTATAGAGCAAAAAGTTGAGTACCCATCACTACTAAGGAGTATGAAAAAGGTGCACAAAGACTAGACCACACAGATAATATACTGCCATATCTCTGAATACTGTCCCTAAGGCTAATAGTGATGAAACATCAAAGACACAAAAAATATCTGGAAAAAATATAAAGAGGTAGAACAATGTAATACAATGTATATAAAGAGTATGTAATATTTTATTCAACAAGGAAAATAATGATAGAATATCATAGAAATAGAAGTATCATGTCAAGTGTCAATGTCTCTATGTATAAGGATAGGAAATCACAGTATGGCAATTCACCAACACTTCTAAACAGCTTAAACTGTGTAAGCGGCCATTTTCTTCTGGCCTGTCGGCATGCACATTCAGCTCTGCCCGAGGCCCGACAGCAGAGCCGACTGAGCATGCCTAGAAGATTGAAACCCAGGATAGTAAAGACATAGGCAGAGGGCGTTGCAAAAGAAGATAGAGGCATCACTGGAGATTTCTCTTGCAGCATTGGGGACGCCCCCTGTGCTGTTTGATGGCTGGGGACCGCCCCCAGTGCTGCAAGAGAACTCATTTGCATACCGAAGAAAACCCAGATTTCTACCGAATGACGGTGCGGAGAAGACATCTAAAGGTAGGAGAAGAATAGCCTTTCTTAAGACTAGTGAGAAAAAAAAGGGTATCCAATGATAGGACCCCTTTAAAGAGGACCAGTCTGCTCACCTGTCATGTCTGTTACTTGCATTTCTCATCATTGTACTTCTTTTCATTATTCTTTGTTGTGCTGTTATTCCTCCTGAATATTTTTACATACATTGACAACTAAGTGTTACTATTTCTCTTGTCAAAGCAGGTGTGGCCTAGACAATGTGGCATTGTCAGCAATTATTAGACTGTGCCATTGTGCAGGGACATCTCCAACTTGTTTCCAACATTGTGCAGGGACACCCGGTTGTCAGTTTATTCCTAAATATGTAGGAGGAATAACAGAGGGATGGCCCAATGTAAAGTTCTTATTAAGGTGCTCCAGACTTATTATGAGAAGTATAAGTATATACTGAAACAAACTTGTCAGGATCCTCTTTAAATTGGTTACTCAGGACTAAAATCAGACAGACCTTAGCTTTCACTTTTCAGGAGGTGACATCACTACTAGAGATGAGTGAACACTAAAATGTCCGAGGTTCGAAATCTGATTCAAACAGCCGCACAGTGTTCAACAGTTCGAACGGATTTCGAACCCCATTATAGTTTTTTGGGGGAAATGCTCGTTTCAGGGGTACGCAAAATTCGATGAACTTATACTTACCAAGTCCACGAGTGACAGTCGGGCTGGATTCTCCTTGAAGTCTTCTCCCGGCGCAACGCCCCCGTGGCGTCTTCCGGCTGGAATTTACTCTGCCTAGGCCGGATGCCTAGGAAGAGTGAATTCCAGCCGGAAGACGCCGTGGGGACGCTGCACGGAGAAGACTTCTAAAGGTAAGAGAAGAACCAGTATTGATTGGCAGAATGTATAGCATTCTGCATCGAACCTTAAACTTCGAACAGCTAGTAGTGTTCGATCGAGTACGAGTATTTCGAATACCGTAGTATTCGATCGAACACCTACTCAATCGAACACTACTCGCTCATCTCTAATCACTACCATTGTTCACATGGCCATGAACTGTCCTCATAAAAAGATGAAAATCAAAAAAGTACATTGAAATATTTCCCCATCATTCCACTGATCATGCAGTACAAAACAATGCCAATGCTTATGTGATCAGGAAATAAAGTTCACTTTCTTAATGCACTGTACATCTGTCACCCAACTTCACTACATGATCTGCCATTGTTCTAGAATCTAAGGCTGGCCATACACATTAGATATTTTTTGGTCAAATGTGAGGACATCCAAAAGCTGTTTTTCCATAACTGTGATAGTGTTTCTATAAATCCATGATGTCCCCTTATTTTTTTTTAATTTTATAAGTATGTATATTTAGCTAAGGGTGGGTTCACACCTGCGCCCGGTCTCCGCTTTGCAGGTTTCCGTCTTCTGTCCAAGAAACTTAACAGGAGACAGAAACTGGCAGTCAGTTTTCAAGCCCATACATTTGAATGGGTTTGCAAAGTGTCCGCCCGTGAGTGTCTTTTGCCTCTCCACAGCAAAAGTGTTTTTTTTTAACCAGACACAAAGTCAGACATGCAGGACTTTCTGTCCAGTTTAAAAAAGAAACGGTTTCGTCCTGCGGAGACCAGAAGACGCTCACGGGCGGACACTGACTGCTGGGTTTCCGTCTCCTGTCCATCTTCTCGGGCAGAAGATGGAAACCCACAAAGCAGAGACCGGGGCGCAGGTGTGATCCCGCCCTCAGTGTACTTGTATCCTGAGTGGTTTAGAGAGAAGTAAGCTGCAACCAGATACCTTTTGCTGTAACTTATCAACCCTGAGAACGAAAGGATCAGACATATTAAAACCAACAGCCTGATCCCTCTCTTTTCTGATATCAAAGAAGTTAGAAGACCCCACATACATTAGATAGTCTGTCCAGCTGAAATCACTGGCCAAGGTTCATCTAAGGTTTATGGCCAGCTTAAGTTTTACCTTTAATATCGCAAATAAAATTATTAAGAAAAAAGACTTTTGCAAAATCTACAGCCTAAGCGATAGTGCAACAAACAAGATAAAAAAAAGTACAACTAAGGCATTGGTTGAAAATAAAGGCGCATTCATCAAATCGCTAACAAAGGTGGAGGAGTCATCGTATCATCCAGACCATTACATATAGGATGCCGTTGCTGTACTCTCTGATAAGGAGAACTGTGAAACATACAGTTGGGATTCATCAATCAATGACTAGGAAGAAACCGATGAACCTGCGCTCGAAGCAGAATTATTTTATTGTATAAAAGGAATTTTTATGTTGAATTCTGGAATACAAATTATATTATTACAATGTTTGCAATGTTTCAGTTTTATGTCGACTGCCTACGTTGTTTACATTTCTCCATTATTCTTGTTACGTTTTCTAACTACTCTCTCTATTCTACCAGCAGCTCCTTAGTTCTTATCACCGTTTTATCATCATAACAACCTTTTGACCTGATGAATGAAATCTGTGAAATTCACTGTTTTTGAAAAGATATGTTAAATATGTATTTCACTTTTAGCAAATAAAGCTTACTCAATGTATAATGAAAATGGATCAATTCATCAATTCTAAACTTATACTTAATATTATACAATGAGAACCTTTAGGGTGCATTCACACTACGTTTACGGCAGCTTATTCTGAACGTAAAACATGTTCAGAATAAGCGGCGTATAAAGCAGCTCCATTCATTTCTATGGGAGCCGGCATACGAGCGCTCCCCATAGAAATGAATGGGCTGCTTCTTTCACTGCGAGCAGTCCCATTGAAGTGAATGGGAAGTGCCGGCGTATACAGCAAGCTCTGCTCATGCTGGAGCGTACACGCGGGCACTTCCCATTCACTTCAATGGGACTGCTCGGAGTGAAAGAAGCAGCCCATTCATTTCTATGGGGAGCGCTCGTATGCCGGCTCCCATAGAAATGAATGGAGCTGCTTTAGACGCCGCTTATTCTGAACGTGTTTTACGTTCAGAATAAGCTAGCATTTACTCAGTGTGACTGCACCCTTAGTGTTTGCTTGAAGGAAAACACTTTAGTGTTTGCTTGTTATTGACTGCTTATCCATCTATCAAGAATGGGGCGGGTTTTGGACTTCCTTAAACTGGCCATCAGCCCACACATGGTTGCTGGCTATTATGTCTCTGACCTTGCTAAGTATTTTTCTTGCTCTTGTATTGTATTTTCTGACTTCTGCTTTTTGACTACTCTTTTGGATTGCCATTTGGTTCTGTTTTGTATCTCTGGTTTGACCCTTGGCTTGCTGATTCCTCTTCTGTGTTGTGTTGTCTTGTCCTGTTCTGTGTATCACTTATCTAGAGTAGGGTTTGTTGTCCAGTTGTCCCTGTCATTAGAACAGTTGCTGCAAATAGGTAGGGACACAGGGTGGGCCTAGATTTAGGACTCACTATATCTAACTTCCCTTTCCCTAGCAGTGGTGATTGGGAATTACCTTTAGGCAATTGTAACAGAGGCTCTGTTAGTCATATATTTCAATAGAATACAGTACAGCTTCTGCTGTATTCTTAGATAAAGAAGCAGGGGATCTAATTTAGACTGGACATAGACTAGCCTCTACTTCTCAGAGAGAGAACCCAGAATTTTTAGATCACTTTTATATCAGTGCTAATATAGACTCCAAGCAATGAGGGAAAAGCTATCAGATAACCACATCACAACTCCATTGTGCTCTGTCCTGAACAATCATTCTTATTTCTGTCCCTGAAAAGCAGGGGAGCTGTACAGCAAGGTGAGGTCCTTATCTAATGGCTTTTCCATCATTGATTGTAGTCTATATCAGGATACCTACCTTTACCTGTTATAAATGTTGCTGCCCATGCTGGATTCTCTCTCTGAGAAGCAGGGGATAGGCTATGTCCAGCCTAAATAACATGCCTGTTTTTTCATTCTGGATAAAGCGTATGGTATTCTACTGGGCAAACAAGACTAACAGAGCTTCATTAGGATGACATGCACAGACCTATACATTTTAAACACTAGGGGGTGCTATTACCAGCAGATAATTGCAACATTTCTAAGAGAAAATATGTATTTTTAAAATAATAATACTTTACAAAGTTACTTTACAATGTGTATGCAGTTTACTTATTGCTGATACAATCATTTTAATCCAGAAAGTGTATTGGAAAATTGTATAACTTTTCATCATGCGGTGGATGTAAGTTGTTTTTAATTTCACATAGTTTTCTGTATTCTGTACACAGTGAAAGAATCTGACACTGAATAGCAAACTATCATCTCCCTGCGGCATTCAGGAGTCTATGAAATGGTGAATTTGCATTTTGTATTATTTATTATTCCTGATTTGGTGATCTGCTTTATTAAACCAGGTTCACAACTTGGTAATAGTCAGACGGCAAAGAGTTTGAAGCCTCAAAGGGAAGCAAAATGTATAATGTGAGCAAGAGAGAAATCCCTATAGGCAGAGACAACGCAGATCAAATACCTGTCCCTTGAACTGGACCACAGAAAGGTATCAGAAGAAATTGCAAGGAATGCATGTGGGGTTTGTAACAAGTTTATCTTTTACAAAACAATTGCATTGATGCATAAGCTGTACAGTTTTGCACAGGGATGAATAAAGCAGATTTCCATTTAAAATGCAAAATCTGTCATGGTTGTTGTTCCTCCTCCCCTCTTCTGCTCACTCAGTATTCTCAGCTGAATCTATCTTGGTAGATAAGATAGACCTTTAACTCATTGAGGGATCAGATTATGTGCTGCTCATAGAAACGGGATGGGCAGATGATGAGGAACCTAGTAAGAGTAAAGCATTGACACACATACACCCCAACAACTTAAAGAGGACCTTCCATGTCCTCATGAGAGTGCTGTTTTATATAGACAGTGCACTTCATTCAGATTACTGTTGGCTGTCTTGGTATGTGTTCCTGTGGTGGAGATATCAGTGCTTAGTTTCAGCACCGATATCTCCCCACTGTCACCGTTGACAGTACTCGTCCATAAACTTGTACTGGGGAGACGTTCCTCATAGTTAGGTGGTAAGGAGCGCCCCCTCTCTAAGTACAAATCTATGTTAGAGAACAGTGAGGGGAGGCATTCCTTACAGGCCAGAGATGACACTGATTTGTGAGGAGTGCTCTTCTGACAGTGGGGAGATATCAGTGCCAAAACTAATGGCACAGATATCTGCACAACCAGGGCACATACTGGAAAAGCCAACAGTGCACTGAATTCAGAAGACTGACCTTTTTCTAGTGGTATATAAAACTGCTTTTTCATGAGGACATGAAACGTCCTCTTTAATTCACATCAACACTGTTCTGTATTTCTCTATAATGTTCTCCACATTGCTTCTGAGTAAGTGCAAGAGAGTTTGGGAATAAAATTTCATGTTTTCTCTATGTAATTGAGATAATTGCTAGTCTCTACCCACTAGCACAAGGACATCATAGAAGTAGAGATAGAGCAATGAAGAATACAAGTAGATTATGGCCAGAAGCCCTTTACAACGTATCACCACCATGAAAGATCCATGATCCAGGCAAACACCCCAAACACCCAGTATGTCACTCACTTTAATTCAGTGTCTCAGACTTGATGTCCTAGTATTTGTCTATACCAATTCTGGGGATATAAGGGTGCTGAATGGATCAACAGTGATCAGTAAACGTACAAGTAACCTTGTAAACCAGAAATAACGTATTCAATACTTGTTGTTAATACGTTCATTCATATTTCACATTTTGGGTTAGATGAACAATAAGTGAAGGTTCGAATAAGTCTGCTTTTTCATGCAAATTGCCATTTTATTCATACGTAGATGAGAGGGAAAGCATTTTTCCAGGGAATCTAGCATTGAATATAACAAAGAGAAAAAAGAAGTCCAAGTTAACCTCACATAAAATACTGGCGCATCTCAATAAATTAGAATATCATCAAAAAGTTCTAGATTGTTGCTCAGTGTCCAAAGGTTTTTTCAGATGAAAGTAAATTTTGCATTTCATTTGTTTGGTCCCAGAGTCTGGAAGAAGAGTGGAGAGACTGATGTACACAATCCAAGCTGCTTGAGGTCTAGTGTGAAGTTTCCACAATCGGTGATGGTTTTGGGAGCCATGTCATCTGCTGGTGCAGGTCCACTGTGTTTTATCAAGACCAAAGTCAGCGCAGCTGTCTACCAGGAAATTCTACAGCACTCCATGCTTCCCTCTGCCCACAAGATTTTTGGAGATGGAATTTTCATTTTCCAACAGGACTTGGCACCTGTCCACACTGCCAAAAGTACCAAGACCTGGTTTAATAACCACAGTATCATTGTGCTTGATTGGCCAGCAAAATCACCTGACCTTAAAGGGGCTCTATCACTGGGAAAAGTCATTTTTAACTAATCACATCCTTGCATAGCCATTAGAAAGTCTATTTCACACCTACCTTTAGTATATAAATTGCCTCAGTGGTTTCTGAATAAGTCCGTTTTTATTCATATGCTAATGAGCTTCCAGCCAGCACAGGAAGTTCCCAGCAGCCTCCTCTCTCCTATTATCTTCTATGTGTGTGAGGCAAACAGGAAGCTGAGTCATCAGCAGCAGCAGCAGCAGTCTCCCATAGAAAACAACAGGGAGAGGTGTGCACGATCTATCGTGCACCAGTCTAATTAGCATATGAATAAAAACGGACTTATTCAGAAACCACTGAGGCAATCTACATACAAAAGGTAGGTGTGAAATAGACTTTCTAAAAGCTATGCAAAGGTGTGATTAGTTAAAATGACTTTTCCTAGTGATAGAGCCCCTTTAACCCCATAGAGAATCTATGGGGTATTGCCAAGAGGAAGATGAGAGACCCCAGACCCAATAATGCAGACGAGTTGAAGGCTGCTATTATACAACCTGGGCTTCCATAACATCTCTGATCGCCTCCATGCCACATTGCCGCACTGATGCAGTCATTCACGCAAAAGGAGCACCGACCAAGTATTGAGAGAATTTACTGGACAGACTTTTCATTTGGCCAACATTTCTGTGTCAAATTTTTATTTTTTTTTGCAGTTAGTCTTATATAATATTCTAATTTTATGAGATAATGACTTTTGGGTTTTCCTTGGCTGTAAATCATAAACATCAACATTAACAAAAAGAACCACTGGAAAAAGTTCTCTTTGTTTGTAATGGCTCAATATAATATATGGGGTTCAGTTCTTCAATTGAATTAGAAAAAAAAAAAAAAAATTGCTGATATTCTAATATATTGAGATGCACTAGTAGTCCAGTGGTGATGTTGGATGTTGCTTGATGCATCGCAAAGTGTCTTGTACTCTGAGACATCGATCAGTAGAAGTTATCAAACAATATAATTTTTTTTTGTTAATCTAGAGTTGAGACCAAAGTCTGAGTGAACTAAGGCACACCCCCACCCCTCTAATTTGCATATTCATGTGAACAGTTCTAGATCAAAGTTAAAGATATTGGTTCACACCTGCGTTTGGGTTTCATAGAGTGGCTGAAAAAAGCAGTTACTCGTGGAAATCTGCAGACCCTATAGACTATAAGGGGGTCTGCCAGGTTTCCGTCTGAAAAAGGCTTCTGGGACAAGAACCCTGAACGGAGACTAGCCTTAGAAACACAAAAACAGTCTGTCCTGCAAACAAACCAAATATATTCTTGAACAATATTAAAATAATAAATCACTTCCAAAAAAGTGAAATTTTACTGGATATCAGGAGACAAATAAATAAACAAAAGCCTCCAGATGTTAAAGTGTTAATAGTATGAACAATGCCCCATGAAACTGAAATAATAAGCATACTTGTATCTATTTATGCTTAGTATGCTTCGCTGCAAATGTGAATTGCTGCTAATGACAAAAGAGCCAAAAGACATCTAGACCTGAAGGGGTTAACCCTCCATTGTACATAGTGGCGAGAAAGTGGGAGTAAGATAACGTGACAGGTACAGCAGCTGAGTCAAGCTGTTAGGGAAGTTTCAGCAAGAAACAACTGACTGCTGTCTATAGTGTAAGGTTGACCGAGCCTAATTCAATGATCTCCAGTGATCTATGGCAGAGGTGGAGCTGCACTGCCCGGATCTAGTTGATTTGCCCACATCTGCTCAGTGATCTCGCACCATTTCATTCTGCTGAACTTCTCTAGCTGGGAATCACGTTATTTGTGTACTAATAGCTCTTGCGTGGTCACAGAGCTGTGCTGTATACCAGCTCAGCTCCACATTGTCTGGAATATACCTCTAGCAGACCTCATCTACTTGGGACCCTTTACTCCACCACCTTCCAGATACAATACAACGTGTGACATACTGCTGTAGACACCGTACAGTCGTAGGATTGCAACTCTTGGAAGATTCCTTAGGGACTTAGAAAAGAAGTTGAAGGAACACTTATTATACCGACATGAACCAAACAGCTGGTGCAACGAATAACGTCAGATGTCCCCCCACCAAAGGACCCAAGGTAGGACCTGGTGATTTGTTTAACGTGCTGTCTATTTAACATGTTGTGTGCCTCACTGACGATAGGCTCCTGTGATATTAAGAGTATTAAGATCTTTGTTGTGGGTCAATTGTTGCATTTTCTGCATATATTGCATCTTTATTAGTTTTTGTTATATACTGTATATCCTTTTAGCACTGTCCAGAGACTCCGGTGCTGAAATGCAAGCTTTCTTATAACATGCTTAGTGCACTGCTGTGTGACCCAGTATATAGCAATATACAGCTGAATTCAGTTATCTACATATGCATTAAGCCTAAAGATTATATCCAAATAACATTCTGTTCTTCTAATCTCAGGGCTGAGGTTTTGTGCAGGGTTTTGTCTCTGCAGCTGATATAAAGGTTGCAGTGAGTGTATGCTTAGCAATAAAAGAAGTTGTCGTGAGCTGCTACACGATGCCACCTAAGGGTTAATGTGAAAATGATCATAGGCTGTGCCTATAAGACGATCACTTTGCTCTTGTGAATGCCGGTACTTTGTCTTTTATTGATTTATACAGACTGCTCATGATAGGACATGCATCTTTTTCACCTTTAATAGGGCATGGACGGCGGTCTACGTGTAAATGACAAGTCGACCCATCACCATTTCTCATCTTGGTACTATCTACAAGGCAGAAGAGAGATGTCATAGATGTCAGCTATAATTACATTTCTATGGCTATCTCTGTATAGCCCAGCAGGGGCAGTAGAGCAACTTTCTGGATACTAAGTAACATCAATATTTTTGTAATTTGTAGGAATAAAACAAAAAGATTTAAGAACTGAAGATGTTTTATGTATCTTGAGTTGATACATTTGTGTTTTGATACTTTAGATTTCGCCTAATTACATGGAACAATATTTACCACTAAGAAAGTGTCACTTCTTGACGTCAAGTCATATCAACGTGGGATCCAACAATTTCTTATACCCACATACTATCTTAGTGTTCACATTAGTCACATAAGTTCTCTTTATACCAGCGCCATGACAGTTATTCCACATCATATTCAGCAGCTACTAACAAATCCTGATGGACCTCATTGACTTTAATTGGGCCTTACCATGGTATGATTGGGATTCTGGTATTTTTGATGTCAGGAATAGTATTGTAGACTTTGCAAATGATTGTAAAGGTTGATGGAAACCCCAATGGGCGCTCTTAACGTAAGTGTGAACAGAGCCTAACTGCTCATAAATAAATGATGGGGTGTTGTATAAGAAGATGAAGTATCAGCAGGGGAAACATCACAATTCTATCTGTGCATATATTAGTACAAGTTTTGGAAAGTTATATAGCTATAGTAGTTGCTTTTACTCATTGCATGAGCGCCATATTCCTTACACATTTTTATGCAGATTTTGAAGACTTGGGACATTTACTGAGACAGGAAAATTACATCTAGAAGACTTTTCTATGCAAGATCTCTGATATACTGTATATATAGAATCGTATCCAGCTCAAACATCACTCCTTTGGCTTTGGCTATTATTTCCTCTTCAAGACTTTTATTTTAATAAAGAGATTATTGACTGCTGAGTAAATACTGAAACCATCTAAAACCATTTCATAGACCACAATCAGATATATGTTTTCAGTTGTGTGTTGTTTTTTTTGCATTTATGTATTGTATTTATATCAAAGGCAAGATATTCTAGTCGAAGTGAACCTAGCTTGACAAAAAGTTGCATAAATTAGGAAAACTATGAATTTATATTGACTAACAACCTACTATCAACCACAAAGATGGAAAGTAAAGGAGCATGATCAAGGCCTATACAATGTACATATATTCCGAACCTATGTAAGTTTTCAGTAAATGTTAATGGTTCTATATTTTCTATGGTTTCACAAGTCCACCAACTCATAATATCCATTGACTTGGCCGCGTGTTTCAAACCACACATGCCAAGTCAAGATGAATGTGAGTGCACCATCTCAACATCTCCAGCCTAGACTAGTGGAAACTCTTCATTATGTCTTCCCAACTCTCTTGTCCCTTCCAATCCTCCTTCGACTTTACTGCCAGGTTCATCTTCTTCTCTCCTGGTTCCACCTCTGCCTTGTTCCTTCATTCATTATTCACTGCTCAGGGAATCCCCTTCAAAATTTTAACAACAACGTTTGAGGTTGTCCACTCCAATACAATTTTGACCCAATCTGATAACTCCGTACCCCTGTTCTCCAATCCTCATAAGATCTCTCTCCCTGTTTTACTTATGTGATCCTCAAAAAATCATCACAAAGATTCCTCCCAATAGTCGGGAACTCCCTACCTTCCCAATAAGTCTCTCACCCACATTAGAAACCTTCAACAGTAACCTAAAAAACAACTTGCTAAGTAAAGTCTACAACATTTTTGCATTATGTACCAAAATTATTTTTTTTTACTATTGGTAGTTCCCTAGGATTAGCATAAGGAAATGAAATAAATAGTAATAATAAACTATTAAAAATTCAGCTGACATTCACCCCACATGTACATTAGTAGTAAAATTAGGAAAATAATTACTGATATTCTAATAGTCATGATTCTTACTATTGATCAGTTGTCCATTAATAATAATATTGAGAATCTGGTAGGTAAATTCCATAAGAAAATGAATGCTGGCATTTAATGACATACATAACAGAGGCGGACGTATCACTGTTGCAACTAGAAATGGTTTGGAACGAGCGGGATTCATTATAAATTTTCTAAAAATTTTTGTTTAATTGACTATTGAAGTGCAAAAAAATGAAAAAAACATACAATTTCCTGTTTGACCAAATGTTCTGAAATGAAGGTTAATGATGTTTGCCCATCATTAGCTGTAGTCTGGTAAGTAATGTCTCCTTAAAACCAGCTTTCTACTTTCTATAAGGATTACTGAATTTCATGGTCAACAATTATTGCAAGGAAGTAAACAATTTGCTAACAAGGGCACCATGTACAGCACTGTCATTGCACTGAGATTCTTTACTGTCCATGTCTACCTCGAACCATGACCAAGTATGAGGAACAATATGTTCTAGCATTGTTATAGCTAAAGTGTCATCTATCCTCCATGTCCCCCATTTATGGTACTGATGTTGACATAGGATCCTCTACAATTCTAGCTGCTACAAGAAGCCAAAAAGACAACCGATATGTGTAACGGGCAAGTACTCATATGTCATTATTATGGGATCTCATTGGCTTTGGGTACAAGCACTGTATATATGGATATGTAGGTAGCTTTACTTTAATGAATGAATGGTCTGTATGAGGCTGAGAATAAATAATGTAAGATCATAGTACTATGCTATATTCTTGTAGTATCACAAACAAAACCTTCCAATATTCTTCATGCAATGTTGAGATGACTTTATGAGGTGAAGTGTTGAATATTGAATATTAGATGCTAAGACATTAGCATATTGACACGTTAACTAGAATACCTGTCTTCTTACCCAAGAGGTTGTTGGGCAGAATCAGAGGGTGTTCTTGTGACCAGGAAGAGGCTTCCCTTTGTAAGTTGTCTTCCGTATCTTCCAAGATATCCTTCAAACTGTCTCACTTACTGAGAACATGGGATTGGGCCATGAAATAGGGATCTATTCCTGTCTTGGGTAAATGGACAATTCCTGACATTAGCGAGTCAC
This sequence comes from Leptodactylus fuscus, assembly GCF_031893055.1. Lineage (NCBI taxonomy): Eukaryota > Metazoa > Chordata > Amphibia > Anura > Leptodactylidae > Leptodactylus > Leptodactylus fuscus. The sequence continues at coordinate 188,938,771 of NC_134268.1, forward strand.
ACCAAGGGAGATCAACAAGCGACTTCTCAGAACTTTGTTCCTCCCTTAGGAATTACCACATGATACAGCTTTCAGAAACCACTAGAACATTGCACTATAAGTCATGCAGCAATAGCAAAGAACATAGTGCAATGACATCATAAGACATGATACAAGATAACATATAAATCATACTACACCAGGTGGTGGCATACTAAATCTACCAACACTGCGCTCCTCACCACAGCTACAGGCACAAGGCTAAAAAGCTGTCTAGAAGATTCCAGAGAACATGTGCAACATGAGAAAAGTCTTGGAAGCAGAATGGAAGGTTCAGATTAGGAAGTATAATAATAATATATTAATACCAGAATATAGAGAAGAAGAAAGGTGATAGACAGAGATGAAGAAGAGACTCTGTCTAGAGAGGGGCCGTACAGCAGAGGGCTTTGTCTATGAGAAACGTGCTATAATCCAGCGAATACTCTTTGAGAAACAGTCATTTATTGAGTGAGTTATCACACTAATGCTTACACTTTTCAGGTCAGTAGGTCTAGCTGGCCTGTAAGGCATAAACATTTATATTCCGATCCTAGTTGTTTCATGAGTGGTGTAAATCAATAAGAAAATTCATTCTACAACATGTCCGAGAAATCGTAACCAATATACTTGTCAAGCAACAGAAGATAATATAATGATGAAGTAAATAGAAGTTGCCTGTCAAATGACATTAGAAGCTTCTATCTTCACATAGAGTCAAGTTTCCATCATCTATTTTTGCTACATTTGGAGTTCTGCCCATTTTTATTATCTATCTTAAATTATCTCATTTGCATAAATTTATGAACATAAAATAAAGGAGCAAACCATCTTAATTAAAATGCACCACTCATTTTGTGTACTCAGCTCCCATGCAAATCTATATATCTTCATGGCTACAGACAGTGAATAAATTCTGTGTGTAGTCAGATCCAAATTGTTAGTCCTGTCCATCTGCCCCCCCTGGAGTAACATATTAGTGTGTAGAACCCAGTAGGAATGGTATTGGATAAGAGTTGTAGAAGGACTTTGGATGGAGATAGTAGTCTACTGTCAAAGTGTTGGAAGTGGCGATGGCCTTTTCTACCAAACCTACCTCAACCCTCTGAGCACATAATGAAGAGCACTTAGGAGGACAATGGAGGTTGTCCTCACCCTGTGTAGTGTCTCATTAATGATAGATGGTGAGGTGTCCCTGGTTTCTGGTGTGTATATATGGAGGCGACTTGAGTCTAGTGTAACAAAGAACTCATGGCTTCTTTACCTGATAATGAGCTGCAAAAAATGTGTATCCAAGATGGAGGCTCAAATTCTTATTAAAACCCTTCTATTGACTATGGAGAGACACAATTTTATTAGATATAGGGCTCCTCTTCACATCTCAGATTATTTCCATAGGTTCTTCAACACATCAACTGAGATGCAACTCCCACCGCAGGGTGGAAATCTATAAATCCCTTCCTGTATTGCCCAACTAAGGGGTACAAGACCTCAAAAGCAGCCCTAGAAGCTGCCCAAAGTGATAGGCCCAGCCAAACACCTAGGACCTGCTGTGAGGCCCAGAATTCAATCAATTCTCCTTACAGACTCTTCAAGTCAGACCAACTGTCTTACTCATGGTGGGGACTGGCTTATCCATGTTAAGCTCCTTTCTTTTACTATAAACTTCTATAGTAGAGGAAACCCACTCCTTCTTCAGCCTTAGGAACCTTAGCCCGAGTCTTAAAGGCACAGTATAGCATTTCTAAATCTAAAATAATGCAAGTAACACTCTCTTGTCTGAAAAACTCTAGGCATACTCCTATAAATGTAGAAACATGTTAAGACCTATAAAAACAGTATAAAACAACCACCATTTATCCACTAGTAGTGCCCTAGTTAGAAGGTATACCTGTATGGTCAAATGGAATACCAGGATTGCTTGTAGTCTGTAAGCATGGCGATATCCTGGGGCTGATGAATGAATTAAAGTGCACCAGAATTATGGCACAATTTGTTAAGTTAACTACCATATTTTTCGGAATATAAGACACACTCCTCCGCCCCCCCAAGTTAGGAAGAAAAAGGGGGCGCATTTTATAGTCAAAATGTTGGGGGAGTGGGGTCGCAGCATTAGCCCACTCCTGCCGCTGTCAGCTTCCTGCAGCGACAGGAGTGGTACTATGTGTGGCTCCTATGCTGCAAGGACAGGGTATCCCAGCAAACCCATCCCGATATCCGCCATGCTATTATGGTGAATGCTGGGTATGTAAAGATGATGGTGGCTGCTCTGCTGTAATGTACAATAGAGATCCGGAGCTAATGCTCGCGATCAGAGTCCACTGTGATCATGAGTATTACTACTTCAAAGCCCCCCTAAAGTGTAAAGGTAGCCCCCGACCCTGTACCATTCAAGTTATAGGCCGGCTCCTGTGATAGCCGGGAGCCTAATGAAGGCTCCCAGACCTGTCATAGTAATATTACTATTGAGGTTAGTCTATGACCAGCCTCAGTAGTAATGTACAGAATACCCTGTAGACTGTAATACATTGTATTGCTTTCTAGGGGACTTGCAATCAAATGATTGCCATGTAACGTGCTCTCGTACCAATAAAAAAAATGTGGAACAATAAAACTGATTTCTAAACCTCCTTGTCTCTCTGAAGGGCTGGTTTAGCCATGATCCTTACATCTTATGTCAACAACAGACTCCTTTGAATAAATAACACTACAAATCTTCAGATGTATCTTTATATTTACTGTACATTTTAAGCATTCTTGGCATATACAGTTGTTGCATCAAACTATTTTTTCACACTTTGCTGAACGTGAGATCGATATATTTAATATGGCAGCGTTTGCAGTCTGCATTAACAATGTATTAAGGTCTTTGGGGAGAACAGGATTGAAGACGGCATGATTTACCCTATTCTAGCCTTAAATCTCTGTTTTGTCTATGTGGTCCCTTAACACAGCATTTTATTCAGGTTGTATTGCAATAATATCATGGAAGACAGTTAAATAATAACATTACGTGTGTAATAAGAAGCAGTTTGTGTCTGTATCGGTGGACATTAATAATCCTACTGTTGATGGAAAATACAGTATATAACTACCTGGATTATCCTGACCATTTATAATGTACTATATTCAGGAGTCTGCTATTCCCAATGTTACGGTGTGGTGCCATGGTGCACTATGCTGTATAGCAACATGCCTACAATATTTGCACAATACAGGATGCCATACCATGGAGGCAGGAGACATATTCATAATACAGTACAGTATGGAGTCCCCATATAGGGTATATGGGGAACACACATGTACATGGTGCAGAGTACAATACCTGACTCCTAAGCAATTTATAACAGGATTTCTGAATTATAAAATACTATTTTCTTACTCTTCAAAGTGGCTATTGGTTTAGTCTCGGTCGGTCATTTGAGAAAAGTTGGAACTCCTTTAAATGATCTTTTAATATGGCAATATTTTCAAAGAATTGTAACTAATACAATGGACAAACAAGGGGTCACACTGTCCGCCTGCTAATCGTATCTCCTGCACTAACAACGCCCTCCAAGTCCCTACATTCTCTGATGTCATAAAGGTAGGCGTGATTAGCAAGGTAATGTGTGACTACTCTGAAGCTGCTCTCCGCCCCCTTGACTACTTAGATGAATTTCCATATGACTTTTTATCCTCTCAAACATTTATAACTTCACTTTGCTGCAAAAGGAAGATTACGGAAGAGCAGTAATGGAAGGGGACTTAATCCTGCACATGGTGGGGCCATTTTATGGTGGAAAGACCACCTGGCAGGTTCCCTCTAGTAATATTTTACTGTAGGTAGGAAAACAATATTAAAGTGGTATCACTAGGATATGCCATCACTTTCTGATTGGTGGGGGACTGACCACTAGGACTCCCATGATCCTGAGAGTGAAGGGTATATACTGATATGTTAGTGCTCTTTTTAGGACTGAGACTTCTTTACTGTTTTACCTAGCCAGTCACTGTACAAGGAACTGAAACACATCCCCATGTACAGTAAGTATTTCACAAGCTCGAGGGTGACAATGGTTGACCTACAATTTGTAGGTGCGACTATATCACAATACTAATCACAGTGACTAAGGGGTCTCTGACTCACAATCTCGAGTTAGGTGATTCATGTTTGGACCATAGACCATGGTGAAGATACTGATGTGATCAGGTTCCACTGGCATCTTTGAGACCTCTGATATCTTATTGTCTGAACGCTTATAGTATCCTTGTTTTATAACATATCCTGAATTTTATGATAATGCTTATAGTATTAGATTATCGTTGCTTCTATAAACTGTGAGTAAACAGATGTGAAGGTACCGTATATGCGGTAGGGACCAGTATATGGGAGTACGGGCTACACTCCGGTGTTGGAGACCTCCTTAATCTCTTGCAATCCCTCTGTGCTGTTCATGATACACCACTCTTACAGGGGGTCTGTCACCAAAGTCCAGCCTATCAATCCAGCACTATAGATAGATAGGTTAGGGTCACCTGATTCAAAAAGTGCTTTTCCCTTGTGATTTGCTGCCTCCATTTCTGAAATATCACATTTTTTTTTATCAATATACAATTGAGCTTACCTCATTGCTCCAAATATCTCATTTGCATACTGATAAAAACTGTGATATCTAAGCAATGGAGGGGACCCTAGCCTGTCTATTTTTGGGGCTATGTTGATTTGTTTGATTCTGTGATAGACTCCCATTCATGCCTAAAACTGTCAAAACATCTAAGATAGCTGTCATCTACTTGGTTTATCCCAATATGCAGGGGGAGAGAGATGAAATCACTGCCAGAAGTGTTTTATCTCCCCGACAACAAATAGATTGGGTGTAACGCCTCTGCCTGTTTGGGTCTCTGCACCACCCTCCACTCGCACGCTGCAGGGCAGGAGATGTTTCAGTTTGATTCTTTGCTCAGAGTTTTTTGTTGTTCTGTGTGAAAACTGCTCTATTACCTCTCCTCTGTAATTGATTTTCCACCACACCCATCTCCTGCACCTTGTTTTCCTCTGTCCATAAAAAGTAGTTAACCTTAGCCTTGTCTGTGTGATTGACAGCGTGTCTACCAATCAAGTCTAGGATGGGTCATGGACTTCCTATATACAGGTCATCAGCCCACACAGGTTTGCTGGCTATTGTGACTCTGTCCTTAGACTTTAGACTCCTCTTTCTGCTACTATTGTATTACTGACCTTTGACTTTGTGACTTCTCTTGTGGATTACGATTTTGGACTGCTTTGTCTCTCTGGTTTTGACCCTTGGCTTACTGACTTCACTTCTGTGTTGTCTTGTTCTGTGTGTCACTTATTCAGAGAAGGGACCTTCGCCAAGTTGCTCCTGTCATTAGGACAGTATGGTAAGTAGGTAGGGACAGGGGTTGGATCGAGTTTAGGACTCAATGTCTCCGACTTCCCTTTTTCCTCTTTTCAGCAGCAGTACTAGAGAATTGCACAACTAGCAATTCCCTTACATTGGACAGTTGAAATCTATCTTCTGTGAAGGAAGAATCAGCTAGACCTCATAGTCATCAGATAGCTGTTCCCATTAAAAATCTATATATGTACCAGTTTTAGTTGCATTTTTAAACATTGGGTTTTCCCACTAAAGTAGTCATTCCCTAACCATAGAATAGGGAAATACATACATACCAATCCCTGGGGGTCCAAGCACTCAGACCCGCACTGATAAGGAGATAGGGCACTTTTCCTTTTTTGTGAATGGAGTTGTGGGTGGTCAGCACATGCAGCCTTCTATTCATTTTAATGGGAGTGCTGGAGGCAGTACTATGGACAGTGAATAACTTTCAGGGAAAACTCCTTTAAAGGGGCTCTATCACTGGGAAAAGTCATTTTTATCTAAACACATGCTTGCATAGGCCTTTAGAAAGTCTATTCCACACTTACCTTTAGTATGTAAATTGCCTCAGTGGTCTCTGAATAAGTCCGTTTTTATTAATATGCTAATGAGCTTCCAGCCAGCACAGGAAGTTCCCAGCAGCACTCGTCTCTCCTATTATCTCCTATGTGTGTGTGCAAACAGGAAGCTGAGTCATCATCACCAGCCTCCCATAGGAAATAACAGGAGAGGAGTGCACGATGTGTCATGCAACAGTCTAATTAGCATATGAATAAAAACGGACTTATTCAGAAACCACTGAGAAATCTACATACTAAAGGTAGGTGTGAAATAGACTTCTAAAGCCTATGCAAGCATGTGATTAGTTAAAAATGACTTTTCCCAGTGATAGAGCCCCTTTAAGTCTTGGACTATATACTTGGATATCTTAAGTTGTAGGGGACTCATAAAAATCCCTACCAATAAGCAGCGTGAACATGATGTGTACATATCATCTTATTAGTTAATTATCCTGTTTATTGCCTGTCTCAATATTGATGTCTTAAAACGTCTATGACTGTACACTTCTGGTGATAATCTCCTGCACGGGGATATGTTTGTTGTGACAATTGAACGTGTAGCTCATCTGCAGAAACCTAGCCAGAAATAGAGCTAGCATAAATACTGCATATACCAATGGATCAAAATAAGTTACAGAACACACATTGGAGCCATTGACTCAAAGTCAATTGGGTGTAATATATGACCTGCGTATCACATTGTCTAACGTGACTCTATTTGCAGATAGGTTAATACTTAATGCTCCCGTTCAGGGCTTTAGAAAACAAAGCCATGCTTGTCTATTTGATATTGACCAAGGAACTGTGAATTATTGAAGTGTAACATTTCCGAAATGCAAGAAAAGCAATAAAACTATTTACTGTATAAAATATTCTCATTCCAGATGGTATTTCACCTGAGAAATTGCTCTTTGACTCTTATGCTATGTTCCATGAAATACAGTTTTTCTCAATAGGTGTACATTTCATCAATCAATTGTGTACAATGAAATGAAAAGGTCTTTGTATCTTTGTTCTTATTGTAAGAGTCTGCCGGGTGAAGATCTCTGGACTGTTGTATACATTCGTTTTGCTAAGTGTGAGTTTAATAATGTCTCCCTTGTGTTGTTCCATTGGCTCGGTGTACACCAGATGAAATTGCTTTCAAATTTATTAGTATGGATTACATTAGATTTCCTAATGGCTTTGCATCATAATAACGCATAGGCTGATGGTAAGATTGACTGAACAATCTATTGAAGTGGGATTATGACTGCACTGCCAATGCTCTTCCATGCTACCATGATGTCTCTAGCAAATACCTTTTAACTTAAACACATTTCCAAGAAAAAACTATACTCGCAAACGACAAAAGGCAACATATACCTGGCTCATGAAAAAGCAATCAGATACCTGAACACAAGAGCGGATATAATGCAGACAAGGGTTTCTCACATGAGACTAGACACTGATTAGAATTAGGTAAAAAAAATAGAGATATTAATGGGATTCTACCATTAAAACCTTTTTTTCTCCATAACATGTCGGAATAGCCTTAAGAAAGGCTATTCGCCTCCTACCTTTAGATGTCTTCTCCGCCTTGCCGTTCGGGTTAAAATCCAGTTTTCCACCGGTATGCAAATGAGTTCTCTCGCAGCACTGGGGGCGGGCCCAATGCTGCCAGAGAGCTCTCCAGTGCCGCCTCTATTTTCTTCTGGAACGGGGTCTTCACCGTGTCTTCTTCCGGCGGTGACTTCAAACGTCTAGGCCCCGAGTCTAGGGCAAAGCCGATTGCGCATGCCTGCCGGCCACAAGAAATTTGCAGTGCTGGAGAGTTCTATAGCAGCATTGGGGATGCCCCCAGTGCTGTTTGAGCGCTGGGGCCTGCCCCCAGTGCTGCGATAGAACTTAATTGTATGCCGGCGGAAAACGGGATTTTAACCGAATGGCAGTTCAGAAAAGACATCTAATGGTAGGAGACGAATAGCCTTTTTTAAGGCTATTCCGACGTGTTAGGGAGAAAAAAAAGTTTTTATTGGTAGAATCCCTTTAATGGGATTGTTATGTGAAAACAACTCTCAGAATGGCACCCGCTGGATGACCAACTTATTGCCCCAGGTTCCATTCCTGTACATTGTTAGTAACTTTGTATCTTTCCCAAGTCCACCAGAACAGTAGATGCTCCTACATGGTGCGGGGTCCAAAGAGGGGTTCTTATAGGGCACACAAACAGAGTATGTCTGTGATCAGATCTCAACATATCAGTCTAGACTTGCAGATAAATTAGGGTCACCTGACTCAATCAATATTTTACTCTTGTGAATTGTTACCTCTTTTGCCAATATATCACCACTTTTGTCAATATTCAAATTCATTATTTGGGAAAGCGATGGCATTCAGAGAGGTAAGTCCCACCACTATGTGCCTCCCTCCATTCCTCCTTTGACAGGTCCAGGCAGTGTAAACCTAATCTCTTTTTGCTCCGAGTATATTCGCCACATTCACAGTACTAGTGTGATGCCCATCTGGTCCAAGTTACATATACTGCATATTTGGCGAGAATATAACCAGCAGTTACTTTGTTAGAACTCCGGGCCAGGTAAGATTAGGTAAACATTGCCTAGCCATGTCAATCAGAGCAGCACAAACTGGTGGGAGATCAACCTCCTTGGTACAATGGCAAAAATAATATTTCGGCAATGAAGGCACCAGTTCACAAGAAGAAAACACCACTTGATTCAGGAGACTCTAACCTATCTATCTGCGATGCTGGATGATATCATGGGTCCCTGTTATATGATGGTTCTAAATATTGCCTGATGAATTCCATGGCATTAACTGGGGTTCTAAAAAGAAAAATAGCCCCTAAATAGCAATAGGAATAGAATTTTGTTACATTTTGTAGCCTTTTTGTACCAGAATGGCGCTAAATGATGGATCTATAACAAAGACCTTTGTTTGTTTCTACAAAATGCTAAATGACGTTTTATGGTGTTCAATGAACGGTACAACGAAAAACACGAACTCTCTCTATTCCAGTGTCATGGTCACTCTGTCCTTGTATGAACTGCGGCACTTTCATTTATTTTTACAGTCTCATCTGTATTTGCCCAGCAGATAATTGAAGTAATGGTCTATACCCGCTTTATTACTTTGCTTTCATATTTTTATAAACATAGTTTTATTAACATATTAACTCGCAGTCACACCGCCCCATCATAACAGCGCTTTACATTTTAGTGTTGGGGAAATCCTTGTGCTGGAAGGCTGCTTTGCTTTAAAAATGCACAGAAAATGAAAATCCATCTGGCAGAATTTCCATTGTTTGCAGAAGCCTCAGACATCAGAGAGCAGATCAGGGCTCTGGCACTTTTACATAAACTGCTGTATGCCGAGTAGCTCAGGAAATTATTCTATGTATCACAAGGTTTGCAAAGCTCCTTATAAACATGATCTTTTTTTTTTCAATGGTGTCTTGTCGCTTTGAAATATTTTTGGAAGTCTTAAAAGTTCATAGTGACCTTCAGGTAATCCTGCAGGAAAATATGAGCATGAACTGCATAAATAGAAAGGCTCTACAATATTACTATCCACAAACAGGTTTTCCTAGCAGTCGGAGCATTGTGGTAAAAAGCTACATGGCAGCAGAGAACTTCACATTACCTATTATTAGGAAGGATTCACGCTGGCCCTAGTTTGGACGACACAGTATGGTTTTACCTGGCAATGGAATTGTACAATTAATGCATTTTTTTGTCCAAATTATTTTGTTTCCTGCTGGAAAATATGGAACAGCTTACATAGCCTAAGAAAAATACTACTATAAATAGTAAGAAAAACATAAGCCGGAATTCTGGTAAATTTTATTTTATTTTTTTAATGTAGATTGTGAGCCCCACATAGAGCTCACAATGTACATTTTTCCCTCTCAGTATGTCTTTTTGGAATATGGGATGGAAATCCATGCAAACACGGGGAGAACATACAAACTCCTTGCAGATGGTTTTTTGCCCTTGGTGGGATTTGAACACCAGGACCCAGCTCTGCAAGGCTGCAGTGCTAACCACTGATCCACCGTGTGGCCCCACCTCTGGTAAATTTTTTGATACTATAAAGGGGTTTCCTAGACAATACATATAGCTATAGCGATAGATAGATAGAATTTTTTTTTTAAATCTCCCCCTCTTAGTTATCCCAGAATATGTGTCCACATACCTAATATCACATCCACTAGCTTGTCTACAGTCCTCTATGGCCTCCTGTTCCTTTCGACTTTACCTACTACTAGGGAAGAGTGGAGCACTGAACAGAGAAAGGGCAGGAACACCATGCAACCAGAATTGGAGGAATTCCCTCTTGTCCAGTCTCGTGACTGATACAGCATGTTGGTGAAAAGTAATACATGGCAATTGTACATATACTACTCATGGGATGATAAAATGTGTGGTTCTGTAAAACCTCTTTAATAGAGATGAGCGAACAGTAAAATGTTCGAGGTTCAATATTCGTTTCGAATAGCCCCTCAATATTCGACTAATCGAATCGAATATCGAACCCTATTATAGTCTATGGGGGGGAAAATGCTCGTTTCAGGGGTAGGCAACGTTCGATCAAATTATACTTACCAAGTCCACGAGTGAGGGTTGGGCTGGATCCTCTGAGCAGTCTTCTCCGTGCAGCGTCCCCGCGGCATCTTCCGGCTCTTCATTCACTCTGCCAGGCATCGGGCCCGGGCAGAGCCGACTGCGCATGCCCGTACTACAAGCGGACTACGCCGCGGGGAAGCTGTACGGAGAAGACTTCTAAAGGTAGGAGAAGAACCAGCGTTGATTGGCCGACTGTATAGCATTCGGCCAATCAATGCTGGTTCTGCATCGAACTTTTACATTTGATCAGCGAGTGGTACTCGATCGAGTACGAGTATTTCGAATACAGTAGTATCTATAGCTATACCGTAGCTCTATATAGAGGTTGTGCAGCTCAATCCCATTACTAGAAAGGGACTAGGCAGTGGTGTAACTGAAGTCTACAATCTTTTGTCCGGGGCCCCCTACCTCAACCCTACAACGAATTCTTAATAGTGATGGTTACGGGTTCTAAGGAGTTTAATCCACCTTAGTGTGGTTAGGGTAATCTGTGGGTCTCCTTGGTTTGTGGGCCAGATGAAAGCTGCAATCTCAATACTGATGCCAGTGCTTATGGGCCCCCCCTAAGGCTCCTTGGCCCCGGTAAGACTACACCCTCTGCAACCCCTCAAGTTATGCCCTGGGACTAAGCTGTAAAGAGTAAGGGAGTCTGCACACAGAGTTACGCTCCGCTCATTCTGAACGTAAAACTCGTTCAGAATGAGCGCGTAAAAACCAGATCCCATTGATTTCTGTGGGTGCCGGCATATGTGCGCTACCCATTGAAATTAATGTAAGGATTTTTTCCCTATTGCTTTCAATGTGATACGCGCGTATCACATTGAAAGCAATAGTGGGAAAAAAGCCTCCCATTGCTTTCAATGGGCAGTGCTCGTATGCCGGCACCCATTCAAGTCAATGCGAGCTGGTTTATACGCGCTCATTCTGAACGAGTTTTATGTTCAGAATGAGCGGAGTGTATACTCCGTGTGAAGGCTCCATAAGAGACACAATATACACAGCTGTCCCTGGTGAACAATGAAGTCTCCCTTTTAGTCTGCTGATCAGTGAGGGGTGGCAGGAGCCCAATGTCCCAGAGCCAAATTTCCAACACTAGTTCTGACTATGGGTTGCTTAATCAACAGAGATGAGCGAGTAGTATTTGATCGAGTAGGTATTCGAACGAATACTACGGTATTCGAAATACTTGTACTCGTACAAATACTATCGCTTTTCGCAGTAAAGATTCGATTCAGAACCAGCGTTGATTTGACAAATGCTATACACTGTATAGCATTCATCAAATCAACGCTGGTTCTGCAGCAGGCTCGTCCTTGCTAGTCGGGAGGGCTGGCAGCTTGCGGTTATGCAGGAGCTGAGTTTTTCTCATAGGAATGCATTTACCAGCGTTGATTGGCCAGTGTACAGCATTCGGCCAATTAACACTGGTTCTGTCAGAGGCTCGTATGTGAGGAGGCGGAGTCTAGGATCGGACCACAGCAGTCTCCATTGTGGTCCGATCTTAGACTCCACCTCCTCACAGACGAGCCTCCGACTGAACCAGCATTGATTGGCCATATGCTGTACACTGGCCAATCAATGCTAGCCAATGCATTCCTATGTGAAAAAGTAAGCTCCCTCATGACCACAAGCTGCCAGCTCTCCCGACTAGCAAGATCGAGCCTGCTGCAGAACCAGCGTTGGTTTGCCGAATGCTATACAGTGTATAGCATTCAGCCAATCAATGCTGGTTCTGCAGGATGAGTAAGGGCCGGTTGACATTAGCACTTGCCTCCCATCTGGAAGGAGTCTGCAGGAGGACCCTCCTGAATGGAATATCAGTACAACTGCAAGCGCTGTGCAGTTAAAGCGCACAGACCCCATAGACTATAATGTGGTCCGTGTACTTTAACTGCACAGCGCTCCTTCTAAACACTCTCTTCCTGCTACTCGTTGAATAGTGGTTTCCCCTGAAACAAGCATTTTTCCCCATAGACTATGATGGAATTCGATATTCGATCGAGTAGTCGAATATTGAGGCTCTACAAATATCAAATCTCGACTATTTCACTACTCGCTCATCTCTAGTAATCAAAACAACACCACCACTCACCCTCAGGTTGCTCCATCTCCTACCTCCTTCCTTCTTGTGTTAACCACTATAGTATAGTTATGGGGGCTGGCTTTACAATAGTCTAACAGCCCCCATAGCAAGGGGAGAGGAGGGAGCGACCCATTGGCCAGGTGCTGATTCCAATCACATACCTGAGTCAGACCCAGCCTGGTACAGTATTGTAAGAACTAGGGAGGAAGTAAGTCTAAAAGACTCCCAGGAGAAGCCTCAGGAATGCTTAGAATTATAGTATTTTTAATGTGCCTCCCCCCAAATACCAAAAAGGAGAAACAGATTTAATCAGAAATTTCTGATTAGATGTTCAGGATATGTCTTGGCTTATGCATCTTCAACTTAAAGCTTAATTAAATTTTCAGACAACTTTTGATTTATGGCAGTATTTGTCTCCTTTGTGTGAAATCCTGCAGGTCTTTATTCTCCTACTTTCTGTATAGAGAGGTGTTCGTATCTCTCACTGAGCAACAGGGTATGGAGTATAGGGCTTGGAGTACAGGATGAATGGTCTACTATATGACATTATACTGTGTGGAGGGCCCGCAATAGAACATTATACCGTATTCAGGGGCCACTATGGGACATTATACAGTATTCAGGGGACACTATCGGACGTTATACTACTATGAGACATTAAATTGTGTGTAGAGGTCTCTATGGAACAATATACTGTGTGAAGGGGACACTATGGGATATTATACTGTCCGAAGGCTGCTTTGGGATATTATAGTCTATGTATAGTGTGTTCCTCCTACATAGGTGTGCCCCTTTATTGTAAGTCTTCTTATACATAGTTCTGCTCCTTTATTGTAAGTCTTCTTATACATAGTACTGCTCCTTTATTGTAAGTCTTCTTATACATACAGTAGTTCTGCTCCTTTATTGTAAGTCTTCTTATACATAGTACTGCTCCTTTATTGTAAGTCTTCTTATACATAGTACTGGTCCTTTATTGTAAGTCTTCTTATACATAGCTGTGCTCCTTTATTGTAAGTCTTCTTATACATAGTTCTGCTCCTTTATTGTAAGACTTCTTATACATAGTACTGCTCCTTTATTGTAAGTCTTCTTATACATAGTACTGCTCCTTTATTGTAAGTCTTCTTATACATAGTACTGGTCCTTTATTGTAAGTCTTCTCATACATAGCTGTGCTCCTTTATTGTAAGTCTTCTCATACATAGCTGTGCTCCTTTATTGTAAGTCTTCTTATACATAGTACTGGTCCTTTATTGCAAGTCTTCTTATACATAGTTCTGCTTCTTTATTGTAAGTCTTCTTATACATAGTTCTGCTCCTTTATTGTAAGACTTCTTATCCATAGCTGTGCTCCTTTATTGTAAATCTTCTTATACATAGTACTGCTCCTTTATTGTAAGTCTTCTTATACATAGTACTGGTCCTTTATTGTAAGTCTTCTCATACATAGTACTGCTCCTTTATTGTAAGTGTTCTTATACATAGCTGTGCTCCTTTATTGTAAATCTTCTTATACATAGTACTGCTCCTTTATTGCAAGTCTTCTTATACATAGTTCTGCTTCTTTATTGTAAGTCTTCTTATACATAGTTCTGCTCCTTTATTGTAAGACTTCTTATCCATAGCTGTGCTCCTTTATTGTAAATCTTCTTATACATAGTACTGCTCCTTTATTGTAAGTCTTCTTATACATAGTACTGGTCCTTTATTGTAAGTCTTCTCATACATAGTACTGCTCCTTTATTGTAAGTGTTCTTATACATAGCTGTGCTCCTTTATTGTAAATCTTCTTATATATAGTACTGCTCCTTTATTGCAAGTCTTCTTATACATAGTTCTGCTTCTTTATTGTAAGTCTTCTTATACATAGTTCTGCTCCTTTATTGTAAGTGTTCTTATACATAGCTGTGCTCCTTTATTGTAAGTGTTCTTATACATAGTTCTGCTCCTTTATTGTAAGTGTTCTTATACATAGTTCTGCTCCTTTATTGCAAGTCTTCTTATACATAGTACTGCTCCTTTATTGTAAGTCTTCTTATACATAGTTCTGCTCCTTTATTGTAAGACTTCTTATCCATAGCTGTGCTCCTTTATTGTAAATCTTCTTATACATAGTACTGCTCCTTTATTGTAAATCTTCTTATACATAGTACTGCTCCTTTATTGTAAGTCTTCTTATACATAGTACTGCTCCTTTATTGTAAGTCTTCTTATACATAGTACTGGTCCTTTATTGTAAGTCTTCTCATACATAGTACTGCTCCTTTATTGTAAGTGTTCTTATACATAGCTGTGCTCCTTTATTGTAAATCTTCTTATACATAGTTCTGCTCCTTTATTGTAAGTCTTCTTATACATAGTACTGCTCCTTTATTGTAAGTCTTCTTATACATAGTACTGCTCCTTTATTGTAAGTGTTCTTATACATAGCTGTGCTCCTTTATTGTAAGTCTTCTTATACATAGTACTGCTCCTTTATTGTAAGTCTTCTTATATATAGTACTGCTCCTTTATTGTAAGTCTTCTTATACATAGTACTACTCCTTTATTGTAAGTCTTCTTATACATAGTACTACTCCTTTATTGTAAGTCTTCTTATACATAGTACTGCTCCTTTATTGTAAGTCTTCTTATATATAGTACTGCTCCTTTATTGTAAGTCTTCTTATACATAGTACTACTCCTTTATTGTAAGTCTTCTTATATAGAGTACTGCTCCTTTACTGTAAGTCTTCTTATACATAGTTCTGCTTTCTTAATGCATCGACCCTGACTTCAAAATTACAAGCAGTGAGGTGAGATGAAAGCTTTGAGCACAGCAGGTGACAGCAGGTCTGTAGGAAGAACCTCTGATCTCCGGCCTGATGTCACAGACTACATATCGTTCTGCGCTATGTCCAGAGCCTCCATAGATATACAGGAATACACTGTATAAGTGCAGGGAGCTATTGTAGTAATAGGATGCAAAGCCCAAATATCGGGTATTTCAAGATCTAAACATTTACTGACTTTTTAATATTTTTCTAGGTCATAATTTATCAAGTCTCAGCTGCGTGTTCTGATAGAAAGCGAACGATATCGGTATCAGTAAATGTGCAGGAGTCCTGGCCACATAATCATACTGGATCATTGCGCTAATCTACTATAGACTCGAGAAACAAAAATGAAGCTGTGTACACATTCTGCTGTTATGTCACAGTGGGTGCGCAGATATAATGGCAAAGCTGCTTTAAATCATAACTAAAGCCAGTGTACACACAACCTTAAATCTCTGACAGTAAAACTCACAGTATGTTCAGGGACGATAGAGATGAAATTGTTATTTCACCAAGTGCAAACAAACCATATCTGCTCCTTTATTGTAAGTCTTCTGCCTACATAATATTGCTCCTTTTATGAATCTCCTCCTTATACATATGGGGCTATGGGGTCCTTAAGGGTATAGAGATAGGATTGGTATCAACCCTGTCAATACTTGGTGTGCCGGACTTCACTCTCCAGGGGAACTGCGGTGTTGGCATATAAGGGGTTACAAAATAGCTACTGTGGTAAGGACAATGAAGATAGACAAAGGTGTGCTGTAGTCTTATATCTTATGCAAGGGTTAGATGAGACAAAGACCCTTCCTGAAGAAGATGGAGGCGGCGCTGGAGAGTTCTCTGGCAGCATTGGGGACGCCCCCTCTGCTGAATGAGAACTCATTTCCATACCGACAAAAACCGGATTATATACCGAACGGTGGCGCGGAGAAGACATCTAAAGATAGGAGACGAATAGCCTTTCTTAAGGCTATTCCTTAATTACATTTTAATGATAGGATCCCTTTAAGGACATGTTGCATCCCATAGCTTGGTATGATTCCACAAGATCACGCACCAGAGGACTGTTAGTTTGCTGCATCTTGATTTCCAAGAAATGAGGAGGAGACTTTTTGAAGGGCAGCCAGGCTGCTTTTTACAATGGATTTAACAGTTCCTGAAATTGTCATCCATGACTGATCTTATTTGTTGCCCTATAAAAATGCCTTCTTTGAGTTTCTCATCACTAACTTTCGGAAATTTTGATTTCAAATGCATAAGTTTTATCAATTGTTATTACGAATTGTTTCATCATTCCGAGCTTAAAGGGGTTGTCCTATCACAAGGATCCTATCTATACTGCTTGTTAATGTGGATGTAAGACTTTTCCTAAATACACTGCTTTAGCTAAACTGCTTTGTTTGTCCACTATCTTACTTTATTCAATTCTTTGTGGCCACAGCCCTTGAGTTATCTGCTCAAAAGTCAAGTGATGTATCTGCTGCTCTCAGGGGGAAGGGAGGAGGGGCTAAGTGCAGGGAGTGAGCCTGTGTTTCTAGCTATTCCTGTGTCTACACCACGTGACCTAGCTTCCTGCACTCAGATAGGGGAGAGGAGCTGCTATCATTTCTTCTGTTCTCCCAGTTATCAGGCTAGCTAATTCAATTGTGTTCATTATGGCAGAGACAGGCAGTGTCTGTATGTAACACAGAATGGAGTTGCTGCTGCCTGTACTTCATAGTCCAATATGGGTGGACGGAGCTACACACGGATTTGGGGGCGGAGCTAAATGGCAGGTTGCATGTGAAACCCCACCCACCAAATGATGCAAGAAACCAGGAAGAAAGAAGATTTTACAGCAGTGAAGACTGCTGAGTATGCGACGTGGGAATACCCCTTTAAGATGCAGTGGAGGTAGATATACTTTTGTAGGATTCACTAAAGGTACATTTGACACTTTTTTGTCCAGGGACAAGAGATTCATGTTTAGGCCATTCCTTCCTCATATAATATCCCTGCTATCTCATTCACATAAGAAACAGCAGAATTTTGGGTATCCAAGTTGCAACCCAAGCAATAAAGCAATGACCTTCAAATCTCCACAGATATTCCAGTTATATTTTTCATACTGGATTTTATCTAAAAGAAGTTTCATACTTTCATATGTCTCTTTCATATCAGCAGCATGTGCAACAGGTATTGACCTTAAGGAATTGCCATTATGCAAAAGAACGGCTTCATTTTTATTTTTTTTAATGTAGATTATGAGCCCCATATAGGGATCACAATGTACATTTTTTTCCTATCAGTATGTCTTTGTAGAATGGAAGGAAATCCAAGCAAACACGGGGAGAACATACAAACTCCTTGCAGATGTTCCTGGCGGGATACGAACCCAGGATTCCAGCACTGCAAGGCTGCAGTGCTAACCACTGAGCCACCATGTTGCCCCCAAAAGAACAGCTTTATGTCACAAAAAACTGAGCCTCATGGAACAATTCTGACTACATATTCGAATTCCGGATGTGAAATACTACTAGAATTGCTATTTAATGTTTTTGTGAAAAAAATCATGTTGACCAGTGTAATTACACAAGTTGACCTGTAGTCACGGGGGCGACCCTATAATGAAACAGTAAAGCTTTTCATCTAATGGGCAGTATGTTACCTTGTCAACTATTTTAAAAAAGATTGTACTCTATGTATCTTTAGCAAGAATATTCTATTTTATTGGACTGTATTATAAAGTAGCCTAGTTTTCTGATATTCAGAGAAACTGAATTACACATTTAATCTATAGAACATCTTTTTATGTGAAAGCTTGCTGTGTTAGTACATTGAGGTCAAACTGTGTTTTTATTGCTCTACCACTGAAAAAACCTTCTGGAAGGACTGCAATAATTGCAAGTATATACAGCCTAAATGGTAGCCTGCTAACCCCCAGACTTAAAATTGGAGTTTTACTTAAAGGGTATCTGAGTTTTCATCAAAAGTTCATCTGCAGAGAATTGCCAGCCAGTCTGTTCTCTGGTTGTATAAGCCTTCATATGTGATATTCTTTTTCTGTTGCTAATAGTCGCATTATGGCTGCAGCAGATTTTGCATTCCTCTCTGATGCAGGAAGCATGTGCAATACAAAACAGTCTGCTCCACATCTATTATTACTACTAGTTTCTTTATATGTAATTCTGCCAGAAGTAACTGTAAAATAGCAAACATATACAATACACCCAAGTACAGCAGAGCAAGTATATGTGCTGGAGTGCAGAAGGTTGTCTATCCCTGATATAGGAGAACCACATAGACGATTGCAAATCCAGGTTATGATGCTGCAAAACAGATCCCTGACATAAAGAGACTCGAGTACAATCAGGAAAGCTACTTACCAGCTATGACTGAAAGGCCATCAGCAATATGAAAAGCAATTAGTAGATAAACTTTTCTTAGTCCTCATTCACATCTGCGTTGGTAGTCCGTTCATGGAAGTCCGCATGGTGACCCCCTCTGAACGGACTACCGAATGCATTGGCAAGCGCTGTGCAGTGAAAGCACACGGACCCCATAGACTATAATCGGGTGCTTGTGCTTTCCGCATAGTGTCCGCACGGAATATGCAGACAGAAAATACAGGTAGTTCACGATCCACTTTCCTGTCTGCATGACTCGTGTGGAGACCGTGTGGAAAGCACACAGACCCCATTATAATCTATAAGATCTGTGTGCTTTCACTGCACATCGCTTGCCAATGCATTCGGTAGTTCAGGGGGGATCCCCATGAGGACTCCCCCATGTGGATTACCGATGCAGATGTGAATGAGGCCTTACACTGACCTGTGAGGTCTAAGAAGCTGCAGGCCCTTCTATGAGCTGCGTAAAGACAGGAAGCAGAGAACAGCAAAGCTGTGTATAAACATACAAAGGGTGTGAAGACAGACCTGCTCCTTCCCCCTTCACTACCATTGTGTCAGCTTGAGATTGTTGGTTTCTAAAGACAGACCTTCACTAGTGACAAGGAGTAAATTATACCGTTTATAGAGGTATTCCCTAGATGTGCAGAACCTTTGATTTCATGCTTCCAGGGCTTGCTGTGGCTGCAAATAACCAGTGTAAGGGACTATTGCTTCCACGATTTATATCTTCTCCCCCTGGTTGTTAATAATTCAGATTCAATTTTCCAAAATGTCGAAAAGTCTGTGATTTTTGGAAAAATTGTCCATAGAAAGAAAAATAAATACCTCCTTTTTGAGCTGCCTGCACGGCCCTCTATTACAAGGTATAAGGAGGATATTGTTATTACTCCTTGTCTATACCGTCTACACAGATCTGATACCAAGACATTGTTCTGTTGCTGTTGACAATCCACCTTTTAACTACTGTATGTCACTTTCAAAAACAGATGAAAAAAAGGCACTTTTAAGAAAAATAATATTATATTCTAGCATACACTGTTGTTTTTAAGTAGCACAATTTATTGTATTGCAATCCCTTTGTTCTTGTTGCATTTAAGGGGAAACCAGATTATTGCCTGGTATGAATATGTCTAAGGCCAAGGCCCCATGTAGCAAGACGCAGCAAAAAAGCTGCAAAAAAATGCGGTTTTCTGCATTTATTTTTTCATTACATTTTCTCTGCAGACGTTCTGCCCCTATTATAGCTATACAGAAACCCCCAGCATTTCAGCAGGTATAATTGGAAATGCAGCTTTTCTACTGCAGATTTTTTTCTGCAATATGTTAAAGGTATGAGCGAGAATCCCATCCTCTTTGCAGGTAATGTAAAATGCAGCATTTTCACCAATCTAAAAGTTTCTCCTCAACCTAAGACTACATATGTAATGAAATATATAAATATACCAAGCATGAGTGAAATACTTCATCCTTAAAAAAAACCTTAGCTTTGCATGGGGAAAAAAAATTTCAATAAGGCCTGGGCTTTATGGGACGGAATCGCCGTGCGGAAATGCCACAATTTCCAAAACTGCTGTGGTTTTTGAAATCGCAGCATCTTAATTATATCTAAGGAAGTGCTGGAGGTTTCCCCATAGGTATCATTTTAACAGAAGTCCACGAGGAAAACTCTGCAAACTTTTTCTGTTTAAAGTCCTGCAGGAAGAACTGCGATGTGTTACCGCTGCGTTTTTTCCTGCAGCACTTTTTTGCTGTGGGTCAGCCTTAAAGTTTAGAATGGATTAAATTTAAAATTCACTGATCCCTCTTTTGATAAGCCTGGACTTCCTTGTCCATCTTGATACACAGGCTATGCTGAGGTAGGTCGTAGGTCACTTATATGATTAGTGATTCGTTGAGTGGTCATTACCTCTATTGTGAGATAAACCAGGGACCAGTCTGACATCAGGAGCAGTTGAGGTGAGTATTAAGGCTGAGGCCCCACGTTGTGGAAACACAGCTTTTTTTGTTGCAGATTTTGTTGCGGATTTTTGAGCCAAAGCCAAGAATGGATACAAATAGATTGGGAAAAACGTAGGAAGTTCTTATATATCTACCTTCTGCTCAATCCTCTCCTCAAAAAAACGCAACAAAATCTGCAACAAAAAAAGCTGCGTTTCTGCAACATGGGGCTCTAGCCTAAGAGCTTATTTAGATGTCATTCAGATTTCATGTACATATGTCCATAGATATCAATGTTCTCCTTCAGATCAGGGGTGAACCCGCCCTTTTCACCGCCCGAGGCCCCCAGAGGAGGGGGCGGAGTGGAGGGGGTGTGGTGGTGTGAAGGGGGGGGGGGCGAAATGAAGGGGGCGGGGCTTAGCGGTGTTCACAGGCAGAGAGCAGGCAGGGAGAGGACCTGCTCTCTGCCTGAGCGTGAGGGGAGGCCGCTGGAGCAGCGCTGCTCCAGCGGCCTCCCCAATCCACCGCTCGGTGCTAAGGTAAGCAAAAATGCCGCCCTCCCTGGGGCCCTAACATAGCGCCGCCTGAAGCTGTCGCTTCAGGTCGCCTCATGGGAGGTGCGACGCTGCTTCAGATATCCATTTTTTTCAATCAAAATATACACAAAACCCTCAAACAAAACAGAAACAGGTTTGTTATCTTCCATCAATGTAGATGCATCACATTAATAAAAGTCTAAAGATCTGTAAAAAACAAACAGATTACATCGCAGATCTAGAGACATTGAAAAGTGCAGTTAAATGTTAAAAAATAAAAATAAAAAAAAAATGTCTGTGTTTCACAAATGCAAAAAGTGGATCCAGCAGAGGCAGATCAGCAACATCCGCACATTAGCAGGGTGCTGTCAGCGAAAGTCCATACTTTTCACATACAAAATACGTACGTGTGAATACTGTCTACATCTTTTATCCATTCTGAGCATGTGGTAAAACAAAACCACCAACTTTTACCCACTGGAAACCCCGTAAAAATATGTTTTTCCCCCAAGCCTTTCAGACACTGTGTATTTGTCTTGTTTGTTAGCGGAGACATTTTTAATCCATATATCTTATTTTGCCACCATCTCACAAGTAACTTTGTCTTCCTGTTTTCCTGCTGATTTTTAAATTGCTCTGAAGGTTCTATTTGATGTGAAAATTGTCATTACACTTTTCAGAATGATTTTTCTCCAGGTGTAGATTAGAAAGGCGTCTTGATTTTCCAGACATCAGCCCAGCTGCTTTGAATTGTTGCTGACCTGTTTGTTTTTTTTGACAGAATATCAGAACAGCAGCTGTCTGGCGGAATATTTCATCTCCTTTATATTTAATGCATGCAGTATTTTTTAACTAACAAGCTATGAGGACTGACTGGGTCTATGTAAAATGGTAGGTGGATGATAGATAGATAGATAGATAGATAGATAGATAGATAGATAGATAGATAGATAGATAGATAGATAGACAAAAGTCCAGGGTAACAGTGTATATGAAGACATAAAATAGATGTGGACACCACACGAGCTTGGCTAAATTTGTCATTATATATGTTTTAGAAAAAGGCAGTGCCTCCAAAATTCAGTGACAAAATGTTTCAGTACAAAGACCATTCCAGAAACCAACAATGCACAGACAGTAAAGGAGTCCATCTTATCTTGCTGGATTTTGGTGGTGCTATCTTTTTTTGATAGATAGATAGATAGATAGATAGATAGATAGATAGATAAAAAAAAAATAAAAAATGGCAGATTGGTGTAACATCTCTGTCTGTTCAGGTCTCGGCGCCACCCTCTGCTCGCGTGCTGCAGTGCAGGAGGTGTGTGCTGTTTGATAATTTGCTTAGAGTTTTTAGTTGCACTGTGTGAACACGGCTCTAGTTCTGTAATTGAATTTGCACCACACCCATCTTTTGCCCTTGTTGCCTCTGTCCATTAAGTGGTTAATTTTTGCCTTGCCCTGTGATTGACAGCCTGCCTTCATATCAGGTTCTGGGTGGGTTCTTCCTCCCTTTTTAGTCTTGGCTCACATTCACACTGGTGCTTGCTATTGCCTTCTGCGTACTTGCTTTTTTCTGTCGCTGTTATTACTTGTATTCTAATCCTTGACCTCTGGCTTTCTCTACTGACTATTCTTTTGGACTTCGATTTGGCACTGCATTGCTCGACTGTTACCGGACCCTTCCCTGGGACTCCACTTATACTCTGTGGTCTGAAGTTTGTGTTTGTGTTTTGTGGCTGATAAACTGCTTAAGTTTTGGCTTTGGGTCCTACCCTAAACTTATGGAACATTTGGGTCAAATCCCGTTCAATCCAAACTGGTTAGCTCATTCCAAACAATAGATTTATTTGAGAGCAAAATCTAAGGGCTTTCAGGTTTTTAACATTTTACCCTTGTAGCAAATTCCGAACTCAATATCTGCAGAGCAGTCTCTAATAGTAAGAGCTGACGATAAAGCAAGCTGGGGTTCCCAAACTGCAGGCATCTGTGGTCCGATAGAGCAAGGTTATAGGCCGGTAGAATTCACTTATAGGCGAAGGTCATGATCAGTCATAGCAGGCAGCGAACATGAAAATGAGGTCGGGAAAACAAGTTGGGTCAAAGCCGTAAGGGACAGAAGAAAACCTATTCTGTATGAGGCTAAAATACGGTGGACCTTAGGCTTAAGGCTTAGGGTATATGGAGATTGGCTGGGATCAGTAGCCCTTTAAGCTGCACATTAGTGTTGAGCAAATAGTATTCTTTGAATACCTCGCTCCCATAGGAATGCATGTAAGCTCCCGAACACCAAGGGGTTAAGCACTTAACCCCTTGGTGTTCGGCCGCTTACATGCATTCCTATGGGAGCGAGGCATTCGATCGAATACTACTCGTCCATCTCTACTGCACATTCATCTACCATGAGATGCACTAGAAAATAATATACATCATATTAATGTAACTTTTTAGACCCTTTATATGAGCAAAGCTTATATCTCTTATAAGGCACTTTTTCTTAGTAATAGATGAAGAAATTTTGCTTGTGTACTATATGTAGCGAAAGAACCATTAAATTTAAGTTTGCGATATCAGATTATGTTGGGTCAGTAATGAAAACCCCTAAGGCTTTACTGGATTCTCCAGTGTGTGATATTGACTCATTATCTGAACAACCTTTTCTAATTTTATATATAATCCTGATTAAAAAAGTATAGCTCGCTATTAACATACATAAACCGAGATGTTAATCCTTTCAGTGCCAGAGGCTTTAACTATGGGGACCAAGCAAATGTTTAAAAGAAGAGTCATCAGAATTTTTTGTTGGTGGCTTCTTGTTTTTACATGTTTTATTCTATAGCATTTTACCCAAAATATGTAATGTAAATGTAAAACGTATCAATTTTTTTTTTGACATTCATTATAAATCAGTAGCTGGGGAAGTACGATCTACTTAATGAGCCATATGAACTCCTGTTCTGACTCCAATCTTTATCTATTTTAGTTTCTTTTTTAACCATAAATTGTTCTTCCCCACCAGTCACACCAGGGCTAGCCACCTACTCTACTTAATCCTCATGAAATAAGAGGATTGAGTGTATACAGTTATATGAGCACACTCATAAACTTCGATACTTAGCTACATGAGGCAAGATGAGTATCTCTCCTCATTCGGCAGAATCCCTGAGATGGCAGCATTGGGCGAACTCGTCCAGCGTTTTCGTTCAAACCAATGATGTCTGAAGCTAAACTATCATATTCTGGGGTCTCTTCAGATCCCAGGGCATGATAAGTGGAGGCCCAGGAGAGGTGATAAAACACAATAGACAATGTTGCTCTCCTTCCCTGGACTCTGTCCCAACTCACAACTCCAAGCAACTGGGTTTTAAGGGTTAAGTTAGCATCATTAGTTATTGTGTTATAGTTCCAGAACAAGGCAGATGAAATGAAGAAAGTGACAGTGTTAGATCATACAGTACCATAAGTCATCATCATAGTCATAGCAATAAACAGCATATTACATGTTATACAATGCAAAACAGGATGTACTAAGCACGAGTAACTATACATTACACATACACTGGCTCATCATGGTTAAAGGACCAAGAAAAGTTGACCATCTAAGTTGCTTCTACCACCTTCTTCCACCACAAAGCTGTTATAATTTTACTGTAAAGTTTGCCAAACAGAGAAAAACTGTTGACAGCTATGTCTGTGGCTTTCTTCCCTTCCTAAGTCAGTATACATGCACTGCTTGGCCAAACAGAAGATAAGGCAACATTGGTTGCCCGCAACTAATGTTGTGTAACCAAAAATTGCAGTCTCACCCTGGGACTTTTCCACTAAAGTAAGTGAATAGAGCCACACTGCCACCCCAAAGGCGCCACGACTTTGACTTCTAGCCACCAAAAAATCAAGCACTACTTTATAATTTTGCAAGTAGAAATCAAAGTCAAAGTACTTTCCAGGTTGCAATGTGTCTGACTGACTTAGTGATGTGTCACTGACTTAGTGAAGGAGTTGCGGGGTTACAAGGGGATCTTTGCTCATGCAATGGCCAAAGTCTCCATCTAGTCCTAGCCTAAACGTGTATGTACATGGGGGAGTCAGGCAAGATAGCTGTCAAATGAATGCCAGCTATGTAAGGTATATGGCTAGGTTTAGTGTAATCAGATCTACACTGGCTTGGCCATCGTGTACCAGAACAAATTTTTATCCTCTGGAAGTATATCAAATATAGAGGACCTTTAATGTCCTCATCAATGTGCGGTATTATATACCACTAGAAAGCTAACAGTGTGCTGATTTCAGTGCACGGTTGACTTTCCCGGTGTTAATTTCGGCCCAGAGTATGTCCTCACTGTCAGAATGATGGACCATACATCCTAGCGTCATCACTGGGCTGTGAGGAACACAGAAGAAAGCTATGGAAAAGTACAGTCATGGGCTCCTCACAACCCAATGATGATGCTAGCTGTAAGGTTCACCCTTCTGGCAGTGAGGAGATATCGGTGCTGAAATTAAGGGCCCATTCACACGGCGTAAGCGCTCGGCTCATTCTGAGCCGTACATGTGAGCGCTTCTACACACTTCCCATTCACTTCAATGGGAGCGCGCGTAAAGCCAGCTTTACGAGCGCTCCCATTGAAGTGAATGGGAAGTGTTTCGAAGCGCTCGCGTGTACGGCTCAGAATGAGCCGAGCATTTACGCCGTGTGAAGGGGCCCTAACAACACCTATATCCCCAGCACCAGGGCACATATCAGGAAAGCCAACAGTGCGCTGAATTTAGCACACTGCTGACTTTCTAGCAGTATATAATACCACACATTTATGAGCTTCCTATTTAAGCTTCCTATTGAACACCAGCAAGCAGAGATTTTTGAAAACCATGAAAAATTGGTACAAAATTTGTTGGAAAATTTTACAACTTTTCATGATACTGAACCTAAAACGTCGTTGCTGGCAAGTGTGAATTCAGCCTCATGAATGGACTACAGCGTACTGCCCACATAGTTAGGAATTCTCAAGCTTAGTTAAATAAGATGACAACTTCTTCGTATTAGGTTCTCCAGTCTAAAACTACAAGGCATTAAGAAATTTCCATGCGATGCCCATTTCATTTTTTTAATCAGATACTTGGAATAATTTAGAATACTGGCAGATTGCTGATCCAGTGGGTGTGGAGAACCTATTAGCACTCTGCGGTATGTGCGCCATTGAATAAATCACACAGGCTTATAGGATTTAAAATGAATTCAATTTTGCTTTTATTCATTCCTCATAGAAAGTCATGTTCTACAAGTAATTCCTTCCTCTTTAAGATTCGTTGTGATTTATGGCTACTATTAGGTATAAGCATGCAGAAATTGTATGCAGTCTAAAAATCAGCAGTAGTTATGAGGCATATAATTCCAGAAGAAGACTAGGTTTTACTTAGCATGGAAGCTTGCGTTGTTCAATTTTCTATGCTTGGTGTAGTGATAAGAATACCAGATATGAATAACACCATTTACCAAAGCATAGGTGAAAGTTTTGGGAGTTTGTCGGAACTGATGATAGTAATTCAGGTAGTTCATTCAGACACTGGAAGAAATGGGAACGATTTATTAAGATTCACTTTGCAAACACAAGTTTGGTCCCAAACGGAAGTGCTTTTATTATAGTCTCCAGTCTATGGAGTAAAATAATAAACATTGATACCCACCTTTCGCACCTCTCCTGGATTCCCTTGTGGAGTCCTCTGCTGCATCACAGTTGTCTTCAGTTATCTTTCACCCTCTTACAGCCTTCTGGGTGGCGGCATGGGCTCTGGAGGTCTGTGATTGGGTCCCGATGGTTGTGTATGGTGCCATTATGCTTTGATGCAAGGTAGGCAATACCCAGGAAGAGGCCAAACTTGAGATTTTTGTAAACTCGGATTGTTGCAAACCAGTTCACTCATCTGTAAGATTGGCTCTTTGTGCACTGGTCTGAATCCCTTTTTGTTCAGGTGCAAAAGGCACCAGAACTTGGAGATTCTGGTCTCTTAAAGACAAATTTTCAAGAATGAATAGTACAGGTGAAAATAAAAAACTTTGTAATATATCTTATTAAGGAGATCTGTATCCTTACTCCTCACACAGATGCAATTCTTCAATAAATCCAGAGGACTACACCTTGACTTCAGTACACGTCCCTGTCTTCACTGAGGAACTGTGCAGGAACTAGGAGCACCAGAGTCGAGTCCGATGAGATTTACCCAATTCATCTATATATAAGAATAAAGGCTTTTATATTTTCTTTTTTTTTAAATCCTATCAGTATGTCTTTGTAGAATGGGAGGAAATCCACACAAACACGGGGAGAACATACAAACTCCTTGCAAACGTTCCTGGTGGGTTTTGAACCAGGACTCCAGTGCCGCAAGGCTGTAATGCTAACCAGTGAGCCACCTTGTTGCCCTAGGCTTTTGTATTTTCAATGCAACATGGATGGTTTTAAAACAGGAGATCTGGGATACTAAATCCCAGTCTAAGAGGACCTGCAGGTGATTTAGGGGCCAAAATTTATATGACAGGTTCTCTTTGAGGAGTATTACAAATATTTATATTTCCCTTCGATTATGAATCCACTTCTAACATTGGCTAAAACCCCCCCCATAAAAAAACTGTCCTATTTTTCCTTTCCTTTAAAAACTGGATGGAAACCTGGCAGACTCCATTATAGTCAATGGGGTCCATGAATTTCCGAGGGTAACCACTTTTTTAAGTGGATTAGGTTTCTATTTGGGGTAACCTAATGTTACAATACCTATATAACTCATGATGATTTTCTGGCATGAGTTCTAAAAAAATTGTCAGGGTGAAGCATTTGCGCCCTACTTTGCCCACTTTCATTAAAAGAACGAGAGATGTGGAGCATCTTTGGGAAGGAATGGTTTTCGCACCAAAGATCAACAACATTAACATCCATAGACGTGTGTGTGCGCGAAACTATCCTGAAGCAGTCCTGACTGTATTTAGGGTATAGTAAAAAAAAAAAAAAAAAGAAAAGTACGCGGCGCCTCGGTGTCTTAGGTTGGAAAAGGATTGAATGCAGTGTCAGCTCTTACCAGGACAACCACCCATGGGTGGTGAGGATAAAGGTAAAAAAAAAATAAAAAAATCCGGGATGTGTAGAGAGCGCCACTGAACAAAGTCCAAGGAGGTCAAAAATAAATAAATTATTAATTTAATGGTTCCAAAAGACAGACAGGAATGGCACAGGAAGGGCTACGTGATTCGATGCCCAGCTGGCATCTTCCTCAGGCCAATATACACTCACCGGCCACTTTATTAGGTACACCATGCTAGTAACGGGTTGGACCCCCTTTTGCCTTCAGAACTGCCTCAATTCTTCGTGGCATAGATTCAACAAGGTGCTGGAAGCATTCCTCAGAGATTTTGGTCCATATTGACATGATGGCATCACACAGTTGCCGCAGATTTGTCGGCTGCACATCCATGATGCGAATCTCTCGTTCCACCACATCCCAAAGATGCTCTATTGGATTGAGATCTGGTGACTGTGGAGGCCATTGGAGTACAGTGAACTCATTGTCATGTTCAAGAAACCAGTCTGAGATGATTCCAGCTTTATGACATGGCATTGCATTATCCTGCTGAAAGTAGCCATCAGATGTTGGGTACATTATTGTCATAAAGGGATGGACATGGTCAGCAACAATACTCAGGTAGGCTTTGGCGTTGCAACGATGCTCAATTGGTACCAAGGGGCCCAAAGAGTGCCAAGAAAAAATATCCCCACACCATGAAACCACCAGCACCAGCCTGAACCGTTGATACAAGGCAGGATGGATCCATGCTTTCATGTTGTTGACGCCAAATTCTGACCCTACCATCCGAATGTCTCAGCAGAAATCGAAACTCATCACACCAAGCAACGTTTTTCCAATGTTCAATTGTCCAATTTCGATGAGCTTGTGCAAATTGTAGCCTCAGTTTCCTGTTCTTAGCTGAAAGGAGTGGCACCCGGTGTGGTCTTCTGCTGCTGTAGCCCATCTGCCTCAAAGTTCGACGTACTGTGCGTTCAGAGATGCTCTTCTGGCTACCTTGGTTGTAACGGGTGGCTATTTGAGTCACTGTTGCCTTTCTATCAGCTCGAACCAATCTGGCCATTCTCCTCTGACCTCTGGCATCAACAACGCATTTCCGCCCACAGAACTGCCGCTCACTGGATGTTTTTTCTTTTTCGGACCATTCTCTGTAAACCCTAGAGATGGTTGTGCGTGAAAATCCCAGTAGATCAGCAGTTTCTGAAATACTCAGACCAGCCCTTCTGGCACCAACAACCATGCCACGTTCAAAGGCACTCAAATCACCTTTCTTCCCCATACTGATGCTCGGTTTGAACTGCAGGAGATTGTCTTGACCATGTCTACATGCCTAAATGCAGTTGCCGCCATGTGATTGGCTGATTAGAAATTAAGTGTTAACAAGCAGTTGGACAGGTATACCTAATAAAGTGGCCGGTGAGTGTAGGTTGTGCTGTCAAGGCTTGGAAACCTGTTACAGTTCCCTTAGTCAGGAGGAGAATAAATAGGATGACAGCTACACCCCCTTCCAGGTGCACGAGATTTCGGCGTCTGGTAGTCTATTTATTCTCCTCCTGACTAAGGGAACTGTAACAGGTTTCCAAGCCTTGACAGCACAACCTATATTGGCCTGAGGAAGATGCCAGCTCGGCGTCGAAACGCGTAGCCATTCCTGTGCCATTCCTGCCTGTCTCTTGGAACTAATAAATGAATACTTTATTTATTTTTGGCCTCCTTGGACTTTGTTCAGTGGCGCTCTGTAAACATCACTTTTTTTTTCTTTTTTTCGTATTTAGGGTATGTATGGAGCCGCACACAACAAACAAAATACACTCAGAACGCAGACTAAAGTAAGTCATGGAAACACAGTAGGGCACCACAAGACTGTGCTGAGCACAATTTTTAATCTATTTATTAAGGAACTTATGGGCGGCATTGAAAGTAAAGTGTCAGTTTTTGCTGATGGTACAAAACTTTGATCAATCCTTAAATGTCAGCTTCATTGTAAAACATCACAGAAAGACTTAGAGAAGCTGTCAGCATAGGTAAGAACATGGCAGATGTATCTTAATGTTGATAAATGCAAATGAATGCACCTAGGTTGAAGTAGTCATATGACTGCAAATAAATTTCATGGAATAACACTGGAGATAACGGAACAAGAGAACGACTTCAGTATGTTAGTTACAAGTAAGCTAAGCAGCGATACTCAGTGTCAAGAAGCCAGTGCAAGAGCAATTACAATATTAGGGTGAGTTCACACGGAGTAAAGTACCGCGTGATGTGGCACGTATACGCTGTGTGAGATTTTGCAGGCCGTGTACCCTCCCATTGATTTCAATGGGAGCCGGGATAGTATACACGGCGCTATTTTGCGGCTGTGAAATCACGGCCGCAAAATAGCGCTGCGTATACGATCCTCACTCCCATTGAAATGAATGGGAGCTTTTGCGGAGTACAATCTGCCGACACGTGTATACGTGCCAGATTGCGCTCCACTTTCCTCCGTGTGAACTCACCCTTAGAGCCCCTTCACACGGCGTAAGCGCTCGGCTCATTCCGAGCCGTACTTGTGAGCGCTTCTAAACACTTCCCATTCACTTCAATGGGAGCGCTCGTAAAGCAGGGTTTACGCACGCTCCCATTGAAGTGAATGGGAAGTGTTTAGAAGCGCTCGCGTGTACGGCTCGGAATGAGCCGAGCGCTTATGCCGTGTAAAGGGCCCCTAAGGATGTATAAAGGAGATATAAAACTGTGATTCCAATGTAGTATTACATTACATCCTAAGTATAAGACTTAGTTTAAGCCTCAACATTCTGAAAAGAGCTGAGAAAGTTCAACGGCTGGTCTCTAGATGATTAAGTGAGATAGAAGGTCTTTCCTATAATCAGACGCTACAAATATGAAGGTTGTTAACCTATGTAACTTAAAAGGAAGTCTGATATCAATCAAGATAGATAGGTTACAGATAGAGATGAGCGAGTAGTATTCGTTTGAGTAGGCATTCGATCGAATACTACGGTATTCGAAATACTCATACTCTGTCGAATACCAGACGGTAAACGTAAAGGCATTTACCGCATGGTATTCGACAGAGTACGTGTGTTTCGAATACCGTAGTATTCGATCGAATAACATAGCATTCAATCGAATACCTACTCGATCAAGTACTACTCGCTCATCTCTAGTTACAGTCATCGATCAATGTTTTTGGCTTGTGAACTTCTGCCTCTGTTTCCGGCTTCCTGAGATATCACTGATTTTGTCAATATACAGGTGAGGTCTTTGGAGCAATGAGGGTGTTGCTGGTTAGCTCCTTGGATCAATGACAACTTCCTCTGTGCTTCAAAGAGGTTATTTGTATATTGACAAAAACAGAGATATCTCGGCAACTGAGTTACTGATTCACAAGAGAAAAGCACTGTTTGATTCAGGTGACCATAACCTATCCATCTGTGGGGCTGGGTAAATATTATGGGTTCTTGTGACTACCTTTAAAGGGGTTGTCCAGTTTAAGCAGTGCAGCTGTACTTTTATCACATGTAGAGATGAGCGAGTAGTATTCGATCGAGTAGGTATTTGATCGAATACTACGGTATTCAAAATACTTGTACTCGATCGAGTACTACTCACTATTCAAATGGAAAAGTTTGATGCAGATCCAGCATTGATTGGCCGAATGCTATACAGTCGGCCAATCAACACTGGTTCTTCTCCTACCTTTAGAAGTCTTCTCCATGCAGCTTCCCTGCGGCGTCTTCTGGCTCTGAATTCACTCTGCCAGGCATCGGGCCTGGGCAGAGCCGACTACGCATGCCCACGCTACAAGAAAATGGCCACTTTGACTGTAAGCGGCCATTTTCTTGTAGTGCGGATATGCGCAGTCGGCTCTGCCCAGGCCCGATGCCTGGCAGAGTGAATTCAGAGCCGGAAGATGCCGCGGGGACGCTGCAAGGAGAAGACTTCTCGGAGGATCCAGCCCGACCCTCACTTGTGGACTTGGTAAGTGTAATTTTTTATCGAATGTTGCCTACCACTGAAACAAGCATTTTTCCCCCATAGACTAAAACAAGGTTCGATATTCGATTCAAGTATTTGAATATTGTGCGGTTACTCGAAACGAATATTGAATATCGAACATTTTACTGTTTGCTCATCTCTAATCACATGACCATGCACTGCCCATCCAATGACCATGGATGGTCCACCACTTGACCATGGCCTGTCCATCACTTGACCATGGATTAATGCTTTACCAACTGGAAGTAAATAAAGAATTGCAGCAAACAGAGATGTAGAGACCCCTCTAAAGATTTTATGTTGGTTGTGTTCTGTGATGATTGTGTTAAACACAAACATGTTGCATTTCTTGTGCGGAACACGCTTTGTATGTTGATGTATGTCTGGTCCTGCTCTTCAGACAACTACCAGCTGGCCTGCAGTCATACATAGTAAAGCATTTCATTCAGTAGGGAGGCTTTACCATAAATGATATTAGTACAGTTTTATGTGAGACGATTTGTCGTTTCGGTTTAGTAGAGCATTAATATTGCATCATGCTTATTCTTGGTCCTATTGCCAGATTCTCTGATTTGTAGCCGGCGCCTCTTTGTCTCAAAGCAACTAACAATATCTCTTTTCATTCCATGATTAGAATGACTGATGTTCTAGTCACATTAACAAGTGGATGTACGGATAAAGGCAATGGTTACACAATTTTATTTGTGCAAAATGTAAAAGTTATCAAGTTCTAATGTGATGTCAGGAAACAAGCCACAGAATATATCCGTGAGCGGTTCAATGTCATCATTGACTTCTGCGGAATGACAATGACTTTCGGTATTTTAATTGAACACCTGATATGTAAGTCACTGACAATGTTCCAGCAATAAATTGTTTCTGTTAATGTGAAGGGTCAAAAGGATGATACAACATAATGATATATATCTTATTTGTTTGGGGACTACTCATATGAATAATGTAGAGTCCCCATGGCAACTATAATGGTCAGACAGAGGATTTTTTTTTAAAAAAACGGACAACTAATAAAAGTGACAGAATGGCATTTGACCTCTAGGCCATTATTAACAGTATTTTATAAGTTATCATTAAGAGGTTTTTTTTTTAAGGATCCTTCACAGTAACAAAGAATTGAATATGCTTTAGGTAAAACAAAAGGAAAGCTTGTAGAGTGAAGGTTATAATCATGTCATGTATGAAAAACATTGTTGTTATCCTTAAAAGCTGAATGCTACATATAGTTACTTATGCTTGAAACTGGTATAATGTTATATGATAAGATCCAGGATGGGTGCAAGAAAAACAAATGCTTGGCTTACTGCCAGAAGACAGATCCCCAAGGTTACCACGCAGGACCGGGAGTAGCTGGCTATATATGGAACTGCTTAAACTTTTTCTGTTGGATTTAGATGTATCATACCAATCAGGAATGAATAAGAAAACTTACATTGTTGTTATATCACTTCCTTTCCCTGCTACTATTTAACCCCACGTTGTTTTAATCAAAGCGCGTCAGTATTTCCTCCTTGGTTGAGAGAGGAACTAATACCAACATAGTGTGTCTGGTGACATTTCCTTACTTCTGGCACTCAGCCTAATTAATTAGGACAATGACAGTTACCCGGGATTCTTGGTCAATTAGTCATAAACACGGCTTTGACCTTATCAGTAGTATTATAACCTATCAAAGATCTTTCCCCAAAGTTAGCATATGTAAGATATATTCATCATTTTGGGGTGGAATATATTCCAGTAGTTTGGGGAAATAAAGTATTTAGACCATAGAGTTAAAGGAATTATCCAACTCCTGAAATAACTTAAATAATGCCATGAAATTTCCTGAATAAAAAATTACAAAAATAAATCTCCCTAACCCACATTTTACTAATCTCCAATTTCAATGCTGACAACCTGGTCCCTGCTTTTAACGGTTCTAGCTGTACCGGAAGTGGTCAGGTCACTGTTGCATCCAATCACAGTGACCAATACACAATTGGCACGTCACCTCTGAGACCAGAGCAAGCACATGTCATTTGTGTATAGGTCAACAGTGAGGCCAGCGATTGGCTGTAGCGATGACCCCAACACAAAATGAAACATCACCTCTACTGGTCCAACAGGGACCAAAAACATTAGGAACCAGACTCTAAGGGCATGAATGGAAGACTAATAAAAGTAAAGTTAGGGTTATTTTTTAAATTCAGACACTTTAAAGGCATTATTTTTTTTTCTAGGTGTTGGATTACCCCACGTTACGGAAACGCAGCTTTTTTGTTGCAGATTTTGTTGCGTTTTTTGAGCCAAGACCAGGAGTAGATTGAGAACAAGGTAGAAGTATAACAGCTTTCTCTATATTTCCCAGTCCTTTTGTAGCCATTCTTGGCTTCGGCTTAAGAAATGCAACAAAATCTGCAACAAAAGTGGGGCCTTAGCCTTAAAGGGGTTTTCCTATTTGGACATCTTCCTTCCAAAACAACCACTAAACAACCAGCTAAAGTACAAGAAATGAGTAATGTAAAACAAAAGTTGAATGCAAGTACAAAATATTTATTTGAAGAAAACATATTTTATTTTAAACAAAACATAGATACACTAATAGAACCGCCATACAATTGGAATCCCCATAACCATCAAAAATATGTGAAGTGTAAGTGTAGGAAAAAAAACAAAACTTGAAATGGTTATTTTTTAATTGACCATTCATAAGACTCCACACACCTTAATGGTGGTTCTCTCCTTATGGAGTGACGATATTCCCTCAACCCTTTCTAAGCCTCTCACCTCTGCCAGATCAATCCTCTCTGCGCCAAGCTGATGAGATGCAAATACATCGACATACAGTCTTCTCAGCTGTCCTTGGCTGAGAAGACTGTATCTGGTATAATCCCAACATCATTGCAAACAAAGGCCTCTGAGAAGGTCAGCATGATGTTAAAGGGAGCGCCCTCTATAGGTTTGTTTGACTGAGACTCTGTCTTCCTAATTACATCATGGAAGATAGACTTGCACATTCTTAGTCAGCGCCCTCTATTGGTGTGCATGCTTAAGGCACTGAGATCCTAATTACACCATGGAAGTCAGATTTGCATATTCTTCCCATGTTCCTTTGCACAGTGGAGCGCTCATGGCTTAATAAGACTCCACACACCTTAATGGTGGTTCTCTCCTTATGGAGTGACGATATCCCCTTAACTCATTCATGTAGATTCAAAGTAAGCCTATAGGTACCCTGGGATGTATAGAATCTACTTGTCCTACAAGAACAAGAAACACAAATCCCCTCCCACTTCATAAAAATAAAAAAAATTAGAATGGTGGAATTTAATATCCAAAGACTATGTGATCCTGAGGGGCAAAAATAGTTGCCGCTTAAGACGCAGCCAGCTTGGTGTGACATCTTGCATGACTTAGTTATACGTCACATGACCAGTGGTCCCTAATAATGAAGACATTAAATGATGGAAAATGCTTAAATGCACTGAGTAGGTGAATAGGTCTCAAATCTGGTATTTAGTTCCATTTACTGTAAAGAAACCCCCCAGAGGAAAAGTTCTAATAGAGAGCAAACATGGAATGAGAGGCCATAATAATGTGTCCTGGGTACTTGTCCTTCCCGCTGTGTGTGTTAATATACAAAACTGTAAGTAATTACCACGCGCCGCTGGAGAAATAATGACCCATCGTAGATTTCATACATAGCGACAAGTGTGCAAATAAAGGGTCATGTCAATGGAAAAAATCTTTTTTACAAAGAAACAAGTTTTTATAAGTTGTTATAGTTTATGTTTATAGAATAGAAAAACAGTGAAGATCATTTTCACATAAAAGAGTTGTTAGACATCATGTGGATGACTGTGTATGTGATGTCGGCCATTACTGAATCCATCGAACACATCCGCAAAACCGGAAAGGACCTGTCCTGAGTTTTGCAGCGCCTTAGGTAAGGCCTCGTTCACATCTGCAATGTGAATCCATTTGGGGGAGATCGCATGGGGAGCCCCCTGAACGGACTAACGAATGTATTGGCAAGCGGTGTGCAGTGAAAGCACATGAACCCCATAGACTATATTGGGGTCCGTGTGCTTTCCGCACGAGTCATGCGGCAGGAAAGTAGATCGTAAACTACTTTTCTGTCCGTATGTTCCGTGCAGACATCACGAGGAAAGCACACGGACCCCAATATAGTCTATGGGGGTCCATGTGCTTTCACTGTCCACCACTTGCCAATATGTTCAGTAGTCCGTTCGGGGGTCCCCATGCGGACTCCCCCGAACAGATTACCGATGCGAACGCGGCCGAAGCACAAAATGGATTGAAATCACAGTAATTTGGCAACCAGAAAAAAAATCATTTCAAGGTTAAACTAAATTCTGGATCTGACGGCAGTCTGGAATTGTGAGACATATATTTTATAGGGATCAGGAAGCTGCGGGGTTAAATATAAATTGGATGATCTTGAAAAATGTATCACAGAGTGTTTTAAGACAGCAGAGCGGATTCCTTGGAGTGTGTGAGTGAGGAGCATTAAGGATGACATGCATACACACAATACTAGAGGGAAACTTGTAAACTGCATTAAACGAGAGCTATAGATTGACTCAGGTAGACTTAATGAGTAGAGAATGTCAAGTACTCTATTTGCGAAGCCAACTCTTTTTTTCGATGTGGTCCATAAAAGAAGATCCACAACTTTAACAATTATACATAGCTGCAAAAACGCTCATCCAGGTACCTGGTGTAGATAGGTTCAATAGGTTCATACAACTTTTATGTTTATATCTCTACATGGATAAGCATCCTTGTAGTCTATGTAAACAATCATATAGATTGAGGGTGTCCAGATCTTTCAAACATAATCTATATTAACAAAACATAATTTA
Organism: Leptodactylus fuscus; assembly: GCF_031893055.1. Taxonomy (NCBI): domain Eukaryota; kingdom Metazoa; phylum Chordata; class Amphibia; order Anura; family Leptodactylidae; genus Leptodactylus; species Leptodactylus fuscus. The sequence continues at coordinate 188,976,076 of NC_134268.1, forward strand.
TAGGTTTTATCATTTCAGGAATTTTCACCTACTTATATTTGCATATGAGATGTTCAGTAGGTAAAGAGATATTGGTGTTTTCCTCTTATTTTGAGGCCACTATTTTTGCAAACAAGAAGTGTAGTTGTAAGGGAATAGCAATAGCAGCAATTCCCCAGTAGTTGCAGGTGAACCCTGGGGGGAGGGGCACAAGAGACAGTAAACCCTAAGCTGAAACCCCCCTCTGTCCCTTCCTGCTTGCCAGTCCTATCCTAAACAATAGGTGTCAACTGGTCGACTTGCCCTTCCTATATACGTGACAACAGGACAAAGACAAGACAAACAACAACAAAGGGAGGTCAGCTAGCCAAGGGTCCAATAACAGTCAAGTAAGGCAGTACATAATCAAAATCCAAGAGGGTAGGCCAAAGTTCAGTAATACAATAGTAGCAGACAGAGGAACTTAGCAGGGACAAGGTCTAAGGACAGAGTCTCAATAGCCAGCATGGCTGTGTGGGCTAATGGTCTTTATATAGGAAATGAAAAAAACCCACCCTAGGCTTGATTGGAAGATATTCTGTCAATCACACAGGCAAAGCTAGAAATAACCATTTGATGAACAAAGGGAAACAAGGTGCAGATATGGATGTAGTGGAAATTAAATTACAGAGATAGATCAGTGATCACACAGTGCAATGAAAAACACTAAGCAAAGAACCAAACTAGATATGTCTCCTACGCCGGAGCATGAGAGTGGAGGGTGGTGCAGAGACCCATTACAGAAGTCATGATGTTTAGTCAGAATAGTCAATCAACAACTAATGGAGACAACCAAAAATGGCCACTATATGGAATTATAAAAATGAAAGTATTCTATACTGTATCTGGTCTAACTTTTGATTTATTGATGTATAGTAAATTTAGCTTTTTTTTTTTTTCATTTGAAATACTCTAAAACAATGAAATATATTACTGTAAGACTATTCTCCCATTTGGCTAAGGCTCCATGTAGCGAAACATGGCTTCTTCCCCTATTTAAAGTGCAACTTTGACATCCTTGGGGCACATGTGGTGTAACACACCACCAGAAAGCTGACAGTGCACTAAATTCAGCTTTCCCATATGCGTGCCTACGTCTGTATTATATTACTGTGTATTATCCTGTACCTGTATTACTATGCTGCTGTAACATGCTGAAATTTCCCCAATGTGGGACTATTAAAGGATTATCTTATCTCATCTTATCTCTTATCTCTTTCCCATTCTGTGCCCCAGGTGTTGAGTTATCGGTACCGGTACCGTAGCTCTTCAGTGTCAGAAGCGTGTTTGTGACAGTCAGACAGGAACGCCATTCCTCACAGTAGTGCCTATAGCGCTGTACTGTGAGAAGGAGCTTTCCTTACCACTTAGCAATGACGCTGAGCGTTGAGGAACGCCCCCTAGTGCTAGTCCATGGACACGTACTATCAGGAGTAGGGGAGGGGGTGTTCTATAGGGAAAATAATAGAGACTCTGCAGCTAATGTTAACATGCTGCTATTCTTAGCACATGTGCTTGTCTTTCTGCAACTTGTTTTTCGCAATATAATAAAATGAGATATCATCCACTTTGCTGGTACTGCGTTTCTGTAGCAGCCAAAAATGCGGTTTAATCCACCGCTAGAAAGCCGACAGTTTTCCCGTTCTGTGCCCCCAATGAAGAGCTATCGGTGCCGGCACCGCAGCTCTTCACCATCCTCACAGGAACATCTATTGCGCTGTACTGTGAGAGCAGTGAGGAACACCCCCCTCCCCTCCCGATAGTACTCATCCATAGACGACAGTGAAGAGCTAACGTACCGGCACCAATAGCTCTTCATCGGAGGCACAAAACGGGAAACCTGTCGGATTTCTAGCGGTGTATTAAAACGCATATGCCCCAGATGGTGAAAAGTCCTCTTTAAGGGTTAAGAATGAAATTACAGATATTATGTTGCTCTGTTCATGCCAAAAAAAGTATCCAATTTGGGGTTGTTGTAATATAATGTCTATGTCTTATTATACTTTTATGCCCTTGTGTGATACACTGTTGCTTCCGCAGATTATTTATTACATAAAACAAAACAATGTTACCATTTAATAGGATCGATTCGCTTCAGCTTTAGATTTTTAGGATGTTTTTGTAAAATGTGTTGGTATTTACAGCACAAAACAAAATGTTCTGTAGACATCCAAGACATTCATTAACTTTATAATCTGCAAGTCATTATCATAAAAAGCTCTGATGCGTGATAGCATTAGGTCAATGAATTCAATATTCCTCTACCCTGTTCACAGTTAATATTTAGTAAATTATTAAAATCATAGTGAGTTTTTTCATGATTAATTCAGCACAAACCTTTTTATGTTAAGCTTTTTATTAAGGAGAACAGATAAGAACAAGTGACTCACATAGGGAAAAAAAACTTTTTGGAGTTATTTTGTATCATAGCTTGGAAGCTGCAGAAAAGTTCAGTCAGTTTAGAAATAATTTACCTAGTTTAGATTCTTTCAATTATGTTTAATTGATGATGATAAAAAAGTGAAAGAAAAAATGTAAAATATACATGAGATACATTCCTTTAAAACAGACAGAAGAAGACATATACTGTATATACTCGAGTATAAGCCGAATTCAGCACAATTTTTTTTATTTATTTTTTTGGGGGGGGAGAGGGGGGGTCTATGACCAGCTGCAATAGTAATGTATACAATCTCCCATAAAATAGTGAAAAAAAAGCTTTAAAAAAAAAAAAAAGTTCTAAATCCCTCCTTTCCCTAGAATACATATAAAAGTAGAAAATGACTGTGAAACACAAACACATTAGGTATCCCTGTGTCTGACAGTGCCCGGTCTACTGAATATAAGGGATCTGCAGTGCTCCTGTTCTGTCGGGAAGGGGTTAATTGGAGCACTGCAGATACCCTATATTCAGCCAGACTGAATTCCAAGTGGGGAAAAAAAAAAACAGTCCTCAAGCTCAGGGAAGGGGCAGACAGACAACCAAAACACCCCCTCCCCTTCCCCAGCAACTACTGCATCCAAAAACTGCGACCATTTTAATTTTTGAAATTTTCTAGTAGCTGCTGCATTTCCCCCCCCTCGGCTTATACTCGAGTCAATTTCAAGTCAAGTTTTCCTAGTTTTTTTGTGGTAAAATTAGGGGCCTCGTCTTATATTCACGTCGGCTTATACTTGAGTATATACGGTAATATATGCACAGATATGGAAAAATTACAAAATAGTTACCAAATACATAGTAGGGGAGGTGGAAAGAAGACACGGATGCAACATGTCAAACCTGTAATCCTACAATTTTGATGCAGAGGGAGGCAAAAAGGTCTAAGAGGTAGATACCAATTAACCCATTGTTAGGGAATAGCCAGATGATAATTCCCCAGAAGCTGCTGGTGAACCCTGGAGGGAGGGGCACAAGGGACAGTGAGCCCTAAACTGAAGCCCCCCGCTTTCCCTTCCTATTGCCAGACCCTATCCTAGGTGATAGGCGACAACCACGAGGACAATCCCTCCCTGAATACGTGAAACACAAAACGCAGACAAGACGTACAACAACAAAGGGAGGTCAGGTAGCCAGGGTTCGGTAACAAGAGAGCGATGCAGTGCCAAAGCGGAGTCAAGAGAATAGTCAATAGGAAAGCCAGAGGTCAAGGATAAGCATACAAGTAAATAACAGCAAGCGATACCAGAAAGCAAGGGCAGTAACCGGCACCAGTGTGACTGTGAGCCAAGACTAAATAGGGAAGGAAGAACCCGCCCAGAACCTGACAGGAAGAAAGGCTGTCAATCACAGGCAAGACAGATTAACCACTTAATGAACAGAGGCAACTTTGGCAGAAGACGGGTGTGGTGCAAATCCAATTAAGGACTAGAGCCGTGTTCACACAGTGCAACTAAAAACCTTAAGCAGATTGTCAAACTGCACACGCCTCCGGCGCCGCAGCATGCGAGCAGAGGGTGGCGCAGAGGCCCGAACAGGCAGAGATGTTACACCCATATTAGCTGTGTCACGTATCTTCAGAAATGTACCGTAATACCTATAAATGTATAATTGACCATATAAATTAGATGTATATCGGCCTAGCCTTACTGATTTCACTGGTACTGGTTGGCAATTTATGGGGGTTTCCTGACTGGCTTCCTTCTGCAAATGTTGGTGGAGAAACAGGCAACTAGACCACTTAGTTCTTCTACATGTTGAACTAAGTTTAGGCTGAGGTCAGATGGATGTTTTTGATATGGAATTTGACGCAGAGACTGCCTCAGATTCCGGACCAAAGAATGGGTAGCCATAACTGGATGCCGGTGTAGTGCACCGGCATCCAGTCGCGGCACTCCACTCTGGATTAGGTCCAAATGAATGGGCCTAGTTGGGAGGGAGTGTCTTTAGGCAGACGTCCACGGCCGAATCAGCCGCAGAATCCGCCTGAAGAAAGGGCATGTTGCTTCTTTTTTCCGTGAGCGGGAACAAACCACTCGAGGAAAAAGGAAATGACCGGCACCCATTGATTTCAATGGGAGGCTTTTTTTGGTCAGGATTTTGATGCGAATTCCGGGTTGTCAGGGAAAGAGTGTTCAGCTGACACTTATGTGTATAACTTCAGGATAGGTCATCAAAAGAGATCAGCGAGGATCTAACATTCGAGACCCCCACTGATCAGCTGTTTGAACGGCATGTCATGTCCTCTTCAGTATTTATATTGCATTCCATCTATCACATAGATGTCAAGCAACATAGTTGTATCTTCTTCCCAAAGAACTGAATGTGATGAGGCAAGATGTAGATGGTAAAGAAGACAATAGCAGGGCTAGGTAGACCAAAGCTAGTTACAGGCATTAATTCATGTGGATCTGATCTGGTTTAACATATATTCTGTGATATAAATTCATTGTTATGTGAGAACTATTTTTGTTTGACATCATTATTTATCCATTTATTAAATTATTTTCGCCCAATGTCAGGAGGAATCTGTGATAATATGATCTATGTCCTCCCAGCATTGCTTTTTTCCCCCTTAGGGTTACAGAAATTACATTATTTTCCAAATTCTCATTCATTCCAAAAAATAGAGTTGTGCACACAACCTCTTGCCTTGGAAATCAATGAAACTTCCAATGACCAGTTCATGTCCTAACAAGAGATAGGTGAAGCTTGTAAAATTCATTTTGCAAATATTTGTGTTTAGTTTGCCCTGAAAGTTCTTTTATTATACTTGGGTTCTCTTTAGACTCCAGAGTACAAAAAGTAAAGGGCCAAGGAAGGTGTGGTGAAATGTAAAATGCTGATTCCCACCTTGTCTCTCTTGGGCTTCCATACAGCAGTTAGTGTACACTGCCCGGTGTCTTCAGTCCCCTTCATTCCCCTTCTGTATGTTTAAGTCACATGGGGCGAACCAATGCCATGAAGCCAAATAAAAGTTCTTAGTGGTTCCTGGGAGCCCATGATGTCACAGAGGCAACCAAAGAGGCCTGGGAATGCACACACATGCCACATGACCAGGAAAGATCAAGTAAGGTGACTATCAGTATTTTCTATTTCACCATACCCTCCATAGGTAGACAACCCCAAAAATCTCTAGTTCAGCCAAAACCCACAATTTTGGAAACATCGTAACAAACCCAGCTTGTTATGAACCAGTTCACTCATCTCTAGTGAGACCATAATAAACTATTATTGCATAATCATTCTCAACTAACAAAAGGTAGAACCAATGATCCATGGATCCGTGGACACAACACAGATGGGTATGTACTGTAATAGGAGATCAATAAATAATGGTCAATTAGTATTACTTTAAATGGATTATTAGGACATATGCAGTCTGGATTTTAACAAAAAAAACCCTAGTCTCTGACATCAGATGACTACCCAAACTTCTTTTAGACTGCTGACAGTGCTTCAGGAGTGTTGTATCGAGGACAATTTTGTGTGCAACACTGTATGCTTTAGCACTGTGTGAACTTTTGTGGCTTACTGCTTCTCAGCTGAGCTTATTGCTCCTTGATGTTCCCGTTTCTCAATAAGAGCACTTACAGGTGATGAGGGCAGCTGCCGCTGTGCAGACATCTGATGAAACGATGAACTGGCTTGATCAAAATGTGGAATCTGCTGGTGCAGTCATATCGAGAGCCACTGAATGTTTGATTTTATACATCTGTGAGGTTAAGGGAAATGTCCGGCCAATAAAAGTAGCTTTCAAAAAGCTTTAGACTTCTGTAACATACCAAACTGAGGCCTGGTTCACATGTGCGTTCAGTAATCCGTTCGGGGAGTCCGCATGGGGACCTCCCCGAATGGCCTATAGAGCACTTTGGCAAGCGGTGTGCAGTGAAAGCACACGGACCCCATAGATTATAATGGGGTCCAAGTTCTTTCCGCGTGCTGCCCACACAAGTCATACGGACAGGAAAGTACTTTGTGATCTACTTTCATGTCCACATGACTCGTGAGGACACCACGCCGAAAACACACAGACCCCATTATAGCCTATGGGGTCCATGTGCTTTCACTGCACACTGCTTGCCAATGCACTCGGTAGTCTGTTTGGGAAGGAGTCCCCACCGGACTCCCCGAATGGATTACCGAATACAGATGTGAGCCAGGGCAAAGTCATACTCATAATCAAACCAGACACTTCTATTGCTCCAGTATCTTGACTCCCAGTCTCTATGTCCTGTTCACCAGCAACGACTGTTGCAATCACTTCCTGGATGTACCCAGGAATTGACCGTATGGGAACAGTGGGGACTGGATGGCTTATTTTGTTATTTTACAGATGCCTCAGATTAGGGGTTCTTGGCGACTTTGGCCACAACTCCAGTCTCACGACCAAAGATTGCCGTGTTTCTCTGCAACTACTTCACCTATGTTATTAAACTGACTTGGTTTGCACTAACATGAAAGGAGTCACAGGGTGACATGGTGAACTTTGGTGACAGGAGTGATGTCAATGGGCCTTGGTCACCTCTGTGACCTGGGATTGGGGCTCAGTGGTCACATGGGGGAGTCAATATCATGATGATAAGTTCTGTGGCTATCCAGAGAAGTTGTCCACAGATACATTGTTTTAATACTTGATTGAGCAATGTATTGAAAGGATTTCTTACAAATAAAAAAAAAAAAATAATGTAATGGAGAAATGAAGTAATGCTCTTAAGTCACCCCTCCTCCCCCCGCCACTAGTCATAATATACAATTTAGTAACATAATTTCCGGAGCAGTCAGTTCCTCTAATACTACGTACATGACAGCCCTTTGGGATTTCATCTAAGTATTGCCCCATGTCGTATTCGGAATACCCAGTGGGTATTAGAAATGCTTAAGTGTAAATAGTATTCTTGGAAGTAATGGCTTTTGTAATGGATTTGTTCATTCAATTAAAGACTGCAATCCGTAATAATTTAGTATGCAACACTTGGACTTTATTAGAATCTAGTAATATTCATGTATCTGGTTCATAAGAAATTGATGTGACCTGAAATATTAATTCTCAGGTTATATAAATGATCAGAAAGGCTTTGGTTGGCTCCCTGATGTTGTATTTATCATGCTTGCTGTGTTGTACATCTGGTATATTGTGTTGATAGATTTTGTGTAAAAATGTATCCTTATGTAAATTTCTTTGCAATAAGTCAAAGAACTGGAAATACTGTAAATTCCGTTATTGCTTATTTCTGATATGTAGGTTAAAGTTTTCTGAATACAATTTGGTATTTTTAAAAAGATCTTTCTTGTCTAGTTATGTCAAATTGTGAGTTGCCACAAACTTAAAGGGGCTCTATCACCAAAATGATGCTGATAGAGCCCCACATATGCGTGAATAGCCTTTAAAAAGGCTATTCAGGCACCGCTAAAGTTATATTAAACTACCCCCCGTTTTAAAATAAAACCCTAAAAAATATGTTAATCTTATCTATCGTGCACGGTGGGCACGGTGGCCTCTTCCAGTGATGTCTTCGGGTCCTGTCTTCCTCCGGCGCTCGCGAACTAACATTGATAAAAAATGGCGCGGGTGCATGCGCAGTAGCAGTAGTAGTAGTAGTAGCAGCATGCGCATGAGTATACTGCACATATACATAGATGTAGCAGAGCCAAGACACAGCGCAGGCGGATCATCGCTAGCAACAATTGCATGCGTATACGCGCGTCGTTGCCAATAGCAACGCACAGACTAAGTAGTGGGCAGATGCTAGTATATATATATATATAGAGAGAGAGAGAGAGAGAGAGAGAGAGAGAGAAACATATATATATATATAATTTTGTATACTGTCAGAAGCTTATAGTCTTATTTAAGCAAAATAAAAACATTTATTCAACAATATCTTAAAGAGGACCTTTCATCAGATTGGGCACATGCAATGTTATATACTGCTGGAAAGCTGACAGTGCGCTGAATTCAGCTTTCCCGATCTGTGCCCGGTGTAAAGCGCTATCGGTCCCAGTAAAGTAGCGCTTTACAGTCAGAAGGGCCTTTCTGACACTTAGCCAGGAACATCCTTCTGCCCAGCAGCGCCTATTGCACTGTGCTCTAAGACTGGGGAGGAACGCCCCCTCCCCTCCTGATAATACTAGTCTATGGACGAGCTGTGTGAGCAGAGGGAGGGGGCGTTCCTCCCCGCTCACACTGTACAGCGCAATAGGCGCTGCTGGGCAGAAGGGCGTCCCTGGCTAAGTGTCAGAAACGCCCTTCTGACCATAGAAGAGCTACGGTACCGGGACCGATAGCGCTTTACACCGGGCACAGATCGGGAAAGCCGATAGTGCGCTGTATTCAGCACACTGTCAGCTTTCCAGCAGTATATAGAACTGCCTGTGCCCGATCTGATGAAAGGTCCTCTTTAAGAATTTGACCTGATAGAGCAAAATGGTTTTCAGATTTGAAATCCGTATATAAAACTGCTGAAGAAACACTTAATGACATTTAAGATATCCACGGCGTGTTTTCCAGTCTTATTAGCTCTTTGGACACATACAGTCCTGTTTGTATGTCTTAGTTACGTCTAATGCCAAAGTCATGTCTATAATTCTGTGGATATAATTTTTCTTCTGTTACGTATTCCTGTGTGCAAGAGTTCGTCCTTCCATGATGTTTGCATTTCTGACTATGTTTGGATGCATGTCTTTCTGTCTAGCGTCTGGATGCATATCCTTCCATCTGTTATATTTGGTCTTCCATTATGTCAGTACCTCTGCTACTTGTGGCCTTTGGTCTTCTGTTTTCTATGTACCCCAATACCTATTTGGATTTACCACATTTGACTCCTATGTCTGATCCAGCCTCTGTTATCTGAATGTTCAGACTGACTACTTCTGTTGCCCGTCCCATACACCCCTCTGTTTTTACTCTGTAGATGTGTTCTGTCTGTTCCTACATTCACATTTTGCATTTGACCTGATTTTGTGTTTTATCATAGTCCTGAGCTGCCCGGTCAGTTGTCTGCTGAAAACCACCTCAAACTCACCAGGAAGCAGTGACCTGGTAGACCCCCTACAAAGAGGTTAAAGGAGGAATACTAGGGAGTCTGCCAATAACCTTAGAGGTGTACAAAAAAGCAAAAGAAAGTTATATGACTCACCATACGATACAAGGTGCACGACCTAATTCTTCCGGACTTTCAGAAGAAAAACACTTGCGAAGATGAAGGAGGTAAAGTCCGCAACTCTTGTTCGTAAAAAATATCAACTTTTATTCCATCATTTAAAAATTTTGACAAAAGATGTCATACAAAAGAAGTGAAAAAAGAAAGAAAAAACGTGAAATAAAACACATCAAGAGATCATATCTCTGGCTTGGCTAAGCCAGAGATATGATCTCTTGATGTGTTTTATTTCACGTTTTTTCTTTCTTTTTTCACTTCTTTTGTATGACATCTTTTGTCAAAATTTTTAAATGATGGAATAAAAGTTGATATTTTTTACGAACAAGAGTTGCGGACTTTACCTCCATCTTCGCAACCTTAGAGGTGGCCCAAAGTGATACTAATAACAAACACTGATACTCAGCTTCCATCACACTTCCTCAGCACCCTCACGGCATTAGCACTCTCTCAGGTCGTCTTCGGTTGTCTTATGACCTATCCTGAGTGCTATAATTGGGCCTCATTTATCATTTGCGGAGCACCAACATCATGATGTTGACATTGATGTGTCCCATGTGACAGCTGAGGCCCAATCACAAGATTCAACAGTCCCTCCGAATTTGTCACGTGGGTGGGGGAAAGGCGAAAATCAACATTTATTATGTTTCCGCACCTCCAATGGACTTCCTCTTATTATACTCTGAACAGACTCCAAACATTTTGAGCTCAGTTGAACCTAAAATTGTTTGAAAATTTGTTGCAAATCCGGCTCATAAGGAATCCTGCTCGCCAAAACAGTCCGTTCATCTCTAATGTAAAGCTAAACAAACATACCTGAAAATGCACCCAATCTATTATAAAGCGGGAGCCTCTGTAACAATTTGGCACATCTTTAGACTGCTTGGTCTAAGTTTATGCTGCAAATATGAGTCCGGATTAGTAAATCTGCCTCCCTATCATATACGGGAACAGTACTTTATGCCAAATAGCAAACTCAGCCCTTTTGTAGCAATAAATTCAGCTCAGCTATATAGCATTTGCATGTGATTGTATACGTTTTCATATTTCACACCAATTTTTCAAGGTTCTCCGAGAGTGTAAAATGGGATTTAAAATGTAAATATGTCTCCCGTCCGTGGAGAGCTTCGAGCCAGGAACATTCCCTCTAGCTATGTGCAATAAAGCTAAGGAAGTACAGTATGTGTATATACTTCCTATTTCACGGCAAATACCCAGTAACAGCTTAATCCTATCTACGTCTGAGACGGCAAATTAAATTATAACCATCAGGGGGGTAATACTGTCAGTGGAGTTAATCAGAATAGCTATTCCGTTGTAGGGTTTTATGGCTAGAGATGACAGATATTCATTCTGGAAAGAACTATTACATAATTACATTTGGAGACACAAATGAAAATGCATGTATTTTAAATTGCGCATTACTTCAATGCACGTATATGGAATTACATAACCATTAGTGACATCAGAAGCTTCCTCGACTTTCGCAAATTATCCAATTTTTTGCATTGTAAATAACTGAAACGTTTCACTAAGAAATTGAGCTGCCCTAATAAGCTTACAGTCTATTTCTGGCAGGGGATTAAACCACTTGACCACAGGATGGATTAAAATGGATATTATAGTTTTACAGACACATATGAAAAGCCTTGTAATATATCTTAGCAGAGAAAAAGGCTTCTTTCTCCACTATCTTATCAGAGAAAAATGCTTCTTTCTCCTTCTTTCTTTCTTAAAGGGGTTGTCCCATCACAAGGATCCAATCTATACTGCTGGTTAATGTGGATGTAAGACTTTTCCTAAATACATTGCTTCAGCAAAACTGCTTTATTTGTCCACTATCTTACTTTATTCAATTCATTTTTGACACAGCCCTGACTTAGCTGCTCAAAAGTCAAGTGATGTATCTGCTGCTCTCAGGGGGGAGGGAGGAGGGGCTAAGTGCTGGGAGCGAGCCTGTGTATCTAGCTATTCCTGTGTCTACACCACGTGACCTAGCTTCCTGCTCTCAGATAGAGGAGAGGAGCTGCTTTCATTTCTTCTGTTCTCCCAGTTATCAGGTTAGCTAATTCAATTGTGCTAATTATGGCAGAGACAGGCAGTATCTGTATGTAACACAGAATGGAGTTGCTGCTGCCTGTACTTCATAGTCCAATATGGGTAGGAGGAGCTACACACTAATTTGGGGCGGAGCTAAATGGCAGGTTGCATGTGAAACCCCGCCCACCAAATGATGCAAGAAACCAGGAAGAAAGAAGATTTTACAGCAGTGAAGAATGGTGAGTATGCAAGGTGGGAATACCCCTTTAACTGGAAAAAACAGCATTCTAAATCGAGGAAAGGACAGGAGATGAATTTGAGATGGTCGTCTACTTTGGATTTTTCTCCAAATTCCACCCCTGTGTATCTCTCAGCAGATCTTTGCCTTTCTGCTGACCGATTAGCTTTAGACACAATGGGGCAGATTTAGAGGGAGTAGAGTAGGGGGTTCATATCATGATGCACATTTGGTAAAAGCCTCATCCTTGTGCCAAACAAACAGGGAGAATCTGAAAAGAGTGGGACAGTGAAGCCTCGTCCCGACATATTCATTACAACACAATGGCGTGAGTTATAATGAAATCTACTCCAGTTCCTAACAGGCATAGATTTCCATTCTGGCGCTGGGATGAGTGGGTGATTTATGATGATACCAAAACCTCTTTATAAATCACTAGTTCCCTGTATCAATCAGGGACTTTATTAAGACTGGCATACAAGACACCAGTCTTAATAAATCTTCCCCAATGGGTTTAATCATTGCTAGTCTGTGCCATGGGTTCTGTGGCTGAATCCGCCATGGTATTGAGCAGGATCCTACTTTTTTCAGTGTCCTGAAAAGAAGATATCTTCTTCATCACTGCCTACCACTCAAAACAATGCAAGGCAATTTCCAGATGGAATTTGGAGCTGATTTTGAGAAGTCATCTGCCTTAAAATCATCCGCAAATTACTCCATATGAATGGCCCCGTAGAATCCCTTTACAGCTTAGCCTATCGGAGCTATAGCCATTGATCAATATAGGGCAAGGACCAATCCCCACAGGAGACAATGAACAGCAGGTATGCATCAACCATGGTGTTGTGGCTTTGATATAATTTTTTAGACTTTAAAGTTCTTTAAGCTTAGCAAGAAATAGACTATAAAAATATAATATATGCAGCATTGATTGCCTGTGAATGTGCAATTGTGCATTGATATATTACTCAATATGGTATCTCTGCCAGGGAATTTAGCACAGTTTAACCACTTCTTCGCAGTTTCAAGTTCATTTTTCTAAGTTGATCCTGGGTTTTATACTGTTTGCCGGATTTGGAATTGGAAAGGAATTTTTTTCTCCTGATATGAGGCATGATGACTTTCACCTTCTTCTGGATCAACACTGTATACTAGATAGATAGATAGATAGATAGATAGATAGATAGATAGATAGATAGGAGATAGCTAGATAGATAGATAGATAGATAGATAGATAGATAGATAGTAGATAGATAGATAGATAATAGATAGATAGATAGATAAATGATAGATAGGAGATAGATGATAGATAGATAGATAGATAGATAGATAGATAGATAGATAGATAGGAGATAGATAGATAGATAGATAGATAGATAGATAGATAGATAGATGCCTGATTATGCTGCAACTTTCTGATTTGTGATGGTCGGACCCCCCAATTATCCTGAGACTAGAGACTACAGCATCATCTGTTTTTTTTCTACATTTTTTCTGACCTGCGCAGGGCCCGTTCACCTAAAATTTGTCTCCGACTGATCAGAAAGTGATAGTCTATCCTCGCAATATGACCACAATAACCCTTCAATGGTAGTCACTGATTTAGTACAGGTTCTCTTTCATTCCATTCTGACGCACGTTTCAGATAAAAGCTTTTACAATATAAAGCCAGTTACACTCGGAGAGCTCAGGAACATGCCTTCTACCAGGTTGATTTGTTGGGAAATGCAATTGTTTTATTTTTGCTATATTTTCTTCTGCACTTAAACATTATTGTATTTCAGTTTCGGTTACTTGTCAAGAAAATGCATTACAACATGGGAAGTGACTGTAGGGCAGACGGAGAGTAAAAGTAACTTGCTGACTTGCACTTGTAGAAGTATTGGAAATTCACTTAGACTGCGGCTGCCTACATTTCAGGTTATGGTATAGTATTCAGCAGAAATGTGTGCAGGCGCTATTCTAGGGATGGGGACCTAACAGACCATATGTGATCAGGAGACATTTCTCATGCATTGCCTTTATTCTTCCTATGTAGTGTTTCTATTTGCTGCATGTGCTTAGGACATGCATTGATGTGCATAGAAAAATCTACAGAAAAATCTGATAATAAGGGGCCACATGGTGGCTCAGTGGTTAGCACTGCAGCCTTGTAGCACTGGAGTCCTGGTGTTCAAATCCCGCCAAGGGCAAAAAACCATCTGCAAGGAGTTTGTATGTTCTCCCTGTGTTTGCATGGACTTCCATCCCATATTCCAAAGACATACTGATAGGGAAAATGTACATTGTGAGCTCTATATGGGGCTCACAATCTACATTTAAAAAAAATAAAAAAAATCTGAAAATATTTTTTTTTTATTAAAAAAAAAAGTGATATTTTCACTATTTGGTTTTTAATAAATGAATAATCTGGCAATAAATTCCCTTTAAAGTCACTGTAAACCCTCGTTCATATCTGTTTTTGGTAATCCGTTCAGGGACTCCACATGGGAACCCCCCAAATGGAATACCAAACGCATTTGCAAGCGCTGTGCAGTAAAAGCACACGGACCGCACAGACTATAATGGGGTCTATGTGCTTGCTGCGAGATCTTATCATGGAACATACGGAGAGGATAGTACTTCACAATCTATTTTCCTCTCCGCATGATTTGTGCGGAGATCTCACAGCAAGCACAGGGACCCCATTATATTCTATGGGGTCCGTGTGCTTTTACTGCACACCGCTTGCAAATGCGTTTGGTAGTCCATTTTGGGGGGGGTCCCCATGCAGGACTCCCCGAACGGATTACCAAACGCAGATGTGAATGAAGGGTTACCGTGATAACACCCATCACATGTAGCAGATCTGGTTCACCAATTGCACTGAACATCTAGATTGTAGAGTACAATTGTCTTATTACAGTAAATACATGGTGCAGTCTTGTACCTTGCACCACAACACCCTTCAATGCTCTCACTTACAACCAGCTAATTTAACAAGAACTAGCTTTCTAAAGGCCCATTAAGCTATAGCCCATGTAGAAAAAAGTCTGACTTTGTAAAATCCATTCTATTGCTCTTACCAAATTAAAATGTGCTGTTTTTCGTGTGCTGATAAATACAGAATGACAGACTCCTTTAGCAGGTGTCACGCAATTAATCTCTGGTCTAACAGAGTGGAAAGTGAAGATCGGGACCTTTTGAAGTTCCTTCACCTCTGGCAATTACATTACTACAATTACATTTACCGCTGCAGGAAACCTTGAGCAGCTCCGAGACTGCACTAATCCTAGTAAGAAGAAGATGTAGCCACAAGGTAACAAGTAGTCACAGCCACAATATATAGTTCACATACATAAAAAATGAAATGTCATCAGACCCAAACCTACAAATGTGAAAAGTGAATTTCTTTTATGTTTTATATATATATTTACTTTTTATGTTTCAATATCCAGTTGAGGTCATAGCATTAAACACACTGTATCTCCTCTATAGATTCCAACCACAGACTATAATTTTATCAAGTTTCTTGGGGAATGGACTTTCTACGTGACGCAAATAATTTTTCCAACAAATATTTACAAACAGATCATTTCATTTATAATTCATGAGATCCAAATTGCAATAGGTCAGAAGTTTGCACACACTAAGAAGCTAGGCAAAGACTCCATTGCAGTTTGCATGTAAAATTACCTAAGGTTGCCTTCACACGGAGTAACGCCGGGCTCAGTTTGAGTTTATTTTTACAGGCGTAGAATGCAGAGGGTCGCGTTAACGTTGCATTTTTTTACTATGAGCACATAATCAGCGTTTTTGCTCACGTACACGCTCCGTTAAAAAACGCAGAGCATGTACGTGAGCAAAAAACGCTGCATATGCGCTCACAGTAATAAAACGCCCGCGTAAATGCAACGTTAACACGACCCTCGGCTTTCTACGCCTGTAAAAATAAACTCAAATTGAGACCGGCGTTACTCCGTGTGAAGGCAGCCTAAGGCCGGGGCCCCATGGGCTGGAAACGCTGCAATTGGAAACATTGTGGCATTTTACAGTACTTGAAAAGTGGATGGGATGCATGTGAATCCCATGCCCACTTTGCAGAAAAAAATCGCAGTGCGAACACGGTGTGATTTTCAAAAATGTTGCAGTTTTGAAAATTGCAGCATGTCAATTATATCTAAACACTGGCGGCTTTCCCGTAGATATAACTGAAACAAAGTCCGCGGAGGAAAACTCTGTGAAGTTTCTGTCCAAAGCACTGCGGGAACAACCGCGATGCGTTCACGCCGCGTTTTTTCCCGTTGCGCTTTATCACAGTGTTTTCAGCCCATGGGGCCTTAGCCTTAAGGAAAAAGTCTTGCAAGTCTGACTATTTGTCTGGACATCCGATAGATCCCATTATAGTTAATGGGGTCTGTTATGCTCCATTTTCGACCGCTGTTGTAGCGATCCAATGGTGGGTCCCAGTCACAGGCAGCTGTTTCAAGCCTAGAAAAAAAGGGCAAGCTATTATGGAAAGACTGTGACTATCTAATTATGGGGGATCCCAGGGGCTGTACCTGGATATTATAATAGGATGCTTCCTTATTATGGTTAGGACTAGGTCATTGGAAAGAAAGTGGTGCATTTTAGATTTTATAGTCTGGGCATAGTATGAATAGAGCCCTCAGTAGTACCATAGAGCTGTCACCCTTCATTGTAAGGGCGGGTTCACACCTGCGCCCGTTCTCCATTTTAGCCAATCCGTCAGGTTTCAGTCTTCTGCCCCTTCTGGACAGGGGACGGAAACTCGACAGTCAGTTTTAAAACTCATTCACTTGAATGGGTTTGCAAAGTTACCGCTCGTGTGCATCCTCTGCCTCTCCGCTGCGAAACCATTTTTTTTTAACTGGACGCAAAGTCCTGCATGTCCGGTTAAAAAAAAAAAAAAAAAACGTTTTGCCGCGGCGAGGCAGAAGACGCACACAGGCGGTTACTTTGCAAACCCATTTTAGTTAAAGGGTTTGAAAACTCACTGCCAGGTTTCCGTCCCCTGTCCAGTTTCTGGGGGAGAAGATGGAAACCCGCCATATTGGCTAAAGCGGAGACCAGGCGCAGTTGTGAACTTGCACTAAGCCTTCCTTCCATTGATAAGAAGGTAATTCTGAAAACACATCCGCCTTACACAGCAATGATGAGAACTGAACTGCCTCAAGAAAGAAGCTTGTTGAGCGCTCCAGTGTCAAAAGTGAAAACTATAATTATTTATTTTTATATAGACAGTGACCTGCAAAGTTCCCCTTCAAAAAAATCATATATATTTTTGATTTGATCTGACACATTTCTTTTAATCTCTCCCTTTAAAAGCTCAAGGTGTATTAAGAAGAATGCGCCTGTTAGTAAATGTGATGCAAATAACGGTACAACAATCTCCTTTACTGACATTAGCCTCCCATACTTAGTATTGTAGACCACTGATACTTATGTTACAACAATTTCACAAGTTCACATAGACAATGCACCAACTCTTATTTTCATCTGATCAAAATCTATTTTCTGGATTTTTTGCGGCACGCTTTTAACATAGGTGTTGTTTCTGTTACTGGATTTGCTATAATGATCTTGCTGGGAGTGAAATGAAGCCTCGGGTATGATGATAAAGCGTGGAGAGATCTCATCTTAGGCGGTCTTCGTGATGTACTTGCAAAGATTAGGGATATCTTGTTAAATCAAAATAGATGTCTGTACTAAAACTTTTATATCTACAAATATATTTCTTTATGACTTTATAGTGTGGGTGTTCAATATACACCCAATGGACCTCATCATTCCAACACCTAAAGGTTTCCTCGCACTCTTTACCTCTCGTCTGCAACATAGTATTCTAGAGGATATATACCAATGATGGCACATGATGCCTTGTCCACACTATCCTTAAAGGGGCTGTCCCATCACAAGGATTCCATCTATACTGCTAGTTTATGTGGATTTAAGACTTTTCCTAAATGCATTGCTTTATAAAAACTGCTTTGTTTGGCCGCTATCTTAATTTATTCACTTCATTGTTTACACTCCGTTTCTATGGCCCTTGGGATTATCTGCTCATTTGTCAAGTGATGTAGCTGCCTGCTTCTTCCAGCTCTCAGGGGGGAGGGAGGGGCTGGGAACAAATCTGAGCTGTTTGTGTCTTTTAAGTAGCGGAGCTTCTCAGATAGGGGAGGTGAGAGCTCCGGGATTTCTGAGCTCTTATCAGTCAGTTTAATTGAATTTGGCTGATAAGGGCTGAGATAGGGAGTCCGTTACCTCTGTATGTAATGCAAACTGACTCCAATCCAGCTCTGGTACATCAGCTTCACACTGTGGTAATTCATTTACAACCAATCCCGTGCAAGTGAAACCCTGCCCACCTATGTGCCGAGAGAAGCAGGAAGTGAACAGAGCACAACAGCCTGCAGGTTAGTGAACAAGCGTCATGGGAATACCCCTTTAACTGGCCATAGACATTACATAGATCCTAAACTGCAACACACAACAGAAGTTATTTTGTTGTTTCATTATATCTTACGAATTTGTTTAGGGATGTTCCTATGAAACTACAAATGTAGCATTCGTCAACATGACTATTATTGCGCTTGCACAAGCAACACATAAAGAGTCTCGGCAGGCACTGTCGCTTCCACCGGCCTCCGACAGAATGATTTATTTTATTGCATTTCCAATAGCATAGTCTGCATACACATGGCTAGTTTATGTAAGCATTGCTTTTAATTGGGTCAATGTTTTGGCTAGCCATCCACAAGCCAACTCAGGGTTGGTTCACATCTGTGTTTGGTAATCCGTTTGGGGAGCCCTTATGGGGACCACCCCAAATGAAATACCAAACACAATTGTAAGTGCTGTGCAGTATAAGCACACGGATCCCATAGATTATAATGGGGTTCGTGTGCTTGCTGCGAGATCTCCGCAGGGAACATGCGGAGAGGAAAGTGCTTCACAATCTACTTTCTTCTCTGCATGTTCAGTGCGGAGATCTCACAGCAAGCACGTGGACCCCATTATAGTCTATGGGGGTCCGAGTGCTTTTACTGCACAGCGCTTGCAAATGCATTTGGTAGTCCATTTGGGGGGTCCCCATGCAGACTCCCCGAATGGATTACCAAACACAGATGTGAATGAGGGGTAAGACAGGTTTGTAGACATGGATGTAACAAATAACCATAGAGCGCCAAACCAAATCCCAGTGTGACATAATACTGTCCTATCTTCCATGTCTGTCTAGTAATGTTCCGTTCTTCCCTCTCATCATTGAAGGTTAGGCAAGAGGAGTGGTTGTAGACATATCCATACTTCATCTGCCACTTCAGTTTTTAGTAATTTCCCCTTCTTCCCAATGTAGGTTTCGCATCCACTTATAGTTATTGAATAATAAGAAGGGAGATATTTCATTAATGTGATGACGTTGGCTCCCTTCATATATTCCATTCATTTTCCTCTTGAGATGGTGGCTGGGTGATGAGGTAAACACAGCTTTCATCCGTACACTATATAAGCAGTGTGTAATGAAAAATTAAGCCTTTAATCTTCTTCTTACCAACTGATAATGTCAAAGAGAAGGTTTAAGGCAGCTGAAATCCGGTGTTAGGTGGTGGGAAAGAAAAACTGAGATTTATTTTAAGCAAATATGCTTAAAATATAGTAAAGCCATGGAAATGATGTGTCTGATACTTATTATCGGGAAGCTTCATTGTCTGGGTCAATAACACACTTTGGCAGCAATTAACAGCAATTTATAGGAGGCCAAATGATAAAATTGCTATGACCGCCATCTAGTGCACCCATAACTAATCAGATTTACAGGCTTCTATGCTATGGGTAACCTTGTGTTTTTTGGATTCCCAGATATTTAGCGCTTGCAAGGCAGCCCGATCCTCTTTATGGATTTGTCACACACTTAACCGGTTAACTTGAACTAAATAGTAGTGTACTATGCCCCTAGCATTGGACAGATGTAATGTCTAACCACTCTCAAACATATGTTTAATTCAACCTATGGTATACGTCTTATCAACATTTTTCACGTAGCTAGGATTTCGATCACATTTCACCATGTACTTTACCCATTGCATGTCTGGCCTATTGTCTGTTCTCTAGATTAAAGTGCACAGAGAAATTGTAATAAGGATAAAATTAAAAGGGGTACAAAATGATATCAATATGCGGACTGGTGTGTAGCAGGCAGATGTGCTCTCAACCTCACATTAGTCTGAAGTTTCTGAAAGAGTCTCATAAGTTAGTTAGGAAGGGTTATTAGTGGGTGGGCTAGATAGGGAAACAGGGGTGGGGTGGGGGTGAGTGAGAAAGAGAGGCAGGAGGGAGTGAAACAGGGAAAGAGAGGGAGTCAACTCTGAGTGAGGCCCAAGGCATTATGGTAGTTGTAGGAAAACAGAACAGGAAGCTAACCATGTAAACAAATGCAGAAGATGCCAGGAGCTCCCAGGGAGACCCAGAAATCACTCAAAACGCTGCTAAAGGTATATGGGTGCATTTATTAACCCATTCATTCCATTAACTGACCTTTTTAAAAAAAAATATTTTCTTTGCCCAGAAAACCCTTTTATCAAGTCTATGCCCCTTAGAATTTTACATATACCATAAATACACACATTGCTGCAACTGGTGAGCGTGAAAACTGACAAATATAGGACATGACCTATAGATGGGCAGTCTGTTCTACAGACCATCAAATAATGGTCACGTGAATAGCCCCCATTCACTGATATACAATCCAATCCTGCACTGAGACATCTGGTAAAAAAAACAATGGACGTGACACGGCCACTGATCACTGTCATGTGAATGTAGCCTTAGGATACGTTCATGCTGCTATTCATGCTGATATGTTTCTGATCCTTCATAGGATGAAGATAACAGACAGAAAAAAAACAAGGTGGATGCCGATGCCATGTTCCATCTTGTCTTCGAAGTAACATAAAGTTGTGTACCGGATTACTTCTTACATTGAAAAAAAAATACAACACAGAAGAAAGTTTTTGTGTTATTTTTAATATTGCAATGGATGAAAATGGAGATGCAGACAGAGGATGGTTATCCTGATGGCTTTTCAGCCCATTGTTCTGATTCCATGACAGATCAATTTATTGGGCAACAAAGTACTTTTTTTCCCCAATAAACTGATTTTCAATACGACTTAACTTTTTTTTTTATATAGAAACCAAAATATTTGGATTGGTTTTATATACGGCTTACATTTTATTCTAAAGACTGAGTAAGAGTAATTGGCAAAACTTTTAAGAAATCCAATTCACTATACAGTGGCCACAAAGCTCACAGAACACTTTTTAAGACGTAACAAGGGACGAGCCTTTGAATGAGTGGTTGAACGTGCAAAAAAATAAACCTTGCATCCCAAACTGCCTAAGAATACAGAGAATGGCTCTAACTTTTGGTTTGGTTTGTAATAGCTATTGTGCTCACTAGTTCACAGAGAAGTCAGCAGTCTTCGCTCCTTAGGGTGCTGCTGTCAACGCAACTAGATTGTACTTATTGTTCATTTCCACTGAGGAGGATCGCACCGCTACCCTGTCAGCTGCCACCAGGAGAGACCTTTGATCATCTAAGTGACTCGCTCTTGCCAAATTACTTCTATGACTGATTGCGGCTTCGCTTCTGGAAATATTAGTTTGTTCCTAAATGTGTACTCTGCTGATGTTCATTAACCCCCGGCTAGAGATTTATGCCGCGAGCAACATATCATTAATATTTTCAGTAGGAACATAAATTTACCATTACTAATTCCAATAGCAATGGTTCAACACAACGCATACGGTAAGACGTAAGTAATATCTCCATTCAGACAAGTACTATTTACATATAGGAAAAAGAAAAACGGTGGAGCCAAGGTAAAAACTTTTAGAGTTCTTCTTGATTTAAGATGCTCGAACCATTCGGGAAGTGTATAAATAGTAATTCTATAGTGCGAGACATTGAATATATCGGAATTGAGAAAACTGCATTATCAGGGCAGGGAATTGTATGATCCTTGGGGATTCGCTGACTGTTCATTAGCAAGCCCTAAAGCTATTATGGAACATTTTATGAAACATGCAAAATCATTAGTACATTACAGCAAAACTCTAAAATGTATCTAGGAAAAAATAATATACTTGAGCATATATCATGTATGAATCATTTTCTGCTAATGCAGCTACTGTAAAAGCATTGCTGGCATGTTTACCGTGAATTGTTTTATTGAGAGTTTGGAAAGGTGGATTGATAGGCTAGAACTTGCCACCTTAGTTCCACAGCCAAGTTTTATTTGCTTAGAATACAATGACATTCTGTGTTTCCTACTAAATCAGACTAGGTGTATAGATGTGACAAACTTTAGCTTTCAATAACTTTCATTTTATATAGCATATCACCTTATGGTAGAATATTGCAAACTCACCTTGTCTTGAAAATCTAGTTATCATGTGACACACATCTCTAGGCACATATCTAGAAAAGATAAAGAAGGATGCATTTATAAATGGAGAACAAGTTTTTGAGATACAATTTCACATTTGGATTGAGAAAGGTGAGGACTAGAGAAGGTAATAGGGTGAGCACAGTCAGTTTTGGATGATTATTAGAGATGAGCGAACAGTAAAATGTTTGAGGTTCGATATTTGTTTCGAGTAGCCCCTCAATATTCGACTACTCAAATTGAATATCAACCCTATTATAGTCTATGGGGGGAAAATGCTCGTTTCAGGGGTAGGCAACATTCAATCAAATATACTTACCAAGTCCACGAGTGAGGGTCAGGCTGGATCCTCCGAGAAGTCTTCTCCTTGCAGCGTCCCCGCGGCGTCTTCCGGCTCTTCATTCACTCTGCCAGGCATCGGGCCTGGGCAGAGCCGACTGCGCATACCCACACTACAAGCAGACAGAGTGAATGAAGAGCCGGAAGATACCGCGGGGAAGCTGCACGGAGAAGACTTCTAAAGGTAGGAGAAGAACTTTTACATTCGAATAGCGAGTGGTACTCGATCGAGTACGAGTATTTCGAATAACGTAGTATTCGATCAAATACCTACTCGCTCGAGTACTACTCGCTCATCTCTAATGATTCTAATTGATGTAAGGAGATGAATGGCCTGAGAACGTGGTGCCAAATAATGACAGAAGCATAGTAGGGGAATAAAACCATGGATACAATCCAGACCAACACTGTAGGGGACTGTAGGGTTATAGGTTGGACTTGATGGACTAATATCTTTATCCAACCTCATCAACTATGTAACTATGACCAAGGAATTAGATGTAAGATGGAGGCAAATCAAGTAAGATGTGCATCTATGGTTAGGAGGCATGTAGTGGCGGGATCAGCAGAGCCTAGGAAAGGCACATTGACGTTGGCATGGTCACAGAGTGACATGGCACTTCCTGAATGAGGAAGCTGACACAGCAGGCAAAATGGATGGCAGCACACTGGAGCATGAACAGGTAACAAAAACTTTTTTAAAAAACACTTTACAGGTATATCCACTTAGGCTATAATGGTGATAAATTAGTTGTGTGGAAGTTTAGTATTGAAACTGAAGTCCAGACATATGGTCATGAGTTGTTAAGGAGCTTGACCCAAACACGTAGCAAAGTTATAGTTAGTTTATGTTAAAGGGGGTCTGTCACCAAAACCTAACATATCAACCCAACCCTTGTGAATCAGTGCCTCTATTTCAGGGGTCTCAAACTCAATTTACCCGGGGGGCCGCTGGAGGTAGAGTCTGGGTGAGGCTGGGCCGCATCAACTTTTTTATACTTCAGTGTACAGGGATGCATAGAGAGTCTTTTTTTGCAGGGTGGGGTGTACTTTTTAGTTATACCATTTTGGGGAATTGATATTGCTTTGATCATTTTTTTATTCAAATTTTTATCAGAGGCAAAACAGTGAAAAAATTTTGGCACTTTTGACTTTTTTTTTTTTTCCCACTACGTTGTTTTTTCCCCGACCGGAGGCATTAGCGCTGGGTGTCTACTGCGACGGTAGACACCTGGCAGCTATTGCGGCCGCCTGACTCTCGGGTGACCGCTATAGTCAAACACCCAGCACCCGCCAGGGGCCGCAAACTATCGTCCTGAGGGCCACAATTGGCCTGTGGGCTGCGAGTTTGAGACCCCTGCTCTGTTTCCAATAGATCACCATTTTTTTCTGTTTGGAGACATGAAGGTGTTGCTGCTTACCTCTTTGGAACAATGGCAATGATGTCATAACACCAAAGAGCTCATTTGTACATTGATAAAAACAGTGATAGCTTGGCAATGGAAGCAAGCAGGGACATAGCCATAGGAGGTGCGGTGGTGGAAGCCGCTATAGCCGCTATAGGGTCTTGGACCCTGAGGGGGCTGTAAAGTATACATAAATATACCATTATTCTAAATGGAACAATGTAGACTGGGACCCCATTACAGAATTTGAATTGGGCCTAGGAGCTTCAAGTTACACCTCTGTGGGCACAATTAACAAAGGGAAAACATTCATTTAGGTGACACTAACCTATCTGTCTGTGCGGGCTGGGTTTATATGCCCGGTACTAGTGACCAACTCCATTTAATTGGGAATAAAAACTCAGTCCATCTCAGTTCCAATATCCACATACCCTTCTTGATACAATTCAAGCTAAACCAAGTTCACTTTCCAAACATATTAGCGCCATGTTTTAAAAAGGGCCTATTAGTGGCTACAATCTCTGCACCATCTAAAGTTCTGCTCATGTGGAGTTCAGTTCTGTGCACAAGTTCATAGAAAAATTGATAAGAAACATTTAGAACCTAAATTATGAGGAGAGGAGATTAAAGGGATTAAATCCGTTTAGTTTTAACAAGAAGCATTTTAACAAGAGGAGATGATAAATCTTTACAACTATATAAATGGCCTGTACGAGACATATGGGGAACAGCTGTTCCATGTAAAATCCCCTCAAAAGAAAAGGGGGCACTCCCTCTGTCTAGACCAGTGGTTCTTAACCGGGGTTCGATCGGACCCTAGGCCCTATGCACGGTTCATTTTGTGTAACAGTAAAAAAACATATACCTATGTCTTGAATTTGGAAAAAAATCATATTTGATTTATCACTAAAGAAGGGTTCGGTGAATGTGCATATGAAACTGATGGGTTCGGTACCTGAAACAAGGTTAAGAACCACTGGTCTAGAGAAAGACAAAGTTTACGCTCAAGAGACTACAGGTTTCTTCAGTGTAAGGACTGTGACTCTGTGGAATAGCCTATCCAGGAGCTGATCACAGCAGTCACAGCTGACAGCTACAAAATATGGCTTGTGTCATGACCTGAGTTCTTGTGATTGAGTTGTGTTTTTCTGGTGGGGATTTGATCTGGTGTTCCGTGGTCTTTTGGTGGTTTCCTTGCCATTGGACCATCTGTTCGTACATTTGGTATTGGCCTTCAGAGTATACCTGAGGTTCTTTAGATTGAGCCTCAGGTGTTGGTCGTTACCATTGTCCTATCGGACGATTCTGGGGCCTGTATAAGGAGGAGGGCTGGCTTCACTTTTTGCTGGTTTTCGTTGTATCCAACATAGAATTTGTGGCTCAGGGAGGAGGAGTGTTTTTGGAACTATAGCTGACTAGGAAGTGGTGTGAGTGTTGCCTTGTGTGTGAGTCTGGTTTGACCCTCCACACTTCTACTCTACCCTGTCCTTGAGTTCTGATTGCCTGTCACCGCCTTGGTGTTTGTGAAGAAGTTTGGGTTCCAGTTTTTTTTTTTCCCCAGTCCTGTGTTAACCCTTTCCTCACCTCCCCACTGTCCCTCTCCTCATTCTCTTGTTGCGTATTGTGTTGCGTTGTGTCTGTTGTCCAGCACATCCCATCCTGTTTGCTTTGTCTGCAGCTGCACCTTGGTTTCTGTAGGGGTGACCACCTTAGTATCCCCAGTCCTTAGCTCTCTTGTAGCTCTTGCCCTATCTGTCGGCTAGGCCTTCACGTTAGAGAGCCAGGAGTTGTCGGGACCAAGGCTAGCTTGGGAACAGCTGACCACCACCCACAGGCAGGGCCTAGCTAGCCGCCGTAGCATCAGGGAAAGTCTCCTTCTCCTGTTCCCTTAGCGGTGCAGTCTGCAGTCCGGATTTTGGGTCTGGGCATAGACACGAACGTAACAGCTTGGATATCTTATTACAGCAAAATAGCATTGATGGATATGAAAATGTAGAGATTACTTATTTCCTTCATGTCCCTTGAGTCATGCCCTTCCCCATTCCTTGATTAACCTAACGGACATATGTCTTTTTTCAACTATGTAAGGCTTCATTCACATCTGTGTTGGAGTTTCCTTCATCAGCGAGTCCACCGAAAATTGAAAAGACCTGGTATAAAACCAGCGGACACTTGGCGGACCTCATTATAGTCTATGGGGTCTGCGAGTAACCGCTGTTTTAACACACAGACACTCTATTGTTCTAGTCCCACGGTGGATACAATGGAGGGCACAGAGCAAGTGTGAACCTAGCCTAACTATAAGTAAATATAATATCCTAGATGGGATACAGTCTGTGTAACTGTTGACACATCACACTTATATACCGTATACCTACAAGCCTAACATGTAAGCTATATCGCCTAGTAAAACTTTTACAACAAATAGTTTTTTTGTGCTGCCGTATCTGGAAGTTTTACAAATTGGCTTTGGAGCTCAAATGAATTAAAAGATGCATTGATGCAAGGCACCATATCAAGAATAAATGCAAGTAAAATTACCTTCCACCTACGGGCTGTAATTGATTGAAAGACATTGCCTTATCACCTCTGTTAAATGAAATCCATGTGTGTTTACATTAATTGACCGCCATTATTAATTTCGCATTCTGTTCACATCATTCCTAGCAAGCCTTTGCTCTTTCTCCATAATCTCTGAGCTATCTACATGTGAACATGATATTAATGTTCTCATCACACCCCGGAGTCATATCGATTCATTTCTGAATTTCCTCTTTCGTAAAGCAACAATACGTAGCTCATCTAGGGATACAGCTTTCGCTAGGCTACAGAAGAATACAGGTCTCTTTATTTAATGAAAAGCTTGAAAAATTTCACTGGACTTAGAAAACAATGGAACAGACTGAGAAAAATCCATGAGAAAAACAAAATGTTAAAGAACGTTCCTACCTGGCTGGAAAGAAGACAAAGCTTATTAGTAGCTATCTGCAAAATGGCTTTGGCAAGAGCAATTTTCAAAGCTGTTCGGCTGTAGCCCGAATCGTGTTCTGTGTGTTAAGCAAATTCAGATAAAAGAAAATTAATATGTATTGAATTAAAGAGCATTAGTTGTGCAAGATCCTATTGTGCTGTTGGCTTGGCCGATTCATCTGTTTGTCTCAATGGGCTATTTAGGTACAAGCAGGATTTGCAGGCATAGCCTTCAGGAAGTTTCCTTAAGGAACAAACGGTTTCTGCAAATTTTTCAGCCAAAAGACGACTGTATGAAGATTCCCCAAACCCATAGCCAATTTATTCTTTGACTACACAATGTAACCAACGTGCTAACAGATCTCCAGATCTATGTACCGTATATACTCGAGTATAAGCCGAATTTTTCAGCACAGCTTTTGTGCTGAAAAAGACCCCCTCGGCTTATACTTGAGTTGGCAAGAAAAAAAAAAAAATTTAAAGGGGGGGGGGGGGGTCTATGACCAGCCGCAATATCAATGTATAGAATCTCTCATAAAATAGTGGAAAAAGAAAAGAAGCTTTAAAGGAAATAAAAAAATAAAAGTTCTAAATCCCTCCTTTTCCTAGAATACATATAACATAGCATTCACACTGAGTAAACGCTAGCTTATTCTGAACGTAAAACACGTTCAGAATAAGCGGTGTCTAAAGCAGCTCCATTCATCTCTATGGGAGCCGGCATACGAGTGCTCCCCATAGAAATGAATGGGCTGCTTCTTTCACTCCGAGCAGTCCCATTGAAGTGAATGGGAAGTGCTGGCGTGTACGGCTCGGCATGAGCAGAGCTTGCCGTACACGTGGGCACTTCCCATTCACTTCAATGGGACTGCTCGGAGTGAAAGAAGCATCCCATTCATTTCTATGGGGAGCACTCGTATGCCGGCTCCCATAGAGATGAATGGAGCTGCTTTATACGCCGCTTATTCTGAACGTGTTTTACGTTCAGAATAAGCTAGCGTTTACTCAGTGTGAATGCACCCTAAAAGTAGAAAATTACAGTGAAACACATACACATTAGGTATCCCTGTGTCTGAAAGTGCCGGTCTACTGAATATAGGTGATCTGCAGTGCTCCTGTTCCGTCGGAAAGGGGTTAATAGGAGCACTGCAGATATCCTATATTCAGCCAGACTGAATTCCAAGTGGGGGAAAAAAAACTCAGGCAGACAGACAACCAAAACACCCCCTCCCCTTTCCCAGCACCTACTGCACCCAAAAACTCTGACCATTTTAATTTTTGAAATTTTTCCAGTAGCTGCTGCATTTGACGTGGGAAGCAGTCTCAGAATCCCATCCAAAAAATGCCTCCTGTGGCTAGTCACGACTGTCACAATATTCCGACAGTCTCAGCATTCCGCTCCGGATTAGGCCCAATTGAATGGGCCTAGTCGGGAGGGAATGTTGCGCCGTGGACGTCTGCGGCTGATTCAGCCATAGAATCCGAGGCAAGAGAGGACAGCTCGCTTCTTTTTTTCCGCGAGCGGTAAGAAACTGCTTGCGGAATAAGGATTTGAATGGGCCCCGGATTCCGCATCAAAATCTGGTCCAAAAAACTTTTAGCAAATGTTTAGTGTTCTACCAAGTCATACCAAATACTACCGGACTAAGCTTCCATGTCTCTTAACTTGTCTCTAGCCTAAAAACTGTCCTACATTCAAAAAAAACTGTACCATTTCTGCAGAGCACAGATGCCCTTTCCTGAAGTCCTTCTCCTTTATAAAATGTTATCTGAGATTTCTTCACCTCTTTCTTCAGGGCTGTCAGATTTCATCATTGTTGTACAGGACTCACAGCCTTATAGAGGACATATTGACTATCCTAATAGGTCTATGTTAGGGCTCGTTCACATCTGCGCCTGGTCTCCGTTCTGCAGGTTTCCATTTCCTGCACAAAACAGAGGCAGGAGACGGAAACCTGCAGGACTCTTTCAGGCCCATTCATTTGAATGGGTTTGAAAGATGTCTGGCCGTAAGCGGCGGTGAGTGTTTTATGCTCTCCGCCGTGAAACTGGGTTTTTTAAACCGGACACAGAGTCGGACATGCAAAGAGGTGTGTCCGGAATAACGAAAGGACTGGCATAAAATATAATTCTACGAATGCTCCATAGTACAATTATTTTTTGATGGGCTGAGGAATCCATATCAGGATGAGGAACTAAGCACAGATCTCCAGTGGGTGTAGGCTTGCTCCAATCCTTCTGTCTCTTCATGTAACACCAGACAGACTGGATGATAAGATCAGGGCTCTGTGGGGGCCGTATCATCACGTCCAGGACTCCTCCTCCAACGGACAATGGTCACACCAAATACTGATGGGATTTACATTTCTCTCTTCTTCATCACATTCATCAATTAAAAAAATTCATCAAACATTCCTATTTTTAAATGCATTCTTAGTTTGTATTTTTTTCACACCTGCCTAAAATATTTGCACATATTCCTATTTAGGGTCTAGTCACCATACTCACTGGTGAATTCTTAGTAAACAGTTGTGCCGTGATTACATTTACAGTTCCTCTCTATATGGTTTCCAAGGTAACTTTATAAGTAGGAAATTGTTATTCCATCAGAATATTTTAATTTAAAAAGGTATTTTCGTAAATTACTCTGTCCAAGTTTTATGCATCTCAAATTTAGAAGAAAATTCCCGCAATTTATTTGAAAAGAGTCCAGTTCTGCAACCTCCTCAGCGTTCCTGCTGCTCGCTAATTGTGTTTTCCTTGTACAGGTGTTCGCTGACAGCGGCGTGTATATTTAGGTTACAAGTTATTCATAAAGCAAACAGAAATTACCAAAAGCAAGAAGTAATCAAAAAGTCAGTCCGACGTCTTGGTAACAGATAGTTTTCTTCTACCTTGAATCCAGCAATAACTTAGATTGTGTGACGCATCAAACTAAATCAGCTTTCCAGAACACTAGGAAGGATTGTGTGATTCCAACGTGTCTCTTCCAAAGAGATGAAGACCTAGACAACAGAATTAAAATCCAGTGGTCAAGGTCTTCGTAACTTATATAAAGGGGAGTATGTATGCCATGACGGCAGTCCATAAGAGTGCTGAAGAAAATGGGCCATTTAAGGTCCCCATTAGAGATGAGCGAACAGTAAAATATTCAATATTCGTTTCGAATAGCCCCTCAATATTTGACTATTCGAACAAATATCGAACCCCATTATAGTCTATGGGTAAAAAATGCTCGTTTCAGGGGATCCCACTCTTCGACTCAGGAGAGTCACCAAGTCCACTATGACACCCCAGGAAATGATGCCAACACCCTAGAATGCAACTGGGACAGCAGGGAAAGCAAACCTGGGGGTATCTAACATGCCCAAGTCACTGTATTACGTCGAGATCCTTGTCAGCTTGCAATATATGGGAGCTGACTTTTCCCATAGGAATGCATTGACCAGCGTTGATTGGCCGAATGCCATACAGAATACAGCATTTGGCTAATCAACGCTGGTTCTGCCGGAGGCTCGTCTGTGAGGAGGCGGAGTCTAAGATTGGACCAGAATGGAGACTGCTGTGGACCAATCTTAGACTCTGCCTCCTCCGCAAGAACCAGCGTTGATTGGCCAAATGCTGTACTCTGTATGGCATTCGGCCAATCAACGTTAGTCAATGCATTCCTATGGGAAAAAGCTTCCGCATGTCGCAAGCTGACAGGGATCCCAACGTAACCCTACTGCACGCTCAGCTCTGCTACATCTCTGGTGTGTGCCGAGATCTGCTGCTTCTCCGGTGTAGCAGAGCTGTGACAGCATTGCTACATCTGAGATTGGACCACAATGGAAACTGCTGTGGACTGATCTTAGACTCCGCCTCCTCTTGCAGAAACAACGTTGATTGGCCGAATGCTTTACTCTGTATGGCATTTGGCCAATCAACACTGGTCAATGCATTTCTATGGGAAAAAGTCAGCTCCAGCATATCACAAGCTGACAGGGATCCCGACCAGATAGAGCCCCAAACAGCTGTGTGAGTAACATTCCCACCTAAATCAAAGTAATCCCTAGCTAACCCTGCCTGTACATCTATCCCCGTCTCACAGTCACATAGTTCATAGTCTCAAATTAACTGAATGTTAAATCCACCATTCGTATAAATTGGAGGTCACTTGATTTAGCCAGCCAATTACTTTTTCCGATTTTTTTTCAATGCCTCCATTGTCATAGTTCCTGTTCCACCTCCCCTGCGCAGTTATTGATGCAAAAAAAGCTCCAGGAAAGGTGGAAAGGGATACAAATTTTTAGTGCGTTTGCCTCATGGTATTCGATTGGAATCGAATACCTCGAACGGCCTGATATTCGATCGAATACCTATTCGATCAAACAGTGTTTGCTCATCTCTAGTCCCCATTTTAATTTTTGGTAAGAATCTTCTTCCATTCTAATATGGTTCCTCTATTGCGGTTTATGTTTCCCATTTGCAGAAACAGTGAGGTCAGAGTCAGCACACTTGACAAGACATGAGTCTTATCTAAAGGCAGCAAGAGATAGAAGATTGATGTAGAACTTTTGTCTTCAGTTTCAGAATCTCAGTGTATGCTATGTGATGTCACTTCAGTCTGTCTCCCATGCCTCCTGCTGGTTATGATAGGTTTCTCCCTGTCAGCTCTTACAAGTAGGAGGGAAGAGCAAGGAATTTGAAGCAGCATCTCATAAAAATATAGAGGCATCCTGCCTTACCTGTCCTCTGGACATACTCAGTCAGAAGCAGTAATGCTCCTCTAATTCAAGAAAATCTAATGATTGAAGCCCTATGAAAGTAAATATATAACATACTATGTATCTAATTAATTATATCATATCAGCAATTTTATAATATAATATAATTAAAATAATTAATTAGTTTATTTTGAAGCAGGAATCAGACTCGATAACTTTTTTCAGACCTTGACACTACCTAAAATTGGTCCCATCTCTGACTCCACAGCCCTGGAAATGATATCCTCAGCAGTCTGTAGGCACTAGGTCCTATAGTGCAGTATTGGTTATGACTTGGAGTATGGTGGTATCAAGAATTGCCTATGGACATACAGAGAAACAAGGTGGGGACATCTGGATGGGGAGTGGTTTGAGAGCTGCCTGGGGGCATGAAATGTTGTAATATATTCTTGTAGTCCACAGAACGGTCTTAACAGAGTGAAGGCTGACTGGGGATCACATGATTTTTATGGCTTCTTACACCCATATGATATACAACATGGGGCCACAAGTAGTTGGCTTTGAGCCCTGTATAGTGGCCGGGGCAGGTACTGCAGCTCAGCTCACATTGACTTTAATTTTTTATTTTTTAAATGTAGATTGTGAGCCCCACATAGAGCTCATAATCAGTATGTCTTTGGAATATGGGATGGAAATCCATGCAAACACGGGGAGAACATACAAACTCCTTGCAGATGTTTTTTTTTTGCCCTTGGAGGGATTTGAACACCAGGACTCCAGCGCTGCAAGGCAGCAGTGCTAACCACTGAGCCACCATGTGGCCCCTAGCTCACATTAACTTTATGAAGAATGAAGAACCACCAAATGAGAAATCCTCTGATAAATTATTGCTTCACCAAAGGATCCATTCACATTTTAGCTAAATATAATGTATTAACCACACATTGGAAGGAAGAGTTAATTCTTTCTATAATTGTTCTATTTGTTGTGTTCTGTGATAAGGTGTTATTCACACTGTCAATTGGTGACACCTAAATTTTGGAAGTACACGCGATCCTTCATCAGACGAAAATGTAAAACATGGCTTTTCAGACAATAACAAGCTGTCGTTTGTAGGCTAAAATGATTGTTTGTTGCTTCATTTAACCTGACGGACGTTGCTTATGGTAGAAACAAGCCAATCTACGTAACCTCTCTATATGAGTTAGGATAGCAGTATAGATCACTAGAAGTGGATATGCGTATTATCTTCCTTTCATCGAAAAAGGAAATTTTACCTCTAGCGCCACCTGTTGGGAGGAAACAATCCTGTAAATCAATAGGGATCGGGGGAACTTTTCCACCTTGGGGACATTTCCATGAAAGGAGTCTTATAGACCATGTAATACTCTACTGGGATGAAGGTAAATGAGTTATTTAGCTTTTATTTTCTTTATGAGAAGGATAATGTGCATATCTTTTCCCAGGGGAGGACTGAATGGCAATAACACTCCTAATGCTTTTATGGGGCTCTCCCTACAAATGGATAGTGTCTATTTCAAAGCTTCTGTAAATTAATAAAAATATATTAGAAATCTCCAATTTATTCAGCTAAATCTATAAAAAACACAAACCTCAGTAATTGTACATTCATTGTCCATGCACAGGGACAAAGTTATTAAGGTCGCTGCTTCATGTCACAATGTCTTCATCTGTGGTCTCCTGGTGTCAGATACATGGACAGTTCCCTTCTGCTGAGGCTACTGATCTTGAGGCCAATTAGTGGTCTCAGGAAGGGAATGGAAGACATCACAGGTGGTCATTTGCGGCAGATACTTCTGCCTGAAGACAAGAGCAAAGCTGTAGGACCGGACCGCATGGGGAGTAGAGATGAGCGAGTAGTATTCGATCGAGTAGGTATTCGATCGAATACTACGGTATTCGAAATACTCGTACTCGATCGAGTACCACTCGCTATTCGAATGGAAAAATTTGATGCAGAACCAGCGTTGATTGGTCGAATGCTATACAGTCGGCCATTCAACGCTGGTTCTTCTCTTCTCCGCGCAGCTTTGACTGTTAGCGGCCATTTTCTTGTAGTGCGGGCATGCACAGTCGGCTCTGCCCAGGCCCGATGCCTGGCAGTGTGAATTCAGTGCCAGAAGATGCCGCGGGGACGCTGCACAGAGAAGACTTCTCGGAGAATACAGCCCGACCCTCACTCGTGGACTTAGTAAGTTCAATTTGATCGAATGTTGCCTACCCCTGAAACGAGCATTTTCCCCCCCATAGACTATAATAGGGTTCGATATTCTATTCAAGTAGTTGAATATTGAGGGGCTACTCGAAATGAATATTGAGTATTTAACTACGCGCTCATCTCTAATGGGGAGACATTGGAGCACCTGGGAAAGGTGAGAATTCTTTCTTTTTTTCTTTTTTACTACCCCTGCCGATTTAAAAAAATAATTTGGGAGTCCATTTTTGCCTAGACAACCCCTTTAAGATTTATCGACTAAATTTTCCTGTTTTTCACCTATAACCCAGAGGATTTTGTCATCATGCTTACCAACTAGCCAATTATGTTTCGTACAGAATCTCACAAATTTTAGACCAATTTACTATTTTTATCAGATCCTTTTTGGTCATTCCATATAGATAAATCTCTTTTACCTTCCAGGTTAAAGAACAGAGGTAATTTTTTTTATTATTGCATCAAGTATGACCTAAAATAAAAAATACAAGTGAAACCTCTTTGAAACAACCAGCCAAAATTGCATTAAAAAGTGGTCTTCTAGGGGGTGGTCTCAAAAAAGATGATTAATATGGAAAACTGAAAATCTTCCAAGTATTTCCTATTACAGAGGTAGAAACAGAGTCCTTCAAGGTTGAAACCAATCAGGTGAGGAGGAGTGGGGTGCAACGCGCACAGTCCAACAGTCAAAGTAATAATTTCGGAAATGTTATTGATATACAGGCACGACACCTATTACAGAGGTGACAGGGCCACTATAACATGTAAATGACTTGCCTACATTTGTGCATTCAATGAAGCGAGACCTAAGCCGAAAAACTCTTGTAAAGAATTCCTTACTACCCCGAGCGATGTCCATGCACATCCAGTGTATCTGTGACCAAGGAAGAGTTTAGTCATTATTAGTCTAATTTGTAGTAAAGTGATCTAAGCAGATATATTGGATTGGTCTTCTTGATCAGTCCGAACCCGGGCGTTCACGATAAATGATGAATGAGCAAATCCAACAGGTTTGCCTATTCCCCATCTTGACTGATTCATCTTACTGCCAGTGTTTCAGTTAGTCAATTATTTGCACCGTTTCACTGAAAGCAAGTAAAAAAACAGGAAATCAGTTTGTCCGGTCATTCTTAATGCTACAGATTCAATTTGGAACGCAGCAATATTCATATGGGGCTGGTTAAAATGATCCTCCAAGACTTTGAGTCTAAAACAAGGGTCTGCTGGCTGGAAGATTTGCACTGTATACTTTCAGATCATACTATGATGTGATCCCAGAATATTTACATATAAAATTGAATGTTAAGCTAGTATGCTGACTCATATAAAGGTCCATATTTGTAATAGCCAAAATGGGTCAAAAAATTCTGTTCCCCCTGGACCCAGTTCAGGTGGTGGGTGACAGAAGGATACTGTCTGTGGTGAGCTCCATGCGGGAGAATAACTCCCATCCCATGTATGAGACCATGACAACACTGGGCAGTACTGTCAGTGACCGACTGCCTCACCCCAAGTGTGAGAAGGAGCTACCGGAGATCCTTCCTCCCAACCGCAGTCAGGCTGTATAATCAACATCAGGCTAAGCGGAGATCACTCTGCACCGAGAACTAAATGATCCTGAGTCTTTCTTTTTCTTTTAGTTGCTGACTCCTAGTATCTTTTCTATCTTCTATTCTGTGCCTGTATGTGTTCTTTTTCTTATAATATATTATTGTATTATCCATCCTGCTATAACACACTATTAAAGGATTATCTTATCTTATCTTAATAGGAATGCTGAAGGAACACAGTGGACTCATAGTCTGGTATAGTCAGGTATATTCATGAGGACAGTACTCCCCCTCTTCTCTCCTACCTAGACTGACTTGTACACAATACACAATCACTACTCTGAGGGAAAGGAGCACTTTCCCCATGAATACACCGGACTCATATGTCTGCTGCATTCTTTTAGCGCTCCTATTAGCCCAAGGGCACACAATTTGCTACTACGAGTGTATACCTGTAACTGTAACATACTGCTCATACAAAGGACATCTTACACACCCAATTTAACACTTGAGGTCCAGCTGAAGTACACGCAATGTATCGTCCAGACTCATATTACAAAGCAGTCAATGTCATCTTGCATTATTCTTTGGAATGCCCTGAACAAAAAACAGGGCACATGGCAAAACGGGAGAACAGCAGAGCAGGGCAGATGGCGGCCATCATGATAATTGCAATTATAATTCATTTAGCAAAACAATAAGTTACATGGTACCTAAATTGACATTGTACAAATCCAGCACAACAGTCAGTTGGCAGCATGCTAATGAGATAAAATTCATTCACATCTAAATTATTGTGTCACATCCTATTAACATTCAACTTTCTCTTAAAGTCCATTTTGCTATAAAAAGGCTTATTGCTTTTGCTAAGTGATTGCGATACGCTCGGCATGAGCTATAGATAGGACGGAAAGCGCTGGGAAAAGGATGTAAAAACAATTATTTAGGATCCATTAAGAATAATCAAAAAGCAAATTAAGAAATGTGAATGATGCTTAAAATTAGTCTGCAATTGAGAAAAAAGGACTGCTGCTAATAGGGATGCGCCAGATCCAAAATTAAGACACCATCAAGTATCAGAGCAAGAAGTTTTACGAAGTACATTAATAAGTAACACACTGGCCAAGTCTATACTGCATATGATATGGATTCATTATCTACTAGGTAACTGGGACTTAAAGGAATACTAAACCTAGAAAGGAAAGTAATAAAAACTTTCCCACGGTGCTTGTCCGTCTGTAGTATTATTTATATTTCTGAAATTTACTTATCTTGAGACAAATGCAAAGTCAGATCACTCGATCTTTCACAGTTAGTACGCTGACTCATATAAAGATCCATATTTCTAATAGCAAATCAATTCTGTGCCCTTTGGTACTGATAGTCTCTTCTCTCCTACCTAGTACACAATACACAATCACTACCACCGCTGTCCACCAGGTCCATATAGAACGGCAACCTTTGCAAATCCTAGCAGGGTTACATTTTGTTGAACATCCAGTTTTGATCATTTTAATTCTACTACATACTACATACAGTCCTATGAAAAAGTTTGGGCACCCCTATTAATCTTAATCATTTTTAGTTCTAAATATTTTGGTGTTTGCAACAGCCATTTCAGTTTGATATATCTAATAACTGATGGACACAGTAATATTTCAGGATTGAAATGAGGTTTATTGTACTAACAGAAAATGTGCAATATGCATTAAACCAAAATTTGACCGATGCAAAAGTATGGGCACCTCAACAGAAAAGTGACATTAATATTTAGTAGATCCTCCTTTTGCAAAGATAACAGCCTCTAGTCGCTTCCTGTAGCTTTTAATCAGTTCCTGGATCCTGGATGAAGGGATTTTGGACCATTCCTCAAAACAATTCAAGTTCAGTTAAGTTAGATGGTCGCCGAGCATGGACAGCCCGCTTCAAATCATCCCACAGATGTTCAATGATATTCAGGTCTGGGGACTGGGATGGACATTCCAGAACATTGTAATTGTTCCTCTGCATGAATGCCTGAGTCGATTGAAGCGGTGTTTTGGATCATTGTCTTGCTGAAATATCCATCTCCATTGTAACTTCAACTTCGTCACTGATTCTTGGACATTATTCTCAAGAATCTGCTGATACTGAGTGGAATCCATGCGACCCTCAACTTTAACAAGATTCCCGGTGCTGGCATTGGCCACACAGCCCCAAAGCATGATGGAACCTCCACCAAATTTTGCAGTAGGTAGCAAGTGTTTTTCTTGGAATGCTGTTATTTTTTGGACGCCATGCATAATGCTTTTTAGTATGACCAAACAACTCAATCTTTGTTTAATCAGTCCACAGGACCTTCTTCCAAAATGAAGCTGGCTTGTCCAAATGTGCTTTTACATACCTCAGGCGACTCTGTTTGTGGCATGCTTGCAGAAACGGCTTCTTTCTCATCACTCTCCCATACAGCTTCTCCTTGTGCAAAGTGCGCTGTATTGTTGACCGATGCACAGTGACACCATCTGCAGCAAGATGATGCTGCAGCTCTTTGGAGGTGGTCTGTGGATTGTCCTTGACTGTTCTCACCATTTTTCTTCTCTGCCTTTCTGATATTTTTCTTGGCCTGCCACTTCTGGGCTTAACAAGAACTGTCCCTGTGGTCTTCTATTTCCTCACTATGTTCCTCACAGTGGAAATTGACAGGTTAAATCTCTGAGACAACTTTTTGTATCCTTCCCCTGAACAACTATGTTGAACAATCTTTGTTTTCAGATCATTTGAGAGTGGGCTGTCCATGCTCGGCGACCATCAAACTTAACTGAACTTGAATTGTTTTGTAAAGAGGAATGATCCAAAATACCTTCATCCAGGATCCAGGAACTGATTAAAAGCTACAGGAAGCAACTAGAGGCAAAAGGAGGATCTACTAAATATTAATGTCACTTTTCTGTTGAGGTGCCCATACTTTTACACCGGTCAAATTTTGGTTTAATGCATATTGCACATTTTCTGTTAATACAATAAACCTCATTTCAATCCAGAAATATTACTGTGTCCATCAGTTATTAGATATATCAAACTGAAATGGCTGTTGCAAACACCAAAATATTTAGAACTAAAAATTATTAAGATTAATAGGGGTGCCCAAACTTTTTCATAGGACTGTACATAAAGGGGTTTTCTGGCACTCTCACCTTCATGATACGGCAAAATCAGAATGGCAGGCATCTAATATATGGAACCCCCCATTGATCAGTTGTGTGAAGTAGTCACAATGCAAGGGTATGCTGTTTCTGTTTTATAGGTCAGAGCTCATTGGCAAAATGATAGGCGTAACAGCTGAGACTAGACTCAGAACCCGGGAAGGGGGGTCTACGAGTCATTCTTACCACACTAAGGCTGGTTAAACTTCTTTGATCTCCTTCTGATTTCTTTTGATGACAGGCAGTCTGTGTATCAACAATGTATTACCTCTCCTCTGAGCAGCGCTGCACCTCCCATGAGGCGACCTGAAGCGAGCGCTTCAGGCAGCGCTATGTCAGGACCCCGGGGAGGGCGGCATTTTTGATTACCTAAGCCAGTCCAGGACAAGCTGTCCTGGACTGGATTAGCACCGAGCGGTGGTTTGGGGAGGCCACTGTAGCAGCGCTGCTCCAGCAGCCTCCTCTCACGCTCAGGCAGAGAGCAGGTCGTCTCCGTGCCTGCTCTCTGCCAGCGAACGGCGATAGGCCCCGCCCCCTTCGCTCGGCCACTCCCCTTCACTCCGCCCCCTCCTCCGGGGGGGGGCTTTCTGTGGTTCGCCTCGGGTGGCAAAAGGGGTAGGTTCACCCCTGCCTCTGAGATACATCAATGATATTTATCTGGCACAGCCTTCCACTGTCAGAAAGGAGAAAATTAACTTTTAAATGGAAAAATAGCAGTCAATGAGAGATTCTGATGGATAGATTGTGGACAAAAACAAGGCAC
The DNA here is from genome assembly GCF_031893055.1 of Leptodactylus fuscus. Classification (NCBI taxonomy): domain Eukaryota; kingdom Metazoa; phylum Chordata; class Amphibia; order Anura; family Leptodactylidae; genus Leptodactylus; species Leptodactylus fuscus. The sequence continues at coordinate 189,015,565 of NC_134268.1, forward strand.
AATTACAGTATGCGTGGACAGGGATAATGGGAAGCTTGTATGCACAGGATGGGGATGATGGGAAGCTTGTGTGCACCAACATGTTGTGAACAAGTCATCATGGAGGTCTCAGCCCAGATAGAGAAGGGAAGGAAATGTAAATGTTACTAAAATGTACAGGTGGGACATGGTGATGATTGCAAAGGGAAGTTGGACATGGGAGCACAAGCTGAGATTTTGTATCATTGAACTTGATATGGAATCAAAAGACCGTAATGCTTATATGAATGCTGCAGTTTGTGGGGCTGTTGAGTGACAGTCTCCCACCAATCTGATATTAAATATCTAGCGTAATGTCATCAATATCAGCATCCCAGGAAAATAGACCCTAAGTAGTAGAGATTGTAATGAGCAAATCTAAACACTATTATCATGGAGAGGAGAAAGAAGGTCAATGTTTGTATAACTTTCTTATCGCTATCAAGCAAAGGTCTTCAGTATTCCATGCCAAAACCAAATACAATTGAGGGAAAATGAGTCGCTTTTGCCAGCGTGAGCTATTAAAGCGCTTTAATTGACAAGAGTAATTTTCTCTGCCTGGCTGCATAGAAATATGATTTTCTTGTATGTGTTCTTCTGATAATTCTGCTTTTTCAAGATAGTTTCTTCGAAATGTTATCAAGACAAAAACATGCATATTAATTCACTTCTTCTGAAAATGTAATTAATACAACTTGCCTCCGCGACATCAGCTGGGATATAAAGTGCTTGAGCATACATCGAAATACATCAACTCCGCCTATCACGGACTAGGTCCTGCTTACTGTATTTACCACTAAGTATCTTTCCTATTAGCTTCTGCCAATCACCTAAAAGGTCAATTAAAGTTTTCTTGGTCGTCGGTGCATATTTTAATTACTTCTTATTAACCTATTACCATAATTCAGGCCTCATACATGTGCGGGCATACTGTGCTTTGTTTGTCTCCAAGTGAGGCACAATATTCAATGTGTACTATAGTATGATTAGTAATTAAATAAGTTATAAGGTTAGGCTGAAACAAAGAAACAAAAAAGACTGATGACAAAAAAAACCCAAAAAACTACTAGTCTAGTCTACCTAGAGTTGTAACTTAAAGTTCCTCGGACACAATGCAAAACTTGTAATGGGGTCCTACATACCATGTGCCCTTTAGAATAGTGGCATATTTATGTCTAGGGCCTGGTACCAACTGCTACCCTCAATAGCTATGACCCAAATCTAGAATGGTGTGGTTTAAATGTTGTGGATCCAATAGGTGGCGCTGCCATAGCTCTAGGAGTAATAGCTGTGTGGTCTTGCAGGGCACATCACAGCGTATATATACCGGAGCCTTGGCATTTTCAGGTGTTGCATTGTTGAAGTAGAGACAAACTATGCATCTCCTATATGTAACCCAAACCTGCCTGGTTTGGCATGTACAGTTAGGGCCAGAAATATTTGGACAGTGACACAAGTTTTGTTATTTTAGCTGTTTACTAACACATGTTCAGAAATACAATTATATATATAATATGGGCTGAAAGTGCACACTCCCAGCTGCAATATGAGAGTTTCCACATCCAAATCGGAGAAAGGGTTTAGGAATCATAGCTCTGTAATGCATAGCCTCCTCTTTTTCAAGGGACCAAAAGTAATTGGACAATGGACTCTAAGGGCTGCAATTAACTCTGAAGGTGTCTCCCTCGTAAACCTGTAATCAATGAAGTAGTTAAAAGGTCTGGGGTTGATTCCAGGTGTGTGGTTTTGCATTTGGAAGCTGTTGCTGTGACCAGACAACATGCGGTCAAAGGAACTCTCAATTGAGGTGAAGCAGAACATCCTGAGGCTGAAAAAAAAGAAAAAATCCATCAGAGAGATAGCAGACATGCTTGGAGTAGCAAAATCAACAGTTGGCTACATTCTAAGAAAAAAGGAATTGACTGGTGAGCTTGGGTACTCAAAAAGGCCTGGGCGTCCACGGATGACAACACTGGTGGATAATCGCCGCATACTTTCTTTGGTCAAGAAGAACCCGTTCACAACATCAACTGAAGTCCAGAACACTCTCAGTGAAGTAGGTGTATCTGTCTCTAAGTCAACAGTAAAGAGAAGACTCCATGAAAGTAAATACAAAGGGTTCACATCTAGATGCAAACTATTCATCAATTCCAAAAATAGACAGGCCAGAGTTAAATTTGCTGAAAAACACCTCAAGAAGCCAGCTCAGTTCTGGAAAAGTATTCTATGGACAGATGAGACAAAGATCAACCTGTACCAGAATGATGGGAAGAAAAAAGTTTGGAGAAGAAAGGGAACGGCACATGATCCAAGGCACACCACATCCTCTGTAAAACATGGTGGAGGCAACGTGATGGCATGGGCATGCATGGCTTTCAATGGCACTGGGTCACTTATGTTTATTGATGACATAACAGCAGACAAGAGTAGCCGGATGAATTCTGAAGTGTACCGGGATATACTTTCAGCCCAGATTCAGCCAAATGCTGCCAAGTTGATCGGACGGCGCTTCATAGTACAGATGGACAATGACCCCAAGCATACAGCCAAAGCTACCCAGGAGTTCATGAGTGCAAAAAAGTGGAACATTCTGCAATGGCCAAGTCAATCACCAGATCTTAACCCAATTGAGCATGCATTTCACTTGCTCAAATCCAGACTTAAGGCGGAAAGACCCACAAACAAGCAAGACCTGAAGGCTGCGGCTGTAAAGGCCTGGCAAAGCATTAAGAAGGAGGAAACCCAGCGTTTGGTGATGTCCATGGGTTCCAGACTTAAGGCAGTGATTGCCTCCAAAGGATTCGCAACAAAATATTGAAAATAAAAATATTTTGTTTGGGTTATGTTTATTTGTCCAATTACTTTTGAGCTCCTAAAATGTGGAGTGTTTGTAAAGAAATGTGTACAATTCCTACATTTTCTATCAGATATTTTTGTTCAACCCTTCAAATTAAACGTTACAATCTGCACTTGAATTCTGTTGTAGAGGTTTCATTTCAAATCCAATGTGGTGGCATGCAGAGCCCAACTCGCGAAAATTGTGTCACTGTCCAAATATTTCTGGCCCTAACTGTATACAGCAGGTGGTGCCTCGTACTAACAGTCACCGGAGGCAGCGCCACCTACTGGATCCCACATTCCAAGCAACACCTGTTCTTACAGTGTTTCCCCGAAAATTAGACAGTGTCTTATATTAAATTTTTGTCTTAAAGATATGCTATGTCTTATTTTCAGGGGATGTCTTACTTTATTTTTGTGTGCTGCTGCCACCGCTGCGCTACGCTGAGATATGCTCGCTGCGCAAAGACTGTATGAAGAAAAACATTGTAGCCGGCTGAGTGCGGTGCTCCGTGCGCACAAGGAAGCTGACTGCTTTGGTATTGTACATTGTATCCACTGTTCCGGCTGCTGTGGGATGAGCTGGAAAAGCGGACCTCCCCCCCCCCACAGTATACAATGCTTACTGTAGGGTATATACAGTGGCATCTCCCAGCTCATCCTACAGCAGCAGGAACAGTGGATACAACGTATCACAGCGGCCTCAGCAGCTGGCTGCAATGTTTTTCTTCATACAATCTTTGCGCAGAAAGATTATTATTATTGGGGGATGTTTGACTTTTGTGGGGTGCCTTATATTAGGCGATTCAACAAAACTTCTGCTATGTCTTACTTTCCGGGGATGACTTATTTTGGGGGAAACAGGGTACCTACTCCATCTTAGAATCTCCCTGAGGCTACCCTTATATTATTTCCATTTGATCTTAGGATAGTCATGTGTTCATCACAGACATGTTCTCATTCACTTATCATAGGTTTCGCAACCACATAAGCTTGAAATTTGTGCCAAGCCCCGAGCACTCTTACAGTAAAATATGTCCTGACATTAGTTCTGATCTTCGCCGAGAATTTTTACTCTTACGATCAGTAGTTTCTACCCTCGACCAGATATCGCAAACTAACCCATTCCTGATACAGTAATATGTCAGGCACAGCAATATGGAGTCACTGTCATGGCCGCCTCCTAGACTTCTCTACAGGACAGGGATCTTATTGAATAAATAACAGGAACCCATAAAACTATACATCATGTTCCCTCCAGACTGGTTTGCATTTTTCATGCTATGGTTGCCTTTAAATAAACACGGATTTTATTTAATTTTCTCATTGTGCACTTTCCAACATTTCTAAGAATCATTACTCGAGCTTTGCTTTATAGGTCTCAAAGATGAGAACATTAAATTTCCTGTAGTAAATAATGGAGCCTTAGAGGCAATGACGATACTACATCTAGATTTCTCTGCTGCAATATATTGGGAAGGGAGCAAAATTATTATACTACTTTAGAAAAAAACTAAAAGTGCTGCCTTATTTTATTATTTCATATCATGACTATGCACGTCCCAGGTATTACCATCAGGGGGAGCTAGCGGCTTTGTCTTCAGCAGGATCAGTTTACATACTATGGTTGTATATGGGGAAACACTATTCTGGCGCTGTGTATCTGGGGGCGCCATTTATCTGCTTCACCGCTGGCACATTACGTTTAAAGGATGCAACAAAAATGTTCTTTTTAAAGGATTACTCAAGATCAATATTTTTTTTTATGTAGATTGTGAGCCCCATATAGAGATCACAATGTACATTTTTTTTCCTATCAGTATGTGTTTGTAGAATGGGAGGAAATCCACGCAAATGCGGGGAGAACATACAAACTCCTTACAGATGTTGTCCCTGGTGGGATTCGAACCCAGGACTCCAGTGCTGCAAGGCTGCAGTGCTAACCACTGAGCCACCGTGTTGCCCCAATATTATTATAGTTTTCTAGCGTGAGGTTTAATAGAAATCTAGTCCAGTTCCTTACTATCGTAGATCTTCATTCTGGTACATGGGCGTACACAGGGGTCCGCAGCCAGATAGAGCTGGCCAGGTCGAAACCACTATGAGCCTGGTTCCCTCCTCGCTATACATACAGGACCCTTTACAATAAATGCCTCCCCAGGGGATATGACTAAAAATAAGAAATCATTATACTCACCTCTCCTGGGCTTCCATTTTTTATGTGATCCAGCTGTAATCAGTTTCCAAAAGGTTAAAAAATAAAAAATGTTAAATTTAATTGACCTTTAATTTTTAACCTGACCCATTGAACTTGGATTTTAATCTTTTTTTTTTTTTATCCAATAAAAATAGATCAATTGATTTCTAATTGGATCCGCGTGTCCATCCAAATGGCCAAAGATAGATAGCTTGCGATTATACTCATTCACACTCATTGTCATATGACATGACCCATTTTTGTCCATTTTCAGGAATCCAACCATAGACTCAAGCCTATAAGGGATCCATGAAAACAGCTGGGCCATAGATGTAACACAGATGTTGTATCTGTTTTTCATGGATGTTTTTTTACAGCATGCACGCCATGTAACCTAAGGAGTTAATAGTAATATACGGTAAACTGTACCGTGATGGTTTTAGTATAGCCCAAGATCAGCCCCTTGTGGCACAGACTACATATAGAGGCAGTTGTGCCTGGAAAATTATTTTAAGTGTTGACATCTATTGTGTATTTGGAGATTTACTGCCTGGAGCGATTTTCTCTGACAGCAAAAAAAAACGGAATTTTAAACAACTTCACATAGAAGGACTCGGGAGAGAGACCTACTACAGCTAATCTGTAGTATACCGGCGAACACTTGGGGCGGGGGCCATCTGATTTATAACCATTTGTTAATAGCTCTTTTTTCATGGACATCCATATACTGACTATAGAAGCTAGCGTTAATAAAAAGTGCACCTTGGAGTCACTTTATATATTATACAGGGGAACAGCATTCTCCACCGATATAATGTTAGTATTAGATTTGCTTTGTTTTCGAGGATGATCAATCTGATAACAGCCTGATGATTATAACCTATACATTATGTACGTGACATAGAGACCAGACCAGAAAGGCTCCATTCAAAAATTACATAACAGTATACCGTAAATCTAAAGTAGGGCTCCGACTTACAGAAGACGTCCAAGATTTATTAATTTATTTTGGCCAATAAGTGCTCATGTTATAAGAGCTAAATATACATTAAAATTGCTTTAATTGGAAAATTCGGCTTCCTACTTATTCCTTGCCTATACCAAACGGGACAGGTCTACAACCAGTACATGGCTGCCCCATCTTCATGTACACCCAGGGTGCCCCCTATAGTTCAGCCCAGCTGTGTTTTTTGATAAAATGTAACATGGCTCTGGAATATTTTCCATTCCACTGGGAATTCCAATATTTTTGACAGCAAGAAGAGTGTAGTTTGCAGGTCAGAAATAATAAAACCCTAAGGGAAACTTGATTTCGTTAGAAGTCTGTGGGATTTGTCATTCCTCGTTGGGATCTGTCAAGACTCTATTATAAAGAAATGTCACCAAACTAGCGCAAACACTACGTTCTGTATTACCCTCTGTTCACATCTCTGTAGGGGTTTTCTTTAATGTACCATAACACAGTGCCGAATCCGTTACACAATGAACACCAATAGTACCCATCAGATCCCACTGACTTATAATAGGGGGCACCTGATCCCACTGAGATGTGCACTGTTATGCCAAAGAATAATAAGGCTCATTACTAAGATATATTTTTCCTCCAATGCAAACAGTCTTAATTTGAGTGTGAATATTGAGTGATAATAGTCGCTATCAATAGGACCATCACCCCCATTTTTCAGAAATACATATAAAAAAAGTAAAAAGTTGAAAACAATTCTTAACCCTTTAAATGGCCACTTCTTTTTCAGACAATTTAATCTCATTTATCGGACGGTTGATTCTGGACCAGCATGTAATTCACTTTATTTATAGAGGTTGCTATTTTCTGCATTAAACAAACTCTCTATAGTTCCTGCCACGAGGTGTCTCCCTCCTTTATTTGCTGTTCACTACCTGCTTCTAGGGAAAGTCCATCCTTAGAAACCAACAAGCTCCAGAGAGAGACATGGGAAGTAAAGAGGGTCAGGTCTCTTTTTACAGCCTCTGTGTGCTTCCATAAAGCTCTCCCTGCCTGTACATTACATAGAGAGGACTCTGCAGCTCCCCACAGCTCACACTAAGTGTAAGGAAAGTCTGTGTACAGTACTTCTGACTCCCCGCTTGTGTAATTTCTGGTAGGGTGTCAGTCATAGACAGTAAGCAAGCTTTCCTGCTGGAGATCACATTTCAATGTCAGGGATCTTTTTAGCTGCATCATGACCTGGATTTGCAGTTCAGTGTCCGTTTTTCTCCTATATTATGGTCACTTGGGCTTTACCTAGCTTTTTATTTGCCATTTTACAGTTAATATTGGTAGAATTATGTGTAAAGAAACAGGTAGTAGCAATAATGGATAGGAGATGGGGTCTGAATACTCATGTCTCCGCCTCAGAGAGAAATGCAAAATGTGCTGCAATAATATTACATAGTAGATGAGGTTGGATGAAGACATCAGTCCATCAAGTCCAACCTATAACCCTACAATCCCCTACAGTGTTGAACCAGGGGAAGGCAAAAACCCCATGAGGCTTATAATAATGTGGCTATTAGTAATAGTAAAAGTAGTAATTATAGTAATAGGATCGCACGCAAGAAGACTTATACAGTCAGAGATCAGATTGTCCTGCAAGATGCCGCAAATATTTCAACTTTTTATAAAAACCATTCAACAGTTAAAAACTTTAATTCATGGTAATTTTTATTTTCCATTTTAGATAGAAAAGATACATTTACTACTTCGGCGTTCACTACATTTGAGCACATTATCTATCACAAATATTGTGACATACGGTAGCCACCGGATCCATGTCAGGGCTATAAACTTCATTGTTCGCTTTGAAAGCATGTAATTATTTTATGAGCCACTATTGTCAAGCGAACCATCTCACCACCACATTAATATAGATTCATCATTCACAAGCGCGTTTCTCTTCTTTGAGGCGAGCAGGTCTCGGCAGCACAGAGCATAGAGTCTGCCTGAGGCAACAAGGGAAGAATCTGCAGCATTGTACCTTGGCTTTGTTAAGTAGAGGAGATAAAGTAAATGTTGCAGTGCTTTATAGCAGTTACAGTCTCTACTACTGGAGAAATTATCTATATAACAGGTGACTGTTATTTTCTAACAATTTTGCCTGATATCTGTAGGAAATCTCTGGAGGATCGAACTGTGAAAGACTTAAAATATTTATTTTATTGTAAGAGTGGGATAAATTGGAATCTAATGGAACCTGTAAAATAGTAATTGTATCATATAATATTACAGTGCATCTTTAGGAGTATTGTAATACACATCAATGAAGATGTTCCCTTGGCAAGTATGACATGTCCTTACTGTAACCTTCTTGGGTGAACAGATCCCATGATGTGTCATGAGATGACCAGCTTTTTAAAACCATGATACACTGTCATGTGATGTCTACTCTTTGTGTTTCCATATGGAGTCACCCAAGGGTTCTGATATGCATTACAGGCTGGCAGGAGTTTTGCTACATGGAGTCACCCAGGGGTTCAGATACGTATTGCAGGCTGGCAGAGGTTTTACTACATGGTGTTTTATTAGAATTCAAGGACACGTCTGTATGTAATACTGTATTTGTATGAATTCTGACATTTCTTATACAGTAAGGTCTAACTGTGATGTCAACCTGGTACAATAAAAGGGATTTACATACACTATGAGGGGGTGCTGACTGGCTTATGTCATGTGACTTGTATTTGGGGCTCACTGTGTTCTCTGCTGGGTGTTATTAGTAGTGGGCACGGTTGGCAGAATGGCTGAAAGCCCCTGTATAGAAATAGCACATACATCTTCTGATCCCCTACAGCTACTTTGATAAGAATATACACTCACCGGCCACTTTATTAGGTACACCATGCTAGTAACGGGTTGGACCCCCTTTTGCCTTCAGAACTGCCTCAATTCTTCGTGGCATAGATACAATAAGGTGCTGGAAGCATTCCTCAGAGATTTTGGTCCATATTGACATGATGGCATCACACAGTTGCCGCAGATTTGTCGGCTGCACATCCATGATGCGAATCTCCCGTTCCACCACATCCCAAAGATGCTCTATTGGATTGAGATCTGGTGACTGTGGAGGCCATTGGAGTACAGTGAACTCATTGTCATGTTCAAGAAACCAGTCTGAGATGATTCCAGCTTTATGACATGGCGCATTATCCTGCTGAAAGTAGCCATCAGATGTTGGGTACATTGTGGTCATAAAGGGATGGACATGGTCAGCAACAATACTCAGGTAGGCTTTGGCGTTGCAACGATGCTCAATTGGTACCAAGGGGCCCAAAGAGTGCCAAGAAAATATTCCCCACACCATGACACCACCACCACCAGCCTGAACCGTTGATACAAGGCAAGATGGATCCATGCTTTCATGATGTTGACGCCAAATTCTGACCCTACCATCCGAATGTCGCAGCAGAAATCGAGACTCATCAGACCAGGCAACGTTTTTCCAATCTTCAATTGTCCAATTTCGATGAGCTTGTGCAAATTGTAGCCTCAGTTTCCTGTTCTTAGCTGAAAGGAGTGGCACCCGGTGTGGTCTTCTGCTGCTGTAGCCCATCTGCCTCAAAGTTCGACGTACTGTGCGTTCAGAGATGCTCTTCTGGCTACCTTGGTTGTAACGGGAGGCTATTTGAGTCACTGTTGCCTTTCTATCAGCTCGAACCAGTCTGGCCATTCTCCTCTGACCTCTGGCATCAACAACGCATTTCCGCCCACAGAACTGCTGCTCACTGGATGTTTTTTTCTTTTTCGGACCATTCTCTGTAAACCCTAGAGATGGTTGTGCGTGAAAATCCCAGTAGATCAGCAGTTTCTGAAATACTCAGACCAGCCCTTCTGGCACCAACAACCATGCCACGTTCAAAGGCACTCAAATCACCTTTCTTCCCCATACTGATGCTCGGTTTGAACTGCAGGAGATTGTCTTGACCATGTCTACATGCCTAAATGCACTGAGTTGCCGCCATGTGATTGGCTGATTAGAAATTAAGTGTTAACGAGCAGTTGGACAGGTGTACCTAATAAAGTGGCCGGTGAGTGTATACCTGCTGTATTTCTGGGCAATCACTTCTTAGTTGTCCTGATCCCTACAAAGGGGCATGGGATAACATAGGATAACAGGAAAGCGGGTGTGCCTTAGAGGGAGAGTGGCTGTGGCTTAATATGCAACACAAATCTATGCCAGTTCCTTGTTGGTATAGATTTCTTGCACCATTTATATCAGAAAACTGGTATTAGTGAATATAAATGTGGTAGGGCCAGTGGTCCTCACCCACTGTACATCCATCATGCCCCCTTTGATAAAAGTAACATTGAGGGTTCAATACCTAAAAATGTGTTTTTTTATGTGCAAAAATCTTCCAGGGCTTGTAATGCAAGTTGTATACCCGCTAAACCATGATACATCCTCTCCAATGCATGCCAGAACTGCACCGAAATTCTGGCACAAAGTAAGCCAACTAATAAGCAGACTTAGACTAGAAAGTCTAAGGGCTAGTTCACACGGGGACATGGACGCTGATTTTGACAGCGGATTTCGCGGCCAAATCAGCGTCCATACAATGTATCCCTATGTGAACTGCTCGCTTTTTTTTTTCTGCTAGCGAGCTAGCAGAAAAAGAAGCGACATGACCTATCTTTCGGGCGGAAGCCGCTCGCGATGAGCCGCGGCTTCCGCCCAGCCGCAGCGCCCTCCATGTCGGCTCATTCATTTGAGCCGACAGCGGAGGTGAATGCCGCGACCACGATGGTCGCGGTGGGAGCAGTTCACATAGTGTGGACATTGTATGGACGCTGATTTGGCCGCAAAATCTGCTGTCAAAATCAGCGTCCATGTCCCCGTGTGAACTAGCCCTAAGGATGCACCACATATATCATTCAGTGCACTGTCAGCTGTGCCCCAGGGCTGGAGATATAGGTGTGTAGTAAGCAAGGGGGTGCACGATAGCGGTGGTAGTCCAGGGCTGATGGGGGTAGTAGTCACGGGTCTTAGAGGAATACAACCCTGTTCCCCTGTCATATACATGGACCTTTCCTTTCAGCTGTTACTTTTCTACAGTGTACAGGCTGGAATGACTTCTGTGACAAAGAGTTCAGTAACAACGGTTTTGAAGAACTTTACTTGAAAAATCTCTTGTGCATGCAAAGTACAGATATCAGTCTCTTTAGTAGCAAATAGCAGTATAGCTTTTACACTTATCACATGTAATTGCAGAACTTCAGTCACAGTCCCATATCCTCTACAATAGCAGGTATACGGATTCTGAGTAGGAAATGGTTAATTGGTACACAGTCCAGTGCAGCTTTAGCTCTACCTTAGGAGATGTAACACAGCTTGGCTATACTGTGCAATGTGGTGCAAGAGAGTACTTACAGAGTAGGTGCTAGAGCAATGTCCTAATGCAGGGTGATAAAGCGGTGAATTCAACGACGTGGAAGCCGCTTAGGTTAGATCCAGTTGGGGAACCCATGAGAAGTGTGGATCCAGGCAGAGGACTTCTTTATCCAACAGGTTATTCCTCTGACTTAGGCCAATAGAACAGGAATAGACTTTTAGATGATCTCCCAGGTGTGGGCTGGCAGGAATTCAGTAGTTGGGATGGACTGGTAGCTGGATATAGCCCATGTGAGGTTCTGACCAGCCTGGAGCAATGCTGGCAGACATGTGGACTGGCTGGAAGCCAAGCTTAGACTCCATTCTGCAATCACCTCTTCCTGTGAACGCAGGGGCTGGACCAGGGACAAGTCTTAGCTCGCCCCAGAAGCAGCTTGTGCTCCTATAGGCTGAAAGCAAAACATGCGACTGAAGGTGCAAAATGCTAAAACATGTGGGTTTGCAAAGTTTAGGCAAGGTGCAAAGCTAGTTAACCTCTACACTGCTGCAGACAATCCTCAGTGTATGCTAAGAAATGCAGTAGAATATACAGCACACAAATGATGTCATGATGTGACATGAAAATGATGTCATGGCTGACATCAGACACTACCACCTGACAATATAAGAGACAATACGGTGACAAAATGACTTTTTAACCCTTTTCTTGCCAAGGATGTATTTAATTTAACGTAATTTTAAACAAACAAAAATAATTGAATAGATTGGTACAAAAAAAGAAAAAAAGTGCACTAAAATTTAACCTTTATTAATGTTCATTAACAGCTAGCTATCCATATGATAAAAATGGTAGAAAAAGGGCTAAATTGCATGTGTGACAAACAAGCTGCTATGCTAAATTAGTGGTTTAGGAAATATCTTGGGTACTAGGTAACCTCCTATCACTTTGGTGAATCCATTGCCTGGATCCTAGTTCCTAATTCCATAGAAGGAGATCCCCTTTCACCCATAGAACTCCAATACACCACACAAACTACTAGCACCGAGTCCAATACAGCAGACCCCGTGCTATACGCAGATGTACTCAAGCCAGAGTATTGATTAGCTGGCTAGAGCCGCATTGTCACATGTAGGTACTGACACATAGGCCTAAACTACTCCGCCTAACGCGTTTCCCCAGCTACTCCGGATCATCAGAGGTATTGGATGGTTAACTAAAACCCCCAGCGTACCCAATTCATGGGTTAACACCGGAAAAGAAAAGAGATGCGCTGTATGTGTTGAGCGCTCAGTCGGCTGTGATGTTTAGCCCCCGCCTGTTGAGTCCCTGGACTGTCAGGAACGCCCCTCTGACAGTGAGCAGACATCAGTAACGGAACATACACTCACCGGCCACTTTATTAGGTACACCATGCTAGTAACGGGTTGGACCCCCTTTTGCCTTCAGAACTGCCTCAATTCTTCGTGGCATAGATTCAACAAGGTGCTGGAAGCATTCCTCAGAGATTTTGGTCCATATTGACATGATGGCATCACACAGTTGCCGCAGATTTGTCGGCTGCACATCCATGATGCGAATCTCCCGTTCCACCACATCCCAAAGATGCTCTATTGGATTGAGATCTGGTGACTGTGGAGGCCATTGGAGTACAGTGAACTCATTGTCATGTTCAAGAAACCAGTCTGAGATGATTCCAGCTTTATGACATGGCGCATTATCCTGCTGAAAGTAGCCATCAGATGTTGGGTACATTGTGGTCATAAAGGGATGGACATGGTCAGCAACAATACTCAGGTAGGCTTTTTCGTTGCAACGATGCTCAATTGGTACCAAGGGGCCCAAAGAGTGCCAAGAAGATATTCCCCACACCATGACACCACCACCACCAGCCTGAACCGTTGATACAAGGCAGGATGGATCCATGCTTTCATGTTGTTGACGCCAAATTCTGAACCTACCATCCGAATGTCGCAGCAGAAATCGAGACTCATCAGACCAGGCAACGTTTTTCCAATCTTCAATTGTCCAATTTCGATGAGCTTGTGCAAATTGTAGCCTCAGTTTCCTGTTCTTAGCTGAAAGGAGTGGCACCCGGTGTGGTCTTCTGCTGCTGTAGCCTATCTGCCTCAAAGTTCGACGTACTGTGCGTTCAGAGATGCTCTTCTGGCTACCTTGGTTGTAACGGGAGGCTATTTGAGTCACTGTTGCCTTTCTATCAGCTCGAACCAGTCTGGCCATTCTCCTCTGACCTCTGGCATCAACAACGCATTTCCGCCCACAGAACTGCTGCTCACTGGATGTTTTTTTCTTTTTCGGACCATTCTCTGTAAACCCTAGAGATGGTTGTGCGTGAAAATCCCAGTAGATCAGCAGTTTCTGAAATACTCAGACCAGCCCTTCTGGCACCAACAACCATGCCACGTTCAAAGGCACTCAAATCACCTTTCTTCCCCATACTGATGCTTGGTTTGAACTGCAGGAGATTGTCTTGACCATGTCTACATGCCTAAATGCACTGAGTTGCCGCCATGTGATTGGCTGATTAGAAATTAAGTGTTAACGAGCAGTTGGACAGGTGTACCTAATAAAGTGGCCGGTGAGTGTATATATTTCCAGCCCTGGAGCACATAACGGGAAAGCTGACGGTGCACTGAAAACCGCATGTGCCTAAGGACACGAAAGGTCCTATTTAAGTTAAGTTCCCATGATATTAGGCTACTGTGGATAGTACCATTATGAGGAAGTATTGTAGATAGAGAGCGCTGTGACTGGCAGTGTTATGGAGCAAAGATGTGGGAGTGCTATGGATGACATTGGTTGCACACACTGTGCAAACAGGAGATATCACTGCACAGCATCTTTTGGGGGCTGTGGGGGAGGTAGGCTCAGCGGTAGCAGCAGCGGACCCAGACAGTCAGAGACAGACACCAAAATCAGTTTAAACAGGGTTTTAGCCCTGTGTGTTTATTTTGCACAAAAGGTGTTGACAAACAAAAAAACACGCATTTACTTCAGGCAAAAACAGAAACACAAATACCTGCCCGGCTAGGCGACTAACTACACCAATGAACTCTGTCTATACGTGTGGCTTGCTTCAACCACACGGACAAAAGAAAATCAACAAAATAGAAGTTTGTGGAGCACCCACTGGTCTCACCAGATATCAGGTTTGAAGGACAGGACCTGGCTCCACCACTCTCCCCCAGGAACTGCCCAGGACTGAAGTCTGGAGAGGCTTTAAAGGCCTGTGATTAGGCCTAACTGTTCCCACCTGTGCACACAAGCTCCTTCCTGCAGTGGGATGAGAAGAGTTAACTGACAGATGCCTTGCTACAGCTATTGAAGCCCTCACTCACCACACATATGAGAGGACTCTGGGGGAGATATAGCGGCCTTCCAGGACTTTTCCTGTCACTTTCTTACAGGGCATAATACAGTATAATTTTCCCAAATTGCTGCACAATCTCTTCTAGGTATCTTATTACCTAAATATTACCAGCTGCTAAAAACTCTAATAATAAAAACCTTAGCCTAGACCACCCTTGTGAATAGTTGAACAACCCTTTCTCCAGATTATCTTCAAACCATTCGCAGAAGTGTTAGATATTCAGGATTAAGTCACCAATCTATTAATTATTATATATGAGGACTGGTGAAGTTTTATGTTCCTGAGTTGCCAGTGATATCTAGATATTCTCCTTTAACAGATTTCATTGGGGGGGGGGGGGGGGGGGTTGTTTTCCGGTTATTTTTTGTTTTTCTTTACTACCCTGCAGTGAGAACAAAACATTACACCACGCATGGAAATCAATGGGTCTCCATTGATTTCAATAGATCCCTGTGGCCCTCTAAAGCCTTCAACCAGGCTGGAGGTGGCTCTTAGTCTTAACTAAAAGAGATAGGATCATCAATTCAGACTGGAGGACAGACATCAGTTTGATTCTATCAGGCCGGAAAGTTTAATTTTATAGACTCCATGATCTTATTGGATTGTTCCCTTGTTTGTGAGTTTTCCTTTTCATTTAGTTCTACAAAAAATGGGTAGAAATACCGAGAGGGAAACTTCCTTTGGCTTTCTGCTCGGAGACAGGTGACTTTACACAGCTGAGTGAGGGGGCAGTGAGCTCTTCTTCATAATGGTGATCCATTGTTACGACTTCCCCTCCCGTCA
This sequence comes from Leptodactylus fuscus, assembly GCF_031893055.1. NCBI lineage: Eukaryota > Metazoa > Chordata > Amphibia > Anura > Leptodactylidae > Leptodactylus > Leptodactylus fuscus. The sequence continues at coordinate 189,031,134 of NC_134268.1, forward strand.
AGAAACAGAAATACAATTCTGCCGGTAGTCATGTTCAACCAAACCGGTTCTACATGTAGTGCTATACTGTGCCAGATTATATAGTGATAATCTGTTCTTAAACAATAAAGTCGAGTTTCTTGTGTATGCCTTGTGTATACCAGTTGCCACCTATGGTTTTTCTGCCATATTAATTTCGTTTGGCTTTTTGGAGATTGAAGGGGACACAGTCTAGTCACACTACTTGGAGTGCCTGATGTCTTAGGGGGCATTCACACGGAGTAACGCTGGGCGTGTATCACAGCCGTACACGCCGGCGTTACGGCAGACTGCCGAACACTTCCCATTCACTTCAATGGGAGCGCTCGTAAACGCCGCTGTTACGAGCGCTCCCATTGAAGTGAATGGGAAATGTTCGGCAGTCTGCCGTAACGCCGGCGTGTACGGCTGTGATACATGCCCAGCGTTACTCCGTGTGAATGCCCCCTTAGTGGTTACCACTGTTGATTTGTACTTGGGTCCTGGTTTCTAATCTGACCAATGAAGATCATATGTACAGATTTTATATGTTCTCCCCATGTTTTCATGTGGGTACTCTTGTTTACTCCAATATTCCAAACAGGAAAGATTTTACATTGTGACCCCTACTGGGAACACTGAGTGATGGCAATGGTGCAGATTTATTGATACCGTCTAAAGCCAAGGCCCCATGTGACGCAAACACCATAGCAAAAACTGCGGCATTTTAAAGTTACTGCATAGTGGATGGGATTCTAGGGAATCTTATTCACACATTGCATAAAAATATATGCAGTGGAGATGCTGTGATTTCCAAAACTGTCATATTTTTGGAAATTGCAGCATGTCGATTATACCTGTGGTTTTTCCTGCAGCACTTTTTTGCTGTGGCTCGCTACGCAGAGGCCTTAGTGTAAAATTTAAAACAAGACAATCTTAGGGTGCATGCACACTGAGTAACGCCGGGCATGTATCACAGCCGTACACGCCGGCATTACAGCAGACTGCCGAACACTTCCCATTCACTTCAATGGGAGCGCTCGTAACAGCGGCGTTTACGAGCGCTCCCATTGAAGTGAATGGGAAGTGTTCGGCAGCCCTGCTGTAACGCCGGCATGTACGGCTCTCATACACGCCCGGCGTTACGTAGTGTGCATGCACCCTTAGGGTGCATTCACACTAAGTATACGCTGAGCTGATTCTGAATGTAAAACACGTTCAGAATTAGCGCGTACAAAGCAGATCCCATTCATTTCAATGGGAGCCGGCATACGAGCGCTCCCCATTGAAATGAATGGGCTGCTTTTTTCCCAATTGGTTTCAATGTGATACGCGTATCGGGGAATACCTCCCGCCGACCGGGACCGCGGGACAGGACACCAAATTCGTGAATGTCCAGCGGAAATTGGGACGGTTGGGAGGTATGTACAAATGATCAAGGGACATAAATTTTAGTGAGGAGGGGTGAGGCCTGAGAGCTGCCAGGAGAGAAGTGATAGATGTGTCTGTAATCCTGTTGGGACTAGCATGCTACCTACACAGGAGAGCAGGTTCTGGTCGGTGGTCAGATCAGCGGTCATAATGAAAGGGTTTACAATATATGGAACTGAACTGGGGAGAACATTATTACTAAGCTAGCATTGTATGTGTCACTTCCCTCTGAATTGCCATGTTAAAGGGTATTCCCATCTAGGACAACTATTGAATTTCAATAGGACATACATCTATGTTGAGAATAGAGGCCCCTGACCCCCATCTCATAGCTAGATACAGTGAGCAGAGAGGCGGCTGTGCATGTCAGACCCTCTCACTATTCTCTTCTATGGAAGTTACAAGAATAGCTCAGCATGGAGACATATGCACTGTCACCTCTCCACTTACAGGGGTCACGCAACATCTATTCAACACCCCTTTAAATTTTTATAAACCTCTGGTCCGGAAAGGAAACCATAGCATTAGATGAGATACAGTATCAGGATGAGCAATGTCCTTATATATTTTATTGGACTTTCAAAAAGTTAAACCTACATTTTAATTTCTATTAATATAAAGAAGTAAGATGATGCCCATTGTTAGTACATGTATTCTCTATATTCACCTAGGATATGATCACGTCGCAGATTGGAAATTCCTGCAAATGAAAAACCTGTTCCATACAGTATATCTTAATAGAGCAGCTTCTGTATCATCTGTGCTTGAGATATTGAACTCATCCAGATATGTAATTTTTTATTTTCATGTTTTTCACAAGCCATCAAGTGGTGAGCGGGCATGTAAACAGATACTCCTGCTTGTTGTCTTCGATTTGCAAGCGCTTTGCAGCCAGAAGAGTTGTGTCTTATAATAAAAACCACTTCTGCTTTATTGTGACACTAATGCAACGTAAAAAGTGCTTAAAAGGAATATTAAGTGCACTTGATAAAAGAGGAAAATGATAGACTGAGCTTGCCCTCTGCTGGACAGTACAGATATCATTAGTGGTAAATGGCTGGAGCAGATGTGTGCACCAATTAGATACTAATACAAGAAGAACATAATACAGTCTTACCTCCACTGCCGGGTGTCATGTCTACAAACTTCCTAATAATGAAAAATAGCCGGCACCTCGTTTCTATTAATGTACTAATGCTATTAGGAGATTAATTTACAAACCATATGTTGACTCCTTACAAAACTAAATGCAGAAAATTGTCCTCATGAGGATATTTGTATTTTAAGGCTTCACTCTAGTTAACCTGGGAATATTTCATAGGATATTTGCATCCAATACTTTAGGCTAAACCCTTTATTCTAATCCTTTTCTATTACAGTGCTGTGCAAAAGGTTTAGGCAGATGGGGGGCAAAAAACTGCAAAGTGAGAGAATGCTGTCTAAAATAGAAGTGTTGTCGATTAATAAAATTAAGGGAGTGAACAAATCAATCAATCAACCAATCAATCAGTATTTGGTGTGACCCTAAGTCCTATAAGTGATGCTACGGCCCCTACAGAGCCCTCATCTCATCATCATCCAGTATGTCTGGGATTAAATGAAGAGAGAGACGGATTGGGGCGAGCCTATATCTACAGAAGATCTGTGCTTAGTTCTCTAAGGCCTCGTTCACATCTGCGTCGTTATTCCGTTCGGGGGAGTGTGCATGAGAACTCCCCTGAATGGACTACCGAACGCAACTGCAAGCGGTGCGCCAGTGAAAGCACACGGACCCCATAGATTATAATGGGGTCCATGTGCTCACCGCCAGATCTCTGCAGGGATCATGCAGACAGGAAAGTAGTTCACAATCTACTTTCCTGCCTGCATGATTTGTGCGGGCAGTGCACGGCCAGCACACGGACCCCATTATACTCTATGGGGTCTGCATGCTTTTCCTGCACAGCGCTTGCAGTTGCGTTCGGTATTCCGTTCGGGGGGGTCCCATGCGTACTCCCCGAATGGAATACCGAACGCAGATGTGAACAAAGTGTAAGATGTCCAGAACAACCTCCCTGCTGAATTCCTTCAAAGACTGTCTGCAAGTGTCAAGAAGAACTGATGGAAGGCAAAGGGCAAAGGTCACACCAAATACAGATAGGATTTAGATTTATCCTTGTTCATTTATTTCATTTTGTTAATTGACAAAAATAAACTAATTCTGTAAGCTTTAGGTTTTTTCCATACCATGCCTGAAACTTTTGCACAGTATTGTATACTGACTATAATTATACGTCTCATTGTGTAATATAGGAGGGTGATACAAAGTAGCTGGAAACATAATAAAGTACAAGACCGCTGACTAAAATAAAAGGCTATTTTAATATAATGTAACTAATTCGAGAAAATGGCAAATGCTTTAGCGTTGTTTGTTAGACTGTAAAAAGAAGATGCAAATACGTCTACTTGGTGGAAAACTTTCTTTTTGCACTAAAGAGCTTATTAGCATATTATTTTCCCAGAATCCTAAGCAGAACATCCATGGCCTGTAAGTTTCTGTAGCTTGTTATGTTATCTGTATTTATCTATGGATTTTCAGCCAACCACAGCTTTTTTGAGAAAAAAATACAAAAATGCTAGGAAAATGCCATTAAGGCAAAGGACTGACGTAGCGAGCCGCAGCCAAAAAGACCGTGGCACAAACGCATTTCAGTTTTTTCGGTAGTGATTTTCACAGAATGGCCACAGGGTTACTTGGGGCCACACGGTGGCTCAGTGGTTAGCACTACAGCCTTGCAGCGCTGGAGTCCTGGTGTTCAAATCCCGCCAAGGGCATAAAACCATCTGCAAGGAGTTTGTATGTTCTCCCCGTGTTTGCATGGATTTCCATCCCATATTCCAAAAAAGACATACTGATAGGGAAAAATGTACATTGTGAGCTCTATGTGGGGCTCACAATCTACATTTAAAAAAAAAAAAAAAAAAAGAAAGTCCACAGGGTTCTTCTCTGCCAACTTACTGACCTTAGTATATCTATATGGATAACGCCAGCATTTATGTAGGTATAGTGGACGTATTGCGATTTCTGCTGCAGATGTTTTTCTGCAATGTGTGAATAAGATTATCCAGAATCCCATATACTTTGCAGGTAGTGTAAAGCTAAGGCCCCACAGGACGATACGCAGTGCTAAATCGCTGTGGAAAAAAACGTGGTCTGAACTCACCGTGGTTCTTCCCACAGCGCTTTGAACAGAGAGTTCACAGAGTTTTCCTCTATGGACTTTCTGCTACCATTACATCTACAGGGAAGCCACCAGCGATTCCATAGATATAATTGACATGCTGCGATTTCCAAAACTGCGCCGGTTTTTTAAATCGCAGCATGTCTGCGCTGCAGTTTTAAACGCAAAGTAGACATGGGATTCAGATTCCCATCCAGTTTGCAGTAACTGTATAACGCCACAATTTTTCCTGCAGCATTGCTGCCACAGGAAAGTCGCGGCATTTCTGGCCCGTGGGGCCCCGGCCTCAATCTGAGTAAACTGTGTTCTAATTCTCCTACTCCTAGCTGTATTGTAAGCTCTGCAGCACTCCGTGCTCTGTATCATGCAGTTATAAATAACACGTCCATCTTCTACTTCCACCATCACTGATATGTCTTCTATTCCAGCCCACACAAATGTATATACTGTATATGACAACAGCACTATAAGATGTCCACCTACCACTCACTATTGGTTGAGAGGCTGCCAGACGGTGCCACATTAGATCACTGCTCTTGCCACTTAGACCCCTTCCATCTTTTACTGATCTGACATTACCCATCCTGAAGACTCATCCCCAGTGCACCAATGGGCTCAGTTACGTAACACTTAACAGAAGTTTTTCTCTAATTATAATAGTGACATACATAATAAAGGTATATTGTTTACCAGTATAATGTACTCTGTAACATGGTGGTAGACTTCCTTTAATAAATGCAGGAGAAAAAGATAATGGCATACTCTATTGGCTGCTATTACAGAGCTAGACTGCCCTATAAGCAAGCATGTAGTTTCTAGGACTTATCCAATCTGTAATCCAGTGCCACATGCACTACCATAGACGAGCACACAAAATACTTTAAGTTTCACATTACCCTGTGTGTTGCCAAACAACCTCCTGCATACAGCTGTGCTCTGCACAAAAGGGAAAATTGAGCTAGATATTAGTGTTGAGCGAATAGTATTCGAGACCTAGATTCAAATACCTCCGCTCCCAAAGGAATGCATGGGAGTGGCCAATCGTGAAGGGGTTAAGCGCCTATGCATTCCTATGGGGGCGAGGTATTCGAAACTAGGATACGAATACTATTCGTTCAACACTACTAGATATGTATCAATTCATCCAGACCATATAACATGTGGAATATGGGAATTTGGGTTACAGGGCCACAGGGGGTGACATTCCCCAAGACATATGCTTCCGCCTAACCACCTGGGCCAGGCTGGTTGCAAAAAGTACAACTACATCAGGAAAACTAGTTGTCCAGTGGGGCAATAGATCTACACACATATATACAGTATACAAAGATCATCTTTGACACAGTCAGGCATGCAGCTTAGTTCATCGAAGTGACCATGCTGCATTTAGTTGCAGTCGAGGTCTGGGTGGAGGGTTGCTTGGTTCAGTCTCCAAGGCACAGTAGGATGGCACCACTCTTACTCTGACCCTAGAGAAGAGTCATTTGCTTTCGTAATGCCGTACGTACCGTAATTTTATCATAACTTTGCCCTAGCCTGTACTCGATATAGATCATCATTAGCATCTTGTATGATATCGCTCTCATCTACATCGTTGACAGCATAGAGCATATGGCAACTAGTTATGAATCTGACAATTTTAGTTATTGCACAGGACGGATAACATCGCACTACAGATAAACAACCTTATCGATCTATCAATCTTCTGTTGGCGCTATCAGTAGAAATCCAGGCATCTGAACAAACAATACGCGAAAAGCTTTTATTTTCCCAAATATTTCTCCATTTATTATGTTTTCGCGCTGATCCGACATAAATCATCGAGATTGTAAAATTGTGGGTTTATTTATCGATAAAAACAGGTGTTTTTTATACGTCTGGAAATATGTCTCGGCTTCTCCATTTGCCAAGATAAACTGTGGTAATTCAGCGAAATGATGCAACTTCAGCAATTTATTTATTGACTCACTTGAAATTCTCATTTATCACACATTAATTTCTTATTCCAAAATAATTTGCTTTTATTCATGTGCGCTTTCTGTGCAGACTATTAAGATCAATTGCACATAAGTCATGGGATGATTGAGTAACTAATATATTTTTTATATTGCTTTAAAGCGGTCTCGAGCAATAAAGAAAATTGCAACAAATAAAACAAAGTGAGAATATTGGATAGAAATCACTTCCTACTGAATAATAGGCTCTGCTGTGATCATGAACATGTTTTGCGGCGTATTAGAAGTTATTTATAACATATGAGACACAATTCTTTTCACTTGCCTTCATCTTTGCCAGCATGTCTACATTTTATAGTGTAGGGGTCTATTGAGGAGCATAATATGCAGGCGGTACTGTACGAGTTGGCTGAACATGATGGGGAGGGGGATTCTGCTCAGGAATAGGGTCGAGTGATGGGATCGGAAAAGATCGTATTCTGATCGGCGATCGAGTAAATTTCACGATCGTGATTGGCTGGAAAATGATCAGAAATCGGATTTTAAAATCGATCCTGAAATCTCAAGATCGGCTCAACCCTGCTCAGGAATGATTTATTTATTATCGGTTGCTTATGTAGCAGTAACATACAGTCCTATGAAAAAGTTTGGGCACCCCTATTAATCTTAATCATTTTTAGTTCTAAATATTTTGGTGTTTGCAGCAGCCATTTCAGTTTGATATATCTAATAACTGATGGACACAGTAATATTTCAGGATTGAAATGAGGTTTATTGTACTAACAGAAAATGCGCAATATGCATTAAACCAAAATTTGACCGGTGCAAAAATATGGGCACCTCAACAGAAAAGTGACATTAATATTTAGTACATCCTCCTTTTGCAAAGATAACAGCCTCTAGTCGCTTCCTGTAGCTTTTAATCAGTTCCTGGATCCTGGATGAAGGTATTTTGGACCATTTCTTTCTACAAAACAATTCAAGTTCAGTTAAGTTAGATGGTCGCCGAACATGGACAGCCCGCTCTCAAATGATCTGAAAACAAAGATTGTTCAACATAGTTGTTCAGGGGAAGGATACAAAACGTTGTCTCAGAGATTTAACCTGTCAGTTTCCACTGTGAGGAACATAGTAAGGAAATGGAAGACCACAGGGACAGTTCTTGTTAAGCCCAGAAGTGGCAGGCCAAGAAAAATATCAGAAAGGCAGAGAAGAAGAATGGTGAGAACAGTCAAGGACAATCCACAGACCACCTCCAAAGAGCTGCAGCATCATCTTGCTGCAGATGGTGTCACTGTGCATCGGTCAACTATACAGCGCACTTTGCACAAATAGAAGCTGTATGGGAGAGTGATGAGAAAGAAGCCGTTTCTGCACGTACGCCACAAATAGAGTTGCCTGAGGTATGAAAAAGCACATTTGGACAAGGCAGCTTCATTTTGGAAACAAAAATTGAGTTGTTTGGTTATAAAAAAAAGGCGTTATGCATGGCGTCCAAAAAGAAACAGCATTCCAAGAAAAACACATGCTACCCACTGTAAAATTTGGTGGAGGTTCCATCATGCTTTGGGGCTGTGTGGCCAATGCCGGCATCGGGAATCTTGTTAAAGTTGAGGGTCGCATGGATTCCACTCAGTATCAGCAGATTCTTGAGAATAATGTTCAAGAATCAGTGACGAAGTTGAAGTTACACCGGGGATGGATATTTCAGCAAGACAATGATCCAAAACACCGCTCCAAATCCTCAGGCATTCATGCAGAGGAACAATTACAATGTTCTGGAATGGCCATCCCAGTCCCCAGACCTGAATATCATTGAACATCTGTGGGATGATTTGAAGCGGGCTGTCCATGCTCGGCGACCATCTAACTTAACTGAACTTGAATTGTTTGTCCAAAATACCTTTATCCAGGATCCAGGATCCAGGAACTGATTAAAAGCTACAGGAAGTGACTAGAGGCTGTTATCTTTGCAAAAGGAGGATCTACTAAATATTAATGTCACTTTTCTGTTGAGGTGCCCATACTTTTGCACCGGTCAAATTTTGGTTTAATGCATATTGCACATTTTCTGTTAGTACAATAAACCTCATTTCAATCCTGAAATATTACTGTGTCCATCAGTGATTAGATATATCAAACTGAAATGGCTGTTGCAAATACCAAAATATTTAGAACTAAAAATGATTAAGATTAATAGGGGTGCCCAAACTTTTTCATAGGACTGTATACCATGATCTCTCAAGTTACAATATAAGGTTAGGTTCACATTTCTAATCTTCAAGCCACACTTCACACTATGTGCTGTTGGACCCGAACGATGGAGAGCCCACCTACTAAAACAGGGGTTACCCACCAGCACCTATGGACCCCATAGACTATATGGAACCTGGCACAGAGTCCTCCATGCAGGACTTTTCTCCCCACCGATTTTTGTCAGAATCTACAATGGCGGGGGCCACACGGTGGCTCAGTGGTTAGCACTGCAGCCTTGCAGCGCTGGAGTCCTGGTGTTCAAATCCCGCCAAGGGCAAAAAACCATCTGCAAGGAGTTTGTATGTTCTCCCCGTGTTTGCATGGATTTCAATCCCATATTCCAAAGACATACTGATAGGGAAAAAATGTACATTGTGAGCTCTATGTGAGGCTGACAATCTACATTTAAAAAAAATAAAAAAAATCTACAATGGCGTCTCTTATGGAGTCTCCGACACAGATGTCAACGAAGCCTTAATTGGTTCCGAGATGACCAATGTAAGATGAAACTATGGATGAGTGAACCAGTTTGCAACGAGCCAGATTTGTTATGAAGTTACCAAAACTGTCCCCAAATTTGTCACCACTAGAGATGAGCGAACACTAAAATGTTCGAGGTTCGAAATTCGATTCGAACAGCCGCTCAATGTTCGTGTGTTCGAACGGGTTTCGAACCCCATTATAGTCTATGGGGAACAGATACTCGTTAAGGGGGAAACCCAAATCCGTGTCTGGAGGGTCACCAAGTCCACTATGACACCCCAGGAAATGATGCCAACACCTCTGGAATGACACTGGGACAGCAGGGGAAGCATGTCTGGGGGCATCTAACACACCAAAGACCCTCTATTACCCCAACATCACAGCCTAACAACTACACACTTTACACACTCAATACCACCTCTCTGACAGTAGGAAAACACCTTGAAACATGTGTATTTGGCACTTGCAGTGAGGAGAGCTTGTCACCAGCAGTGAATTTGGCCCTTGTAGTAAGTTGAGGTTGGCACCAACATTTGTTTTGAAAATCAGGGTGGATTGAGCCTCTAACCAGCAGAGTTTGGGCAAATTCATGGTGGAGGGAGCCTCTAAAAACCCCAGTTTGGACCAATTCATGGTGGAGGGAGCCTCTAACCAGCCCAGTTTGGGCAAATTCATGGTGGAGGGAGCCTCTAAAAAACCCAGTTTGGACCAATTCATGGTGGAGGGAGCCTCTAACCAGCCCAGTTTGGACCAATTCATGGTGGAGGGAGCCTCTAACCAGCCCAGTTTGGACCAATTCATGGTGGAGGGAGCCTCTAACCAGCCCAGTTTGGACCAATTAATGGTGGAGGGAGCCTCTAACCACCCCAGTTTGGACCAATTCATGGTGGAGGGAGCCTCTAAACAGCCCAGTTTGGGCAAATTCATGGTGGAGGGAGCCTCTAAAAAACCCAGTTTGGACCAATTCATGGTGGAGGGAGCCTCTAACCAGCCCAGTTTGGACCAATTAATGGTGGAGGGAGCCTCTAAACAGCCAAGTTTGGACCAATTCATGGTGGAGGGAGCCTCTAAAAACCCCAGTTTGGACCAATTCATGGTGGAGGGAGCCTCTAAACAGCCCAGTTTGGGCAAATTCATGGTGGAGGGAGCCTCTAACCAGCCCAGTTTGGACCAATTAATGGTGGAGGGAGCCTCTAACCAGCCCAGTTTGGACCAATTAATGGTGGAGGGAGCCTCTAACCAGCCCAGTTTGGACCAATTAATGGTGGAGGGAGCCTCTAACCACCCCAGTTTGGACCAATTCATGGTGGAGGGAGCCTCTAACCAGCCCAGTTTGGACCAATTCATGGTGGAGGGAGCCTCTAAAAAACCCAGTTTGGACCAATTCATGGTGGAGGGAGCCTCTAACCAGCCCAGTTTGGACCAATTAATGGTGGAGGAAGCCTCTAAACAGCCAAGTTTGGACCAATTCATGGTGGAGGGAGCCTCTAAAAACCCCAGTTTGGACCAATTCATGGTGGAGGGAGCCTCTAAACAGCCCAGTTTGGGCAAATTCATGGTGGAGGGAGCCTCTAAAAAACCCAGTTTGGACCAATTCATGGTGGAGGGAGCCTCTAACCAGCCCAGTTTGGACCAATTAATGGTGGAGGGAGCCTCTAACCAGCCCAGTTTGGACCAATTAATGGTGGAGGGAGCCTCTAACCACCCCAGTTTGGACCAATTAATGGTGGAGGGAGCCTCTAACCACCCCAGTTTGGACCAATTCATGGTGGAGGGAGCCTCTAAACAGCCAAGTTTGGACCAATTCATGGTGGAGGGAGCCTCTAAAAACCCCAGTTTGGACCAATTCATGGTGGAGGGAGCCTCTAACCAGCCCAGTTTGGGCAAATTCATGGTGGAGGGAGCCTCTAAACAGCCCAGTTTGGGCAAATTCATGGTGGAGGGAGCCTCTAAAAAACCCAGTTTGGACCAATTCATGGTGGAGGGAGCCTCTAAACAGCCAAGTTTGGACCAATTCATGGTGAAGGGAGCCTCTAAAAACCCGTTTGGACCAATTCATGGTGGAGGGAGCCTCTAACCAGCCCAGTTTGGGCAAATTCATGGTGGAGGGAGCCTCTAAACAGCCCAGTTTGGGCAAATTCATGGTGGAGGGAGCCTCTAACCAGCCCAGTTTGGACCAATTAATGGTGGAGGGAGCCTCTAACCAGCCCAGTTTGGACCAATTAATGGTAGAGGGAGCCTCTAACCACCCCAGTTTGGACCAATTCATGGTGGAGGGAGCCTCTAAACAGCCAAGTTTGGACCAATTCATGGTGGAGGGAGCCTCTAAAAACCCCAGTTTGGACCAATTCATGGTGGAGGGAGCCTCTAACCAGCCCAGTTTGGACCAATTAATGGTGGAGGGAGCCTCTAAACAGCCAAGTTTTGGGAAATTCATGGTGGAGGGAGCCTCTAACCAGCCCAGTTTGGACCAATTCATGGTGGAGGGAGCCTCTAAACAGCCCAGTTTGGGCAAATTCATGGTGGAGGGAGCCTCTAAAAAACCCAGTTTGGACCAATTCATGGTGGAGGGAGCCTCTAACCAGCCCAGTTTGGACCAATTAATGGTGGAGGGAGCCTCTAACCAGCCCAGTTTGGACCAATTAATGGTGGAGGGAGCCTCTAACCACCCCAGTTTGGACCAATTCATGGTGGAGGGAGCCTCTAAACAGCCAAGTTTGGACCAATTCATGGTGGAGGGAGCCTCTAAAAACCCCAGTTTGGACCAATTCATGGTGGAGGGAGCCTCTAACCAGCCCAGTTTGGGCAAATTCATGGTGGAGGGAGCCTCTAAACAGCCCAGTTTGGGCAAATTCATGGTGGAGGGAGCCTCTAAAAAACCCAGTTTGGACCAATTCATGGTGGAGGGAGCCTCTAACCAGCCCAGTTTGGACCAATTAATGGTGGAGGGAGCCTCTAAACAGCCAAGTTTGGACCAATTCATGGTGGAGGGAGCCTCTAAAAACCCCAGTTTGGACCAATTCATGGTGGAGGGAGCCTCTAACCAGCCCAGTTTGGGCAAATTCATGGTGGAGGGAGCCTCTAAACAGCCCAGTTTGGGCAAATTCATGGTGGAGGGAGCCTCTAACCAGCCCAGTTTGGACCAATTAATGGTGGAGGGAGCCTCTAACCAGCCCAGTTTGGACCAATTAATGGTGGAGGGAGCCTCTAACCAGCCCAGTTTGGACCAATTAATGGTGGAGGGAGCCTCTAACCAGCCCAGTTTGGACCAATTAATGGTGGAGGGAGCCTCTAACCAGCCCAGTTTGGACCAATTAATGGTGGAGGGAGCCTCTAACCACCCCAGTTTGGACCAATTCATGGTGGAGGGAGCCTCTAACCAGCCCAGTTTGGACCAATTCATGGTGGAGGGAGCCTCTAAAAAACCCAGTTTGGACCAATTCATGGTGGAGGGAGCCTCTAAACAGCCCAGTTTGGGCAAATTCATGGTGGAGGGAGCCTCTAAAAAACCCAGTTTGGACCAATTCATGGTGGAGGGAGCCTCTAACCAGCCCAGTTTGGACCAATTAATGTTGGAGGGAGCCTCTAAACAGCCAAGTTTGGACCAATTCATGGTGGAGGGAGCCTCTAAAAACCCCAGTTTGGACCAATTCATGGTGGAGGGAGCCTCTAACCAGCCCAGTTTGGACCAATTAATGGTGGAGGGAGCCTCTAACCAGCCCAGTTTGGACCAATTAATGGTGGAGGGAGCCTCTAACCACCCCAGTTTGGACCAATTCATGGTGGAGGGAGCCTCTAAACAGCCAAGTTTGGACCAATTCATGGTGAAGGGAGCCTCTAAAAACCCGTTTGGACCAATTCATGGTGGAGGGAGCCTCTAACCAGCCCAGTTTGGGCAAATTCATGGTGGAGGGAGCCTCTAAACAGCCCAGTTTGGGCAAATTCATGGTGGAGGGAGCCTCTAACCAGCCCAGTTTGGACCAATTAATGGTGGAGGGAGCCTCTAACCAGCCCAGTTTGGACCAATTAATGGTGGAGGGAGCCTCTAACCACCCCAGTTTGGACCAATTCATGGTGGAGGGAGCCTCTAAACAGCCAAGTTTGGACCAATTCATGGTGGAGGGAGCCTCTAAAAACCCCAGTTTGGACCAATTCATGGTGGAGGGAGCCTCTAACCAGCCCAGTTTGGACCAATTAATGGTGGAGGGAGCCTCTAAACAGCCAAGTTTTGGGAAATTCATGGTGGAGGGAGCCTCTAACCAGCCCAGTTTGGACCAATTCATGGTGGAGGGAGCCTCTAAACAGCCCAGTTTGGGCAAATTCATGGTGGAGGGAGCCTCTAACCAGCCCAGTTTGGGCAAATTCATGGTGGAGGGAGCCTCTAAACAGCCCAGTTTGGGCAAATTCATGGTGGAGGGAGCCTCTAACCAGCCCAGTTTGGACCAATTAATGGTGGAGGGAGCCTCTAAACAGCCAAGTTTTGGGAAATTCATGGTGGAGGGAGCCTCTAACCAGCCCAGTTTGGACCAATTCATGGTGGAGGGAGCCTCTAAACAGCCCAGTTTGGGCAAATTCATGGTGGAGGGAGCCTCTAAAAAACCCAGTTTGGACCAATTCATGGTGGAGGGAGCCTCTAACCAGCCCAGTTTGGACCAATTAATGGTGGAGGGAGCCTCTAACCAGCCCAGTTTGGACCAATTAATGGTGGAGGGAGCCTCTAACCACCCCAGTTTGGACCAATTCATGGTGGAGGGAGCCTCTAAACAGCCAAGTTTGGACCAATTCATGGTGGAGGGAGCCTCTAAAAACCCCAGTTTGGACCAATTCATGGTGGAGGGAGCCTCTAACCAGCCCAGTTTGGGCAAATTCATGGTGGAGGGAGCCTCTAAACAGCCCAGTTTGGGCAAATTCATGGTGGAGGGAGCCTCTAACCAGCCCAGTTTGGACCAATTAATGGTGGAGGGAGCCTCTAACCAGCCCAGTTTGGACCAATTAATGGTGGAGGGAGCCTCTAACCAGCCCAGTTTGGACCAATTAATGGTGGAGGGAGCCTCTAACCACCCCAGTTTGGACCAATTCATGGTGGAGGGAGCCTCTAACCAGCCCAGTTTGGACCAATTCATGGTGGAGGGAGCCTCTAAAAAACCCAGTTTGGACCAATTCATGGTGGAGGGAGCCTCTAAACAGCCCAGTTTGGGCAAATTCATGGTGGAGGGAGCCTCTAAACAGCCCAGTTTGGGCAAATTCATGGTGGAGGGAGCCTCTAACCAGCCCAGTTTGGACCAATTAATGGTGGAGGGAGCCTCTAACCAGCCCAGTTTGGACCAATTCATGGTGGAGGGAGCCTCTAAACAGCCCAGTTTGGGCAAATTCATGGTGGAAGGAGCCTCTAACCAGCAGAGTTGTGGGAAAGCAGGGTGGAGGGAGCCTCTAACCAGCAGAGTTGGTGGAAATCAGGGTGGAGGGAGCCTCTAACCAGCAGAGTTGGGGGAAATCATGTTGGAGGGAGCCTAGTATTAGCAGAATTGTGCAACGCTTATGGTGGATGAGTATGAGGATGCGGAGGAATTGGAGAGGTTGAGTACAGACATGGAGTTTCATGTTGGGGTGCTTTACACAGGTGGGCACAAAAATGAAGGCTCTATCCAGTGGTGGTTCATTTTTATCAAAGTGAGCCGGTCGGCACTCTCAGCTGACAGACGGGTGCGCTTGTCAGTGATGATGCCACCGGCTGCACTGAACACCCTCTCAGATAGGACGCTGGCGGCAGGACAGGACAGCACCTCCAAGGCATATAGGGCAAGTTCAAGCCACAGGTCCAACTTCGACACCCAATACGTGTAGGGCGTAGAGGGGTCGGAGAGGACAGGGCTGTGGTCGGAAAGGTATTCCCGCAACATGCGCCTATACTTCTCACGCCTGGTGACACTAGGACACTCCGTGGCGGCACTTTGGCGAGGGGGTGCCATCAAGGTGTCCCAGACCTTAGACAGTGTGCCCCTCGTTTGTGTGGACCGGTGAGAACTTGGTTGCCTACTGGAGGAACTGCCCTCCCTGCCGCCAACGTCACATGCTGGAAACATCTCCATCATATTCTGCACCAATTGCCTGTGGCAAGCATTGATGCGATTGGCCCTCCCCTCTACCGGAATAAAAGACAAGATGTTGTTTTTATACCGGGGGTCAAGGATAGCAAAGATCCAGTACTGGTTGTCCTCCATGATTTTGACAATACGCTTGTCGGTTGTAAAGCACCCCAACATGAACTCAGCCATGTCTGCCACAGTGTTAGTTGGCATGACTCCTCTGGCCCCACCGGAAAGTTCAATCTCCATTTCCTCCTCATCCTCCATGTCTACCCATCCGCGCTGCAACAATGGGACGATTCGAAGTTGCCCGGAAGCCTCCTGTATCACCATCACATCATCGGACAACTCTTCTTCCTCCTCCTCCTCCTCCTCCTCCTCCATTAAACGCAGTGAAGCGGACAGATGTGTGGACCTACTCTCCAGCTGTGACGGATCGGATGCTATCCCTAACTCCTCTGTGTGATCTGAGTTATCCCTGATGTCAATCAGGGATTCTCTCAGAACACACAAGAGCGGGATTGTAAGGCTCACCATCGCATCCTCAGAGCTCACCCTCCTTGTGGACTCCTCAAAGACCCGTAGGATGTCACAAAGGTCTCTCATCCATGGCCACTCATGGATGTGAAACTGAGGCAGCTGACTTTGTGGCACCCTAGGGTTTTGTAGCTGGTATTCCATCAAAGGTCTCTGCTGCTCAACCACTCTATTCAACATCTGAAACGTTGAGTTCCAGCGTGTGGGGACGTCGCACAAAAGCCGGTGTTGTGGCACATGCAGGCGTTGCTGGAGAGATTTTAAGCTAGCAGCGGCTACTGTCGACTTGCGAAAGTGGGCGCACATGCGCCGCACTTTCACCAGTAGCTCTGGAACATTGGGGTAGCTCTTTAGGAAACGTTGCACCACTAGGTTGAAGACGTGGGCCAGGCATGGAACATGTTGGAGTCCGGCAAGCTCCAGAGCTGCTACCAGGTTCCGGCCGTTATCACAAACGACCATGCCTGGGCCCAGGTGCAGCGGCTCAAACCATATTGCCGTCTCATCGAGGAGGGCATCCCTCACCTCGGAGGCAGTGTGCTGTCTGTCCCCCAAGCTGATCAGCTTCAGCACAGCCTGCTGACGTCTACCAACGCCAGTGCTGCAACGTTTCCAACTCGTAGCTGGGGTCAATCTAACAGCGGAGGAGGAGGCGGTGGCGGAGGAGGAGGCGGTAGAGGAGGAGGAGGAGGGGGGTGTTCTTCTCGTGTCCCTGCCAGGAATGTTAGGCGGGGAGACGAGGTACACCGGGCCAGTTTGGGAAGCAGTCCCAGCCTCAACTACATTCACCCAGTGTGCCGTCAGTGAAATGTAGCATCCCTGTCCGCATGCACTTGTCCACGCGTCGGTGGTCAAGTGGACCTTTGTGCAAAGCGCGGAACTAAGGGCCCGCCTGATGTTGAGTGACACGTGCTGGTGCAAGGCGGGGACGGCACACCGGGAGAAGTAGTGACGGCTAGGGACGGCATAGCGAGGTGCCGCAGTTGCCATCAGGTCCAGGAAGGCGGGAGTTTCAACAAGCCGGAACGCCAACATCTCCTGGGCCAGCAGTTTAGCGATGTTGGCGTTCAAGGCTTGCGCGTGTGGGTGGTTAGCAGTGTATTTCTGCCGCCGCTCCAATGTCTGAGAGATGGTGGGTTGTTGTAAAGAAACGCCTGATGGTGCCTTTGATGGTGCAGGAGAAGGAGATAAGACAGGACCAGGGGAGGATGAGGTAGAAGTCAACAAAGTGGCGGAGGCAGATGAAGTGGTGTCCTGGCTCGTCCTCTGGAGTGCATCGCCAGCACAGTCAGCAGTGGCAGTGGCAGAGGCAGAGGCAGTGGCAGAGGCAGTGGCAGTGGCGTGAACGGCAGGCGGCCTTTGTCCTGCCGTTGCTGCCTGCCACTGATTCCAGTGCTTGGATTCCAAATGACGGCGCATTGAAGTGGTGGACAGGTTGCTCTTCTCAGAGCCCCTAATCAATTTCGAGAGGCAAATTGTGCAGACAACACTATATCTGTCCTCGGCGCATTCCTTGAAAAAACTCCACACCTTCGAGAAACGTGCCCTCGAGGTGGGAGTTTTTCGGGGCTGGGTACGAACTGGAACATCTTGGGAGATTCCGGGTGTGGCCTGGCTTCGCCTAAGCTGCTGACCTCTGCCTCTGCCTCTAGCTACCCTTTTTGGTGCTGCACCTGCCTCAACATCCACACTACTTTCCCCGCTTGACATCCCCCCTGTCCAGGTCGGGTCAGTGTCCTCATCATCCACCACTTCCTCTTCCAACTCCTGTCTCATCTCCTCCTCCCGCACAATGCGCCGGTCAACTGGATGCCCTGACGGCAACTGCGTCACATCATCGTCGATGAGGGTGGGTTGCTGGTCATCCACCACCAAATCGAACGGAGATGGAGGAGACTCTAGTGTTTGAGCATCTGGACACAGATGCTCCTCTGTTAGGTTCGTGGAATCGTGACGTGGAGAGGCAGGTTGAGGGACAATGAAAGGAGCGGAGAACAGCTCTGGGGAGCAGGGACAGTTTGGGTTATTGTTCTGTAAAGCTTCGGAATTTTGGGAGGAAGGAAGATAAGACTGTTGGGTAATAGGAGGAGAGGAGGCAGAGTCTGACTGGCTGCTGGACAATGTGCTGTAAGCGTTCTCTGACAGCCATTGCAAGACCTGTTCCTGGTTCTCGGGCCTACTAAGGTTTGTACCCTGCAGTTTAGTTAATGTGGCAAGCAACCCTGGCACTGTGGAGTGGCGCAATGCTTGCTGCCCCACAGGAGTAGGCACGGGACGCCCTGTGGCTTCACTGCTACCTTGCTCCCCAGAACCATTCCCCCGACCTCGCCCACGGCCTCGTCCACGTCCCTTTCCGGGAGCCTTGCGCATTTTGAATTCCTAGTTAGAAATTGGCACTGTATACCAGTAGTAAAAATTGTGGGTGCACGTAACCCCAATATATTCTTTGAATTCCCAGTCAGACACTGGCACTATATGGCAGTAGCAAGAAATGAGGGTATTTGTATTCCCAATATACTCTTTGAATTCCCAGTCAGACAATGGCACTGTATACCAGTAGTAAAAATTGTGGGTGCACGTAACCCCAATATATTCTTTGAATTACCAGTCAGAAACTGGCACTATATGGCAGTAGCAAGAAATGAGGGTATTTGTATTCCCAATATACTCTTTGAATTCCCAGTCAGACAATGGCACTGTATACCAGTAGTAAAAATTGTGGGTGCACGTAACCCCAATATATTCTTTGAATTACCAGTCAGAAACTGGCACTATATGGCAGTAGCAAGAAATGAGGGTATTTATAACCCCAATATATTCTTTGAATTCCCAGTCAGACAATGGCACTGTATACCAGTAGTAAAAATTGTGGGTGCACGTAACCCCAATATATTCTTTGAATTCCCAGTCAGAAACTGGCACTATATGGCAGTAGCAAGAAATGAGGGTATTTGTATTCCCAATATACTCTTTGAATTCCCAGTCAGACAATGGCACTGTATACCAGTAGTAAAAATTGTGGGTGCACGTAACCCCAATATATTCTTTGAATTACCAGTCAGAAACTGGCACTATATGGCAGTAGCAAGAAATGAGGGTATTTGTATTCCCAATATATTCTTTGAATTCCCAGTCAGACAATGGCACTGTATACCAGTAGTAAAAATTGTGGGTGCACGTAACCCCAATATATTCTTTGAATTCCCAGTCAGACACTGGCACTATATGGCAGTAGCAAGAAATGAGGGTATTTGTATTCCCAATATACTCTTTGAATTCCCAGTCAGACAATGGCACTGTATACCAGTAGTAAAAATTGTGGGTGCACGTAACCCCAATATATTCTTTGAATTACCAGTCAGAAACTGGCACTATATGGCAGTAGCAAGAAATGAGGGTATTTGTATTCCCAATATACTCTTTGAATTCCCAGTCAGACAATGGCACTGTATACCAGTAGTAAAAATTGTGGGTGCACGTAACCCCAATATATTCTTTGAATTACCAGTCAAACTGGCACTATATGGCAGTAGCAAGAAATGAGGGTATTTATAACCCCAATATATTCTTTGAATTCCCAGTCAGACAATGGCACTGTATACCAGTAGTAAAAATTGTGGGTGCACGTAACCCCAATATATTCTTTGAATTCCCAGTCAGACACTGGCACTATATGGCAGTAGCAAGAAATGAGGGTATTTGTATTCCCAATATATTCTTTGAATTCCCAGTCAGACAATGGCACTGTATACCAGTAGTAAAAATTGTGGGTGCACGTAACCCCAATATATTCTTTGAATTCCCAGTCAGACACTGGCACTATATGGCAGTAGCAAGAAATGAGGGTATTTGTATTCCCAATATATTCTTTGAATTCCCAGTCAGACAATGGCACTGTATACCAGTAGTAAAAATTGTGGGTGTATATAGCCCCAATTCTATTGCTAGGGGACTTGCAGGGTATTTCTGGGGTGAAGGTGGGGGGGCACACCGTTGGAACGGGTATCGGGGTATATATCGGGTATACGGGAATACACTGACAGTGTATTCCATTCAGGATCCTGGGAAAGCTGGGTTGCGGCGATTGAGCCCGTCAGTGCCACGTTACACTGACAAGCTTCTCCCTGGAATTTAGCTCTTACAAGAGCTGTTGGTTGTCTTCTCCTTCCTATCCTAGCCTGTCCCTACCTACCCAGAATCTAAGCCCTAGCTAGCTGGACGGAAACCTCCGTCCTCGGTGAATTGCAAGCTCAGAATGACGCGAACCTGGGCGGCGCTGTTCTTTTAAATTAGAGGTCACATGTTTTCGGCAGCCAATGGGTTTTGCCTACTTTTTTCAACGTCACCGGTGTCGTAGTTCCTGTCCCACCTACCCTGCGCTGTTATTGGAGCAAAAAAGGCGCCAGGGAAGGTGGGAGGGGAATCGAGTAATGGCGCACTTTACCACGCGGTGTTCGATTCGATTCGAACATGCCGAACAGCCTAATATCCGATCGAACATGAGTTCGATAGAACACTGTTCGCTCATCTCTAGTCACCACCCATGAACCACTATTATACTGTGGGGCTTCACTCTAGCAGTTCCAGTTTGGCAACAAAATCACTTGGAAAGAATTCGATCAAATTTCACAAAATATTCAGAAGATGAATCTTGTAAGTTTTGCCCTACACTAACTGAAACTATTGTAACTTGAGACTGCAAAGCTAGATTCAGAACTGTGAATGATTCCCATTCGGGGATTCCGTCCCCCATTCCGCTTGAAAAATGTGCATTTTTAAGGTGGAAAGCCGACAGACCCTTATAGTCTATGGGGTCCATGGGTTTCTGCAGATAACTGCTTTTTAAGTGGATCGGGTTTCCGTTTTTCAGGTCTCCAAGCAGACCCGAAGAATGGAAACCCAGACGCAGGTGTGAAGCTAGCGAGGCACTATGAAAAATGAGTAACTGGTTTAAAATTTTACCAAAAATATGAAAAAAGTAAAGAATAATCATCATATGACTAATAGAGAATGAAATAACAAATCTATACATACAAAAGTCAGAAAGATTGACCTGAAGCTGGAGACTTATAGCTTTTTATCATGGAGTCTTCACCATTGAAGCACTGTGCATGCTGGCCGGCGGCCATAGTTTCGAGGCCATAATTGCACGCATGCGCAGTCGGCTCTACTAGTGTCTCACTGGCAGAGCCAACTGCGCAGGCGTCGGAGGTGACGCCGACGAAGAAAGACGAGGAAAGAAGGGGAGGATCTAGCAGAAGATGGAGGCGTTGCAGGATCCTGTCCTCGAGCAGCAGTGGGGACGCCCTCATCGCATTTTCAGCGCTGGGGCCCGCCCCCATCGCTGCGAGAGAACTAATTTGCATACCTGTAAAAAACGGAATTTCTAAGGAACAGCACGGCGGAGATCACAAATAGGTAAGAGACAAATAGCCTTTCTAAAGGCTATTCCGACGTCTTATCCACAGAAATAAGTTTTTTAATGGTAGAATCCCTTTAAGGTCACATATTGCAAAAACACAACAGAAAAATAAACCACTGAGTATCTCTGTGCCATCCGTGTAGACTTATATAAAAAATGTAGACTTATATGGGATAAGGCAGGAGAAATTGGAAAAGTAGCACAAGTGTTTTTGCTGTATTTTTTCCCGCAGCCTTTTTTATAGCTGCGACTCGCTATGTGTGGCCAGAATTGTAAGGAAAATCCTGACAAATCCCATACACTATAGTGTCCTTGTTCTTTCATAGTGTTACGGAGGTGTCCCTGTTTGGTTCTGTCTCAGTGCACATGTCTGCGGCACCTGATGTCTGCCTTACAGATGTACTATTTGATTCTGTCTAGATACTGACATATAACATATTCAAATTATCCATCTTCCCCAGAGGCCCGCTATTACAGGTGTAGCCGTCATCTGTTAAGCATTCGGTTGCAATGCTCTATCTTGCAGAGGACACATCTCATCATGGTTTAGAAAATCTGTCATTCTGTCAATCCAAGGTAGAATTTGTGAGCGGTGGAAATCACCAGTCCCTTGAATATGCTTAGCTGCAATTCCACACACAGCCCAAGGACAAGAGTGGCGCCGTTCCTTTCATCTTATATAACCCATTTGAGAGAATTTCTCCACCAACAATTACTAAATGTTAATACTTTTTATTGATAACACAGACTTAGACTAGACACATAAAGAGCGAGCACACAGCGTAATGGATAAGTTATAAACACATGGTCCATAAAAAATAAAAAAAGCTACAATTTTTGCAGTGGTTCTTACAAATACTCTGTGTGAACTTGCCTTAGTTGTCAGAAAAGTGACTATACAGTCCCTTGAAGCAGTGAGGTAGAAATAGGAACAAATGACTACTGTAGCAAACTATTGGCCCAGTCACATCGCTATGGGTAAGGGGCCCGGCTTGTGATGTATGTGCATGCTGCCCATCCCCTTTCCAGTACAGGCCTCCCAGGGGAGGGAAGTAAAAATAAACACTTGTACTCAGCTCTCCTGGGTGTTTGCGTGGAGAACAAGAACCAGAGGTTCGTGACAGGAGGAGGATCTGTGCTCACTGATGATGAAATGACACAAAAGCTGGAATATCCAATATGGAGTATTTTAATTGAGGTAGATAAAACAGCACGACGCATTTTGGGCCAACCCAGGCCCTTTCTCAAGTGCAAATGTGCAGGTCACGTCGGGCCAGATGCATCACCAGTGAGCGTGGATCCCCCTCCTGTCACGAACCTCTGGTTCTTGTTCTCCATGCATTTCTTCTCTGGTTATCCGTTGCACCAACAGATCTGCTGCCACTCTCACCTGGATTCTCTATCTCAAAGCTACTAAAGGGGTTGTGATAGAAACCCTGTGTCCTGTGCCTGGATCACAGCTCCCTCACCAAAATATTGTGCCTGCATGGAGTGGTCTATGGCTGTGTCATTCCCCATACAGTACTGTTCATAAACTGGCTATGGGGGTATTGGGGTATGTACAGTCATATAGGGGAGGAGGGTACAAGGAAAATACTAAGTAATGTGCAGCGCTGGTTGAAGGACAGCCTGCACATATATAAGGTGGATAGCCGCCACAAGATTAAAGACAGACCCCTAGTGATTGGTTGACAGTGGTTGAGAGTATTGCCCAGAGTCATAATGGGGTACACAGAGTTCTATGCTCCATATTACCTGTACATGTGGAGAGGGGCTGGGGGCCCACCTGACTCCGGGGCCCATCGGAGGAGTCACTTAGACTAGTCCAAGCCTGGTAGTGCCAGTTTCTATTTATACAAGGCTAGACTCATGAGACATCCTCTTTACATTTACATCCTTACTATTTTCTTCCATCATGTCCTATTGTCTTTAGATTTCACGTAGAATTCCAGTCTAATTTGCTGTGCTAATCAAACATGTAATGATATAGTTACCTTTAACCCCTTACACAAGCAGCATTTCCAATTCCCATGTTTTTTAGGTTTCATCATTTGCCCATTTTCTGTAAAACATAATGAAATATAGCTTTGTTTCAGCGCCTTACATAAACTTTTACTGGGATAATTAAAGCCTCTTCTATCTTGGCAAATTTTGTATGCAGATTCAATTCCACCAAGCAGGTGCACAATAAATGATCTTACATTTGTGCAGTATAACTTCAGAGCTTGATTCAGAGAAGCAGAAATTGTACTGTATCCGGATAGACATGGAAATTCAGTCATGAATTCATTTTGTAGTCATGGTGGGTAATTACATGTGTCACAGACAACTGCACGTGTCTACGGAGCCTGCAAATGTGGCAGATAATAGGAAAGCTACAGATGAGTGAATCGGTTTGGAACGAACAGGATTCGACCCCGATTTTCCAAAACTTTGGGGGTTTGTTATCTATGAATCGGAAGTGAAAATATTATACCCTGGAGTATCTTCGAACCCCAAGGGAGATGTAGAAACATAATGAGTTGTTCCCACACTCCATCACCTTTCCTGGGCATCCTCATAGTGTCCAGCACTCGCTCAGGGTCCTCTCAAAGTCTACTGATCAATGTTACCCTGAATCCTATAATTGGGCCTCAGAGTACATGGGGTGATTGGGATCAATTACATGGGGCACCTCAATGTCATGATGCCTGCATTAAAGGGATTCGCTGGTTTATCTACAATGGGTCAGATTTACTAACCCGGCCAAATACTTAGACCATGTACACTTAGACAAGAAAGTCAGAAGATTCTCTGCATATATTATAGGGGCAAATACATTACATGACATAATCAGGGGTGAACCTAGTCTTTGTGCTGCCTGAGGCAGACGTCAGAAAGGGGGTGGAGCGCAGGGGGCGGAGTGGAGGAGGCAGAGTGGGCGGCGATAGCAGGCAGAGAGCAGGCAGGGAGAGGACCTGCTCTCTGCTAAGCGTGAGGGGCGGCCGCTGGAGCAGCGCTGTGTCCACAGGGCTGCCCCAATCCACCACTCGGTGACGGTGACGCTAAGCCAGTCCAGCTTGTGCTGGACTGGCTTAGGACAGCAAAAATGCCGCACCCCCCCCCTCCCGGAGCCCTGACATAGCTCCGCCTGAAGTGGTTGCTTCAGGTCGCCTCACGAGAGGTGCGGCGCTGGACATAATATACCCCACTACTTTCTGAATATCCTCCATTGTGTTTTTTTCAGTCAGATATCGGCATTTCTCCTCACTTTCCTAAACAAAGGCATTATTGTTAGGAGTATTTAGGTTCTTTAATTTCTATTTTTCTTACCTGGGGAGTTTTTGGCTGCGCAGTGTCTGGGGTGGCATCCTGGCGCTGCGGGGTTGTCCTGTCGTGGGTATTGGTGCACACCTTCTGACTTGCACGTGCGCACTGATGGTAGGCAGCTTTATCTCCTGGTTGATTAGTCTGTCCTCCCATTTGCACCTGGGAGGAGTGGTCTCTACTCTGTATTTAAACCCATGCCTCCCATGGTTCTGTGCTGAGTGTCGCTTTTACAGAGCTAGGCCTTAGCAGGAGGAGTAGGTGGTGTTCTGGGATAGAGGAAGTTCCGTGGTTGATTTTTGGGAGGTTTGGGTGAACGAGTTGGTTTGTGTGTTTTCCCTTCTGTGTTCACCAATCCTCCCTCTGTGTATAATTGACTGTGTGAGTGAATTGCCTTATCCTTTGATTTCTACTCAGTTTCCCTGTGTTTGTTTCCTAGTGTATGGTTCCTTCCCATATTGGTTTGGGGGAATCCTTTCCCACATTTTTCCTGTGTGCTGCTTGTGTTGTTAGCGCACACCCTTGTCAGTCCCTGTCAGTAGCAGCTTCACTTGTTCGTTAGGGGTGACCCCCTTTAGTCTCCAGTCCCTAGAGGTCTTATAGGGCATTCCTTCTCCCACTTCCCTCTAGGCCTACGGTATCAGTGAGAGAGGAGCTGTCGGGGTCAGGCTTAGCCTGAGTACAGCCGACCCACACCCGTGAGGCAGGGACCGGGATAGCTAGTGGGAGTAGTGCAGGGCGAGATTCCCTACTGCTATCCCTTAGCCCCGTTGCAGCTACCTGGACTGACATAACAATTATAGGGAATGGAAGGGGTCATTCCATTGGCTTTATGAGTTTTATTAACTTTCTGGGTTAGATAATAGCTATGAGCGGACTCAGAATCCCTGTAGGCGCATGGCCCACCAGAGGTTGCTCCTGATTTATTGAGGATAACTTGTGCAAACCACTGATCTTGATCACTCCCTTTAAGACTGTCAGAAAAGACTTCTCTTCTCATCATGAACAATACTTCAGGTCATGTACATACAATACATATCCAGAATTAATGCAGGGGCTAATCCAGCTCTTGCCTTGATATTTGCATGCATGAGGCATAAAGCCACTGGAATCAATAATTCCAACGCCAGAGCAACACCCAGGAGCGAGTTCAGTTTGAGTTTATGCTGCAGTGCTTGTCTGTACAGACTCCAAAGCTATTGCATTGTTCCAGCTTTTGTTGTAATCCTACAGACTGTTTTACCAATGAAGTTGTTATGCTGCATATTATAGGGAAATGTTACATAGATTGGAGTAACGTTTTGCACTTGTCAGTAGTCACCATTACAATGTTCTACACAATTAAATGTACTACCTCCTAGTAGCCTGCGGGTGCCACTGATGCTTTTGTTGTGTACGGAGAGATTTGGACGCTGTGTGGATGCCTTTAGTAAAAAACGCACATTAAAATCTAATTCCATTTAATATTAAGACAAAGTATTTAAATGATATTTTACAGAAAACACAATGTAGAGAAAGTGTTTCATATCCCTTAATGGATTCAGTGGGTGTTCTGCCTGTTGTAAATATCTAATGATTGTGACTAGTTTTAATCGTAAAGGAGTTGTCTCATTAAAGGAATTTACATCCTATCCATATTGGGTCCCCTAGCAGCCCCGCACCTCCCATGAGGCGACCTGAAGCGAGCGCTTCAGGCGGCGCTATGCCAGGGCCCCAGGGAGGGTGGCATTTTTCCTCTTAAGTCAGCCCAGGACAAGCTGTCCTGGACTGGCTTAGCGTCACCAAACGCTGCTCCAGCGGCCTCCCCTCACGCTCAGGCAGAGAGCAGGTCCTCTCCGTGCCTGCTCTCTGCCTGCTAACACCACTCCGCCACGCCTCCTTCGCTCCGCCCTCTCCTCCAGGGGGAAGTGGGGGCGGCTTTCTGTCGTCCGCCTCGGGCGGCGAAGCAGGCAGGTTCACCCCTGTCCCCCAGTGTCCAGGATCGAGGAAGTGGGGGAATGAATAGTACCCCATGCCTCCTTCATTTGAAGGAAGTTCTAGTGACTGGTGCTCCATTCACAGCTATGGAGAAGTTAGGGCTACATTTACATAGAGGAGCCATGGGGGAGCGTCGGTCACACTTAGAGCATTGGTGATTCATTCACATGGAGGAGGTATGAAGGAGCGCTGATCACACTAGAGATCTTGGGATTCATTTACATGGAGGAGGTATGGGGTGACTTTCATTCTCCTGATCACTGGGGAGCCCGCTAGCAATATGACACTTATCCGCCAACCCCTGAGAAGTGGTTAAAAAAAAAAATATATAAAAAATAAAAATCTGCCCTGATACACACTTACATCCTTTTTGTAAGATGCAAGAGCTTATTTTGTCTCGAGGGGGATGGTTCTAGAAAATAAAACGGCTGCCCCTGCTGCAGGCGGACTAAACTGAGGAGGATTTTAATATTGTTCAGTAACATTCATTTCCTGTATCAGGCGGACAGGCCATGACTGCACTAACACCAGAGCAGCTGAGCAGAGTTGTTGTCCTGGGATTAGGCCGCCATGGTCGCTACCTCAGCCATCCTGCCAGGCTGAACAGTTAGCCCTGCCCTGACCCTGCCCGGTCCTAACCCTGACTCTGCCCCTCTACTCCAGAGATACATAGAGAAGAGCACTGGCAGCCATTTTGTCTAGAAGCAAAATTAACAGCTTCTACTTCCTAAATGTACATATGGTCCCACAACGCTACTTCAGGTTATTTGTACCTTATTATGGAGCTCAAACACAGATGTGTGCAACCTCAACCAAGATTGAATTTGAGTTCTCATGAAACCAATTTTAGGCCCTGTTCCCACGGAGTAACAAGCCGCTCATTGTGACACGTAAACACGTGTCAGAATGAGCGCTTCAAAACAGAATCCCATTGACTTAAATGGGTTCCGTTTAACGCGCGTGACACTTTGAAATCAATGGGTTAAAAAGCCTTTCATTGAATTCAATGTGTAGCACGCGTAAGACGGAACCCATTGAAGTCAATGGGATTCTGTTTTGAAGCACTCATTCTGACACGTGTTTACGTGTCAGAATGAGCGTCGCGTTACTCCATGGGAACGGGACGTAATACAATCTAACAACAGACTGTAGTTCATGTCACAACCACTGGGTGTCCACATATAGACACCTACAACATGCTACTTTGCTATGTAATATTACAAAACAATAAAGGGGTGTATTTAGCGGCTATCATACCCTTTCCCATCCCCTGGCTGAACTCGATAGACATATGTCTTTTTTTTTTTTTTTCCAACTGTACTGACATCAAAATAATTTTTTTTCTGCAAAAACTTATGGCGCACATTAAATACATGCCGACACAATGAAAAACAACCAGAAACCACAATGAAGACAAATTACTTTATTAATGCCAAAAAAAGAAACTCGTAAGTTCATACAAAATGTCAACAATAATATATAGCTATATAGCAGTTGAAAAGCAATGGGCAAGATGTAATAGCCTATGTACAGAGAGCAGCATGGGATTTTCACTTGGAGTATAGTTAATATAACCAGTAACTAGCCCATACTGTATCTGTCTATCTTAATGCATTATCCAGGACTTTGATATTGATTGCCTCTTCACTACTTACTAAGCATAGCACTGCTCAGAGTATAGTGGCCGTACTTGGTACTGCAATGGATCTCCATTCATTTGAATGCAACTGAGTTGCGATATGGTCATGTGACCACTGCCTGTGATGAGGAGATGGCGCTCAATGTTATAGTCCTGAAAAGCTCTTTGATATGTCAGATACTATACATAGTTACATAGTAGATGAGGTTGGATAAAGACATCAGTCCATCAATTCCAACCTATAACCCTACAATCCCTACAGTGTTGATCCAGGCGAAGGCAAAAAAACCCCATGAGGTTTACGCCAATTGCCCCATTTCTAGTGTCGGCTTCAACAATTGCATGATATAGTCTGACTGTCTTATAGTGTAGCTCGCCAATTGCATATCTATTATGCTCGACGTTTCCTGACTCTCTACATACACGTATGTAACGGACTCAAAGACAAAGCCAGACAACAAAGTCTAGTAATTCTAAGCTCAATGTGACCTTAGTGATAAAGAAGAGATCCTAATGGACAATATGATTTAGGTAATAAAATATACTTCTACATCCAACTCATTCTTATGAACAAGACGTCTTGTCTAAATCAGCCAAGGTCTTGATATTTATATATATATCAACAAATGGGTAGGAGGGTGGACGGTGCATGCTATAGATTTAGGCTTGTCTACCTTTGCAAATATTTTTTTTATCATCCCAATGCACATATATATTTATCTTTACTTTAGCTTGAACTAAATTAAAGGGATTGTCCAGAGTTAAGGTTTTTAAGGCCCTTAGGATAAACCATATATACCTGATCGGATGGGAAGACTACCAATTTCTTGGTCCAATCAGTTTATGGAGTCGCTTCCGCCTTGTGTCCTATACACAATACAGCGTTGTTCCGGGTTAAGGTTTTTATGGCCTATCCCTAGGGAAAGGGAGATGAGACAGCTGACCATCAGACCAATCCGCTTCCATTGAAGTCAATGGGAGCTCTGCTGCAGTGATGGTCTCCAACTACTATACAGAGGACAGAACTTACTGCTTCCAGCTCTGTATTGTGTATATGACATTGTTCAGTATTGAGATGTGATGTGTGGCACATTAGGCCCCCTGGAGGCTGAAGATTGAAGTCTGAAGGGAAGTGGAAGTTGCTATGGGAAAGAAGAGACTAGCAACTGTTACCTGCTGAAGTAATACAACTGGTAGCTGTCTAAGGACACTGTATGGAGGGCATGTACTGCATGGGAGCCACTAAAGATGGCAGTAACTGTATGAGGAAAATAAGGTGGCGATATACAGTGTGGGGTCCAAAGGAGGGGAAGATATACCATGTGGAGGTTCAGAAGGGGACATTATATCACCATATGAAGACCAGAAAAGGGTTTGTTATACCTTGTTGGAGCCAGTAAAGGAAGTGTCATACCATGTGGCGACCCAAGTTTCCAAATCAAAATTTGGCTATGGGACTTAGTTACCACTCTACAACAAACAAACCTGTGTAGTCCATCCTGCAGTCAAGCTCCCATCTCTCTCTTTCTTTTCTTGCAGACCTACTAAATGTACATTAGCATAAAGTAAGGGACATGTGGAAGCAAGTATGACTACAAGAGGAGACTCGTTTGAACATATTTCAATAGGTGAACAATCATAAATAAGCAGCTTAATATGGATGGTTAAAGGGGTGTTCCAAGTCTTTTTTTAACTCCTTAGGGGGTTCAAAATAACAAATACTAATACTTGTAGCACCCCTTTAAATAATAAAAAGTATCACAGTAAGTGGCAAAGTGGAAGTATTTACAGACATTTAAAGAGGACCTTTCACCTCCTTTTGCACAGTGCACTGTCGGCTTTCCCGTTCTGTGCCCCCAGTGAAGAGCTATCGTGGCGGTACTGTAGCTCTTTACTGTCAGAAGGGAGTTTCTGACAGTCAGGAATGCCCCTCCTCACAGCAGCGCCTATTACGCTGTACTGTGAGAGCGGTGAGGAATGCCCCCCTTCATTCCTGATAGTACTCGTCCATAGGCGGGCGGTAAGGAACGCCCCCTCTCACAGTAAAGCGCAATAGACACTACTACAAGGAGGGGCTTTCCTGACTGACTGTCAGAAACGCCCTTCTGACAGTGAAGAGCTACGGTATCGGCACCGATAGCTCTTCACCGGGGGCACAGAACGGGGGCACTGAATTCAGTGCACTGTTGTCTTTCTTAGCGGTGTATTACACCACATGTGTCCCAGGAGGTGAAAGGTCCTCTTTAAGGGGTTTTATAGCTTATTTTTGAGCCCCCATTTTTTTTTATATCATCCCTGTCCCATTATATATTATGGGTATTAACTTACAGTGAGAGAAAGTGACATTGCCGTCCGTGATTCCCAAGTACCTAAACTAGTTTGCTCATCTCCATGCAGCAGTGATGTTTGCAATTACCATGTTACAAATGGCTGCTTTATATTAACAGACAGTTGCTGGATATCTCCTGCAGCGAAATCCTTCTACAGATTTTAACAAATTCCAGAGAGTGAGAAGACTCTTTTAGGTGTCAGCCTTACCCTATCTACCCTGATGATACATGTCGGCTCCTGCATTAATAACTGATGTACTGACTATTTTTACTAGGACTTCATTCATTGAGTTAAAATACATTTGAAGTTTAGCTCCAGTTTGCTCCAGATGTTAGGGGAACACTTTCATGAAGTACTGCTTTAGGGACGCACAAAAGGAATACTAAATTTTAGCAGCTAATACATGTGAAGTTTACGGAAAGATTTGTGATATCTTCTAACAATTCAATTCCCAGGATATTTGTAACTTATTTCCTAAATCTACCTTATATTTATGATCCAGCTGCCAAAGGACTAGTGCTACCCTACATAAATGTACAGTGACACGGACTTAGAAGCTTAGCCCACACCATCCTCAGCTGTATAGACAGCCTGCTGCAAAAGTGCCAACTCTCCTGAAACGTCCAGAGGCTCCCAAAATTAGGAGCTGTGAACACACTCAAGAAATTACACAAAATATGTGCAAATATCAAGATCAATGATATGGTCTCCATTGTGCCATTTCTCTTGGCTGGACATATCCAGATGTTTGTGTCACAAGATACAATACCATATGGTTTTCTGATATTGTACCACAGAGTGATATCCTACAAGTCCTACTAATATTATAAATGTGAGAGTTTAGATTTTGTGTGTTTGGATGTTTGTTAGTCAATCACGCATAAACGGCTGAACGGATTTGAATGAAATTCAGTACACAGATAGATTGTAGCCTCGATTAACATATAGGCTACTTTTTATCCTGGTAAATGACATGGTTTCTCGACTATTATGAATTTATGTTCATATACTATATTACACTGCTGCTGCAGCAGCCTTATCTCATCTCAGGTCCCAGGGCTGTTATCTCTCTGTGTAAACACACACTAAGCCTCAGTGGTTTGTCTACACACATTTGGATATTATCTGATCTGCTCCAGGCACTGCTGACACACTGACATGGGCAATCACCTTTAATCCAAATTGGCAGTTTGTCAATTTTAAACATGCCTGGAAAAAGAACATCTAATTTGTCGCAAACAACGAAAGCTATGAAGGAAGCCAGAAGTCACAGAGCTCTCCACAAGCGGAGCTGATGGGGATCATCCACGCCTACAATACATGCATTATATGATGTTGCAGCGAGCTGCTGAGATGCCGGAACAATTACAGGCACTGTGTGAAGAACAACTTCAGTGCCAGGCCACCTTGAGAGTTGCTGAAATGCCGGAGCATGCCGATCATCAATGCCAACAACACGCTCATTATATGGCGTTCCAGCGAGCTGCTGAGATGCTGGAACAATCACAGGCACAGTGTGAGGAACAAGTTCAGAAGCAGGACAGCTTAAGAGCTGCAAAAATGCCGAAGCAGGCAAACCATCGACAGCAACAATTTGCTGAATATAGGCGGATCATCCACTCCAACAACCCTCAGACGAATTCGCAGGCAGAGGCTAATTCTATATATGTATCAGTGTGGCTATCAAGTGTTTGCTTTGCCATCTGCAGTGTTTATTGTTTTTTTTCTAGCATATTGTAATGTATTTAAGTGGTTTTATGGGAAGGGTATCCTATGGATATGCGCTAAGTGTGTGATAGATGAAGCCCCCACCTCTGGCCCCCTCACCTCTCCTTTTTGCAATTCCTAAAGACATGAATGGAGAGAACCAGGAATGTGCATCATATGCTCAAATCTCAGCAGCTGTAAATGGAGGTCAGAGACTCCCATTCCACATAAGACTGTCCCTCAGAATTACAAGTTTCAAAAATACCTTGAAGACTCCCCTCTACAGGAAGGCCTACATCCTCCAATAGCACTACTGTTACCACACCACCATCTGAACAGCTCACCTACTATCTCTATCCCCTTTCCCTCATAGATTGTAAGCCCTTGCGGGCTTTTGTACCAGTGGTTACTATTAGTAGTGTACTTGCTTTATGTTTTGTATGTAAACCCTCAAATGTACAGCACTATGGAATTAATATAATAACGTACAGCACCATGGAAATAATATAATAATGCATAGCACCATGGGAATAACATAATGTACAGCACTATGAAATTAATATAATGATGTACAGCGCCATGGAAATAATATAATAATGTAAAGCACCATGGGATTAGTATAATAATGCACAGCACCATGGATATAATATAATAATGTACAGCACCATGGAATTAGTATAATAATGTACAGCACCATGGAATTAATATAATAATGTACAGCACCATGGAATTAGTATAATAATGTACAGCATCATAAAATTAATATATTGATGTAAAGCACCATGCAAATTATATAATAATGTATAGAACCATGGAAATAATATAAGAATGTACAGCACCTTGCAAATAATATAATAACGTAAAGCACCAAGGAATTAATGTTGCTCTATAAATATATAATAATAGAAAAAAGATATGTAGGAGTGGGTCTGAGAGTTGGGACCCTTACCTGTCACTCATTTTTGACACATTCTTAGAAGAAGTTAGAATTCTCTGATTGATGGGGGTCAGACACCTAGGACTCCTACCGATTAACTGTTTGAAGAGGCTGCAGTGTAAGTGGTGCAGCTTCCTCTCTAATACCGGGCACAGCTCCAGGGGGCTATGCTTAATATTACAGCTCAGCTTCATTCACCTAAATACAGTAGTGCAGATATACACAGGTCATGTAACAAATGAACATGATGTCACTGGACTGTAAAGTGGTAGCACTGCTGACACTTTAAGCAGCTGATCTGTAGGGGTTGGGGTATCAGATCCCATCAGTAAGATATGTGTGTCAACATTTCCATAGATATAAATGACCCTCTGAGATTTACAAAAGAGGCGTTTTTTGAAAATCATTGCGTTTTTAGATTTTTTTTGGATTAGCCAAAGTCCCATCTAATTTGCAGGTACTATAAAACGCAGTGTTTTCGCAACGTGGGCCCGGTCTTAAAGATTTTCATCTTTCAGTCACAAATATGTAACATAAACGTCAAAGGTTGATGAGGGCCAGAGAATTTCCTCTCCGCTTTTAGCCATACACATCATTTGTCTTTGTTCCTCTATTTCATAATACAGTTCATTGGAGGAGGAGGAGGTTTGACAAATTATTATGTTGATACAATCCATGTCATTAATAAAACATTCAGTTCCCTGTTTTAGATTTTGTAAATGTCTTTCCTATGCTTCACAGACTTTTAATACCATTCGCACCAATCTTAGTTCCCATTGCTATTCTCCTTCCCTAGTACTTGTGTTCAAAGCATATTGAGTAGTTGGCTTAATGAAGTTCGGTAAGTTGTACCTGTGCGAGGCTCCGGAGGTCAGCTGTCTTGATAAATTTCTTCAGAGATAAAGTTTATCACTAGACTTTACGTGTTGCCTGAGTTCTGTTCTGTAGATACCGTTATATCAGTCACCTTAGGGTGCATTCACACTGAGTAAACGCTAGCTTATTTTGTAGAGTAAAATTACACTTGTAAATTTTGCTATCCCATTGCCTTCAATGATATTTTTTTACAAGTGTAAAAATACGCCTGTAAAAAATACGCCTGTAAAAAATACGCCTGTAAAAATACGCCTGTAAAATGTCATTGAAGTCAATGGGATAGCAAAATTTACAAGTGTAATTTTACTCTACAAAATAAGCTAGCGTTTACTCAGTGTGAATGCACCCTTAAGTTTATTTCAAGGATCTCTAGCTTAGCTAGTTCCACACCGCCCATTGGCGTCCAGCCGTCCACTCCTAAATGTAACATTCCCAGCATCCTTGTTCGCATTTTCCTAGATTAAATTAAAAAAATAAAAATTAAAAAATAGCTGTACAAAAAAAACCTCAGAAAATGTCATGAATCATGGAAAATGGCCCAGTCGTGAATGGGTTAAACTTGCTAGCCTATCCTAATCATAGGACATCAACCAAAAAAATCCTCAAAAGTTACAATCACCTTAATCTGCCACTTGCTGCATCACTCTCTCCCCATTCAGTAACCCCTCTAAGGGCTTCCAGCTCTGGGGCCCATCCTCCTCAGGCTCCATTTGCCCTCCCTGCCTTCCCCTTGTATTGTTATATCAGCAGAAACAGATTTGGTCTTTATATTAACCCCTTCTCGAAATCCGCCAGTATTAGTGTTTAAAGATGGCGGCCGCTCATAGGCGCTAGGTGTCTGTTGTTTTGTACAACAGACACCCAGTGCTAATGCCCGCACTGATTGTGGGCATTAACCCCTATGGCACCTTGGTCAAAGCTGACCGAGGCACCATTTTACCGTCGGCGCATGGGTGCCGCTATTTTCCCGGGATCGCCAGCACCCAGAGAAAGCTCCTGGGCCTGTGTTTCTATGGCAGCCAGGAGCCTTGCCAAGGCTCCCAGGCCTGTCATTTAATACATTCTATTGAAAGATACTCTATGTAGCCTGCAATAGAACCGCCGGATTTTTGCAATGTATTGCAATACATTAGTATTGTAATGCATTGCATTAGTGATCACACCCCCTGCCTGAAGTTCAATACTCCTATGAGGTCTAATAAAAGCAAAAAAAAAAAAAAAAAAAAAAAAATTATATATATATATATATATATATATATATATATATATATATATATATATATATATATAGTGAGAGAGAGAGAGATCTAAAAATAAAAAGTGTTAAAAATTCAAATCACCCCCCTTTCCCTAGAACTCATATAAAGTACTTAAATACTTTGAAACACCTACGTATTATGTATCCATGTGTCCGAAAACACCCGGTCTACAAATCTATAAAACTATTGTTCCTGTGCGGTAAACGCTGTAGCAGAAAAAAAGTCAAAAGTGCCAAACTGAGTTTTTTCACTGTTTTGCCTCTGATAAAAATTTTTGAATAAAAAAATGATCAAAGCAAAAGCAATACCCCAAAACAGTATAAATAAAAATTACACATGGTCCCACAAAAAAGACGCCCTATATTTTATAGTCACATGCCTTATTAATTTGAAAAGTAGTTTATAACTGGAGGTTCACTTCAAAGGTGTTATATGGGGAGTATTAAAGCTTACCGGTAAATACCTTGCACTGGTTTTGTTGAGCTGTATTACTCCCATTCCCCTCCAGCACTGTCTATTACCCTTACAGGAGGCAGCTGAGGAGGCCAAAATTCACAGTTCTCTGCCTCCCCTGCCAATGCTCCGCCTCTCAGTCATGTGACCAACTAACTACACTCGACTCAATGGACGTGTTAACTGAGTGCTGGGGAGCCAGTGAGTATCAGATCTCTCCACAAAGGTAAAAAATGGGCTCCACAGAACTGGGGTGTCTATTAGTACCATGGAATACACTGGTTAGCCTTATTATGTCACTGTTAACCCCTTTGGCCTCCTTTATTGTCCACTAGAGATGAGCGAACCCTCCAAGATTTGGTTTGTGTTCGCAAAAAACGAAACTTTGCTTTGTGTCTAATCCAGTATACTCTGAATCAAAGGTGCAAAGGCCTTAAAATGCAATGCATGACCCTGTAGGATTCTATCTAACCCCTTACTATTGCAAATACAGCATTAATAATGTCAGAGCGACATCAACAGGTAAAGCCATGGGTAACTGTATGATAGTGGGGAGGGACAAACACCAGATTGTAGGATTTTTATGCTTTTTAAAAAATGTAATTTTGAATCAATGACTGTTATGCGGTAAAAGCTCAGTTGTAACATGAACAACAACCGCACTGACATATATGTGGCGCGAACTGCATCAATTTTTCAAGGCTTTTGTTATCATGTTGCGTATTGTGCTAAATTGGTATGATGAAAAATTGGATTCCTCAAAGTCTCTCTGTTGCTCCATGTGACTCTTCAGGATAAGCTGTTATGTGTATACATGTGGACTAACGCTATATATGCTCCTTATATGACTACTATTCTGCAGTTTTTAGCAGTTTCTCCCTATCCATGCTATATTTGTATTCCTCTCTGAGCTGGTGGGTGGACACTAGTGGCCATAAACCGCATACAGCAGGTGATAAAGAATCTTCTCTGTATCTGTCACTCAGAAACAGTCCCAGGACCATGCTGGACATATATAGAGAAGTATTGACCTATGCCGCTATGAGTGAAGTGCATGGGTTCTTGGTTCTGTCTTTCTTGTTTTCATCTCATGCACTTCTTGCTTACTCGCCCATCTTACCTTTCCGTTGGCTTCTATGTGTAGCTGAGTTTTCTGCCTAAAGCTATGTTCACACAACTGTGAGTAATGGCCATGTGTTTTTTTTTTTTTTTGTTTTTTTTTAACAGATGTCTCACGGCAGCATTAAATTCAATTTAAGTGAATGGGAGCTATTCACATGACCGCTATTTTGATGGTCCATTGTGTCAAAATATAGGTCATGTCCAATTTTTGTCAGTTTTCTCAGATCCCTCCATATACTGTAATGTACAAGGGATCCGTGAAAGCAGCCGCCCCTCCGGTGCAAGATGGCAGTTAAAAATTGACCTTTTTCTTGACGGTTTTTGCACCTGGGTCGTGTGAATGCAGCCTAAGGGTGCATTCACACTACGGATACGGTGACTGATTCTGAACATTAAAACACGGTCAGAATCAGCACGTATAAAGCAGATCCCATTCATTTCTATGGAAGCCGGCATACGGGCGCTCCCCATTGAAATGAATGGGCTGCTTTTTACTCACAAGCTCTCGCATTGAAGTGAATGGGAAGTGTTCGCGTGTACGGCTCGCCGTGTGATGGGGCCCGGCGCTCAGCTCAGTCCGAGCCGTACACACGAGCACTTCCCATTCACTTCAATGGGAGCGCTCGTAGAGTAAAAAGCAGCCCATTCATTTCAATGGGGAGCGCTCGTATGCCGGCTCCCATTGAAATGAATGCGATGTGCTTTATACGTGCTGATTCTGAACATGTTTTAACGTTCAGAATCAGTCAGCGTATCCGTAGTGTGAATGCACCCTAAGGCAAACTACAGGCCATCTCAAGACAGATAGAGGAGTGATTTCACAATGTAAAGGGGGAGCAGGGAAACAATCTGATAAGAGCGGTAACAGGTATTTCCTTCTGATAAGATATATTACAAAATGTCTTATCTCCTGTACTATTCATTTATGCAAAGTTCCTTGAAATGTCACAGAAATGAAAAAAAAAAAAAAATCATTTATTGGTGAATAACTCAAAATTTCATATGTTTGGAATCCATTTCATAAAAAAGTTTTTTCCCATTTTGCAAAGTGTATCCCATAAAATAGGAATAGATCTCTTTAAAAAGCAGTGTCCATTAGATACCCTGTAGGAAACAAATCGCCATCAAATCTGCTGAATGATACACTGAGCCTGAGTTAACCAAATGCGTGCTCTACTCATATTATGGTGGCTTTCCGCCTGGCTTGCCTAGAGGTACCTCGCTGGATGCATGCCTTTTAAAAAAAAAAAAAAAAAGGCACACATTGATAGCTTAAGGGCTTGTCAAGGATATTTTAGTATTTCGGCAGGAGGCTGGGGAAGGTGACAAGTAACAAACATACTCACCTGACCCGGTGCTACACTATCCCAGGCCAATGTCCGGCCCTGCGGTGCCCCGGGCTTTATCTGCAAAATTTCTTGCCACATGCGACCACCAAAGCCGATCAGCAGTTTAGCGGCCTAAGGAAGAGACATCACTTGCGGACGTCACATCATGATTCCTTTCCTTAGGCCACTGGGCCACTTGGCGTCACGTGCGGTTGATAAAGCCCCGGGGCGCCACAGGACTGTACAGCAGCCAGGAGATACCAGAGCATTGGAAACAGGGGAGTGTGTTTTGTTTTTTTAAACTTTTATTTTTAACCTTCCCAAAACTTTTGCTGCAATATCAAAATACTTTTTAAGCCGTAGTACCGGCAGAATTGTTTTCTATATAGTTTTTTTTTTTTTTTTTTTTATAATTACTCATAATTAAAATGGTCTGTCCTAGTGATAATTACACAATGTATTCCTAGAGTGACTCTGTCTTTATATAATTCATACGAATAAGGGCTCGTTCATATCTGCGCCCGGTCTCCGTTCTGCAGATTTCCGTTTCCTGCAAAAAACAGAGGCAGGAGACGGAAACCTGCAGGACTCTTTCAAGCCCATTCATTTGAATGGGTTTGAAAGATGTCCAGCCGTAAGCGCCGGTGAGCGTTTTATGCTCTCCGCCGCAAAACCGTTTTTTTTTTTTACACCGGACACAGAGTCGGCCATGCAGTACTCTGTGTCGGATTTAAAAAAAAAAAAAAAAAACGGTTTCGCGGCGGAGAGCATAAAACGCTCTCTGCCTCTCACGGCCGGACCCGGTCTGTGGTTTCTGTCTTCTTGCATGCAGAAGACGGAAACCACAGAATGGAGACCCGAACGCTAGTGTGAACCTAGCGTCAACTGACTTCTATGTTCACATAGTTGTGGGAATAATCCTAAGCATTTAATCTTCTCCAGTCACATATCCAAGGCACGTGTCATCACTGTTGATAAGAACTGAATCTCGTTCGTCATTGTCTAATAAACCATTAGAATTTCAATATATTTAATGTATCAGTTCACTGGTTAGGGGGCGTTCACACTACCGTCGGTGTCCGACATGTAGTGTCCGCTCCTAGTGTCCGCTCAAAATCTATCACGGACACTAGGAGCGGACACTAGATGTGTCCGTGACACCTGTCATTCACTTGAATGGGCATTGGGTGCGTTCTTTTGCACTCCGTGCCCTTCCTTCCCTGTCCGTAAGAGAAGATGTCCGACTTCTCAAGCGGACAGAAAAACCCTACATGCAGGGTTCCTCTGTCCGCTTGAGAAGTCGGACATCTTCTCTTGCGGACAGGGAAGGACGGGCACGGAGTGCAAAAGAACGCACCCGATGCCCATTCAAGTGAATGACGGGTGTCACGGACACATCTAGTGTCCGCTCCTAGTGTCCGTGACAGATTTTGAGCGGACACTAGGAGCGGACACTACATGTCGGACACCGACGGTAGTGTGAACGCTCCCTTACTGTCAGGGGCACGTGTATGCCATAGGCTTAAAATGATACCTAAACTGACCAAATTCTCCCAGTCTCACCAATTTCTAATCACAATTATTTATTTTCCGTCAGTTTTATTTCACACCTAAAGATATGATGTAATTCCATACCAATAACCAATGCCCCAAATGTTTAGGGGCAGACTTCTGTTGTAGAGATGTCCACAGTGATATAGATTTTGGGATGAGGTGTCTAATACTATAAACTCTAGTGGTGAGTGTCTTATTTATACGCTTGGTATTCTCGGAGTGTCTGATATAACATTGGCAACAAAGTATAATACAAATTCAAAAACAATAATGATACAAATTCAAAAACTTCTCTTTACTGCAAGAAAATGAATCACTAAGAACTGATTGTGTTTGGCGGTTTCAGCTCTTGCAAATTGGAATAATTATAGTATTTTGCTTTATAAGAAAACAGAATTCACAGGAAGGGGTTCACTCAGATTATCTAGAGCAGACAGGGAGCCTTGGTTTAATGCTCTCTTACGGTCAGTTTTAATAATTCTGCCGCAGGGACCACCTCGTACCTACTTTATATCACCAAATACTACATAAAGCCACTGTATAGTCATAGTGTTTGGTCCCCATCCAAGGTGACTTCCTTACCGATCATATGGGATCTTATTCTGACCATGTGCTCAGCGCTGGTTGTTTTACGGGGTGATGTCACCCTTTTCTAACCTCAGCAGCAATAGCAGTGTATTAAATCCTGTTCTATCTCACTTTGCTCACACCAGTTAATGCATTTTAATTCTACTTTCTAATTACTGTAATTCTAATTACTGAAAAATGTCTTACTTCACCGGCAATAATTAATAATATTCCACCCCTGATACTAGCAGCATTTCATTGAATGTGGTAAAGATCTTCTAAGAATACTGAAAGTGTACAGAGCCTCGTTTTCTAATATTTCCCAATTTAAAGGAGACTTTCCACATGAAAAATGCATCCTATCTGTGACCAGCATGTTATAGAGCAGGGGCAGCTGAGCAGTTTGATGTATGGATTTGTGGGAAAAGATTCTGTCTAACTTGTCATTTATACCATCAAATCTCTGCTTGTTCTATAGTGAGATGTCTAGGAGGCGGAGCTATCAGTGACAAGGCATAAACATGTAGCTGTCAATCACTGATAGGCCCGCCTCCTTGAGCTCTTAGCCCAGAAAGAGTAGAGATTTCAATAGATAAATGGACAGGTTATATTGAGCCTTTTCCAACAAAAATATATATAAATCTGTTCAGTTCATTCTCCTCTATATCATCCTGCCTGCAGATTGAATTACATTTTCCATGTGACAGGTTCCCTTTAAAGGTACTTTTTCAGAATTTTAATGTAACACCTATCCACAGGTTAAGTGAAATGTACCTGATTGCTGGTGTTCACGCACTCAGGACCCCCGCTGGTCACAAGAAAGGTGTCCTGTGTCTTCCTCTTGAGCAAAGTAGCAGTCACTCATGCACACTGTTATTCTATTCAAAGTCTATGGAACTGATAAAGATAGTCAAGAACTGTCTCCAGAAGTCCCATAGAGATTGAGTAGAACAACATCTTCAGAGATCACATATCTTATTTCTGAGAAATCCCATTTAATCAGCATAAAATGTAGAGAAACTTTACTGCTTTAGGCTGAGGCCCCACGTTGCGGAAATGCAGCTTCTTTTGTTTGCAGATTATGCTGCGTTTTTTTGAGCCAAAGCCAAAAATAGCTACAGAGGGAATGGAGAATATACATGAAGTTCTTATACTTCTCACTTCTGCTCAGTCCACTCCTGGGTTTGGCTCAAAAAACCCCAGCAAAATCTGCAACAAAAGAAGCGGCGTTTCCGCACGGTGGGGCCTCAGCCTTGCATAGTCTTTCATTGTGCTATGAGTCACATTCTGTCCTTTTCACCTTTTATTACCATAGCATTTTTGACTATGGGTTGGCTGCCCATGGAAACAGACCATAACTCCTATACCCTGAATAGTCAGGGCATGATATAATAAAAGGGTACATGGATATCATAGAAGCAGATCCTTCTTCAGGACACCCTATAGCAACCTGGAATGTAATTCTACAAAATATCTCACTTTTTGGAGTTGTGTGCATGAGAAAAACTGTAAGGAAAACTTTTAGACTTGCCTCGTATATATGACCAGGTCCTATGTGCTTCAGGAGAGTCCTAGCCAACCTTATAGGAACCTGCACCCTACAGTTTGAGCAATTACAGTTAGTTTTTGTCGAAGCTGAAGCTAAACAAAGAACACACTTTACAGAGAAACCGCCAAAACCAAAGAACCACCGCTGACCCGGGGAGAACCATCTTAAAGCCTCTGCTCCATCACAGTAGAGTCCATATTTGTGGAAGATTTTTGTTACCAACTGTTCACTTTCCTTAATATAAGGTACAGTGACGACTGTGAGTTATTTATGTTATCAACTGTCTCAAGAATCCTGCAACAACGACAAGGGCACCTGAACCATGATCAGTCGAAAATGTACCACAGAGTATGGGAAGTTTGTTATGGCCCTAACATCCATAATGCAGACTCCTCTTTATTGTAGTCCCAACCCCAAGGAGTTCTGGGGTGTTCGTAAAACTGACTTTAGTCAACGTTAGCCAAATTAATGACAGATTACTACTCCCATCCTCTCTATACTCCAATGCTGCTACAAACATTCTGAACTTCACTCAACTTCATTCATGAGAACTGATGGACAAAGGGACTTAAGTTACATATTATCTGGTTAGTACACTACATCTACTTCACCTAAAACAATTTGGATTTACCCTAAGTTCACACTAGCGCCCGGAGTCCGTTCTCAGCTTTCTGTCTTGAAGACTGAAAGCTGTCAGACCGGGTCCGGCTGTGAGCGTTTTATGCGCTCTGCCGCAAAACCGTTTTTTTAAAATCAGACACAGAGTACTGCATGCCTGACTCTGTGTCCGATTTTCAAAAAAAACGGTTTCGCGGTGGAGAGCATAAAACACTCACCGGCGCTCACGGCCGAACATCTTTCAAATGAATGGGTATGAAAGAGTCCTGCAGGTTTCTGTCTCCTGCTCAGTTTTGTGCAGGAAATGGAAACCTACAGAACGGAGACCGGGCGCAGATGTGAACGAGCCCTAAGGTACAAACAATGTTATTAACCAGGTATTGCAGGAGACATTTGTAGCACACAGTAGATATAGTAACTTTCAGTCAACAGCTATGCAATCCCCCCCCCCCATCCCTCCATTTGTCCACTAAACCTAATAGATAGGTGTGCCCATCCCATATAGATTAGATAGCCACTCAGTTAGATCTAATTGGTGGGCTTGGCTGACATCAATCTAATATGTATGGCCAGGTAAGTCCCATGTGATTGAAGCTATACTGCAGTACCTACATAAGCCACACACAAGTGGGGCGCTGTTTCTGCTAGGAAATAGCTACGTCCTTTTTTTCAATCTCAAACAACTGCTGGCAGGCAAACAGGGAAATATATCTGTAGACAGAGAAAGGAATATGAAGGGAATAAAGGATGTTGTAAATCACCTGGCCATAGCATTTGCCCCTTGCAAGTAGACATTAATATCTCTGTCTTGAAGTCAAAAATACTACAAAGAGTTAGGATGTAATAGAATTTGCAGAGGTAACCAGAGGCACATTCCCCTGTGCAGAAGCAGAATTCTCATTATTCCTCTGACCAATGGGCCATTTTCACTAAAATAGTATTTAGTGCACAGAATCTATCATTTACTTGTGGATAATTCCGCCAAACATTGTCTGACCTTCAAATGGTGGCGAGAACAAAAGTACAAGTTACTCTCCAATAAAAGGTCATTTTGTATCTGTTAGCAAATAGAGCGCATGAAATATTTAACAGAATGCAACCTGGATATCCGCACTACAATGTGTAGTTATCGACGGTAACAAGGAAAACTATGTTCCTTGTCTCATGTAAATTACCACTTTGTCATTGTGATGTCCTTCTCATAATGAGAAAATGGAGACCTAGATAAAGGCAGAGAAGTAAGAAAAACCGTGCTGGCAACTACTCTGCAGGGCACCCCTCCATATTCACAGCAGGGCCACACGTTGCAAAAATGAGGGGAACATCACGGTAAAAATTGCTGCGTTTTACATTACCTGCAAAATGGATGAGATTCTGGCTAATACCAGCCTCACATTGTAGAAAAAAATCCACACGAGAAATGATGCAATTTCAAAAACAATCATGGAAAGAAGGGAGTAAAAAAACAAAAAATGGCTGTGTTGG
The DNA here is from genome assembly GCF_031893055.1 of Leptodactylus fuscus. Taxonomy (NCBI): domain Eukaryota; kingdom Metazoa; phylum Chordata; class Amphibia; order Anura; family Leptodactylidae; genus Leptodactylus; species Leptodactylus fuscus. The sequence goes on from NC_134268.1 coordinate 189,075,230, forward strand.
GAAGCGGTGAAAATTGGAATCGCACAAGGCAGATACACAGATAAGTTTTCTTCATTTAGATTCGGCATCATGTTTTCCTGAGATCTGATGATTGAAAAACCTCCCGAAATTGTTTGGGTTTTTTTTTGTTTTTTTTTTGTTGCAACAATCCTGCAGAAAAAACTTAAGGCTGAGGCCCCACATTGCAGAAATGCAGCTTTTTTTTGTTGCAGATTTTGTTGCAGTTTTTTGAGCCAAAGCCAAGAATGGCTACAAATGGAATTGGAAATATATAGGAAGTCTTTATACTTCTAACTTCTGCTCAATCTAGTCCTGGTTTTGGCTCAAAAAACGCAACAAAAAAAAAGCTAAGTTTCCGCAAGGTGGGGCCCTGGCCTAACACAACTAAGGGCGGGTTCACACCTGCGCCCGGTCTCCGCTTTCGGGTTTCTGTCTTCTGCTGAGAGAAACTGGACAGGAGACGGAAACCAGGCAGGCAGTTTTCAAACACATTCACTTGAAAGGGTTTGCAAAGTGACCGCCCATGTGCGTCTTGTGCCTCTCCACATCAAAACCATTTTTTTTTTTTTTAACCGGACACAAAGTCCTGCATGTCCAACTTTGTGTCCAGTTAAAAAAAAAAAAAAAATGGTTTCACGGCGGAGAGGCAAAAAACGCTCACGGGTGGGCACTTTGCAAACCCTTTCAAGTGAATGTGTTTGAAATCTGACCTCCACGTTTCCATCTCCTGTCCAGTTTCTCTCGGCAGAAGACGGAAACCCGAAAGCGGAGACCGGGTGCAGGTGTGAACCCACCCTAAAACAAACAAACAGCAAAAACTGGAAAAAAAACACGACTGTGTCACAATGTGTGAATGCAACCTAAATGTAGTCTGGACGATGCGCTGGCCAAAATGGTAGATGACCCTTCAGCAGTTTCTCCTGATGGATACAATCATTTTGCCCAATTGCCCACAATCTCCAATTAGGATTTTATTTGAACATATCTATTGTAATTATTCATAGTTAATAAGGATGACTTAGGCATGGTGTTGTGAACAATCTAATTAGGTTATTGAAGGTGATATACAGCGCTTGGCCGAGCAGAAGCTCCACCGCATACTGAGAAATTAATCCTGGGGATGTGACAAAAACATTAAGAGGTATACCAGCTTGTCTTATAATACAGCTAGTAACTCTTAAGAAAGTCTACAAGTTTATTTGTCTGAGAAAATAAGTCACAATTAATAGTTGCATTGTGTCTTTGGTTCATGGTCCTTATTTGTACCAAAGATGCGTCAGCCCCTCTTTTTGTGCCCTGTTTAGAACTTTTTATGAAAGTGGTGGAGCAGGTCGGAGACCATCTTGAAGACTTGTGTAGAAAATCTACATTTTCTATTGGTGTAGGTTTTCATTCTGTAGCACATGAGCCTCTTAATAATTTGAGCATCTCTCATGCCAGCCGGGAAAATGATTAAGACTGGAGTACAGAACAGTTTACTATTTTACAGCATTATTTACCTGCACCCTGTATTTACTACTATACCTGTACATTGTAAGTCTTATTATCTGGACATTGTATCCACATTTTATCTGGATACTGTGTAGCTTTATACTTTATATCTGTCTTCATTATGACTATTATTTGACTATTCTATTTGCAGATGTTTGGCAATAATTATCACACACGTTCAAAATATTTGGGGTTGATACCACTTGTATGCTATGGTGTCTCTTCATATCCCAAAGCATAAGTGAAGGCGAAGGGAAGGTGCAGAAACACAATAAACACTTATACTGGGGCAACACGGTGGCTCAGTGGTTAGCAGTGCAGCCTTGCAGCGCTGGAGTCCTGGGTTCAAATCCCGCCAGGAACAATATCTGCAAGGAGTTTGTATGTTCTCCCCGTGTTTGCGTGGATTTCCTCCCATTCTACAAAGACATACTGATAAGGAAAAAATGTACATTGTGATCCCTGTATGGGGCTCACAATCCACATTTATAAAAAAAAAAAAAAAACAAGAAAAACACAAACTCCTTCATCTCTTCTGGGTTCGCTCAAGGTGTCCAGCGCTTCCTTGGGGTCTCTCGAGTGACACCACATCAAATGAACGTGAACTGATCTGCAATACCTGTTCTGACCACTACACAGAGAACAGCGCTGTCTGCTTCCTGTTCCATTTTTGTGGATCATCTGCTGAGGACTGGTGATCTATGGGGTCCTGGGTGTCCAATCTCAACTTGGGACACATCATCAATATTTTAAACTCCTTTAATGGACCAATTCAGCTGTTACATCAGTACGTAGTTCTATGATTTTATGTAAATCTAACCGCACGTAGCATAATGTGAAAGATACGTTGCAGTAATATGGCAGTGAATCTGCCGCATAGGATATATCAAATAGAAAAGTTCTTATTTCACATCTAACAATGCAAACATGCTTTCCCCCATACAAAATTCATTAAGCAGTATTTCATAGCAAGTCTATCTCTAGCCCCACACAAAGATCCACTTAATAGCAAGCTTTCTCTTTCAGGATCTCCAGCGTTCCGTGTGATTTCTTTCTAGGCAAAGAATAAAAAGCTTTCTTGTAAAGTGGCAGAGCAGTGGCCAGTCTGATGTGAGGACACGGGACGGGAGGAGTGCGGGGGAAGCAGCCAGTGCTATTAGGCTCTACCTGTGCGTGTGACTTGACTTGCAATGTTCCTGTTTGAAGAGCAGGCTTGTGTTGTTCAATGCGCACAGGTTTATATCTGCCATAAGCCGCACATGATGGATTTTACTGAGGGCCACATTATTCCATTCTGTTCAATGTATCGATTGCCTAAGGACATAATCAGAGATGGGAACGATCTGCGGAACAGGAAATCTAAGCTGCGTCTACAGAATTGACTTGTTCTACATTTGTCAAGCAAAAAAGGGGCCAAAGTAAATGTCTCATAGGATGACCTTAAAGGGGTATTTCCATTTGGGCATTCATGGCGATATTCACTAAGCTGTAAAGACCTGACCGTTACAAGTTCCGTTTCTAGGACCTGTATCTTTCTCAAGATAAGGAATTACCTAACCCCCATGTTGCTGTTGCAAGGAAAGATGGCTGCACATGTGCAGGATTTTTCATTCATTTGTATGAGAGATCGAAAAATAACCAAGAAGATTGCCCCAGCTATTTTTAGAATGTCCTCACGAGTAAATGAAGAGATCTGCACGTGCATGGACACCTCTCTCCAATGTGACATTAGGATGGAGGTCAGGGCACCTTGAAAACTTACACAACTAGGACTATTTGATGACTTAAAGGGATATTAGGGTCCGGCTAGGGGTGAACCTAGCTTTTTGCCGCCTGAGGTGGACGATAGAAAGCCCCCCCCCCCCCCCCCGGAAGGAGGGGGTGGGGCGGATGGGCGGCGTTAGCAGGCAGGGAGAGGACCTGCTCTCTGCTAAGCGTGAGGGGAGGCCGCTGGAGCAGCGCTGCGTCCACAGGGCCTCCCCAATCCACTGCTCGCTTCCCGTGCCGGGCTGCCAAGACAGTGACGCTAAGCCAGTCCAGGACAGCTTGTCCTGGACTGGCTTAGGTCAATACCCCCCGCCCCACCCCACCCCCCAGGACCCTGGCATAGCGCCGCCTGAAGCGGTCACTTCAGGTCGCCTCATGAGAGGTGCGGCGCTGGGTCCGGCAAATGAAGGCTATTCTTTATATCCTGTAAAATGATATTATAGACCAGGGGTGAGCAACCTATGGCACTCCAGCTGCTGTGAAACTACAATTCCCCACATGTTCCATTCACATCCATGGGAATTCCAAGAACAGGAGAGCAAGTATGCATGCTGGGAGTTGTAGTTTTACAACAGCTCGAGTGCTGAAGGTTCCCTACCCTTGATATAGACTTTCTACATCGGATCCTTATGGTCTTTTCTGGGGTTGACCCACCAATGCCATGTCCATTGTATAGATCAAACAGAACACTGTTTGCAGTTTGATCCTAAGAGTTTTTTGGCGCTGATTTTGATGCTGAATCCACCTCAAAATAAGCCTCCAAAAAAGGCGGATTCTGCGTCAAAATCAGCGCCAGAAAACTCTGTGTGCACTGACCCTAACATTTACTTACATAGTATAGTGCCACCTGGTGTTTAAAGAGTATAACAGTCTGTAATTCCAGCTACTATGCTGAGGATTGATGGATGGGCTTAGGCAATGCCCCCAAAGCCAGGTCATGTATGTATAGTAATCCTGTGTTCACTGTAGAGCAGCCAATATAGATAGCATTCTTCAGGGAAGACATTAGTAATTTAGTATTACTTCCTATACAGTGACCAGGCAGAAAGCTATTTCTACTAGAGGTTCACTATGCAAAGACCCAGCTGTGGGGGCTGTGACTGAGCATGTGTGACCACCCGCACACTGACCATTAGGTAGACATGTACGCTGCTATATACTCTGCACAGAATGAGCCTCCATACTATGTAAGTGGATGGCACAACTTCATTGCATCTTTTCTCAAGGAGGTGGAATAATCGCCTTAAGATCACTGCTTGCAGTCACTTTGATTTTTGACGACCATGATATAGCTCCATGGATGTAAACAAGAGGCAAGCAATGAAACGTCCTGTGTAGTGATAGCAAGAAGACAGCTTGGAAACGATGAGGAATAGATACAGAAAGTTTACTAGAAAATGGTATTACATTGAACAATTACTAATCTTTATTTGGGATGCAATCACCGCCAAAATGTAAGGGTCACTTTAAGAAGCAGATCTTATAGTACTCTATCTGAATCTGTAGGGGTAGTATACAGTAACTGCAAAGTTGTCATTTGGGAAAATAATCCCTACTTATGGTCTTCAGAGCGCCCCCGCCCCTTCTTCATGTGATCCCCCGTATGGGGAAGAGGACATGCTCATATACAGTGTAACTCACATTCATAGTAAACCCTATAAATACACTCACTCACATAATAATATATACTTTAGGTTATGATGTCATACAGTACTGTAGAGAGGGTATAGTATCGGGCTGTGGTAGTTAGGTGCACGGTTGGTCGCATTGACTGTTCCATTGGTAACCAGAAGATTTGATGGAGGTTTCTTTAATCAATACAGTAGGTTTAATGTAAACAGGTACTCCCATATTGACCAAAAGATGGCCAAGATGGGAATATGGGGCACCAGGTTCGAGTTACAGAAACAGCTTAACAGAGGAATTCTACTCTGTTTCTGTAACTTCCATGCAATACGTAGGAAACAGCGTAGCTGGGCAAGGGTTATATTTGTAGGTACAAAGGTAGTAGAGTGAATATAATCTGGGTGGATTTAGCTTTTTTTGTTGGGATCCCTTGTGCCCTCTAAAGCCTCCTTTATCCCTGTTGGTAACAGCATATACAAACTTTAGACTAAGCTTTAGCCTATTAGGGTTCATGGGGGAATTGACTAAATTAACATCAGATCTCGGGCACAAAAAAGCTCCACTTTCTCCATTTTCCAATCTGATCCCCATCTTTTCGATAAATGGGCAAACCTGGGTGTAGCTCAAGGGAAGGGGAGTCCTGGTCCCAACAGACTTACTATAGCACTGCCCATAAAACGGACAGGAGTTATGCCTGAAATTTGTGCCAGGCTCTGACTGGCATAGACTTCCGTTTTGGCACATGGGACCTTGCATAATGCTTCAGAATTATTAAGAGGTTGGAACCTCCTAATAACTCAAACACATCTTGTGCCAACGGAGGAATAAATTAAGACTGGTATAAATGCCAGTCTTAATACGTTCCCCCGATTTCTTTATGGAGTGCCGGCTCCCGATTATCCCAATGCCAAAGCTGATTGTAAGCTCTTGTGAGCATGCCCTTCGGTTTGTTACACTATAACGTCTGATTTTGTGCAAGATTTTTAAGCAATGTTTGTCTTGTCGCCAGAATGTATAAATATCCTATCAAGAGAAACAATCCTGCAAATGGATTGCAGCACATAAAGCCATGCCCAGAAATAAGAACGAAGCATGGTAGCCAAACAAGCCTTCAGAAAATTTACAGCCATCCTGTTTCTTAGGATTCTGGCCTTGGCATGACCCCAGAGTTGCAGGCAGCACAAGACGCTGCTCCACGTCAAGATTTTACAAAGTCCTGAATCATTTGTTAATATACAAAAGCAGCAAAGTACCAGCAAATGTATGCAACCATAGAAACATACTGTGTCCTTTAGTAACCTGCAGCAACTACAGAAATTGAGCAAAGCTTTTAAACCAGTTTCTATGTCTGTTAAAAAATTCTGCCAAGAATAGACGTGTAGGCAGACAAAGGTGCACAAGGTCTAATGTTCATACATTATGGATTTGATAGGGGTTCTCTATGACAATATAACTATAGCTGCGGTCTACGGATGTAGCAAAGTTTAAATTGACTTTCTGCATGATAACTTGCTGCGGAGTAGCGTCTTCTCACCAAACACAACAATAGCCCCTTAATATGCTAGGTTTCAAGTGCTATCTTTGTTCATGTTTGCTATAACTCAATCCTCAGCGCTTTTCAAGACACCAGGACTGTGGTTGGAGGAAATTTTTTCTTAGATGATATTGATTATAAATGATGAAAACTTGTAACCAAGGAAAATCACTTTAGGGGACATACACGGAGTAAAGTGGCGCTGATTCTGCCACGATAATTTGTGGCGGAATCAGCGCTGAAAACCGAACCCATTGAAGTCAATGGGAGTCATTTTCTCAGTGCTGATTTGTGGCAGAATCAGCGTCACTTTACTCCTTGTGAATGCCCCCTTAAGGCCAGGGCTGCAATGCGACTTTTGTAGAACTACTGATTGATTTTAACTATTGAGTGCCAGCTGCAGTCACATGCTTGCATACGACTCAATGTATTCATTTAGATTTTGGGTGTACCTCTGTAGTTAAAATCAATGTGTCTACCTACAAATGGGCACAAGGTAGCCCTGGCCTAAGAGCTATGGATATATTTGAATGAATTTTTATCATTCAATTGTACTTATTTTTGGGTAAAACATTTCTCTAGTCGTTTTTTTTTTCGCAGTTCTTTTCTGCAATGTGCCTACTTTTACCTACATTGCAGGCTGCTGAGTTCCTGCTCGTCTGGACCTATAGCTGTAAACTGAATTATGAGTCAACTGAAATGATCTAGATTGAATGGTCATTCAGAGAGCAGATGTATAAAGGCTACAGACAGAGCCATCCAACAGACTTGCTGATTTTTATACTGTACGGGACAGTGCAGCTTGCAATGTATGTGAAAACCTGCAAGATGTAGAAGAAAAATGGCAACTAAAGAAAAAACTTAAAATCAATTAAAAACTGTTTTCATAACAAAATACATACAAACAATATTAAAAATCCTTTATTCAATGGTGACACTGGCCTTTAAATTTTAGTCATCTGTTTTTGAAATAGAATTCAATATTGAAGACTTAATTTTATTCTTTTTATCCATTGCATTTAAAGAGGTTTCCCTAGGTTAGGTGATTAATTGAAGATCCATGAAGGTCTGACACCATGAAATGGATCAGCTGGTTGAAGCAGCGGAGGCATCACAAGCCATGTGACATCATGTTCATCTATCACATGACCTGATCGCTGCTTAGTCCCGTGCTTGCTAAATAGTGAAGAAGCTGCAGTGCCCATGCTCAGGCTGCAGTCTTGCAACGGATTGGTCAGGGGCCCGGATGTTGGACCCCTGATTATTTTTAATTGGTGACCTATCCTAATGATAATGTTAATAAGTCACGGTAAACCCCTTTACATTCCATTGGACAGAATTTGTCTTGATCAGAGTCTCAATAAAACCTTAAAGGGATTCTACCATTAAACTACTTTTTTTTTTCTAATTACGCCTGCCATTTTTGGGTAGCCGCTCTTGCAGTTCAATACAGGAGCTGGCCGGCGGCCATTTTGGGGTGGCCTCTCTATGCTCCTGTATAGAACTACAAGAGCAAGAGAAGCCAGAAGAGGCGGAGTTGCTGCAGAAGAAGGAGGCGGCGCAGGAAAGAGCTCTGGGCAGCAATGGGGACGCGCTCATTGGTGTTTCAGCGCTGGGGCCCGCCCTCATTGCTGCGGAGAGCTCATTTGCATACCGGTTAAAACCGGTATTTCTACGGAACGGCGCGGCGGAGACCACGTCTAAAGGTAGGAGACGAATAGCCTTTCTTAAAGCTGTTCCGACGTGGTAATTAGAAAAAAAGTAGTTTAATGGTAGAATCCCTTTAGTGCAAGTGACCCTAATGTTGGCAATCTTTGGTTACATGACAATGTAAAGAAATATGATCAGAATTGCCATGTATACATTTTGATCAGAAGATAGAGAAGAGTTGCATAGTTTTCCCATAATGCCCTCAGGCTAGCCTTCTTCTGACGCAGCCAATCATGAGGGACTATAAATAAGTCACTGAAGACGCAGTGGATGAGTCTTAGCCATTTTGTTACTATCACTTTAAGATTACTAATATATCATTTGCATTAAAGAGCTTGGAAGGGGCTGGATACCTTCCAAGGAGACCTAAGACTTTGCAAGGCAATCGGGGCAATTTGGATTTGGGCCAAATTTATTTAGACCAAATCCTATCTGACGGCCAATGTGACAGAATCTGGCTCGAGCTGAATTTCAAAAAAATTTTTTTTTAATCTTTATTCACAAATAGCAGATTTGTTGCAGAAGTTTCTGTAACTGAAAAATGCATTTTATTCACCTGAATTTATTTTTTTGCAGCCTGTGTATGGATTCTTGTAAACGCCATTCTAATTCCCACGCAGCTCAGCTCTTATGTATTGTAAGTGTAGCACGGTCACTCCATAATATGGAATATTAATGCAAAATTCTTTGAAAAACAGCAAAAAATCCCTTGTTTTATCAGATTTCCCAAACCCACACACACCTCATCCTATATACTGCATACAGACGCCCCCATAGCTGCGCACATCACAAAACTGATGTGGAATGATGGCTGATATTTATTTTTACCTGCAAGATATAGACACAATAAATGCTAGTAAAGGATAAATGGAAAAACAAGCAATGTTATTGACGGTGCCTGCCATACGCTGAGGCATAGAGATGACTATGACGTCCCCTTTACATCATGCCATGTACTGCTCCATGTCTAAAAATTTGTAGGTTTAGCCAACTTACCTCTGTGTATGGGGTTTGATATCCGTATCACACCTTGGGCTGGAAGTGGTGAATAACCAAATAGACACCAGAAATTAAGAGAATGGACCCACCTAGACCACCAACAAGGTTTTTATTAAAGGCTTTATTAATTGACGACCTATCCTTAAGACTGGAGGTCAGTTGAAGATATGGAGGGTCCAACACTCCGGACCCCACGGCATCACCCATGTAAAGTTGTAGTGGCACTTCTGCTTCACGGACCATTCATAGGTTATGTGGCCTGTTCGCAGCTCTTAAATGGGGTGAGCTGTGATACCAAGTACAGACACTGTACAATGTACAGCACTGGGCCTGGGTATCTGTCAGGAGACAGGTTTTCAACCAAACACCATGGTCTCCGACACCTGATTGATAGGGTCACAGGTATCAGACACCCATCAATCTTCTATTGATTACCTATCCTAAGGATACGGCATAAATTAATAAGTCGGGGAAATTCCTTTAACCAGTATATGGCACTAGGAATTCTTCCATTTTCAGTACTCCAGTATGCCTCAAATACTTACAGATGTAATCTTCAATCTAGAGATGGGCCAACCTCACGAGATTTGTTTTGATGAATATTTATGGGTTCATCTGTCTGTTTAGTTTCAGGCCTAAGTTGTTTGGTAGAAACTGGAACTGCTATTATTATATTCTGGGGTCACTTCAGTCCACAGAGTATAATGGAGGCCCAGGGGAGGTGGAGAAACATAATAAACCCTTGTACTCCTCTCCCCTTACCTCTTCTGGACTACTTATATGACACTTGACACACGGGGTGGTCTTGTGGGCTCTTCTAACCTTCTGCCTGATATGAAGAACCCTTATGGAATGTTGAGGCCTGTAATTGGTTCCAATTGCCCAAATGGGGTGCAATAATGTCATGATGCTTTAATTCAAGCCCCACATGGCCTCTGAGGCCAAATCACAGGTCTCAGCAGTCCCCTGGCAACTCATGACATCAACTAGGAGGTTTAATCTGAAACCAGACTGGATCAAAGGAAGAGCTTCTAGGTACACAAAATTGTCACTTGCTTATCTGTCAATAAAGATCTACCAATCAGTGAGGTCCAAGCATCAAACTCACACTAATCACCGATAGATACCCCTTTAATGCTAAATTCTCACTAGTATGAGACTCCGTCCCTATTCCACTTTAGGTGGAGACTAAAGTCCTGTAAGCGGAAACCCCACGGACCCCATTATAGTCTATGGGGTCCGTGGGTTTCCTCTGGTATCAGGGTTTTAAGCGAATAGGTTTGCTGTTTTTGGGAAACCAGAATGCTAGTGTGAATCTAGTGTAAACGATAACATTTTGGCTTCCTTCATCCACCACTAGGGGAAGCTTTCCGATTTATTACTTACTCTATAAATGTAATCTTAGAAACTTTCATATAGAGAAATGGAGTTTTGTATAATAACAGAGCTCAAACCACTAGAAAATATGTTATGAAATGAATTCGCATATAATATTAACCCTATTTGGTTAAAAAAAAAAAAAAATCACTGAAGGTCTTATCAGTATATTTGGCCAAGTACAAAATATTACATGTCTGCTCAACATTACTACCTTCTGCTCAATATGTTTCTGGCTTTGGACCAAAAAACCGCAGCAAAATCTGCAACAAAATAAACTGCATTCCAGCAACGTGGGGCCTCAGCCTAAAGGGGTTATTCTATGAACAGAGTTTATCCTACCCACAAGATAAGTGAGAAATATATAATGGCTGGAGGGTCTCGAGGTCCCTGATACACGGGAGCAATAGTATACACATCAATCCACCACTCCATTGTATTCTATGTAACTGACACTGCGCTATGTCAATCCCATAGATATAAATAGGTTTCAAAGTTGTATCTTTTGGGGATTGGGGGGGGGGACTAAAGTATTAAGTATGGTAAAAATAGAGTGTTTTCTATAACTCGCGCCGGTATCTTTTATCTTTATTTTATTTTTGTACTTGTATATTACAAAGCTTTTCTTCCATAGTATTACTTTTGTAAGGCTCTTCTGCATACAGGGTCCTTTTATCTATCCCATGCTGCTTTTTCTATTACATTTCTGTTTGGACACAGTACATGCTGTCATTCCACATAAAATAGTTGTCCTTGCAGAATATTTTACTATGATCACAGTGCTATAGAATAAATCTAATGTGCGTCTTTGAGGGATTTAGTCAAAACCGGAGTCTTTTAACGCACCCCATGCCAATTGTCCTATACATATTCCCACTGGCATTCCCTAAACAGTTGTCATTCCTCATCTTTCCCCATGTAAAATATGAGCGAGCGTCTTAGCAGCTAGCCTGTGCAAGATGTAATCTACAGAGATGGAATTTCTGGAAATCTACACAAATCTTCTTCGCCCTCTCATTGCATTCAGTTGGCATTGCTTTTATCAGACGGGAACTGTCATTCCTTTTAGTATGTCCCTCCTCAATGAGGCTGATAACTCCCATTCAAAACCCCACAAGACAGAGGAGAGGAGGAGGAGGAGGGGGAGGTGGCCACCCAGTGCTACACAGCGTAGACATGTGAAATCATAAACAGGGAGCTGCTTCCTAAACTCGAATGGATTGAGAGAAAGCGACAGAGACAACATGAAGGACAAGCCGATAATCAAAACGGTTAAAATGCAGGGCAACGTGCTGGTAAGTGGCTGCTGCTGGGGCGTGGGGCAGAGCACTGCTGGGCACACAGCTGTCACACTCCCCTGGCACCGGTGGTGGGGGTAACCTACCCTGCCATGGGGGGGAGGAACTAGTCTACTACAAGTTTTACATCTGCTGTTGCTTTGTGGCTTGTTGCTTGATGTTTTCACCTGTTCCCTGTGGGCACAACCCGAGGAAGCCCCTGTATATTGTACCAGCTAGAGGTAGCTGGTGATAGACATCTGTACCACATCATGCCGACATGATCAGTGCCCAGAAAGCAGGGATTATGGATTATCTCTGGGGAGAGCTGAGCTTTGACCGATGATTTTTGGATTATCTGTTTACACTTATTGGATTATACAGCGAGGATGCTGACCCGAGGAGGGTTTTCTGGTGGCAGGGAGAGGGTTAAGTTGTTGGTGGAAGTCTGTCGTATTTAACGGTACAATGCAATTCTTTGTTAAAGGCGCACTAAACCTAAAGTAGAAAGCTTCCTCAAGTCAGGCTGCCCATGCAGAGTTGTTTTTTGGTCAGTGGGTTCTCTTATTTTTGGGATGTTTCTATGGGCGCTAGTAGATCGACAGCTATTAAGTTTTTGTTTTACGTGATTTTTTTTTTTTTGTGTCCCACACTCAATCTGTCCTCCTCCATCCATAGATATAACAGGAAAACTGGCTTGGTACTTTGGAAGGGTATGGGGTGCCAGGTACTGCTCCGAAAACTTTTAGCTAGGAATTGTCTAATGTATATGACCCCCTTAACTGAACTGATGAGATCATGTACAAATATACAGTATTCAACATGGGGCAAACCTAAAACTCCAAAAATCACCCCACCAGCCAAAAATGGCCACTTATGGAGAACAACACCCAACTTCAACCTACAGTACGACTTATGGGAAGACTTCAGGTTTAGTGTCCCATTAACTCAACCAATAAAGTATTTGTACAACTATGAAAACTTTACTTGGTATAATGTTACGTTTGTACAGGAAAAGTGTCCCATGGGTCATTGTACTCCTTAAATGCGATAGGTAACACCTGCATTATATAAGATAGACTATGTATTATTATAAAGCTGCAATGAGAACTGCTTCATGTTCAGATGACCTCATCATATCGACAATTTGCTGCACGTTGAACTGGATACTAGAGTCCGTGATCCAGTTTATGTGACCTATGAACCTAGAAATAAAGATTATATTAATTTTATAATATTTTATGACTGTACAGAACAACTTTGTATGCTCTCCCATGATGCAGGAGTACTAGTTACCACCACCGTACCAATGCCATATTACAGGATGTTGTAAAACATTGACCCTTTACCTTCTTAGCCCCAGTGAGCCATAGGGGTATGTATCAAGTATGTTCTTTGTATCCCATGAGTTTGTATCCCAAAAATTGGCATTGACCTCACTCTCTTGCACCATGTAACGGAGCCAGCACATAAGTGATCCAAGATATACCTGTAGTAATTTTTTATGCTATGATGAAATGATGGCCATGTCCTATTATTGGCATCAGTACTGGCGGATTGAACTAGTAATTCCACAAACTGAAATGTAAGAGAAGTTCTATTATACTTGGACATTGTTAGATCTAAGACGGTGTTAAAAATAGTTGAGACAATTGTTTGGTGCTTGAAGCAGTCTTAAACCTAACGCCTTTCCCGATATCTATATTCGATCTCTCGCTGGTATATGTAGTGAATGTTTTATAAGATTTGTTGTTGTAATTTTATACAATGTATTGAATTTTAACAATTTATTGAATTTTAGTAAATTAAATATATATGACAACAGACTGGCCAGTTTGGCGGTTTTTGTATTAGGCTGCCACCGACCGATGGGTCTTCCAGTCTCCGCCATTAAAGGATGCAATGGGAATATCCATTAAGATGGCTGAGTTTAAGTTTGTGCAGTCAACTTTTTGTAAAAAGCTAGCGCAAGAGGTTGAGGGTCACCAAGGTTATCATCAAAGATCAATACTGACATGCCAATAATATGGTTGATGATAGTAATAATGAGCAGTGAGTACATCGATTGTGGTATTATTATAATGGTTTAATAGTTTTATTTTATTTGCTGGATTATAGATTGGACAATGGATCAAACGAGATTACAGATTATTCTTGGATGTTATTGTGTTGAGCTTGAATGTATCCTTCTATATCATTTTGTGCGCATTTTTTTTTTGTTTTTTTGTATATGGCAGTAATATAAATATGTAATTTTTGTATTGAATTTTTTGATTTTGCTGCAGTTTAATTTTTGATATGTCGCTTCTAATTATTTTTGATACAGTTTTGTAATAAAATGTTTTTTTTTCTAATAATGGGTGATTTTATTGTGGTGTTAAAAGTTTCTAATATACCAGTTTGGTCCCTAAAAACTGATCCTGGTGACAGTGAAGGTGTCAGTGTTTGTTTAGACGCCAGTGTCTGTGCCCTGAGGACTGGCTTATCCGCTATTGAAATGTTAATATTACTCATTGTTAACACTGTTTGTGCCTAGTGTTATTGTGTTTATTGCAGTTTTTTCAGAGGTTCCCAGTTGGGCGTTAAGAAAATGTATTTTTGTTTGCAAAACTTTATTTAAAAAAATAGAAAATTCAACACAAGTTCAGACATTCAGCCTTTGTTTGTATATTTTAGATGGTGACCGTTGAGCATTGTTTCAAGAAGACACTGTTGTGGCGTATTTCAGTGTATACATAGCTTCATCATCAGTACTCTTCATGGAATAATGGAGTAATATCATAAGAATGGATGGGAAATTCTCTAAATTAATACCACAAACACCTGCTACAGTTGAAATTTTGACAAAAGAACACGTTTATGGATCGTAAATTGTCAACATGGTTGATTTAGCTTGAATTGACTTGTAAGGTGGTGGAACCGACCCCCATGTTTGAGCCTTAGTAACTGGTGACCGTTTCACAGGTGGGTCACTACTCAGGAGAGGCGCTTTGCTTGCTCTAGATGGGATTTGGATTTGGTAAATGTATACATTTGGACAGTGTATATGTAACTGTATACAATATATATTCTCCTTGGAATATGGTAATGACACGGTGGATAAATGGTTAAGCGGACTCTCGGTGCTCCCTTTGTCACATTTGTCCAGTTGTCCTTCACCATGTCTTATCACATACTTGGTTCTGTTCTTCTCCAGTGAACTGTGGAGAGAGGAACCTCTGCCATGTTGTATCATGGATGACTTCAGATGAACATACTCCATGATGTTACATAGTGCAGGTTGTGGCCTTGCGCTGGTCTTATGAAGTAGCATCGCGCTCCATAAACAGGAGTACCTGAGTGGCACTGTGCATGTGCCAGGGTGCATTGAACTGTGTTCAGCCTCCGTGCCATCCTCGGAAGTACCGATAATGCATCACAGAGTCTATATTCATGGGTAATTGTATAAAATACACTGTGAACTACTTGGCATGCAACTTATACATGGAGATGATAAATATCAACCTATTTCTAGTGTATAATGAAGGACATTCACATGCGAGAAACTTATATAAAGTGGTTTCCTGCCATCTCATGAGTTGTATGTAAGTAAAGATATCGAGATACCATACCGCACGCAACAAGTGGGTTCTCTCATTTCTTTTTCAGCGACTACAATATACGAAATTGATGCACGTCAAGAGTTTTTGGCACTAGACACAGATAACTTTTGGATCAAGGGTTACTGGCACTAGGCACATGTAACTTTTGGATGGATTTTAGCCAAAATCTTGCATCCTCTTGGTGGCTGATATTGGCTTAAGGTTACAAACCGATGTTGCTGAATTGCAACGTTTTTGGCCATTGTGGAAGTGTAATGGAAAAAAAACACTATTTTACAGGGCCAACAAAGCAATTGAAATTTTATTTAATCTCATCCCCACATTGCAGAAGATGCTGAGTGTAAGACAAATCCAGGCATTTTTGAAAAACATTGTATGCAAATTTTACATACAAATATGCTAAATTTTCCCCATAAATTTATATAGGGAAGCAACCATTTGGAGAATTTACATTAGTACCCTGTATTTGCTGAGTGCAGCCATCTATTGTCCTGATACCAGTCCATAAATAATGTATTGATAGATGGACCCCACTCCACTCCTAGCTGATATACAGGGAATACTATAACTTTTTCCTATGCCTACTGGGTCAATCATTTTATCTTCTGTCATATATAGCAAATAATGTGTTGCAACACACTAAATTATTTGTTTTTTTTATTTTTATATTAAAAGTGATTTCATTTTGAAGTGTAATATATATAATCTTGAGACCTATCTCGATTCAGCAGTGTCTACAATCCATATGGCCACTGCAGGCATTGATTGGTCTCATGGTCTTGTGCCACATACTGTACTGATGAGGCCAGCTATTGGCTGCAGTAAGGCTATATGCAGAAAACAGAGTGTGCCATGGATTGATGCTCCATTCCAATAATTACACAGCAGGTCCCATCTTGGTCCATGATATCGGAACAAAATGGGTTAAAACCCCCCATGTGTCATCTGAGTGTGACCCGAGTGCCTTCCATTAAAAAGTTGGTCCCTCTTCTCCTGCACACTCAGTCATGTGCTTTAGAATGGCGTAGACTATAGGGTACACCATCACTATAGCTAAGTAAATAATTCTTGCATCCAATGAACTTGGAAGTTTTTGGATAGTTTCTTTGCAGGATGTCAGAATAGGCTCCTGGAGCTGCTGTTTTGTTTTGACCCACCTTCCACCCTCATAGGTCTTTTGCTTGAGCATACGCCAAAAGTTCTTAATAGGGTAGAAGTCAGGGAGGATGGTGACCACACCAGGAGTTTCTCTCCTTTTATGCCTTTTAGCGGCCAATGACTCAGAGATATTATTACTGTTTGAGATGGTGAATTGTTATGCATGAAGATGGCACAGTTTTTTGTTTTTTTTTTATACCATGGAAGAAGGTGGTCAGTCAAAAACTCTATATGCTTTTCTTTGGTCATTTCCACACATTCAGGAACCATAAATGGGCTTGTCAGCTCTCTCCCCATGATTATGGGCCAAAACATAACTCAGCCACTTCCTTGCTAACTTCCTTGCCACTTCCTTGGCCTTATTGGGACATGGTGGCCATCCACCAATCATCTACTACTCCACCCATCTGGACAATCCAGGCTTACATGGCTCTTATCGGTAGACAAGGCTGTTTCAGAATAAGTCTTCATGTGTGTGTTGGCCCACTATAATCTATTCTGCTTGTGAGGACTCTTTACAGGTGGCTGAATAGTAGGTTTATGTACAATTGAAAGTTTCTGGAGGATCCTAATCTTTGATGTTTGTATGATTCCAGAGGCACCAGCAGCTTCAAATACCTGTTTGCTCCTTTTTTAATGGTATTTTAGCAGCTGCTCTCTTAATCCGATGAATCGTCTGGCAGAAACTTTCCTCATTATACCATTAACTGCACGAACCCATCTGTGCTCTGATTTATCCACTAATCTCTTCACAATATGATGATCACACTTAAGTTTTCCTGAAGTGTATAATATTTTCATACTTTGTCCAAAACACTATTACACTATTTGATGCTTTTCGGCAACAGAGATTATTTTTTTCCCCATATTGCTAGAAAATTATGACCTGCTTAAACCATTTCCCGACATCCGGGTGTGTAAAGAGGGTGGCCACCATAGCCGCCGGATGTCTGCTGTTATATACAGCAGGCACCCAGTGCTAATGCCCGCGATTGCTGCATAAAACCCGAGGCGGCATTTTACGGGAGGTGCGTGGGCGCCTCAATATTCCTGTGGATTGCTAGCTCCAGGGCCGGCATCCAGTTATCATGACAGCCAGGAGCCTTGTGAAGGCTCTTAGACCTGTCATGCAATATGTTCTACTAGCTGGTACCCGCGACTTCGTCTGCGGTGATTGTAGAAGTGGGTATATACAGGCGCGGGTAAGGTTTTCGTACTGTGTATAAGGGATGGGATATGAAATGTAACTGTGTATCTTGTTGTTGCTGTAATTCTGAGAGCACATGAGACTTTTGTGATGAATGTAATTTGTATTTCAGCTGCTATACGGTGTTGGTATAAACTGTACATAGTGTCTTTGGGACAGAGGTATTTCAGGTTAATATACTTCGATATACGACATTGTATGATTTGTTATTTTCCGCCAGTACATGTAAGTTTTGGGCACAGGATACTCTTGAGTAAGCAACATAAAGTCTGGCCCTGTGCATGACAGTTTAGTAACTCCATGTGCCTCTTATTAATAGCAATTAACCCCATCATGTCCCTCACATTAACCCCAGTGTAAGAGTTACTGATAGAGATGAGCGAGTACTGTTGGGATCAGCCGATCCGAACAGCACGCTCGCATAGAAATGAATGGACGTAGCCGGCACGCGGGGGGTTAAGCACGCTGGCTACGTCCAAGCGGAAGTACCAGGTGCATCCATTCATTTCTATGGAGCGTGCTGTTCAGATCGGCTGATCCCAACAGTACTCGCTCATCTCTAGGTACTGATATGTGAGAGACTTGGAGGTAATAATTAAGTATCTTCATTACTGAGGTCTTTTATTAGTACCTCCATATGTCTCACATATTAGTAACCTTTATATGGGGCACACAGGGGTTAATATGAGGGACATGATGGGGTTTATTCCTATTAATGTGAGGTACATGGAGTTACTAACACTAAACTAATAACCCCAAATGGCTGACATTAATGAGAATAGGAAGTAAAGGAAGGGAGCTGTGTGCTTCTTACTTTCAGTTTGCTAGCAGCTTCGGCAGGAGCTATCACTATAGCAGGCAGAGACTTGAGCGACTAAGCTCCACCCCCTGGGTTTCCTGCACCCCTCGCAAAGGGGAGTGTCCTTATGCCTCAGCTCTAGCAGAGACTTTATTTAACTCTTGCAGGTCCTGTGCTGCTGGCATGCCAGTGAAATATGGCAGGAGTGCCACTCTTGGCATGTGTGCCAGGGGTTGCTGACCTCTGCTGTAGGGGGTAATATGAATTTTGTGGCTTGCTATGGTCCAAAGTGTGTGAGATTGCAGAGATAGTGATGTGAGTTTGGGTTTTGTGGGGGTCCTGGGAAAAACGTATGTGCACTATTGTGACGAATAGTAGCCTATTGCGCAATTGAGTGTAGGGACTATGTTTGTGGAAAATTTCAGCCAAATCGGTGGAGCGGTTTTTGCGTGATTGACCGCAAAAGATCCGAACATCCAAAGGGTCCTGGGAAAAACGTATGTGCGCTATTGTGACGAAAAGTAGCCTATTGCGCAATGGGGTGTATTAACTATGTTTGTGGAAAATTTCAGCCAAATCGGTCAAGCGGGTTTTGCGTGATTGACTAACAAACATCCGAACACACAAACCCACAAACATCCAAACTCACAAACTTTCACATTTATAATATTAATAGGATTGCAGGCTACTCTATGTGGCCTGCAATAGAACAGACTGTTTTATGCAATGCATTAGTATTTTGATCAGACCCAAAAGGGCTCAAGACCCCTAGGGGGTCTAACAAATGTATAAAAAGATATAAAAAAAATTAAAAAATAATAAGTTCAAATCACCCCTCTGTTCCCTAGAACACATATAAAATTACTTAAATACTGTGAAACACATACACATTAGGTATCCCCGTGTCCAAAAATGGCTGGTCTATAAATCTATGAAAATATTTTTCCGATACGGTAAATGCCGTAGCGGGGAAGAAAAAAATCAAAAGTGACAAATTGCCGTTTTTTTCATTGTTTTGCCTCTGAAAAAAGTGATCAAAGCAAAAGCAATTCCCCAAAATATTATAACTAAAAATTACATGGGATCCCGTAAAAAAAGACGCCTGATACATTCCGTATTTGAAGTATAAAAAAGTTACAGGTGTCAGAATATGGTGACTTTAAAAATTTTTTAAAAATATTGCAGTTTTGGATTATTGTTAAGGGGTTAAAATGTAAATAAAACCATATAAATTTTGTATCCTCAGAATCGTATCGAAACATAGAAAACAGATGACCTGTCATTTTGGCTGCACCTTAAACGCCATAAAAACAATGCCCGTTAGAATGTCGCACAAATCACTATTTCTTCAAATCCCCCCCCATTTTGAATTTTTTTCCATCCTCCCAGTACATTATACAGAATAATTAATGGAGGCATCATGAAGAAAAATTTGTCCCGCAAACAAATTGGAACATTAAAAATGTTATGCATTTTTGAAGGGGAAGGGGTAGGTTTCCTTTTTTTTTTTTTTTTTTTTGGGCTCACCTAGCAAACTAAATATCACAAATGTTTGAGATGGATGTCAGTGATCCAAAGTGCCCTAAGGCCTTGTTCACATCTGCGTCAGTAATCTGCTCGGGGGAGTCCGCATGGGGACCTCCAACCCCCCCCCCCCCCCAAACTGACTACTGAATGCATTTGCAAGCGGTGTACAGTGAATGGACACGGACCTCATAGACTATAATGGTGTCCATGTGCTTGCCGCGAGATCTCCGCAGGGAACATGTGAACAGGAAAGTACGGTACTTCTCAATCTACTTTTCCGTCTGCATGATTCATGTAGGCAGCATGCGGCAAACACACGGACCCCATTATATTCTATGGGGTCCGTGTGCTTTCACTGCACACCGCTTGCATATGCATTCGGTAATCCGTTCAGGGGGTCCCCAGGTGAACTCCCCGAACTGATTACCAAACGCAGAAGTGAACCAAGGGTAAGACACAAGACCATCCATGAGATAAATGAAAAGTAAAAGAATGTATCTTTAACTTTCCAATGTGCATAATAAATTGGAACATAGCATAGCTCTATATTACAGATGCCTTTTGACAACTGTTTGAGCAACTCTAAAAACCGCTTTACGTATCTCTTATACTAGTATACTCTATCCTTACCGGTTCTTCGTGGTCTATGAATAATCTCACATTATGTTCTGCCTGTGACAATAAGATCTATAATGAAGATACTTATCGGGATTTAGTATTTAGTACCCCAGGGTTAGTTAACGTTTTAGTACAGCGTGTTCCTTAGGCTTTCTGCTATACCACCAAAGCAGATATTCCCATAAGATGTATTATTAGTAATTGCCACTTATCTTGTCTGATTCTACCAAAACGTCATCTCTGCCTCAGAAGTCCTAGTTATCCGGAGAGGAAATCGTATAACTTGAATCTAGTACATTTTTGAAGAATACATCAACATCAGTATTCAACAATATGTGATGATACTTCTGTATTAGCAGCTGAGAAGTCCACCGGGATGGATAGACAGAACATGATGTGATTTGTATTGACACCTACATTTACTTTGAGGTGGCACTGTATCTTTAAGTAATGTATTCAGCATCTGTCATCTCACTTTGGAGGGCTGATTTCCCTTTGGATTTCAATTCTGTATTCTCATCGAAGCTTATTACTTCATGGCTTCAATCTTGTATATTATTTTTCTGTTTATCTTCTCAATTTTTTTTTGGCTTGAAACTCATTTCAAGAATAGGCTCTATCTGAACAGTCCTACCTGAGGGATTCATTAGGTTATTCAAGTTATTTTTTTTTGTAGACACAGTTATTTGTCCTTCAGCTTCAGTACAGGTACAGAACAATTTTTGAAAGTCACCTGGGTGCAAAAAGCGGGTCGTAAACCGAAACAGCACGGCACGTTCAATTTACTAATAGAGAATAGAACAGGAAAGGAAATTTTGTTTCCAAACTTAGATTTCAGTGTAAGATTGGCTCCATTGTTATTTCTAAGATGGTATAGAATAAGATCAATCTCAAACTTACAAAAATTACAATGAAGTCATTTTGACCAAAAGTGGAGTAAAGTAAATTCAAAGATTTGGATGAAAGAAACAAATTACAAAATGACTTTGTGTTTCTGTTGTACAATTGGGCTACTGGCTGGCCGGAAAAAATACTTGTATCAAAAGTGGACACGGACTGAACCCATATAGGCAAAATCTGTGCAAAATTCTGACCATGGCCAAATTTGTCATGTTCCAAAGATGGTAAACCAATATTTTTCCACCGGTCTCTGTTTTGATGGAAATGATTAATACTACCTTTGCTTATGAGAAAATAATAGCTCTAGGGAATCATTCTTATAAGTCCAATCTGGGAACGATGGTCTGCTTCTAGATGTTCAAAGTGAGATGGGCTATGGGTAGATTGGTAACCTTTACTAGCTGTTTTTGACTCTCAAGAAGAATTGTGGTGGATCTCGTTGTCAGCAGCCCTCGTGTCCAACCTATTCGCGCCAAACTTGTTTGTACTAATCTTGATTGTGCCAACTTTGATAATTTCACCTTGTCTTTTCCCCCGTGACTCAGCCTCACCATTTATATGTAGACGTTGTATATTTGGCCAGTACCTGACATGTTATTAATTTGTTGATTAAGAATTTTAAACTTCCAATGGTTTCTTGTACACCTCTACTACATCATCTGATTTTGGTGCTCCGGATGTATGAATTAGCAAGAGATAGGGTTTCTGTTTTTTGGGTCCCCAAGCAGACCCGGAGAATGGAAACCCGAAAGTGTAAGCAATGTGTCTCTCTTGGAATATACATACTTAGTATCCATATACGGTGCAACCTCTTTGAGTTGAGCATCCAGAATTGCTTGAATAAGTGGTCTTCTAGAGGGGTAGAAAAACTGTGACGCAACGCATCAAGGTTTTCCCAACCGTGTTTTTCACAGAAGTCGCCCCTGTGGACTTTCCATTATACCTATAGGGAAACCACCAGCGTTTCTGTAGGTATTATTGACAGGCTGTGATTTCGATGGAATCCCTTCCACTTTGCAGGGACTATAAAACGTTGCGGTCTATGTCATGTGGGACTTAAAGCTAAGGCCCCAAGGGACGATACAGCAGGAACGCATCGCGGTTCTTCCCACAGCACTTTGAACAGAAAGTTCACAGAGTTTTCTGTGGAGTTTCTGTTACCATTATATCTACGGGAAAGCCGCCAGTGTTTCCGTAGATATAATTGACTTGCTTTGATTTCCAAAAAATGTGCCGTTTTTGGGAATTGTAGCATGTCCACGCTGTGGGTTGAAACACAAGATGCAGATACTGTAAAATGCTGCAATTTTTCCCGCTGCGTTTCCGGCCCGTGGGGCCCCAGCATAAAAAGGTTTCATTGTACAATGATCATATACATTATTTCAGGGTGATACACATGTACTTTGGCTTGGTGGTAAGCTTTATCTTTTCCTGTACAGTGTAGGTTTGCATGTAGCCAGCAAAAATGGATAAAACACGTAAAAACCTGCACCTTACTTTTTAGATTTCCTTCTAAAGACGTCAATAAAAGTTATTTCTGGTTAACAAAAAAAGTCAAAATGGCTTATGCTGAATTTTTCCCAGCTCCTGAGGGCTGTATAATCTGATGTATACCTGGTGTGTATGACGCCAAATCACTCATCACACATTTGGTTTGCACATTGCATCTCTAAGGGGCCATTGGAATGCATTTCACAGTATACAGGAGCAGTATACAATGCATGGACCGTTTATTCCTATGTGATGATGTGTTTCTAATTCACACACAATAAACCCTATGCTGTTTCTATCAAACATGTACATATGCCTTAAGCACCGAGTACAAGGAGGTTATCGATCACAGGTTGTTTTTTTCTATTTTATTTTATAACATTTTACTGTTTTGTATATTGAGCCTCTTGTAGGAGAGTTACCGTAACTCAGTTTTCTGCAGCAGAATAAATTGCTGCAGCAGGATATCTTAACAGTCAACAAAAGTCAATGAAAAGTCATTGAAAATAATTTTTTCTACAGGTTTTAATTGGCTTTTGTTGTCTTCATACTGTGGCAATTTATCCCACTGCAGAAAGTCGGACTGTCTGCTTCGTCTGTATGTTTAAGAATTCCTAGCTTATATTTCACAAGCGGGGATAATAATTTCACATTTCTATGTACCGTATTTTTCGGACTATAAGACGCATTTTTTTTCCCAAAAAATTTCGGAGGAAAATGAGGGTGCGTCTTATAGTCTGAAGGCGTTGGAATTGCATCGCCATGCTCCTGCCACCGCTGGTTTTCTGCAGTGGCAGGAGCGTGGTAATACTGCGGGCCCAGACACCTGTGCCGGTGGCTAAAACCCTCCCCGGCATCCACCTATCTATTATAACAGATGCCGGGTCTGTAAGTAATGGCAGCCGCTCTGCTGCACAGCGGTCACCATAACAAGGACGCTCCTGGGCGGTGAGGTCGACCTGTTCCGGTGACAGCCGGGAGCCTAATGAAGGCTCCCAGGCCTACCATGGCAATATTACTATCGCAGCTAGTTTATGACCAGCCGCGATAGTAATGTACAGAATCTCCCATAGACGGCAATACACTTGTATTGCTGTCTATGGGACTTGCAATCAAATGATTGCAGGTCCAAGCCCCATAGGTGGGGCTAATAAAATAGTAAAATAAAAAAAACTTTAAAAAAAAAAATAAAATATCACCTAAATCACCTCCTTTCCCTAGAATACATATAAAAGTATAAATTTACTGTGAAACATATATACATTAGGTATCCCTGTGTCCGAAAATGCCCGGTGTACAGTGAACATCAAAATCAAAAGTGCTAAACCGCCGTGTGTTTCTCACCGTTTTGCCTGTGATTTAAATAAAAGGTGATCTAAGCAATAGACATTTCCCAAAATGGTATATCTGAAAAGTACATCTGGCCCCACAAAAACAGCCCTATGCATCCCCTTACAGCTGCAGGGCCACCTATCAATGTGGCCTTGCAGTCGTTGCAAAACTACAACTCCCATACATTTTTTGCATGAAAATTTTTTTCCCTTATTTTTCTCCTCTAAAACCTAGGTGCGTCTTATAGTCCAGTGAGTCTTGTAGTCCGAAAAATATGGTATATAGCGCTAAAATATTCGGCAACATCAGGTTCCTGTACAGACAAAATGAGACATTACGGGATAATAAATCAAATCATAGAGCTAACAATCTATGAGGTAGAAGGGGTGACACAAGAGGTACAACAGCATATGAGCCAAGTAGACAAATCAAGGGTTAACTAAAAATCAGTCCTGAAATTGCAATAATAGATTTTAAAGGAAGCTTGCAATGTTTCTAGCACAATAAAATACCCATTTTCTTATGTTTCTTCCCTGTGCCCTCCTTGTACCTGCTGCTCCTCTGTATTGC
Organism: Leptodactylus fuscus; assembly: GCF_031893055.1. NCBI lineage: Eukaryota > Metazoa > Chordata > Amphibia > Anura > Leptodactylidae > Leptodactylus > Leptodactylus fuscus. The sequence continues at coordinate 189,100,215 of NC_134268.1, forward strand.
TGTAGGTGGATGCAGATTAGAGAGGAGCGATCCATTCAGTGATGACATGAATTACTTGCAAGTTTTGTAAAAATCTGGGGTTCAACCATTCCCAATTTGGCGTTCACCACCCAAAAACCTGTACTATAATCTGGGGTCTTCAGAACTCAGGGGAATAATGACCATGGGTGATGCGGAAACCTAACAAATAGTCTCGTCCACCTCTGCTGGTCTCAGATGTGGTATCTGATTCTTTTTGGAGGTTTTGGGGCTAACTGAATGACATCAGTGCCCATGGGGGAGGTCTGTGCAGCCCACATGACTGCTGAGGCCCAATCACCGGCCTCAGCAGCTCCTGAGGGCACTGGTAGAGTTTGGGAGGCTGGAAGAGGCCAGAAGAGAATGGGCCCTCAAGAGATGCCATGATGGATCCCAGGACAGGTGAATAAGACTGTTTATGTTTATTCACTTCTTCTGGGCCCCCTTACTTTGGGTTAAAGGAGACAGTTTGTCTGTTGTTGGACAAACCTTGCAACACAAATCTCACGAGGTTCACCCAACATTGGTTCTGGACATTATTAGTCTCTTTATTCTTAAGCAACTGCCAATACAGTCTTATCTTGTTGTATTTGCCCTGAAGAAGGAATCTTCTAAGTTTCACTGACATTGTACCGCTGGGTATTGGTCATATGATATTGGTGAATATGATATTTTCTAAAGGGCAACTCATTGCCGCTCCAATTGCTAGGAAGCTAAATAGATATGGATAGATAAAAAACCCCAAAAACTTAGCAACCGGATTCACACATTCAGTCGTAGGACTTTGTATAAGAATAATTCAGACTAGCGACTTCCATTTTACATGTATTGGACACTCAGGACACTGCAGTCTCGCTTGTACTGTAGGTTGGAAAATAAGCGCTAACACTTCCTGAGAACACCTAGAAAGCCCCGAAGGTCTTGTACTTCACGACTTCTGTTTTGGATCAAGTGTGACAGAAGTGATAACACATAAAGTTTGAAATAAATGACTCATCAATAGAATCCATTTATAACAAAAGGCCCATAAAATCCATTCTGTTTTATCAACCAAATCAGTTTTTCTTCCCGATTTTATTTTGTATCATTATGTTCCAATTTCCCTGGTCTGCGAAACACTTGATAATGATAAATTGCTCTTTCATCTGTTACTTTCACTAGAGTTACAGCATATAATGCAATGTGATATGTTGGCAGAGGATTTTTTAATGATTTGATGGTTGTGTAATCCCTCCAGTATTGGCTAGTATTGCTGGGGGAAGCTGCTGGTCCCTGTAGTCTTACAACTAAATGGTCAGGTTGAGGCCGGTCCCGATTGACCACTAATCTATCATCTACTTGGACATCTACAATGGGTGGAGGGTCAGGAGGACCCCATATATAAAGATAGGCATATATATACAGTATTTATATTGCTTGAGTATTAGCTAGTTTAGATTGTAAGCTCTTACAAGCAGGGCCCCCAATCCTATAGTGCGAACTTGACCTGTTACTTTGTAATGTCTCATTTTGGACTGTACTTTAACCCTACAAAGTCCTGTGGAATATGTTAACATTATGTAATTTTTTTATTATTAGTTTTATTAAATGGTTGTTAATCTCTCTGTGGCTGAAATGAGGAGCCCTGATCCGGCTACAATGAGGAGCCCTGATCCGGCTACAATGAGGAGCCCTGACGCCGCTAAAATGAGGAGCCCTGACCCTTCTGCTATGAGGAGCCCTGACCCTTCTGCTATGAGGAGCCCTCACCCCTCTGCCATGAGGAGCCCTGACCCTTCTGCTATGAGGAGCCCTGACCCTTCTGCTATGAGGAGCCCTCACCCTTCTGCTATGAGGAGCCCTGACCCCTCTGCTAGGAGGAGCCCTGACCCCTCTGCTAGGAGGAGCCCTGACCCCTCTGCTAGGAGGAGCCCTGACCCCTCTGCTAGGAGGAGCCCTGACCCCTCTGCTAGGAGGAGCCCTGACCCCTCTGCTAGGAGGAGCCCTGACCCCTCTGCTAGGAGGAGCCCTGACCCCCTCTGCTAGGAGGAGCCCTGACCCCCTCTGCTATGAGGAGCCCTGACCCCTCTGCTAGGAGGAGCCCTGACCCTCTATATGTACTGTACGGATCTTATTACACAGATGAGACAGAATGATGTACATTCACTCACACATTACACCCATATGCTTGCTAGTTTGACACCGTTCTGATCTTGCGTTTGTATACAACTTCTATGATGTTTTGTTTCCCTACTAATCTGTTGCTACCTCTGGATGTTACTGATTACAGTCTGAAAAACTTAGAAATGCCATTCAGAGTGTCACATTAAGTCATGTTCTCATGTCTGTACTTTGAGTCTTTGTTGGAGATTCTACTATATTTGTTGATTAAAAACAGGCATGAGGTGCAATTTATTTAGGTAAAATAATAGAAACCAAAATACTCCATTATAAATCAGTCTAGTCCATTGGTTGCCACTGGTGCCCATCATGTGACCATTCCAGGTATCCATTATTTTTGGTTATATACTCCTACGATGGAAAAGACAACCCAACATAAAATTAACTGCGCTATAGATTAATCCTTTATTACTTCTGGATTTGTACTGGTCAGAATACCAGATAATTGTCTAGTAGACCCAGGTTGTCACACAATGGTCAATGGGAAGATGCCCCCATTGAAACCTAATTTATAGCTCATTATTTATAAAATTTTATTGGTCTTATTCTCACGTAACCTAATGTATTGCAATTTTTAATGTGGGAAATGCATTAACATTGACGCCAACTTAAAGGGGTATTCCCATCTCAAATTTCACATTGGAGGATCGCTTGTTCCCATGTCTTCTGCTTATCTCTGCCTCCACTATAGTGATGGTACATTAACCTTGGGATGGGTGCACATGCACATGTTCTGTATAGGACAATGGTGGATCAAAGGTGAATTTATGGAGGAACTCAGTCATGTGTCCTGGGGGCTGGTTGTGAGGGGGTACGTCCAAAACCACAACTATGTATTTAGTTATAGACTGCGATGAGTGATCTGAACCTTTGCCACAGGCCTAGCGACAGCTTTGGGTAAGTCTTGGTTTCTTCCAATGATCCCAAAATAGGATCCACCAACAGTGATCCCAAAGCAGGATACAGTGGATATATTGTCCTTGGGTCGCAGTGTATGGAGCTGATATGACTTGATTTTGTGTATCTGTTAGGAATTGTAGTTGCTGACATAGCTGAAGACATTACTAAGAAGGATGGTCCATATACCTTTAGGCATGACTGCATGTACAAGTATAATTAGTTATAAACCTGATTCTCTTTTGAGCTCTGCGTTGTTCTCTATACCTATTTTTCCATCCAGGAGGTTGTATTAATTAACCTACAAAGTTTCCTTTAACAGGATTCATAAATTAGTTATAAGTCTTTAATAAAATTCATCTGCAGTCTTCAACTTTTAAGTCTTTCTGAAGGTCTCTTATACCCACAGCAAGCTATAAATCAATAAAAGTAACGTAATGTTGCAATCACCATAATTCATCATAATTCTCTTTTTTCTCTGAAGGTGTCTTGGACAATTATTAAGCAAAGGAATGATTCAATTATGAAAATTAAGACATTTTATTCAAATGATTGAAAGATTCCCTGACTAACACATTGAAATGTTTGATGTTTCACCACAAGTCTAAATGTGCCCCCAACGATACCGCCAAAAAGACGAAAACTCTAAATTATTTCTGTAGGCCTTTCGAGAGTTCACAGGTTATTGAAAATGGTTCTGCTGGCAAAATATGATGGATGTAAGAAAAGTAAGGGATACAGTTACGTCCTCATGTAATTGATCAATTTGGTTAATGATTCTTTGTTATAACTTATAATAAAATCATGTAGTTTTTAGAAAAGCTGCTTAAAGGGGTTGTCCAGGCAAAATTTTATACATTAAATAGGCCAGGGAGGTGAAAAAAAATAAAATAAAAATGTTTGCCTCTCCTCAGTTCTCTGGTGCACCCAAAGAGGTCCAGTACCCCCAGAGGTCCAGTCCTTCTGTTCCCTAACTTGGGATACACATAACATATCCTTAGGATAGGCCATCAATATAAAATCATTGGGGGTTCGACTATCAGCCCCCCAGCGAATTAGTTGTATGAAGGATATGGCCATGATCCGGAGCCTCTTAATTTATAGCATCAGTCCATCTACCTGCCCATCGTCTACTTATTCCCATCTATTGCTTTCCATCCCATTAACTTATGGAGTGACTGGTGTGCCACTAGAAAAAAACTAGCTGACTGATGACAGAGTCAAGAGTCAGATATCCCCCTAGTCTCATATTTATGGTCTATCCGAACTATAGGCCATCAGTATCCTGGAAATTGAAGTTGTGTCTGGAGAAAGAAAATGACATGTTTGTTCACGTAGTAGATGTTCCGGAAGCTTCTCTGCTGAAATGTACATTTGGCTGATCGTACAGGGGCACAGGGGTATCAGGAGGAATATCTTTATGTATAGAAGAATGGACCTCAAAATAGGTTCCACTGGTGGGGCCAATGAAAGTTTGTGTGTTTGTTACTCTTTCACGCAAAAACGGCTGAGCCGATTTGGATGAAATTTGGCACATAGATAGTTTGTAACCTCGATTAACACACAGGCTACTTTTTATCCCAGTAAATGACCTGGCTAATTGGAGGTTGCTGATAAAGTCAGGTCTGTTATCTCTCTACATAAACAAACATAGAACCCTGGGTCCATTGGGAACAAGTATTTGCATATTATCTGATCTGCTCCAGCGCAGAGACACTGGATGGGAAAATCCCTTTAATCCAAATTGGCAGTTTCACAATTTTAAACATGCCAGGAAAAAGAAAATCTAATTCGTACCAAAATTCTAAAACCACGAGATTTATGAAGGTAGCCAGAAATCACAGAGTTCTTCTCAAGCGGAGTTGAGGAGGATTGAGCAAGCTAGGCGTCAAGCGGCTCTTAGAGCATCCAAAATGCCGGAGTAGGTGGATCATTGATGCCAACAATACGTTCATTATATGGCGCCCCAGCTGCTGAGATGCCGGGACAATCACAGGCACAGCACGATGAACAAGTTCAGCATCAGGACAGCTTGAGAACTGCCGAAACGCTGGAGCAGGCGAACCATCAATGGCAGCAATTTGCTGAATATAGGTGGATCACCGACGCCAACAACATGCAGATGAAGCCTCGTGTGTCCTGTATAGAGGTCAGTGACCTCCAGAAAAGGATGGCTTCTTGCCTAGTGTTACAAAAGTAGTAACCCTGCCTATTTACTAAAAACTCTTATAATTAGGGTTGAGCCGATCTTGACTTTTCAGGATCGATTTTGAAATCCGATTTCCGATCATTTTTCATTCGAACCCGATCTTGATCCCAATTAGAGATGAGCGAGTACTGTTCGAAATGGCAGTTTCGAATAGCACGCACCCATAGGAATGAATGGACGGCTCCATTCATTCCTATGGGTGCATGCTATTCGAAACCTCCGTTTCGAACAGTACTCGCTCATCTCTAATCCCAATGCAAGTCGATGGGATTTTTTTACTAATCTGAGATCGGATTTTAAAAACAATCCTATTCACTATACAGCATGGAATCTAACAATTGAACGCTTTAATTGTTAGAATCCACGCTGTGTAGTGATTTTTTTTTTTTTTAATCACTAAGTAGCGAAACGATTTTTTTTTTTTAATCCTCTGGCTACTTAGTCCCCCCTGGTGTCCACTTACCTGCAGAAATGGCTGTCTGGTGCCCGTTGTTCTCATTTTTCTTCGCCTCGCTGCCCCCTGCCTCCCAGGTTCGGAGAGTGTGGGCGGGTACTGGGAGGGGAGAAGTCACGTCTCCCTGCCCTGTACCCGCCCACACTCTCCTAAGCCACAAGCCCCGCCTTCTTCCTAGCTCTTTAAACACTAACTTGGTAGGCGGGGGCAGCAAGGCGAAGAAGAACGAGAACACCAGGCACCTGTCCAGCCATCTCTGCAGGCAAGTAGCTACTAGAGATGTTAGCTGGTCTCCCATTAGAATGAATGGACGCAGCCGGCGCGCAGGGGGTTAAGGCTGTGTGCTGGCTGCTTCCATTCATTCCTATGGAACCGCTGCGGAGCCTTCACACTGAGTATACACTCAGTGTGAAGGCGAACATTATTAGCTTTTCCCACAATGCTTGGCCAGTAGCAAAGCATTGTGGGAAATAATCACTGATCTCGATCCCATCTAAAAGATCGTGTTCGGAATTCCGATCGCAATCGTGAAATTTTCTCTATCACTGATCGGAATCTGATCTTTTCCGAACACGATCATTCAACCCTACTTATAATCCATAAAACCTAATACCTACTATTATGAGGAAGAGATCGCTAGCTAAAAACACATTATGTTTCTTTAAGTCTATGGCATGAAGTCTGATGCCAATGTAACCTACTTATTAAAGTCTTAAGAAGCCGAAGGTTTTATAACCTGAAAGATATTGCAATAGTAATTGGTAAGTCGTACACGAGGAGCTCGGAAGAGAGGAAACATTTGGGTTATTGTTCTGTTTATTAAATGTACTTTTCATCAGTAATACATTACAATGCTATAACCCAATATTACAAAGGAACGTCTGCACATAAACTTTAGTGCGTTGCTTTACTTGTACTACAGCTCAGAATTGAGATTTAACAGCAACAATAACAAAAGACTATGGTGTGTCATGATAGTAAAGCTATCCTGCCCGTATATTAGTGCTAGGGAACATATATTGTACAATAGGGCAGCACTTTGTAATATCAGCCAGTAGATGACCTCTAACATTTAGCTCGGGTGGCAATTTATATCCAAGCCCTGGGGCCTGAGAAACAAGAGGGGGCAAAAGAAGATACTACTTTTATACATGGCATATGGTAAGTAAAGGACCCTGTTACAGATTTTGCATTGGGTCCTAGGAGCTTCATGTTATGGTTATAACAACACAAACTTGAAGGGGTAATGTATTCCCATCTTATAAGGTGATAGCATATCCCTAGACTGCTTCATAGCTCTGCAATTGGTACGGCTTGACCTCTGGGATCCCTACCGATGTTGAGATTAAAGGGACCACAGTCGTGGTTTAAGGCTACATACCCTTCTATGGGGAGATGGCACAACAGTCAAGGACCCACTGTGCAGGCACAAGTTGCAACAGCTCTATGGGCAGAAGCCCATCATGATGTTTTTGGGCCCCAATGCAAAACGGTAATAAGCCCTCCAACTATCCTCTATAGTAGTGTTCTCCTTATATTAGAAAGATATGCTAAATGGGTCCCATAAAGCTCCTAGGCGCAGGCGCATCTGCACCCCTTCAAGGTACATCTCTGGTTTGGGCCCTTCACTTTCAGGATTGGTTCAGGCCTCCGAGGTAGGACCTCCACAATACTAAAGTAAAGGCATATCCTAACAATATCCTAACTCTTTTTACACAGAAAACCTCTTTAAAAAACATTCTCTAAAATATTCAGTTTATTTCACCATTTAAAGTTTTTTTTTTATATTTAAAATACAGTTGTCTGCATTTCTAAAGAGCTGAATTTCCTATACAGTACATTTGTATAGCGTTCTTCTTCTATATCTTTTCTATTTTCTTTGCCAGTGTGTCAGTCTTCACTGCATGTTTGACATTCTGTTCATGAATCGGGAAATGAATGAACTATCCAAATAAAAATATCAAAGTGTGCTACTATGTCAGAATACAAATCTGAGGATCACTTACGCTCTAAGCCTGCATGCACATGAACGTAAGAGAAAACCACACATAGAGCACATGGATTATGCCCATCTGTGAACCTCCATGGATCCATAGATTTCATTAATGACCGTGGCCACAAAAGGAACTGGAATAGTTTCAGTGTTGAGTTTTGCCCCAGGCTCATGGACCACTAGCTGGACCCTTGATACTACACAGTCATGTGTATGGGGCCATGAGAACATAATTGGTCAGGGTTGAGCGATCGGGATCGGATTCCGATCAACGATCAAGCAAATTTCACGATCGGGATCGGCTGGAAAATGATAGGAAATCGGATTTTAAAATCGATCCTGAAATCTCAAGATCAGCTCAACCCTAGTCAGGGTGCTAGCTGTTAAAAACATACAAGTAATACTTCATCTCCGTTTATCTCACAGTCTCCATGTAATAGACGGAACTACACATACAACTTCTGCTCATGACGGTTTTTCTTATAGATACATTGGTCTAGTGACAGATCCTATTACAGAGACTTCTGTAAGTTTCTGTTCACACCACTGCTTTTCTAGCCAGGATAATATATTATATATATATATATATATATATATATATATATATATATATATATATTGTAAATTAATGGGGTCTAACCTGGGGCACAAAAAGATCATTGTTAATAATAGTGAAGCACGCAGTGATTAGTTTCCATTAGCAAAGATGCCCTGAAAGTGCACATGTAGGGGCAGTCATGGGATCCTAAAAATGTAGAAGTTTTTCAGGAAACTGCGATGCATTGTCACAAGAAGCTGCCTCCATCTCCCATATGTGTTGACGGATTTTCTGTGCCATAAGGACAAGGGTCCAGGTATTTTGGTGTATTTATGATGTTGGGTTAAATAGGCTGGATGGCATACACTGAAACATATGGAAATATTACCTGACCCCTATGTGGGGCAAGACCAACCACCTCATGTATCTCAGCCATCTTGGCCACCTCATATGGCTCGGCCATCTTGGCCTACTCATGTGGTTACGTTGATCCAGAGTTTTATACCTATTGCCAGATTGGAGTCAGGAAGGAATTTTTTCCCTTGAATTGGGGCAATTGGCATAATCCTCATGTTTTTTTTTGGCCTTCCTTTGGATCAACATTGTAGGGTTATAGGTTGTACTTGATGGACTGATGTCTTCATCCGACCTCATCTACTATGTAACTATGTGTCTCAGCTATTTCAGCCAAGTCATGTGTCTCAGCCATCTCAGAAACTATGTATTTTATTAAATAATCAATTTCGGTTTATTATATGGATGCATAAACTGAATAAAGGGTTAGTTTCATCTCGTCAAATCGTGACTGAAATGGTAATAACTGGCCACTATCTAGACATGAGAGTACAGGTTCATAATGAACCAGGTTTATTACAATTTTTGGGAGTTCACCACCTACTACCCACTGTTAGTCTTAAGGGTCTCTTGTGACCCCAGAGTATAATAAGCAGAAGTCCAAGGTAGATGAGTAAACATAACTAACCATCTCCGGCCTCCTGAATGATGACTTGTAATTGGGCCTTATCGGTCACGTGTTTGACGCTGACAATACAGGAGTTACGAAAACATTAGCATTCGTCTGTTTCTTTAAGTCCTGTCCTGGGTTTGATTTGCTGCCTATCTAGTACAGTTAGTATTCTGTGCAGGGCACGGCTCCTGCTAGTCGTATACTCCAACTTAGGACCCACTCTGGCATAGGGGCACATTTGGGCATTCACCTGTTCCCCTATGGGCCAATTCCAAGCCTTTTAAGGTCACCATCTTTAGTTCTTAGGGGAACTTTTAATAACAACTCTCCCTGCCATGATGGTTCTTCTAATATTTTATTGCCTGGACTGGATATCAAGGAACACAAAAGGAAAAAAGAAAATCTAAAAAAAAAAAATGAGATTTTTTAAAAATAAAAAACCCAGATGAAAATTGGCCTAAAAGTGTAAGCCTAGTCATCCTGTCAGCATGCAGTCAGACATTGCCTCTTATCATAGATCTGCTTTCCGAGGCTTTGCTTTTTCTCAGTGTTTATATGGAGACATTGCGAAAAGAGATGTAGGTGAAATATATGAAAATTTGTCATAAAATGAAAGCACAGGATTTATCTTCTGGTTACGGGATAAATCTGCCATGTCTCGACAGCCGCATATTCAAGATGAGTAAATTGTAACAGTGGTTGTCTAAGCGGAACTTATCACCAGGACAGAAAATAAAAGGCGCAGTGGCCTCCAAGCAAGATGGCCCGCTGAAGTGCCGGGTAAAGTACTACTGGTACCTGCATTACCGCTCACTTCTTATAAGGTGTATAGCAAGTCTGTCATGTTAGGAATGGCTGCTGTGGTTTATTAGAAAGGCGAGAGAGGATCATTGTATTGGGAAGGTAGGCATGAATAAAGGACAGACTTAGGCACGACTTAGTGTCTAGCAGTGGAATGTTCTCTACACCTGATACATATTGTTCTATAACTGATTATGTACCTATAGTATTATAAGGTGGTGCAGATGCATATCTTAACAAATTGGCTGTTCTCATAATCTGCACAGCAAATGGATACATAGGCAGGGGATGGACTAAAGTTCTGAGGTACTCGAATAGAGCAAGTGGTTTGACCAAGGCTCTTTATACCCCAGAGATGAATAGCTGGAGTTCTTCCATTACCTCTTCTGGGCCTCCTCAGAGTGCCTGGCGCTCTGTATCTACTTCCTGGCCGCGTCTGGCGCTCTTCTCTGATGTCATGTGCATGGGTTCACCACTGAAGCCTTTGATTAGGCCTCAATAATGACATGGGCAAGACAAACCTCATAATGTCATGACGATCAGTATGCCTATGTCACTGCTGAGGCCTAATTACAGGTCTCAGTGGTGACCACAGGCACTTGACGCCGCAGAAATACACCGGACGCCGACTCTGGCATTCTTCTGTGATGTCATCTGACCGGAGGAGAAGACACAGATCACGGGACTCCTAAAGGAGGACTAGAAGAGGTAACAGAAGGTGAGAATACATGTTTATTTTTGCCTCCTCCCCTTTTCCTCCAGCTATTATATCATGGACTCTGAAGAGACCTTCCCAAATCACCCTGTTCTAACACAATCTGAAGCCGTATTAAAATAAAACCGGTTTATACTCCCCTATCAGCTGTACTCCTTGCACCAGCTCAGCTCTTTAGTGAAGCCAGAGGAGGATGCTTCAGTGCGCATGCGCTAGACCATGGGGGACTGTGCAGTGCACCCAAGATGTACATCTCCAGCTTCACTGAAAAGCAGCGCAGGCATCAGGAGCACTAGAGAGGAGTCTGATGAGACTTACTGGACTAATATAAAGCTATTTTTTATTCTTAATGCAGCCACGAGTTGTCTTAATAGAGCGAGCTAGGACTTTAAACCCACAGTCCATAAGGACTTGTGAATGGTTTAGTATATTAAATCACCCTGCCAGGTTCCCTTTTAATATTGCCTTATTAAGCAAACTCAAAAGTTATCTGAATTAACCTCTTTAGTAATTTGGCCATATTGTAAATGGGTCCATGAGGTGGATTTTTATAGAGTAACACAGGCCATGTCCCTCAGTGGTCACACCAGTTAATCCTCAATAATACATGGTTGGAGTACATAAAAATAACTTTTTAAAATTTTTTTTGCAAAGTACATTCACAAAAATCTTAGGTAATTGTATAAATAACAATTGTTTTATATACTGATATTTCTGTAATCTTTGTTTTTAGACTTGGGGCCATGTGATGATGACCTGACAGCCTCCCTATAGTGTCTGTAGAAATATCAGGAGACTGTTTTATGTCTTGAGCCCATAAATAGATGAAACATTTAGATAATAACATTACATTAGTTCCCTAATATATTTTTTAAAGTGGTTCCAAGGAGAGACGTCACCTTAATTAATTCTACAGTTCATTATTGTATGTTTGCAAGAATTAAAAGTAATAAATTATGAGACATTGTCAGGTCCTTTACATCAGGAGTAACCATTAAAAGAAGTAATGGATTACTATAGGACTACCCAGATTACTACATTGAGTGCTGAAAGAGAGATGGATGTAGATGGATGGATGTAGAAGGATGGATAGATGTAGATGGGTGGATGGATGTAGATGGATGGATAGATGTAGATGGATATAAAAAGATAGATTGTGTGATGTATGGGGGAATTCAGAAGCTCTGGTTTCTTTCCAAAAGCAGTCTTTATTGCAGAAGACAAGCTTAAAGGTACAGATAGTGCAGCTCAGCATGTCTAAACAAACAAAAGAAAACCAAACCCTACGCCTCTCTGGCGGCTTGCTACACAGGTTGTTCCCTTATTAACCAGGGGGTCAGCCTACCGCTGGCCTACTAACAAACAACATTTTAAAGTTCAACAAAAGTTGCACATACCCAGCTCTTTAGTAGTGTCCTCTTTGGCAGAGCTTTCTCAAAGACTGGCTGACTGTGTCAGTGTTTCAGTCTCTCTCCTCTCTCTCACTAACCAGTCCACCTGTGCTACTTACAAATCCCTGCTGGTCTGTTTCCAAGCCTGGAGTGGGTTGTCCTGCAGAGCTGGCCCGAACTTTACTCCAGTCCGGGACCTAACAGCTGAATGCCTGAGCATAATGCAACAATCTGGGGGAAATATAGCGGTTCTCCCTCACTATACCCCTCTCTACTTCACAATAGATAAATAGATAGATAGATGTAGATTGATAATTACATAGATGTAGATAGAGAGCCACAGAAAACTGATTTTTATTATATCCTCATGGTCACATGGATATTCACTTTGATCTGCTGGAATCCTGTTTCAGAGCAAAGTGAGCTGAGAGAATTTATATATATATATATATATATATATATATATATATATATATATATATATATGGGAAGATTCAGTACAACCATTAATATATTTCTTTTTAGTCTGTGCTGTTTCAGATTTAGGAGTCCAGTGGGCGGTCTTACTCAATAATCGAGGCTGTCAATCAATTTTCGGATCGCCTCTAGGGCTCCTAAACCCAGAATAAGCAGAGGTTAGAATAGGCACCATCCTTTCAACAAACTGTACATAAATGAATAGTATAGGTGATTAAAAGAAATATTGCAATATAGAGAGAATTGCCTCTTTCTGTTCTAATCTGACTGTCTCCTGATCCCCCTTCCATCTGCTAAAACATATTGCAATGTGGAAATCTCTGCTATATCTGCAGGCCAGATGTCTTATCTCTATAGAAGTCTATGAAGGGGGAGGAGTGAACAGGAATAGATGGAGATAAAACAAGTAAACATGTTAGCTCACCCTATAGCTTTCTATCACAATCAAGGCACTTTGCCCACAGCTGTACACTTCAGTACTTCTTTATAATGTCCTGGGGGCTGTTTCTGGATATGATAAAGAGCAGATTCTTCTTTTCTTACTGTGTCTCTCCCCCCCCCCCCCCCCGTTCAATGTCAACCACTTTAGGCGATATCATCTAGAGCAAGTGAAGGTCATATTACTAGAAGCCGACATAGACAGAGATAAGCTTCTTACTGTACACAGGATTATGTAACCTTCACTATATCTCTTCCCATGTTGTGGAACTACAAATCCAGAAATGCACTAAACAGCTGGAGTATCGCAATGACTGTGTAACATAACGTCTTATGTAATAGTTCAGTCCTTCATTTACATTTTCCTTCAAAAATTGTTCCCAGCAAAGGATTATTTGTCAATCGGAATGTGTAGTAAGCGACGATGATAAAGCAGTTTAAGAACTGCCAGTGGTTACCATATGGCATGCTGGATAGCACTAAATCTTAAAGACTTCATGCCAGCCGAGAGGATTAAATCTTTAAGAATATGTCTTTTATTCATTGTTTTGATTAATAATTTATGTGAATGTCAAAGCAAGTTCTCGAACCATATTCAAAGGTCAAATCTATAGAGTTGGATATCATTTCACCCGTCAGGGATTATATGGCTGTACATGTCTGCAATATTTGATATATGTTGAACCCATATAAAGCTGTCACAGGCAAGTGTTTGTCTGCGATATTGTAAGAAATAAGACATTTTATGTCAACTGTGTTCTATAAATAACAATTTTTTTAATGAGAACGGGTAGAAAAAAATTCCTGCTCGATCATTATTTTACAGTGGTATCTGCATACGCATTTTTAAAAGCATACCCAGCACGCCTGATTTCATCATGATCAGATACAAGTGCGGTATATGTTGGTCTGAGGCTACTATCTGCACCCATTGGGTTTCGTGCAGGAACCCTAGTAAATAAAGTAGGATGAATGCTCACTAGCTTTCCAGTATATAGTATATACAGTATATATGACCAGTGTATAGTCGCTTCTTCCCGTGCCCAATGTCGGAATGGGCAGAAGCAGTAGTGTAAAAATAGCAGTGGCTTCCAGGCCAAAAAGTCTGTGGGGGCTAAAGGCATCTTTTCAGTATAAGAAAACACCATTATTATACACTCACCGGCCACTTTATTAGGTACACCTGTCCAACTGCTCGTTAACACTTAATTTCTAATCAGCCAATCACATGGCGGCAACTCAGTGCATTTAGGCATGTAGACATGGTCAAGACAATCTCCTGCAGTTCAAACCGAGCATCAGTATGGGGAAGAAAGGTGATTTGAGTGCCTTTGAACGTGACATGGTTGTTGGTGCCAGAAGGGCTGGTCTGAGTATTTCAGAAACTGCTGATCTACTGGGATTTTCACGCACAACCATCTCTAGGGTTTACAGAGAATGGTCCGAAAAAGAAAAAACATCCAGTGAGCGGCAGTTCTGTGGGCGGAAATGCGTTGTTGATGCCAGAGGTCAGAGGAGAATGGCCAGACTGGTTCGAGCTGATAGAAAGGCAACAGTGACTCAAATAGCCACCCGTTACAACCAAGGTAGCCAGAAGAGCATCTCTGAACGCACAGTACGTCGAACTTTGAGGCAGATGGGCTACAGCAGCAGAAGACCACACCGGGTGCCACTCCTTTCAGCTAAGAACAGGAAACTGAGGCTACAATTTGCACAAGCTCATCGAAATTGGACAATTGAAGATTGGAAAAACGTTGCCTGGTCTGATGAGTCTCAATTTCTGCTGCGACATTCGGATGGTAGGGTCAGAATTTGGCGTCAACAACATGAAAGCATGGATCCATCCTGCCTTGTATCAACGGTTCAGGCTGGTGGTGGTGGTGTCATGGTGTGGGGAATATTTTCTTGGCACTCTTTGGGCCCCTTGGTACCAAAGCCTACCTGAGTATTGTTGCTGACCATGTCCATCCCTTTATGACCACAATGTACCCAACATCTGATGGCTACTTTCAGCAGGATAATGCGCCATGTCATAAAGCTGGAATCATCTCAGACTGGTTTCTTGAACATGACAATGAGTTCACTGTACTCCAATGGCCTCCACAGTCACCAGATCTCAATCCAATAGAGCATCTTTGGGATGTGGTGGAACGGGAGATTCGCATCATGGATGTGCAGCCGACAAATCTGCGGCAACTGTGTGATGCCATCATGTCAATATGGACCAAAATCTCTGAGGAATGCTTCCAGCACCTTGTTGAATCTATGCCACGAAGAATTGAGGCAGTTCTGAAGGCAAAAGGGGGTCCAACCCGTTACTAGCATGGTGTACCTAATAAAGTGGCCGGTGAGTGTAGATGGCACATGGTAAGCAGTGAACCCATTAAGTTGCGCCTTTGGACGAGAGCAGGGGCAAAGCTATAGGGGATGCAAAGGTAGCAACGGATACCAGACCCTGGAACTTGCAGGGACCCCAGAGGTCCCTCTGGCACATAAGATATCACTATTCTAAATGGCACTTGATATTTGAATTTTGCATTGAGGCCCAGGAAATACAAGATACACCTCTGGACAGAAGTATGTGACTGGACAATCCCTTTAATACATATTTACTGTAGATATCGAACATTAATTAATGTATATACCGTGACAACCACTTGAATACCTGTGTGATTTCTACTTTACAATATCAATTAGAGGCCATCTTTCTTCTCTCTGGATTTGCTAATACTGTTTGAAAACACTTGAGGCTGAAGCGGTCAGATTAAATAACTGCATTTCTGGTTCTAGTGTCATATACAAGCTGAGATTTCTTTTATTTATATCAAAAGTATTACAGCTCTAGCTGTGATACAACCGGAGATATCACCAGTTGAAAACAGAGCCAGGAATGTGAGCTGTATATGCAGCTTGAAGTCCCGACTGTGTTTTGAACCACAGAGATCTCTGGTTTTGTCATAGCTAGAATGTTAGCTTTTGCCACAGCCAAAATGTCAGCTTTCATATGACCCCAGGGCCACAGTTCTAGGTGGTATAAACCCAGAGATTCAGTTTTTTTTTTATATAACCTTCCCCAGCCTCAGAAGTATACCGAATACCAGGAATCCTTAATACCCTGCGGGACTGCAATGTTAGCCAAGCTCTGTAGTTGTTTATCTCCATCAATCTCATTGTAGAATGCACAGGGGGCACTGAACCCCCATTCTCATGAATGAAGACGGTCCAAGAGATGGTAACTCCAGCAATCAAACTTGTGGGACAGAGATTGCCTTCAAGATAAATTTTGTACAGTGAGTTCACACCAGTGCCCGGTCTCTGCTTTCAGGTTTCCGTCTTCTGCCTGAGAAACTGGACAGGAGACCGAAACCAGCAGTCACTTTTCAAACCCATTCATCTGAATGGGTTTACAAAGTGTCCGCCTGTGAGTGTTTTGTGGTCTCCGCAGCAAAACCTTTTTTCTTAAACCATACACAAAGTCTGACATGCAGGACTTTGTCCAGTTAAAAAGAATCGGTTTTGCCGCGGAGACTACAAAACACTCACAAGCAATTCTCTCTGCCGGGTTCCCATCTCCTGTCGGCAGAAGACGGAAACCTGAACGCGGAGACCGGGGCACAGATGTGAACCCACTCTGACAATGTATGCAGTTGTACAATACACTTTCTGCATCAATTGATCACAATTTTGAAGAAATTGCTAGCTGTCATTGCACTGAGACTTTTATTGTATAACCTCAAGGAACCCGATTCTGATCTGGTTATGCAATGGACATATCCCTTTGAAGAAGAATTAGATCTAGTGATATATTGTAGGCATGCTTGATGATGGAAAGTTACAATAGCTCAGATTTACTCCTACAACCTTCTGTTAATAACGTCCATGTTGATTTCCGGAATTCTTCCTCTAGCCATCCATGCAAATCTTTGTATGTTAGACCGTTCTTTTTTAGTACCGAGTACATGATGGTTATGATGGGTCTGTAGACTCCGAACTCTAATACCCCCTGTAGTACATACATTCTAAATAAATTAAATTCTTAAAGAATTTCTTAAATGATCACATTAATGCGAATAGTGTTGCTTTACAATTATGTCTCACAAATGTCCCATTTTATGTCATAGAAATCTTTTAGTTACAGCTCTAATTTTACTGGAAACGAGAGTTTCATGCAGCCATATAATCAAAATTAGTTATTTGGTTCCATAATAAAATTTTAGTACTTTTGGCACTTGAAAGCAGTTACTGGGCTGGATTTAAGGGGCAGAGCAAATTTTCATGACATACTACTTTTTGTTCCCATTTTTGAGAAATGAAAAATGTTTTAAATTTAATATAAACTATATTCTACTGAACTAAGAAATGGAGGTGACCAGCCTTGGTTGGAGAGAGCTAAATATATATATTTCATAAGAGAAAAATTATTGACCATGGATTATTTTAGAGAGATGATGATGTAGTAGGTGCCAGTTACTAGGGTGGTATAGATTGCCATCTCCTAAAGAATTGCTTCTTGTTTCCTACAAATGGGCCCTTTCCAGGGGCAATGCATGGTCTTTGTTTCCAGATATATGAAAAGGTGCCATCTATAATAATTCTGTCTATTTCCCTGACCACATAGTGATAAAGTATGTGATATTCATTGGTGTTGCCGCCCATTGGTTGTGTTGTGAATTGCACCCTATCAAGGGTTTGTTATCACAAGACTGACCTACTGCAGTTTCCACTATCTAACAGATCTAACCCTGATATTTCCTTTGCAGTCTCAGGCTTTACTATAACTCCTAGGCAGTATGTTCGCTGCCCTGGGGTTGTGTTTGACTCGGACCTTTCCTTCACCCACATATGAAGTCAACTCCACCTTAAAAACATCTCCAGAATATGCCCTTTCCTTACCAGAGATACATTAAAGACACTTATTGTTGCTCTGATTTCAAGAAATTGCTAGCTGTCATTGCACTGCGACTTATATTGTGTACCACCAAAGAATACAAATAGCCTTGACTACTGTAACTCCTTACTAATCGGTCTTTCCCTTACTAAACTCCACCCTCATCCACAAGTCTCTCCATAATGCTGCACCTCCCTACATTTCCTCCCTCATCTCTGTCTACCGCCCAACCCGTGCTCTCCATTTACTCAATGACCTAACACTTACATCCTCTATTATCAGAACCTCCCATGCTCGTATACAAGACTTCTCCCGAGCTGCACCACTTCTCTGGAATGCTCTACCCCGGACAATCAGATTAGCTCCCAATTTCTACAGCTTCAAGTGCAAACTAAAGACACATCTTTTCAGACAGGCCTATCACAATTCCTAATGTAAACCCTTCTGTATCAAAAGTAGAATCCCTAAAACAAACCCTCCTCTGTTCACTCTTCCACATAACACCACATGCTATGATGCCATATCAGACTGTAACTTTATATGTCCAGGAACCAGCTGAACAACATTAATGGACACAACTGGTGAATGTTCATACAGTGTAAGTTATATATGTAATGAAAATAACTTTTATCATAAAACATGGCTGGATCACTGTATAAGCAATGCTACCTGTTACCTTTTGTGTCACCCCCTCTACCGAATAAACTGTAAGCTCTTACAAGCAGGGCCCTCAGTCACATTGTGTAAATTGACTATTACTCTGTAATTTATCTTTTTGTCTGTACTTGAACCCTACAAATTCTAAAGTGCTGTGGAATATGCTGGCGCTATGTAAATAAGATATATTATTGCAATATTATATATTATTGACTTTGTAAGAAATTGGAGTCCAATATCCAAGTTAAAAAGGAGCTTTCACTGCCTCCAACAACTCCAACTCAATGCATCTTCCACTAATTCTGACATAGTTGTAATTTTTTGGAAATCTGAGAAAGTGGCGCACAAAATTTTTGCACAAAAAACGTATTTGCACGTAAAAATCGTGACTTTTTATGCCATGTACTCCAGAGAACTGCAAAGTCTAAAAAGCAAGCATTCACTACCGTATATGATAGTGAATGAACTACAGAGGTTAACGCGCTCATTGAGGCGGTACAATTATTTACATCATGCTGAGTAATATCTGAAAGGAATGATTTGCCATTCCATTAAGTGGTAACATAAGACGCGCTTTCTGTATTAGCTCCGTTACAAACAACCTTTTGATAATCTAGGACAAAGAGCACAAGGACTAATAGAATTAAGTGTTATTTATGTATCGGGCAATGACTTGGTATGGAGGACAGTAATACGGTGTCATTATAGAAAGATGAAATGTAAGCCTATGGGTACAATTCACATGCACGCGCCTTTCACCATGACTGACCGCTTCATCCCAACAATCCAATTAGAATTCCAAGGATGTTGCCTTGTTGCCTGTAATGGTGGTGCAGAGAAGAGCCCGGACTAATATAAAATAGCCATAATAGCTGATATTAATTACCAGGTAGGAACTTTTCCACGGAATCGCTGGAGCAATTTGTTACACGGCAAAACTTTTAACCTCATTAAGTTAAGCCTCGTAATAAAGGGTAAAAAAAAAAAATGCAAGTGGGAAATTGCCTACCCTATCAACAGTGACAGCTCGTGTAGGCTCGCAACATTTAGTGGACATCATCTGTTACAGTCACCTAAATGGCTTTGCACATTGACACTCCAAATAAATAGCACACAAGGCCATTTATCATCGAGCACTAATTTAATTAACTAAGGTGCTTTGGCTTTGTTGATGTTCGTGCGGTTCCGCTGCATCCAGACTCCAGTGAAACATAAAGGATAGACGCCACCACTTTTTTTTTCTTCTCAAGGTCATAGCTTTCATTCCAAGACAAAGATATCGTATGTTATAGCTGTATTTTTCCTGGCGGCCATTATTTTAACTTGAATGTTACAGAGCGTTGCGATATTTTACAATGATCTTGCATTCTTGCAATATTTAGTATACATTCTTCGTAAATTTATACGTCAAGAATTATACGTGTTCTTACTTACTAAATAGTCAGTCCCTAGCTAGTGAACTTGGAAACCTCTGCTGCGGGAGGGAAGGGGGGGTTTGTTAACTTATGGCTCCCTATGGATATATTAGTATTCATATTAATACACCTTCTTCTAAACACTTTGACATTGTTATGGTGTAAGAGGAGTTCCTGTTCCAGGATCTGGAGAGGACCTGTAGAGGGAACGCAGGCTGTGTTTTTCTTTTCTGTCTGTAAAGAGATGACTGGTTCTAAAAGATTATATTACTATTAGCACATATACTGTACAGTATATAATCTAGTTACCGTGCTCTCCGTCATGGCTTTATAACACACAATGACAATTATTATTAGTGATGGTACTTTCACACTTGTATTGTGTCATCCATTATTTCACTCCATTGTAGCAACAGAAGAACAGATTATACAATAAAGACAAGACAGATTTGTTCTATGAGTTTAGAAGGGCTGTGTGTCAGGCTGTGTTTGCAGCTCTAACTCTAGGTTCAGGCTAGCATTCGTTCCTCTCCATCCCAGATTCTGCTTAAAGTCAGCAGAGAGAAACATCTTACATGGAGGACTTTTCTCTCCACCATTTTTGGCGGAAACTTGGTACACCCCCATCATAGTCTATGGGGTCCATGGGTTTCCGTATGTAATCACTTTTTAAACAGATAGGGTTTCCATCTTTTAGGTCCCCAAACGGACCCGAAGGACAGAAACCTACTGTTTTTAAGACAAAGACTTAAATAGGGGGTGTCAAAAAGTTTGTATCTACTGGAAATTTTCTTCTCTGCACATTTTGCCAACAATCTAATCTACTACTATACATAACACATTATACATATAGATGTTACAGACTGTAACTTCCATGTGATATCTTGTAGTGTGATATCTTGTCAGAAAAACCATTGAAACTACCATGTTTAAGCTTTTACAAACTATTATTTAGGGGTCCTGGCAAGTGCTTATTTTCCCAGGAAACATTGCCTGTAACTCTCTACACCAGCAGAGTCTTCACAAGAAGAAACAGTCACTTCCAAGAGCTACGTTACAGACATCTAACCCAACCAAGCAAAAAACATACTCCACAGTGCTAGTCTATGGGTCCACTCATGCCTATACTATAACGGGTCGGACCTCTGACAATGTATAATAACTTTAATACTGTTTGTAGTAAAGTTATACCACCATGCTGGAGTGATGCCATCACTTTACCCTCTGTGGTGTAAAGGATCAGGGTGACAATTGGCCATGAATTCAGTCCATTGTGTTGAATCATTAGTTGCATATTATGATAGTTTATACTTATACGGCTTGTGCCAGATATGACTGACTGTCTTAGATATGAAACCTCCTTGTAGCCCAATTGTACTTCTATTATGGCTATCGGCCATAGCAACTTTTCTGTCTATGTTTAAGTTTTAACCCCCTGTAGCTGTTTGGCTTTGGACATCAACCTTCAAGACGACTCCAGTTAGCTTTACACCAAGATTTTTACTTTTCGCACTGTATTTGACCTTCCTTGTCCATGTTAAAACTATCTACTCAAATCTTTAACTAATCTACTAAAATTCACTTTCCCTCCCTTGTCTCTGAATATGCTTGAGTAAAATCAAGGAGACGACCAGCGTACACTGAACTATATTAATTTGCTTTTTAATTTTTGCCCAGACTCGGAGTTAGCCTTTGTTTGCCCGATTTGTTTGGCTAGCTCTCAGCATTTTCTCTTTCCCTGTACATACATTTACTTAATTCTGCCTCCATCAGCTTTTATAGCACGTTATTAATTATACCTCTACTACCAACCCAACTCTGTCCATGTCTATAAATCTCCCTTCAATTTTTTCATTAATTCTTGTTTTTATTACCTTTCCCGGGTTAGTGACCTATGGCTATATATTCTTTATTACAACCTTCCACCTCGCCTTAAAATCTGTTCCTCTAATCATACAAAATTTCAATATGGTCAAAAATGACCACTCACTATATCGCAGGTAAAGTAGAGCTTCTCATCTATGTGTTGCCTTCTTGGGAACGAAGACCAACTTGAACTTCAGAATTCTGAGCTGCTTATTTTTATATCCCTTTTTTATCGCATACATGATTCTCTGATTCCAAATCATCTGTCTTCTTAAAGGGGTATTACAGTAATTTCAACCTACACTCACCAGCCACTTTATTAGGTACACCTGTCCAACTGCTCGTTAACACTTAATTTCTAATCAGCCAATCACATGGCGGCAACTCAGTGCATTTAGGCATGTAGACATGGTCAAGACAATCTCCTGCAGTTCAAACCGAGCATCAGTATGGGGAAGAAAGGTGATTTGAGTGCCTTTGAACGTGGCATGGTTGTTGGTGCCAGAAGGGCTGGTCTGAGTATTTCAGAAACTGCTGATCTACTGGGATTTTCACGCACAACCATCTCTAGGGTTTACAGAGAATTGTCCGAAAAAGAAAAAACATCCAGTGAGCGGCAGTTCTGTGGGCGGAAATGCGTTGTTGATGCCAGAGGTCAGAGGAGAATGGCCAGACTGGTTCGAGCTGATAGAAAGGCAACAGTGACTCAAATAGCCACCCGTTACAACCAAGGTAGCCAGAAGAGCATCTCTGAATGCACAGTACGTCGAACTTTGAGGCAGATGGGCTACAGCAGCAGAAGACCACACCGGGTGCCACTCCTTTCAGCTAAGAACAGGAAACTAAGGCTACAGTTTGCACAAGCTCATCGAAATTGGACAATTGAAGATTGGAAAAACGTTGCCTGGTCTGATGAGTCTCGATTTCTGCTGCGACATTCGGATGGTAGGGTCAGAATTTGGCGTCAACAACATGAAAGCATGGATCCATCCTGCCTTGTATCAACGGTTCAGGCTGGTGGTGGTGGTGTCATGGTGTGGGGAATATTTTCTTGGCACTCTTTGGGCCCCTTGGTACCAATTGAGCATCGTTGCAACGCCAAAGCCTACCTGAGTATTGTTGCTGACCATGTCCATCCCTTTATGACCACAATGTACCCAACATCTGATGGCTACTTTCAGCAGGATAATGCGCCATGTCATAAAGCTGGAATCATCTCAGACTGGTTTCTTGAACATGACAATGAGTTCACTGTACTCCAATGGCCTCCACAGTCACCAGATCTCAATCCAATAGAGCATCTTTGGGATGTGGTGGAACGGGAGATTCGCATCATGGATGTGCAGCCGACAAATCTGCGGCAACTGTGTGATGCCATCATGTCAATATGGACCAAAATCTCTGAGGAATGCTTCCAGCACCTTGTTGAATCTATGCCACGAAGAATTGAGGCAGTTCTGAAGGCAAAAGGGGGTCCAACCCGCTACTAGCATGGTGTACCTAATAAAGTGGCCGGTGAGTGTATACCTTATTTACAAGACGGTCTGTCCACTGGAAATCCAGCTGATCACAAGGGCTTGGGGATGGCTGTGATGTGTGGCCTGTAGGAATGGCATGGCAGTTTGAATAGTCATGAGCCTATTGCTCCAACTATCCAAAAAGACCAACTGCAAGGTCCCAAATAATAGTAAACTATATGCTAACAACTAGCCATTGTGGTTAGAATGCACATAAATGCATAGGGAAATGGAGAAGATACAAATGGCAGTAGATTGTAACCCTATACAGACCAAAAAGGGGTAAGACTTGGGAGACCTTAGGGTTCCTTTCTTGAGTGTAACAATATTACAAGACTATATTACAATATTAGACTACTTGGTGTGTGTTTTATATCTAGGGATTCATTGGTTGGTAAGAAATTTTTTCTAATATTTGGAAAATTTGTTGTTACCTGACGAGGTTTTTTATTCCCTTCCTGTAGATCAACAGAAACCCACCCTAGTAATGGTTTCAGGCAGGATTTCCCAAAATGTAAAGAAAAGTAAAGGATTTAGAGTCCCATAAAAGTGGCCGCGAAGGATTTGCACCTATTTAGACAATACAGTAGGGACACTTTAAGGGAACCTGATCCATGGAAGATTTATCCTAATCTGGAGATAAAATGTCATAGATCAAGAGGAGCTGAGAAGAGAAGAGTGATATCTGTATATTGTTGGTAAAAATGGAACATGTATTTCAGTGATCTAAATCTTTCTTACTTTGGAGTAAAGCTGACCATACTCATGAGATTTTAGATTACCATTGCTGATCTGAAATGTATTGTGGTTGACCATTTGTGAGGTCAACGCTTCCAAATACATGAATAACCACAAACCACAATGAGCCTTCAACTACCCCAGAAATTTGGAAAATGAAGGCAAGATTCTCATGATTTACCAGCCTGAATATAAAGACGGGAGACAGACTCCTAATATTATAGTTATTAATGATACTAGGAGTCCCGGTCTGCAGCAACATACTGCCACATACTATACTTACTATGGGACAATATGTAGCTAGGAGTCAGGGACTCCTAGTATCTTAGATAACTATACTGCTAGGAGTCCCATTCCCTGCACAATGGTCAGGCTGGGAAATCCTGCAAACACATGCACATGTTTCAATGCTGAAACACGGTCATATAAATCTAGGC
Organism: Leptodactylus fuscus; assembly: GCF_031893055.1. NCBI lineage: Eukaryota > Metazoa > Chordata > Amphibia > Anura > Leptodactylidae > Leptodactylus > Leptodactylus fuscus. Next base: position 189,124,791 of record NC_134268.1, read on the forward strand.
TCAGTGAAGTGTTGACAGAAGATGTGTTAGTAGTACAAATATGGGCTCATAATACAGATATCGCCCACAGGTCTTTCAGTCTACCCCATACACATCATGGTAGATAGATGGCAGAAAAACATCCAACACGAGATTTTGGTTGTGACCAACTTTTAGTTGTTGGTTGGCTATGTGTACAAACTGTTGTAGGTTTACATACGACCATCAACAGCAGAGAGTCCAAAATCTTCCACTTCAGCAGTCTAAAATCAAATGTACATGGACGGATTTAGAAGTCCATTAGGTGGTCCTACTCTATGAATGGGAGTTTTCTTTGTATGCAGACTCCTAAAGTAATGGCTACAATCCACTGGACCACTCAATGGAATTATAAAACTTTTGCACTCAATTGTATATATCAATCTGCCCAACTCCTCCTGCTATAAAACACAGCATTTTTAATATGACAATTTCCCTTTAAGTCAGTTTTAAGCAATAGCTTATTTCTTCTTCTATCAATACCTATTAGTTTATAGAAGTTACGACATGTAAAGTACAAGTAGTAGAGGTGACTATTACACGTAACGCGCACTTTTAGTAGTATAGATTTTTTGCAACTTGTAAAAACCCTAATTAAGCTTGTAAAAGCAAGGACATTCCCCTGAAATCTTATCGTCTCCTTTCCTCTCCTCGCGTTTCTGGGAATAGCTGGCCAGATTATGGTAACATGATTTATATCTACTCCTCATCTCGGTGGCAGGGTTCCAGCAATTCTGGAAAAAAAAAGTCACCTAGACTGAGCTGATTAAATCATCAGCGAGATGTAAAGTTTATAATCACTCTTCTTGAGCCACAATTTCCTTATAAGATGTAAAAGATAATATAACAATATATCTCGGCGGAGCGGCTGTGTCACTGAACTCTCGCTATTCACTGCTATGAAATTGGTAGCTCATAATGTGGAGAGTCTGAGCAACAAAGGGATCGAAACGGGAGAAAGTGGATGAGATTGAAACGTAACAGTTGCTTGTGTCTTGCTGCGTGGATTCTGGCGATTTCACATTTTGGATCACTGACTAAGGGGAATTATGATTTATAGCTGGAATTCCATCAGATACACTATTGACCTTATGGATGGTTTGATGAGGACATAAGCCTTTAAGCTAGTAACAGTTGTCATGGAAATAATTCGCCATTGTCTCTCGATTGCTTTGCAGTGGTTTATGGTTTGCAGTCAATACGTGAAAAAGCCTTTACTTTCTCAAGTGATTGAAACGTCTTAGGGTAAAAGGAGCGGAAACAGTAACTTTTTCAAAAAGTTTTTAAGGCTGAGATCCCACGTTGCAGAAACACGGCTTTTTATGTTGCAGCTTTTGTTGCGGTTTCTTGAGCCAAAATCAAGAATGGCTATAAAATGAATCTGAAGTATATTGTAAGTTCTTATCCCTCTACCTTCTACCTGGCTCAAAAACCGTAGCAAAATCTGCAAGAAAAAAAGTTGCGTTAACGCAGTGTGGAGCCTCAGCCTAAGAAAAGTTCCTATTAGGGTTGAGCGATTGGGAAAGATTGGATCCCAATTGGCGATCGAGCAAATTTCACGATCGGGATCGGCTGGAAAATCATCAAAAATCGGATTTTAAAATCGATCCTTAAATCTCAAGATCGGCTCAATCTTACCTATGACATATTGCATTTAGGGTTCAGCGATAGGGATCGGGAAAGATTGGATCCCAATCCGCAATCGAGCAAATTTCCCGATCGGGATCGGCTAGAAAATGATCGAAAATTGGATTTTAAAAACGATCCTGAAATCTATTTTTTTTTCCCCCTTAGGAACCTTATGTTGTCCCATTTTTCTATTATTGTTCCTAAAATTGATCGATACGTTGACTTTTCACCTTCGCCGAGGACCTGTAGAATATTTTTTACATTACCACATCACATTTATAAACCATTCAAAGTTACCGTAAACTTATTTTTTTTAATATAAACAATTAAAAATTTTGCAGAGTTTTTAAGATTTTCTCTAACCATCTCAGTCTGGACAGTTTGTTGTTTGATCGGTTGCCAACGGACACAGCCATGAATGGAGGAAGTTTCACTAGCACTTTCGGGCACTTGGGAGAATCCTAGCCATGTGGGTTTTTTATTTTGTTATTTTTTGTGGTTGGGTTATAATCTTGTTCAGAAACACATAAACAGGCAGGGTCAGGGGTCTTCTAAGTATGGTTTTCAGTCATTGAGTAATATTGACACTTTGATCAGTGTTGGGGTCCCAGGGATCAATCCGATCAGATAGTGATTACCGATCCTAAGGACAGACCATCAATATTTATCTATCTATCTATCTATGTATCTATCTATCTATCTATCTATCTATCTGAAAGCTCCTTTAAGGCCAGGGCCAATTGGTGACTTGGGTCAAGACTCCAGACTCCTGTTGATCAACTAAAGATCGCCATATTGCCCTGTAAAATCCTTTACTCATGTTACTGATACAAGCTGCATTTCAACTTGAGGGTGCCGCAAAAGAATCAAGCAGTTGCGGCATCCTCAGGGTCACAATACGACTCCATTCGCTAACTTGTAAGTCAAATTGCGAGAGTCACAGCTGAAATAGCGGTGGAGCCCTAGCCTAAAGGAGTTGTCGGGGACTATCATATTGATTGTTGTGGCCTCTTTAGCACTTACCAAGCGTAGTGTCATACATGCTATAGTGGCTATGCTTGGTATTGCAGCTTACCACTATTCATTTGAAAGGGACTGAGACGCAGCATGGCCAAGTGAGTAATGGATGTGTTGTCATCAAGTGGAGCTCAATATCACAATCCTAGACAACCCCTTTAACAATTGAGTAATGGTTATTTTATGCTTTACCAAATTAACTGCTGTTGACTGGAGATTTTTTTTTTCTTAATCTTGCCATCTTCTTTAGCACATTGTAAATTTTTAGAATTTTTGAAATGCAAGGAACAATGACTGGAGATGTGGTTATGACTCCCTGCTCATTGGTGCTATCCCACATCTCATCTCAAAATGTAAGACCCTCTTTAACGGTAAGGCCCTAGGTTGCGGAAACGCAGCTGGTTTTTTTTGCAGATTTTGTTGCGGTTTTTTGAGTCAAAGCCAGAAGTGGGTTGAGCAGAATGGCGAAGTCTAAGAACTTCCTATATGTTTCCCATTCGTTTTGTAGCCATTCTTTGCTTTGGATTAAAAAACGACAACAAAATCTGCAACAGAAAAAGCTGCGTTTCCGCAACGTAAGGCTTCAGTCTTAGGGAATATTCACACAGAGTTTTTTGCAGGCTGAAAAAAATCTGCTTCAGGAATTAAGAACCTTTTTTTTTACGTGTTTTTTCTATGATGCGTTTTTTGTCACTTTTTTCATCCTGATTTTGTAGTGGTTTTTCCCACTTTGTTTGCTCAAGCATGCTGTATGAAATTTCCTGTTAAAAATGCTTATGGTTTTTGATGCAGTTTTTGCAATAATTACGTTAAAAAAAACTGCAACAAAAAACGCATTCTGTTTTTTTACGCCTCCCATTGACTTCAATGGGTTTTTCAAAGTGGAATCCGCCTGAAGATAGGTCTTGTTGCTTTCCTACTGCATTCCATTGAAATAAATAAGAGGCGGATTTTGAGGCCTACAAAAAACGTACTGTGAACATATCCTAATGAATCCAACACTTTGGGGGCGTAGCAGGCCCAGTATTTGTGCATTTCCTATATTGAGGTCACACTACTCTTTTAGTTTATGGTTCCCCGCACATTCTTCACCCTTCACCTAGCATTCTTTATAACTCTGCCGCTCTCCTTTTGCCCTGGCCAGCCTCCAGCTTCAGCACTGCTATACAATGAAAGACAGTGTGACTATATTACTACATTTTCCATTTTCTCTTCTAAATTGAGTTACACTGTGAGCATTTTTAGAAAATCTATGTTATCGCTGTCTGAATCACTTGAAAAGCTGCCAGCCCCGGTAAGAGTTTTTATTATATATTTACATTCTTACGTCCATTGTGTCATCCTTTTTTAGAAGAAGCTGGTTTAGCCAAGTAGGAAAAAAAAAAAAAAAGTATAGTGCGTCTGTTTTATAAGAGCTTTCTTGTGCTCATTTGCCAAATATAGGAATATTTTAATTGCAAAGTCCTCATAAAATGTTCTGGCCGGCAACATTCACTGACATTTTGTTTGGATGTTAGCTTAGGCGATGAGGACGCGAAGGCATTACAGGAGCAGCTTTATAGGTTGCAATGTTTTCAGGTTACCAAAGTAAAAACACCTCAGTCACCATGAAACCTGCATTGCTCAGTTACTTGCCTGGTAATGGGGTTTAGAGACTGTGTTGGAATAAGATGTACCTGTAATAAATTACATGTATTTCCAGCTCTACATGTGTCATAATCTCGAATCTATAACAGCTAGGGCCTGGAGTACAGCTGGACTATATACTATACTAGTTTAATGGTTTCAATTAGGATAGGCCGCACTCCCTCCCTCTAGGCCCTAACCACTATACTACAACTTTTCAGAAAAGTAGCACATGAAATGTAAGGCTTAGTTCACAGGGGGGGCATATGGGTGAATTTTGGCCATATTCTGAAGCAAGAAGCCGCATCAGAATATGGCCTAAATCCACCTGCCATGGCCTCAGACAGTCACAGCACTCCAGTCCAGCATAGGCCCAAATAAATAGGCCTAGCCTGGAGCTTGCTGCCGCGAGGCAGACGACGCAGCTGAATCAACTGCGGATTCCTCCTGAAGAAAGGGCAGCTCACTTTTTTCCGGAAAAATGAACCCTAGTGGTCTCCATAGACCACCATTGTGAGGGGGCTGATTATGACGTGGATTCCGTGCCATAATCCGCCCCCTCTGTGCCCGTGTGAACGGACCGTTTACGTGGCAAAAGTTGAAAATTTGACACAAAAACTACCATGTACTTAAAGGGATTCTACCATTAAACTACCTTTTTTTTCTATTCCAAAGACATACTGATAGGGAAAAAATGTATTTTATTATCAAAAATAATACAAAGGAGACTATAACCTATAGTAATCCAGATCTCCCTTTCAGACTGGTAGAGCATATTTTTTGTCTTCTGTACTTTTTCTCACTTTGGGAGTTGTTTTATGAGGTCCTCAGATATCTGCGAACCCCCCTGATACATTATCTGTTATCCTGAAGGTAAGTGTCCATAGAGGGTTGGCTTATAATACTTTGGCTGTCTGATATCAATCAGTCCTCAATATAGAGTTTTCCATAAATCAGCCGAGCTTCCATATGAACACTAGAAGATTTGTGGTCATCATTCTCTACCTTGCTTTATCTTCTTACAAATGGAAGATATATTTTGGACCCATTTGCAGAGGTAATTTCCTATAACTAAGGCTATGCTGCCAAACACATTACAGTAAAGGAGAACTGCTTTTGAACGGACTTATCACCATATACTTGCCAATTGTCACTTTTTTGGCAGAGCCACTTCTCTCTTACTTTTGCTAGAAGAGGTCGGCAGCATTCTGGATCCGTAAAACTTCTTTATAGTCTCCAAATACGTTATAATTGGTACTAAATTATTTTCTTCCTAAAAAACAATAACTATTACTATAACTTACCAGTTTATGTGAATATTTTATCTCTTTCCACTATGTAACCAGAGACTATGCACGGGATCCACCCCTTCTTTGACCACCATGTTCTTGTAATAGGGTGACGGAGGTTTTCCAGATGGGTTTTCCTATATACAGGATAGACTATAAATGTTTCATCACTAGGGATCCCACCGCTTGGACCCCAATTACCATAAGAACAGCTCCATGTTCCCCATTTGTATGGAGTGGCAGTCACCCAAGCACCCCACTCAGTCTGTGTCTCTTCAGTCCTTGCCTATTTCCGTCAGCCCGATAGACTTTGAATAGAGTAGTAGGGTGCCTGTGCCACTGTTGCTCCATTTAAACACATGACACAGAAACCCCATTCCTGAGATCAGTAGGGATCCCATTGGCAAGACTCCCAAAAATCAAACACGTATCGCCTATTCTGTGGATAGTTGATGTGTTGATTTTGGAATAACCCTTTAAGTGATTTCCTGCACTGCCTTAGATGCCTGTTTTATGTTGAAATGTGAGAGATGTTTTACTGACGCAGCACATCACATCTTTATAATTGTATATGTGCTTGTTACATACATGAACGATGGCCAAAAGCTAGTTATGTGTGAGGCAAGATCAAAAATTGTTACATAGGTTAATCCCCTTCTTATTAACATTCACAAGCAATGGATTTTGGTCAATAAAGACACTGGGATTCCCAGAATTTAGGAGAATAGGGGCCCTCATGTGAATATAATACAAGTACATTTCATGACAGGTGCGCCATTAACTTCTAAGTGGCTTCCGGAACCGCAATCTACGAAAACCCCATAGAATTTGATGGAGCACCAGTTATGTAAATCGACTGGCGCTTCATTCGCATGGAGGAGGCATAGGGAATGGAGATGAGCGAGTATTGTTCGATCGAGTAGGTGTTCGATCGAATACTACGGTATTCGAGATACTCGTACTCGATCGAACACTACTAGCTGTTCGAAGTTTAGGGTTCGATTCAGAACCAGTGTTGATTGGCTATGAATGCTATACATTCTGCCAATCAACGCTGGTTCTTCTCTTACCTTTCCGAAGTCTTTTCCACGCTGCGTCCCCGCATCTTCTTCCGGCTGGAATTCACTCTGCCTAGGCATCCAGGCAGAGTGAATTCGCATGCCCTCGCATGCACAGTCGGCTCTGCTCAGGCGTCGGGCTTACTAGGCAGAGTGAATTCCAGCCGGAAGATGCCGCGGGGGCGCTGCGCCGGGAGAAGACTTCAAGGGGAATGCAGCCCGACCGTCACTCGTGGACTTGGTAAGTATAATTGTATCGAATCTTGCCTACCCCTGAAATGAGCATTTCCCCCATAGACTATAATGGGGTTCGAAATCCGTTCAAACAGCCGAACAGTGTGCAGCTATTCAAATCGGATTTCGAACCTCGGACATTTTAGTGTTCGCTCATCTCTAATAGGGAACTTTGGGACCAGTAATCAGTAGAGGATAGACTGGTCCGCAACACTTGCGTGTGTTAAAATTTAACCTTTGATCCATAGATCGTTTAAACCAAACAAGAGGATTTAATTTAGAAAAAGATTGTGAAAAAGAAAGAAAAGTGTGATTAAAAACGCAGTTGGCTGACGCGTTTCAGAACATTAATGTCCCTTACTCATAGCTTTGCTGTTGTTCAGACTGAGATTACAATTTCAACATATAAACTATCCACCCCTACTTAACACACTTGCCTAATTAGTCAACACACCGGTACTTTCTTTTGTTACTTTCAAGATCAATAAAGTTGTATTTCTCTATACGTCTCAAATATTTATTTTATCTTAAGACAATAATCACATATTTTATCCTGGGAGGAAATCCTTACTTTCTACTATTATACCTAAACAAGTTATAGGAGAGAAAAAACGTATTACTAACTTTATGTAATGTCTCACCGGGAACCCCTATGTTTTAGCCCAATTTACGTTTTGAAGTTGAGTAGCCAGAGTATCTAAAGTGAAACTAAAATTATATAATGCCTTATCGCCTCCCCAAGTCATCATTAATAGAGATGAGCGAGTAGTATTCGATCGAGTAGATATTCGATCGAATACTACGGTATTTGACATACTCGTACTCGATCGAACACTACTAGCTGTTCGAAGTTAGGATTCGATGCAGAACCAGCGTTGATTGGCAGAATGCTATACATTGCCAATCAACGCTGATTCTTCTCTTACCTTTAGAAGTCTTCTCCCTGCGCAGCGTTCCCGTGTCCTCTTCCGGTTCTAAATTCACTCTGCTTAGGCATCGGGCCTGGGCAGAGCCGACTACGCATGTCCACTTGTAGTGCAGGCATGCGCAGTCGGCTCTGCCCAGGCCCGATACCTAGCAGAGTGAATTCAAGGACAGAAGAGGACGCGGGGACGCTGTGCAGGGAGAAGAACCCAGCCCGACCCTCACTCATGGACTTGGTAAGTAGAATTTGATAGAATGTTGCCTACCCCTGAAACGAGCATTTCCCCCAATAGACTATAATGGGATTCGAAACCCGTTCGAACAGTTGAACAGTGTGCGGCTGTTTGAATCGGATTTCGAACCTCGAACATTTTAGTGTTCACTCATCTCTAATCATTAAACAAACTCCGTCTGAATTGAATGAACAATGAGCACGCTGGTACCATTGCTCTAGTGTTCATAAAGATTCGATCCAAGAGATTTATGAATGGGTGGGGGTGTACAAAAACAAAACTTAGGTCACGTGACCCATTTTCACCAATCACTTGAGATCACGTGATATACATTGTCCAATCAAATTACAAATGGGAAATAAAAAAGTTATATTCCCATTATGATCTCTCTGTAACTAATAACCCATAGATCACGTGTAAGACGTCAAGCCATAGCGATCAAAGCGATCATTTTCCAGCCAAAATTGCGATCATAATCAGCCAAATTGCACAGACTCATGGCATATGTTTCTTATAGTATTTAAAACTACTCACTTCAAAATATGGGCTAGGTATACCGAGAGGTGCTAGCTAAGGTTAGCTGGGTCAAAAGACAAAATTAGTGAAAAGGAATTAGCGGGCTCTCAAGGCATCTTATGCAAAAATAATTCTATTTCTTAAAATCTTATATTTTTTACCCAGTGATAATATACCTAAATGAGAGAGCAAAGCAAAGGAATAAAAATCATGTAATTAAAAAAATAATCGTATGATTTGTATTCCTTTGCATTATTCTCTCATTTGGGTTAATTATTATTGGGTAAAAATGATTAGATTTTAATAAATGGAATTATTTTTGCGTATGATATTTTGAGAGCCAACGATTCCCAACTTGGATCGAAAGACGGCGCCATGACTGTCTAAAATTGTGTGTATAGCCAGCCTGAAATCTCAAAGAGAATCTTTTATATCCTCATAGTTGTGCGGAATAATATACCGCTAGAAGTCTGACAGTGAACTGAATTCAGTCCCTATTGATTATCATGATATTTGCCCCAATACTGGAGATATTGGCGCCATTCATTTCAGCACTGATGGCTCCTCACTGTCAGAAGAGCAGGCCCCCTTTCTGACAGTACAAGTCTATGGAAGTGTACAGTTGGGAATGGAGGGGGGTTGGGTGTTCCTCCAGCCCAGAGATGACACTGGGCTGTGAGTCCTGCCCTTATAACAGTGGGGAGCTATTGATACTAAAATTAATGGCACAGATATCTTCAGCACCACGGCGCACACCGGGAAAGACAATAGTGGACTAATAGTTCTATAGTATTTAAAGCTTATGATAATGTTGGGCCATGGAACCTGTATATTTTAATTTCACTTACCGTATCTTTAGGCTACATACACAGAATATGGTTATATACTTGTTAGTATTTTCTTGTTTTTTCTTTATCCATCTATTTTTTTTCTGTTCATCTGTATTACTGGGTTTCCATAATATATGCAGATTGATAGCTCATCATGAATGCATCATGTAAATCTACTCTTCATGGCCGTCTGGATGTTACTATTCTGATTGTCCAAAGGGCATGTCCCTACACAGTGTGACACTGGCAGCCCTGATGGAACATTGTCAGACTGTGTAGCGCACACTTCCAACCATCTGCTAATATCTTCCTACATTTGTAATAGGAACATCATATCTTAGAGGTAAAAGGAAAGATTATTTCATGCATTACTAAGCTATATTGATGGGTCGCCTAATTTATATAATCAATATTAAAGGAGTTGTGCCATTATGGACATTTTTTCCCAATCCACGGGACAGGGGAAAAGTGCCTAATTGCTGAAGACCTAACCACAGGATCCACCACTGATCAGGTGGACAGGGGACCAAAAGTTCCATAAGCCGCCTTACAAATAGAGCTCCAGTGCATTTCTGCATCCACTGACATAGTGCTTCTGGGACTGTAATAGAATGGACCACTGGTCACACAAACACACTAGCAATCAATTCGCAAGGAGCCTTCCCAGGGACTTTGAGTCCCCCGTGATCCTGATCAATGGAGGACTCAGACTGTGGCTAGGAGATAAGTGTCCATACCAGTACACACCTTTTAATATTTGTTAGAGAACCTTTGACCACCTCCACAAATTCCAACTCTTTGCATACATAGATGCCATTCCATTGATTCCAGGGCAGTTGGAATTTTGCCCCTAGTCTCCACCTCTCCTGAGCAATCGCTTAGTTTCAGCACCCAATATGCCAATTGGGTTCTCTACTGTCAGGTGGGTGGTCCTTGGCTGCTTTAGCCTGGAATTGCCCACCGCACTGTTCAAAGCCTAACTAACTATACTGGTGGCTTGGCAATGGTGGAGACTAGAGGAGAAATTCCCACTGCTCCAGAATCGGTGGAGCGGCGCCTATTCAAGGATGGAAACAGGTGAGTTGGTGAAAGATTAAGTATAAAGTTGAAAAGTTTTCCTTATAGATAAGATGCTAACTGGTGATATTACACCAAGTTATCTGTCATTGTGATACACAGCACTGAGAGCAAATCATGTGCAAAGTTGAATGTGGAATTTTAGAAAAGAGGAGGACATGTATATCAGATGGATTATATTTGTGTGCAGCAGATAAATGGCTATGTGCTGGTGACAATTCTCATTAAGCACATTATTCTCTATTACTTTAACCTGCTGAAATGATCATACATAAAAGTCAAGTCACTTACACAGAACTGACTGATGGTAAGTCATAAATTACACGTTGCTTTATTATTAAAGGTATATAGAAGTAGTTACATGACCGCACCGATTCTTGGTTTTTCACATCTGAGTTGACATCTCATGTCACATCCTTTGTTTCACTGACCCATTGACTTTCCATGGGATGGTCTGGTCAATGAAATTGACCATGTTTCCGATACGTCAAAATGGAGAGTATACAATACTTTTCTTGGATCTTGACGGCACTGTCAAGTCGAATAAAACCTTGCATTAAGGAAAATACATATGGTCATGAAAACTGAACCCTCTTACAGCTTTCATCCATACCAGCAGTGCCATACTGTATAGGGTTTTCCTTGCTTGCATCAAATATTATTTTCGGAATGGGGTTGGATGTAAGTGTGGATGGTCCACTGGAAAAACCATGGGTAACTGGAAACAATGTCACCCTATGGCTATGTTCACACCACAATTATCAATGTACGTTACTCTCATCCATCATAGGATTAACTGTAGTGACAAACACATTCCCATTGACTCTAATGTAAAAAACATGATGGATAATGTCTTCCGTCATTTTATTTTACTTTCATAACTGAACCCACAAGAGTCAATTGTTTCACGACAAACCAATTTACCTATCAATATAGTTATGCCATGTAGGATCAAACCCAGGTAAACATGGGGAAAAGATACAAACACCATGCAGATGTTGTCCTTGGTTGGGTATATGAACCTACCCTAACATAACGGGAAGTTCTAATAGCCGCACCTCTACCAAAAAATTCCAGTCCCACTAACCGTGTCATATTCTGATGCTTTTGTAATTTAATTAATTTTCAGACTTTTGTTTGTAGAATTTTACTTTTCCTTCAGAATATTGTCATCATTGTGTATTGTTCATCGGGATACACCATGAGTGACATTTGTTAATGGCATTATACATTGATTTACTTTATACGTACGAGGTGTTATATACAGAATATACAATTGTCTTGCATTTATAAATCAAAGCCTATAGATAAGGAATGGCTTCTTATTTCTGTTGCTAAACAATCAAGTTCCTGAAAATGTACACTATAGATTAACATAATAGACTGTATGAGAGCAATGTTATATTTTAGAAAGTTATATTGTATAGAACCAACACATGATCATATAGATACCAACACTTGGTGTAAGTAGGCTGAAGACTAATTACAATGTTGGAATGAATGAATGAATGAATCATAACTGGTATAGATTTTAGTAATCATTTACGCCAAAAAAAAAATGTCATATTGGTGACAAATTTGGTGGTACCAATGGCCTCTTCCCGTAGCATGCCCTTGACATGCTGCTTTCATGAACAGTGGCAAGGTCGGTGTCGGAGTGTCCCTTGGCCATGGTTCGTAAGCTTCTTTTGCCAGTTTTCTACTATAAATACTAAGTATCCCCCACTGACTTAGAGGTCATGCCAAGAAACATCCCTAAGAAATAAGATAAGTTACAGATTGGTGGGTGTCTGATCACTGAGATACCCAACAGTCCTGAGAATAGGGGTGTTTTACTCCCACCATAAATGTAGCCATGGGGAAAGAGACTGAACCTTGTGATGGATGGAGACATGCCCCCTTTGAATTCTCTACAATGGGCGTGCCTAGAGATAGGTGTTATACAGCACTAGGCTATCTCTGGCACTTTCATTGAAGTGAATGGGAGCAGGGCCATGTCTCCACCCACCAGTGGTAAAAATAAAAAATAAAAATCCAATTCTCGAGATCGACGTGCCCCCCCCCCCATCAGAAATTTATCCTCTATCCTTTTGGCATGACCCTTTTAAAAAATAGTTCTCTGTAGGGACATTGACATGATAGGGACCTATAGGGACATTGACGTGATAGTTCCCTATAGGGACATTGATGTGATAATTTTCTTTCCTCTAGAGGAGCACTAATGTACATAACATTTTAGGAGCTCAGTTCTATACTTTGTTTTTCTATTTTGTACCATACAATACAATTTGATTTTTGATCCACATTTCTGGTCGGCCTCATAGTTTTACTTGTACCATACAGAAGAACTATGAAACAAGCATAAACAATAGTAAAAAATAGTAGTTTAATGGTTACTATCTAAGAGATATTAAACTCTGACAGATGTGTTGTGTAGAAGTTTCTTAGGAGCTGTCATATGTTTTCCTGATTAATGAACCTGTTCACAAACTGTCAGGAAATTTGAAGTATGGAACATTAAAGCAGAGAAGCCACCATAGAGGTTACATAACATCTTCTTCATCTATCTCTGTCTAAGCTCATATGTCTCTTTTCTGTAAGCAACATCAAAATCACCTGAGACAACACCTCGGCACCGCCGTACATCGTAAAAATTTGATTAAGCTTAAGAGCTTATTAAGCGGAAAAAAAATTGCCATCCAAGCATTGCGGAGTTACTTGCCTTTAATCCCCTATAATATCATACTAATAATGTCATTGGTTTTTACTAACACTATTAAAAGTTAAACTTTATTTTTATTTTTCCAGGTAGTCTGACCATTTTTTATTATAGCATAGTACTTGCGAATACAACAAATCAATTTTTCATTAGAAAACCCCTCGAAATGCCTCAAAATTATTAGTGCCCGCTGTTTGGGGGCGAATCGTCCTCCTTCTCTATACATGAGAAATCTTACAAGAATGCCAGAGTATAATCATTTCACGTCCGGTTCTATCCAAACAAGTTTGGATCATACCAATTCAGAGGGTTGCTTTGTCCGAACACCAGACAATACAAATCTTAAGAGGTGTGCCCATACACCTCCAAACTTCGATAGCTGTTGGGTAGACTATTGAAGGTGCCGATCTGATTCTTGTTTAGTGGAGAACATTTCCATCTACCACCTATATACAAGGATGCTCTGTTGAGCGTGCACATGTTGGAGAAGTTGCTGCATGATAACTTGGGTGCCATAAGATAGCCATACACTCTCAAAGGTTCTGCATCCATTTTCTTTTGTGTATGGGGGACTTAATAGGAGTCTGTCACCAGAACCCAGCCCATCAACCCAACCCCAAAGATGGATAGGCTAAGGATGAATCGTATCCCCTTATGAACTGGTATCTCAGCAACAGAGGCATTAGGATTACCTATCTATCTATGGTACAGGGTTGATGTGCTGGGTTGTAGTGACAGACTCCCTTTTATGACCTGTGGTTTGTTTCTTCCTTCATTTTCTCTGATTAATTCCTTCCCTTGGACCAATTCCTCCAATGTAAAGTACTGTAGTAAAGCATTTCTGAAGGTTCCACAGATTGTCGACAATCAATAAAAAAGCGGCTCCAACCACAGCTGCCATCTTTAAGGGCCTCATAGTAGCCGCATGGTCTGCCTTTATGGGACTTACATCTTTGACTGTAGCTCCTTGCTTTATCATCCAAGCAGCTTGACTTCTATCATCTTCCAAAAATTATCTTGTAAAAGATTGTCAACATGAAAAGACTGGTTGCCTAAATAATAAGTAGTAGCATGAGTAATGACAGATGTGCCCTTCCTTCTGACATCAGATGACCAACTTAAAGAAAAAAAAAAAACTTTAGCATTACTCCATAATTAGACTCACAGATTAACACAACTCATTTATTTTTTTAAGTTGCTCATCTTTAGCCACTATTTTTTCTTGTATATTCCTGCACTTTGACTCTACTGTATCACAGTAAAACCATAAATCATAGCAGGGCCACCTGCAGAGGGGGCGGGAATGTAGAAGGAGTCAGATACTGTCAGGGAGGTGGATAGGTTGGAGGAAGCAGGTGCTTCCGGGGGCCCAAAAGGTAGAAGGAGGCAGGTGCTGCTAAGGGGGGTGGGAAGATAGGAAGAGGCAATTTCTGCCAGGGGGGTGGGTAGGTTGGTGGAAGCAGGTGCTGCCAGGGGCCTGAGAGGTAGGAGGAGGCAGGCGCTGCCAGGGGCCTGAGAGGTAGGAGGAGGCAGGTGCTATCAGGGGCCTGAAAGGAATGAGGAGGTATGTGCTCTCAGGGGCTGGGAAGGTAGAAGGAGGCAGGTGCTGCCATGGGCCTGAAAGGTAGGAGGATGCAGGTGCTGCCATGGGCCTGAAAGGTAGGAGGATGCAGGTGCTTCCAGGGGATGATGGGAAGGTTGGAGGAGGCAGGTACTTCCAGGGGATGATGGGAAGGTTGGAGGAGGCAGGCACTGTCAGGGGGGTGTATAGGTTGGAGGAGGCAGGTGCAGCAGTGGGGATGGAGTGGATAGGCTGGAGGAAGCAGGCACTGCCTGGATTTTTATTTGAATTGATGTGCACTTCCTGTTATGACTTCTGATGCATTGCTTGCATGAGATATCACATGAGCAAGACGCCAGAGGTGATTTCAATGAATGTGACATCTGTATCTCAAGATATCTTGAAACAGGGGCACTTACCAGAGAAGAAGGTAGAACTGAATCTACAATACTACAAACTACATACATGCAAAGCAATGTGTACTGTGTAAGCTGTCCTTAAGGCATTTCTTGCACCAATTTTGTCTTAAGTGACAAAACTTTGCAAGTTATATCATAATCTTCTGATGTAAGACATCAGTGATTTCCTATCCAGGTGTCATTGTATTGGTATGCAATCCTAGTCTCAATACCTATATCGGGTATACCATTCCACCTGCCAATATGTTTCATGGGTTAGAAGTATACAGTGCCCCATAGAAGTGACCTTACTATGATTGTATGAGAATACATAGGATTTCTAATTTTCTCTTATGACTTTGTGATTGTATTTTCTTCCAGTTCTCAGTCATTTCTAATCACAGGGGCAATAAATTAACCCCTAAGGCAGGAGCAGACCTTCTTAAGTAATAGCCCAGAATGGTGGACCCATATGCTTAGATGGATGACTTCTTGTATTTTTCTGGCACCTGGATTGTTAATCTTCACAGTATTAATAAATCACAAACATGACCAAGTGTTACCCTTTCATAGCCTTGGTCATAGCAAATTTTCCTATTACCAGGTCCTACATAAGATGATTGTGTAGCAGATATTAACAAAAGCAATTGGTTTCCTTATAATAAAGACTGTCCGAGAAACTATTGTCTAGGATCTAAGATTTTGTGGCCTATTATTAGGATAGGAAACTTGATGCATTTGGTTGATCTACAGATGTGTTCCCCATTACCTGTGTTCTAGGCTGGTCATGTTCTGATATGTGTATCACAAGATAAGCCGCTTCTAAACACAACATGGTTTTGTGATAAGTTATCGTAAAGCGATATGCCAACTCTCCTACCTGTTTCTATGTGTGGCCACCCAGTGGGGAGGTTCAATTGTGGTCTACTTGGGAATCCGAAAAATCGAAACCCTATCCACTTAAACAGTGGCTACCCGCTTTTTTGGTGACACATACGACTTTATTTTGATGGTTTCATTTTTGCATGTTTTTTTTTAATTATATATATATATATATATATATATATATATATATATATATATATATATATATATATTTGGGAAATACAAATAAAAGAAGAGGGAAAACAGGCCTGTCTTTCACTTCTCCCTTTTTTTTATTCAGTAGCACAAAGTGCTACTAAAAAAATTTTGTCAAAAGTTGTTTTTACTCTCTGTTATGGTAATTTTTATTTTGTATTGTGTCATCAGTGGTGGGGCTAGAACCTGGGAATGGTATTATTTATTTATTTAGTTGATTATTTTAATTTTTTTTTTTTCATTTATTTATTTATTTATTTATTTACATTGTGTCCCCATAACTTCACAATAGGGGTTTGGAGACCTCTGATCACTTTTTTTTTTTTTTTTTTTTTTTGGGGGGGGGGGGGGGGGGGTGATTTCCCCTATAACTGGGACCCTGTTACAGGAGAAATACAGCCTCCTGCCCATGACTACTGAGCTGATCTGGGTCCTCTAGGACTCAGTGGCTCTTAAGGTCTCTCTGATCCATAGAAGATTACAGGACTGCCAGGTCAGAGCCGAATCATGGTGGCTCCCATAGCTGTGTATGCAGCGCTCATTGGTTGTGTCTGGTACTGGAGCTGTGCCTTAGTCACCTAAAAGAGGCTGACCTGGTCTACCTTCACATCAAATAGGGGCGCTGCTTCTAGAAAAAGATGGCAGAACTTTTTTGCAGACCAAGACATCCTCTTTAGGTTGGTGGAGGGGAAGCAGAGCAACATGTATGTCTCACTGCCAAGCAGCAACACCAGCAACGTACAGGGCATTATTTTATCATAATAGTGCTACAAAAGCAGTGAGTGGATGGGTTGGCAGACATCCATTTGTGTTATGTTTTTTAAAATAACACCAATGAGTAAAGTGTGAAAACAGGAGGAAATGTTTACAATTAACCTTCCGTCCCATTCGGTGCATTTATCAATCGGGGGTCCTGTGCTTTCTTTGTTGAGACGGATACAACAACTAGATTTCAATCGTCCTTTTGTTCGGCGTTATATATTCCCCTCGCAATTTTTAAATTACACTATAATTTTCCCAGGGATTAAAATATTTTCAAGGAAACATTATAAAAAGCACACAGCGAGTGCGAAATCGCTAAATAGAAATGATTTTGGTTGGCGGTAATGCAGAGATGTATTTTCTCTTTCGGAGGGGCTCCTCGCGATGAGACGCTTCGTATTGTTTGCTCAATGTGCTCTTTGTGTTTCAAGGATAATTAGTTTATCTCTGTATATGGCACAAGCCCAGCATCATCAGATTGTCAGGATAGATCACAAAAACAGTTCTCAATATTTTTAGCATATGGGAGAAGGCTTTGTATGCGCTGAAAATAATGCGTAAATACTTACTAACTAAGCTATATTGTCTTCATTATTTCATAAGTGCCTGAAAAGCAGAGGACGGTTCTGGGCCACTCGCTATTCAACCACCGATTGAAGATCTTGTTCTAAATGTGGAGAAAATGCAAACTAGTAGGTTTTCATCCACCTTCGGTTGGTGGGTAGGTGACAATACATGGTGAAAGAATGAAAAAGAAAAACCATTTTCAATAAGGAAGGTTACTTTGGTGGATAGGTGACATAAATATACCCTACTTTAGAGTGTTTTTTCCAGGGTAGAGCAAAAGTTGCCCAATGGGTAAAAAATGCTATCCAATAATAAAAGATGCAGTACTCGCCTACCAACCTACCATTGCATTTCTGGACTATTTCTTGGCTGCAGTCTACAATACATGGCTACGGCAACCTATCATACATGAGTATCGGCAGCAGTAGTCTAGCAGGGCATACTAGAGTAGTGGTACTAAAACTACAAGCAGATTTATGAGTTGTGTTCTACACTGTCTACCAATAAGTATTTGGACACCTGTGGTTTGAGCAGCATGAACGGCACTTAAAACCTCAACCCTCCGGGGCATGCTTTCCACAAGTCCTTTTATGACGGCTAGTGGTATTTTATTCCATTTGGTGTGGAGAAGACAGGCGATCCAACTTGTCCCAGAGGTGCTCGATAGGGTTCAAGTCTGGGCTCTGGGCAGGCCAGTCCAGTCGGTTAACCTGATTTGTCACTGTACCAAGCCATGGTAGACCTCGCTACATGACAGCTGGCATTGTCATCCTGGAAGTAACATTGGTCCGACCCATAATGTAGGAAGCACACTGTTATCTAAAATAGTATAATAGGCGTTGGCATTGAGTTTACCATGCACTAGGACCAAGGGTCCCAGTCTATACCAAGACAAACACCCCCAGACCATAACTCCACCTCCACAGAACTTGACTGGGTGTCCAAATACTTATTGGTAGACTGTGTACATCTTCTATTATTTTATTCTATTCCTATATCCTATTTCCCACTTGAGCAAATTTTGCCTAAAACCCTCTTTAAATTTAATCTTGCCTTGAGATATTGTGAGATAAGGGACAATAGATGGCCAGCTTTGAAAAATAAAAATTGTTTTATTAATCCATCGGATGCTCCAAGTAACATAACTTTTTGTTTTTCTAAACCTGGTCATCTTAAACAACTACATTTAGGATTTCTTGAGCCAAAAGGATAGTTAAGGAAAGACACATTTGTAAGGTATGTGACAAAACAATGATAACGATGAAGAGTAAAATGTATCAAAGAATTAAAGGGGTTATCTGAGAACACCACGGATGGTAGAGTGCTAAGTTATGTCATCAATTCTATTGCCCCCCTTTTTGATGATACCAGGATCCACTCAACGTTTTCTAGAGGCTGCATGATCAGCTCGCCATAATCAATCCCAGACCGTGCATCAGCCCAACAATAGAGACTGGTTAGACCTTATTCCTAGCAATATACCATCATATTATGTCATGAAACAACCCCTTTAATATGTAAAGAGCTGTAATTGGTTTTTTAGACTTTCATTCTTGGGTCCCCCCATGTCTCTCTCCCTTGCTTTACAATGCAGCTGCCCTAGTGCCAAATGTTTGATTATTGAGTATGTGACCAATGGGAGCCCCGCTGGTTGTTAAAATGGGTGCTGTATTCAATAAATAATTGCGGTTATTGTTAACTAGAGATGAGCGAACAGTGTTCTATCGAACACATGTTCGATCGGATATCAGGGTGTTCGCCATGTTCGAATCGAATCGAACACCGCGTGGTAAAGTGCGCCAAAATTCGATTCCCCTCCCACCTTCCCTGGCGCCTTTTTTGCACCAATAACAGCGCAGGGGAGGTGGGACAGGAACTACGACACCGGGGGCATTGAAAAAAATTGGAAAAAGTCATTGGCTGCCGAAATCAGGTGACCTCCATTTTAGACGAATAGTGGATTTCAAATCCGGGTCATATGAGAATGTGAACTTTGTGACTATGAGACAGGGATAGCTGTACAGGCAGGGATAGCTAGGGATAACCTTTATTTAGGGGGGAATGTTATTAAAAATAACTTTTTGGGGCTCTATCGGGTGTGTAATTGTGATTTTTGTGAGATAAACTTTTTCCCATAGGGATGCATTGGCCAGCGCTGATTGGCCGAATTCCGTACTCTGGCCAATCAGTGCTGGCCAATGCATTCTATTAGCTTGATGAAGCAGAGTGTGCACAAGGGTTCAAGCGCACCCTCGGCTCTGATATAGGAGAGCCGAGGGTGCACTTGAACCCTTGTGCACACTCTGCTTCATCAAGCTAATAGAATGCATTGGCCAGCGCTGATTGGCCAATGTATTCTATTAGCCTGATGAAGTAGAGCTGAATGTGTGTGCTAAGCACACACATTCAGCTCTACTTCATCGGGCTAATAGAATGCATTGGCCAGCTCTGATTGGCCAGAGTACGGAACTCGACCAATCAGCGCTGGCTCTGCTGGAGGAGGCGGAGTCTAAGATCGCTCCACACCAGTCTCCATTCAGGTCCGACCTTAGACTCCGCCTCCTCCGGCAGAGCCAGCGCTGATTGGCCGAAGGCTGGCCAATGCATTCCTATGCGAATGCAGAGACTTAGCAGTGCTGAGTCAGTTTTGCTCAACTACACATCTGATGCACACTCGGCACTGCTACATCAGATGTAGCAATCTGATGTAGCAGAGCCGAGGGTGCACTAGAACCCCTGTGCAAACTCAGTTCACGCTAATAGAATGCATTGGCCAGCGCTGATTGGCCAATGCATTCTATTAGCCCGATGAAGTAGAGCTGAATGTGTGTGCTAAGCACACACATTCAGCACTGCTTCATCACGCCAATACAATGCATTAGCCAGTGCTGATTGGCCGAATTCCGTACTCTGGCCAATCAGCGCTGGCTCTGCTGGAGGAGGCGGAGTCTAAGGTCGGACCTGAATGGAGACTGGTGTGGAGCGATCTTAGACTCCGCCTCCTCCAGCAGAGCCAGCGCTGATTGGCCGAATTCCGTACTCTGGCCAATCAGCACTGGCTAATGCATTGTATTGGCGTGATGAAGCAGTGCTGAATGAGTGTGCTTAGCACACACATTCAGCTCTACTTCATCGGGCTAATAGAATGCATTGGCCAGCGCTGATTGGCCGAATTCCGTACTCTGGCCAATCAGCACTGGCTAATGCATTGTATTGGCGTGATGAAGCAGTGCTGAATGAGTGTGCTTAGCACACACATTCAGCTCTACTTCATCGGGCTAATAGAATGCATTGGCCAGCGCTGATTGGCCAGAGTACGGAATTCGGCCAATCAGCGCTGGCTCTGCTGGAGGAGGCGGAGTCTAAGATCGCTCCACACCAGTCTCCATTCAGGTCCGACCTTAGACTCCGCCTCCTCCAGCAGAGCCAGCGCTGATTGGCCGAATTCCGTACTCTGGCCAATCAGCATTGGCTAATGCATTGTATTGGCGTGATGAAGCAGTGCTGAATGTGTGTGCTTAGCACACACATTCAGCTCTACTTCATCGGGCTAATAGAATGCATTGGCCAGCGCTGATTGGCCGAATTCCGTACTCTGGCCAATCAGCACTGGCTAATGCATTGTATTGGCGTGATGAAGCAGTGCTGAATGAGTGTGCTTAGCACACACATTCAGCTCTACTTCATCGGGCTAATAGAATGCATTGGCCAATCAGCGCTGGCCAATGCATTCTATTAGCGTGAACTGAGTTTGCACAGGGGTTCTAGTGCACCCTCGGCTCTGCTACATCAGATTGCTACATCTGATGTAGCAGTGCCGAGTGTGCATCAGATGTGTAGTTGAGCAAAACTGACTCAGCACTGCTAAGTCTCTGCATTCGCATAGGAATGCATTGACCAGCCTTCGGCCAATCAGCGCTGGCTCTGCCGGAGGAGGCGGAGTCTAAGGTCGGACCTGAATGGAGACTGGTGTGGAGCGATCTTAGACTCCGCCTCCTCCAGCAGAGCCAGCGCTGATTGGTCGAGTTCCATACTCTGGCCAATCAGCACTGGCCAATGCATTTCTATGGGGAAAAGTTAGCTTGCGAAAATCGCAAACTGACAGGGATTTCCATGAAATAAAGTGACTTTTATGCCCCAGACATGCTTCCCCTGCTGTCCCAGTGTCATTCCAGGGTGTTGGTATCATTTCCTGGGGTGTCATAGTGGACTTGGTGACCCTCCAGACACGAATTTGGGTTTCCCCCTTAACGAGTTTATGTTCCCCATAGACTATAATGGGGTTCGAAACCCATTCGAACACTCGAACAGTGAGCGGCTGTTCGAATCGAATTTCGAACCTCGAACATTTTAGTGTTCGCTCATCTCTATTGTTAACACATCCGACCTTCTTCATCCTTTGACCTTTGGGTACAATCCACCATTCCCTGAAGTATGAGATAATAATTTCGACAATTGTTAGAATGGGGTCCGCCATTACCAGGATAGCAGGGCTGAGAACTAAATATATGGCCGGTTTGCTGGGCAAGATTAAATGCACTCAGTCCTTGCAATTTGTCCTAAAGAATTGTATTGAGCAATAACATGCTCGCTTTACTCATCCCGGCATGATTTGGCAGTGATATACATGGGGTTCTTGCATGCTGCTGGCAGTGGGTTTTTGCCATCTATTGTTTTGGGTTAGTATCTCCTTTGGTTTTGCAAAATCTTTTTGAATTTCTTTATCATACTTATGTTACATTGTTGATGACGTCACTATTGATGTGTGTTATGGACAATATTCATTCATTTGTACTGTTTTGTATTCTTATTATTCCTGGATCCACACTACGATTGTATGGTGGGTCTCGTAGACTTGTTTTTACTTCTTGTTAAGCCTTGTCCTTGGTATATTGGTAGCTATTTCATAACAAGCGCAAGTCAAAAATCTTTTCACTGCTTTCTGTAAGATGATGCTGTCTTCTTAGTCACTTACTATGCAGGGTTGGACATGTTACCTCTATGCATTTGTGAATGGGGTGGGGAAAAATGGCCACCCCACAAAACACATAACAAGAGCAGCGTGCGGAGATTCTTTTCTTTGTGATCCGAGAGTGTGTTTAGTGCAGATTTTGTGCACAGTGTGGAAACGAGTTTTATCCTCAAAAAGTATGTATGAGTGAATAGAGAAGTTCAAGAAAGATTGCACGAGTGTCAGCCATGAAGAAAGAGCCGGACACATCCATGAAAAACATTGAGCGTGCAAATGAACCAATTCTGTTGGATAGATGAGTGACAATGGGTTATCTGAAAACCCGGAAAGGGCAAAAATTCACGTCTCATGAAGTGGTGAAGACATTGGTGCATTCATGGCTCTGAGCTCAGCCTAAAACATTTTTTTAATAAGGGGACCTGAAAATATATTGATGAACAAAGTGCATTGACAAGCAATGAGATTATATCTAAAAATCATGTATTTGTCTTTCATTGATTGAGCCGGAGTCGGGATCGTTTTTGGCTCTTCCTTGTAGAATATTGACTCATGTACTTTTAGCGCATTTAAAGGATCTGTTCTTTCTTCTTCGGTTGTTTGACGATCACTGGCATGGTTTACCTACTGTACTATTGGCGGTGCCCATTGAATGCGGCATCCTAGCTTTGTCACTGCACGTCTCCTAATAAGAAGAAAGGATGGGTCCCTTGTTCCAGCACTTGATGGCAAACCATCACCAATCTACCATTTATCCTGTACATAGGTCATAAATGTTATTGGTTTGCAATTACGCCCAGGAACGTCTTAGTGCCCCTGGCACACATTGACTATGGCATACAGTATGTTCTTAAGAACTATGTGTCCTCGATACAACTTACTGGTTCATTTTGCTGAGCCGATGTAGAATATGTGCACTTTACATTCTAATCTGACCCATAGGAAATTAGGTGAAGTGCTACAGGCGCTGCTAAACTACTTACAACTTTAGCTTGAGTGGCACTTTCCGATGACTGCCCAGCGGGGGATATATTGCCTCAGCTACTTAAATTATAGAGAAATAAAACTTTCCATGTCGCTCTCTAATGACTATGCTGGCTTCCGTTGTTTATGAGTGTATTAACATCACTGAATTAGACACTCAATAAAAGAGACAGCCCAAAGATTTTGCCATTTTATGCCGCTATTTATAGCGTATTAGCGCCATGCCTCCATTTTATTGTTTATCATGGCACTCGGTAGTCTATCTCCCAAAATACTGTGACATGCAAATTCATCAAACGCTATTGATTTCTATTGATTTAGCAGAACGCTGTGCCTTTGCCCAAATTCAGCGAAGCGTTCGCACCTTGCCAGAGCAAAGCTGTTATCGCTTATAAGGGGATTATTAATTAAATTGCAATTGTGCCAACGAGAAGCTAATGCAGTACGGAGATTCACTGTCTGAGCACTGTAAATGGAGCGGGATCTCTTAATCATGAGTGGCCTGACTGTAAATAGAGCCAGCTATAGCGCGCGGCGTTTCGTGTAGGTGTCTCGCATAGGGTGTCTCTCCAGCTGCTACTAAATTGCTCTTTATTTCTCCATCAATATTTATGAGATTATAGATCACTTCTGCAATCTTAGCAGATGCATTTACTTATTACTTTCTTACTGTTTATATAGCGCCTACATGTTTTGCAGGTCTATACTAAGTATCCACTGTCAGTCACTTTTCCCAGTTGCGTCTACAGTCTAATGACCCTCATCTCTGCACATGCAAAATCTAGAGCCGCCTATACATAGGAGAGAGCTGTCAGATGAGCGATAGCTATGTAACTGTGTGGGCCCTCACTATCAATCTGTTATTTCTAAATGAAGCCACAAAAAATAGATCCAAATGGCAAATGATCTGAAAAGTTAAAGGCGAAACATTTTCTGTAAAAATAAAGTGAAGCTTATTTTCATTGATACACCAACAAAGTGATGACCCACCGGAGCCAGTGACACTAGAGATGACACATTAGGACAAAATACTGACCCGTGTTTAATTGACTACTAATGAAGTGATGGTAAGTTCACACAAGCGTCACCTAACCATTCTTCTCGTCCATTGGAGGATAGGTATACCACAAAAAAGCAGTTACAAGGTCTGATGGACCCCATTGACTATAATGGTTTTGTTGGGTGTCCATCATTTTTAAACTAAAACTGATGGTGAAAGTCCTCAATCCTCTCCCTTGTTTCTCCATAGACTTCTATTGTGATCTGTAATAACAAGCTCTGTGATCTTTTTTTTTTAAATGTAGATTGTGAGCCCTATATACATTTTTTCCTCAGTATGGGAGGAAATCTACACAGACACGGGGAGAACATACAAACTCCTTGCAGATGTTGTTCCTTGCGGGATTCGAACTCAGGACTCCAGCGCTGCGAGGCTGCAGTGTTAACCACTGAGCCACCGTGCTGCCCTGATCTTTTTTTCTAATAAGACATAATTCAGCAGACATTTTTGAAATGAAAGTAATCATATGGGGGCAGTAAAAAAAAATAAGCTAAGTGGAAAAAGTGTCATTTTTCTCCAGGAAGATACACAATTTTATGAAGTTTCTTCTATTGGAACTCCATTCACTGCTTTGTGGTTACCGGGACCGTAATCTTGGACAGCCCTGGCAATCTCATAGAGCTTTGCTCACGCAAGGGAATTGCCACTTTATTCACAAAAAAAGAGACATGGGAGACTTTCAGCATGCCCAAGATTGAGAAATTGAATGGCGAGTGGAAAGTTAAGGCGGTCATAAACTTGAGATAGCTTAATTTTCATGTGGTTGATGGCTATTCCTTTCTGCTTTTTCAATAAAGAAGTAATAAGTTCCTGCCAGATACCTCTAGTGACAGTCTTAAGAACAAACACATAGGGCATGGAAAAATCCAACATGCCTGACCCTTCTTTCTCCTAACATCTGCCACTAGGAAGAGTCAGGACTACTTTATATGCATTGGATGATTGACAGGGTCCAGCTAGGCATGATTTAACCAATTCGTAACAAAATGAGTTTGTTTACAAATTTTCCCCAAATTTTGAATTTGTCCAAGCCCAAAATTTTGGGGCTTGACTAGCACAAATCTCGTGAGTCCTGGGGCAACACCTTGGCTCAGTCGTTAGCATTGCAGGCTTGAAGCGCTGGACTCCTGGGTTTGAATCCCACCAGGAACAATATCTGCAAGGAGTTTGTATGTTCTCCCCATGTTTGTGTGGATTTCCTCCCATTCTACAAAGACATACTGATTAGGGAAAAATAATGTACATTGTGATCCCTATATGGGGCTCATAATCTACATTTAAAAAAAAAAAAAAAAAACCTTCAGTCCTAGAGTATAATAATGGGAGGGTGTGTAAAAATAAAATAAGCACTTATACCTACCTTTCTTGGGCTCCTCCAAAGCATTTGGTTTTCCTCCCTTGGTGTTCTAGGTGTCTACCAGCTTTCCCCTGACCATTAGTCCCAGGACACAGCTAAGGTCCAATCATTGCACTTTAGGATTGTGATTGGGTCTGGTGGGGGGCTTCAATTTTATAACTCTTATAAATATGTTGTATTGTCATAGCATCATGACGTCTATGCCCCCTATGTGGCCAGTGAGACCTCAGTGGTGACCTTAGGGCACTGATGTCAGTGATGATCCTAAAGACCCCAAAAAGAAGACTGAGTCTTGTTACAGAGTTTACGAAAAGTGAGTACAAGTTGTTTTTTTGTTCTCCCTCCCTGCCCTCCCATTATTATACTCTCATTTCTGAAGCGATCCCAGACTATCTATAACAATAATAGCACCTCAAACAAATCATCCCGACGAACCCCACAAATAATCCCGAAACAAACCTGCGTGGTTTAGCCATTGTCTAATGTATACGGCTTGCTTTAGATTTGTGGCTGATCTGTATGTCCTCTGTACACTGTCCTATATAGAGATATAAAAAAAACATCAATTAAATACTATTTTATAATGAAGATGAAATAAAATAAAAAGCGAAATAAATGTGGACGAAAATCTGCAATGAAGTGATACAGAACAAGCCCCTGTAATAAGTCGCACGTCACGACCAGAGACCTAGCGGGAGATTGTTTTGATGAAATATATATTTTTAGACTTCTTTCTTTCTGCCTGGTGTGGTTTACAGCATAAATATTACCGCTACCTATCAAACTTTGTAAACATTTTAGATACAAGGCTCCGTTCTCATTTTTCCTGCTGCTTCGATTTGGCCTCTGCTATTCTTCCCGGCTATTGCGAGGTTTTCTTTCGGGCATTTGCCTGCCCTGCTGACCTTCCTTGTAAAGTTAGTAAAAACGATGGCTCCACATTCGTATAAATAAGTGGCTTTTGGCTCCTGCGGTTCATAGTGTTACATTTTGACTTTTGTTTCAAGAACTTTCAGATTTTTTTTTTTCCTTTGGTTAAAGTGCAGCCCTTCAGTCTGGGAGTCACTAGGATACGTGGCACGGCGGCGTTGTGCGAACGGCCCCGGTTTGATTACTTGCTCCTGCAGGTTATAAAGCATTTAATGAAGCACAGAAAGTTCCAGGGTGATGCTTGTTAAGTGGAATAAATTCTGCACCGCTACAGAATCTGTCTGACTTCTACTTTTTTGACAATAACTTGATAGTTTAGGAAAAATTATCGGATTATAATGCAGTTTTCCTTGGAAACATTTGTATCTGAATGATGTTCTGCTTGCGAACCTTTATTAATCTCTCTTTAGTCATTAGAATAGAACATTCCGTACTTGAGACGTTCTGTATAATAGATATTCAAGCTCACAGAGATATATAATCCCAGTTTACTAGGTTAATGATTCCAACCGAATGTGAGATGGAAAAGCAACGTGCTGAACAACCGAAGATGCGACAGGTTAATATTGGAATGATCTCAGCTGAAAAGAAATTGATTTAGTCAACAAAATGATATTAGGAATTTGCTGTTTATTTAACATACAGAGGTGTCCATTATTACCTTTCGTTAAGAACGCTAATTTCTCAGAAAACATATTCAATGTGTTATTGTTGCAGCCTAGCACCATCCTTAATATACTGAAAATCCAAGGATGTAGCTAGGAGAGCCTGGACCCAGAGTAAACTTTGGAATAGGCCCCATTGAGGATGTAAATTATAGTCCAAAATGAACATGATTGTGTATTGAGGCCAAAATTTGTTAAAGGGTTCACCAATGTTTTCTTGTCTTCCTAAAAGAAACATGGTCAGTATTTTGCTATGTAGGAGGTGGGGTGGGGGCAAAACACACACCGGAGTATGGAGGAAGCTTCCTGGTCCTAACATGGTGTTTAACCTTATCAGACGGCCAATTGATGAGCCTCATCCTGTTATCTCTGACCCAGACAGCTCCTGTTTACGTACAGAAATGGAAATTGTACTGCATTCCGTGAAATAAAGCTTTGTATCCTCCATTCTGTTATCTGATTGTATGCTGGATGGGCCCCCCCTGACACTGTGGGCCACGTAGATGTTTTAATGGCTGCTACAGTGGTAGTTATTTCCCTCAATTG
The DNA here is from genome assembly GCF_031893055.1 of Leptodactylus fuscus. Lineage (NCBI taxonomy): Eukaryota > Metazoa > Chordata > Amphibia > Anura > Leptodactylidae > Leptodactylus > Leptodactylus fuscus. The sequence goes on from NC_134268.1 coordinate 189,152,840, forward strand.
GGTGGCCACATAAACATACATCCAGTATAAAAACTTCCAGCAGAATATTGTGAAATCATGTTTTTCAAAGCTGGTCAACTCGCACCATTCATCTAAGAATACGGTGAGCCATATCTGTATTGTCCAAGTTGTACCTTCATTTGATACATTTGATACATTAGTTTTCCTCTTCCTTTTGGTATGTAGATGTGTAATTCCCAGTCATTTCTGTACATTTGTCCTCTTGCCATATAAGGGTTCCTTCACACGGCATAGCGCACCGCTCCTTTAGACATGTATACACATGTCCGAGCGCAGCACTTAGAAACAGAGCCCATTGATTTCAATGGGTGCCGATATACGTGCGCTACCCATTGAAATCTATCGGAGGCTTTTTTTACCTATTGATTTCAATGGGTAGTGCGCGTATATCAGCACTCATTGGAATCAATGGGCTCTGTTTTGAAGCGCCGCTCTCGGACACGTGTATACGTGTCTAAAGGAGTGGTGCGCTACACCGTGTGAAGGCACCCTAAGACTTCCAATCTGAGAGATAACTTGAGAAGGATCCAACTGCTTCATACATAACTGCATAACCTTCTTAGCATGCTAACTTAAAGGGGTGTTCCAAGTAATTTTCCCCCTATGGAGCGTAGCTTAAAAAAACAAACACAAAAAAACATACTCTACAGTCAATCCCCAGGATTTGCTAATCTTCTGCCCACATGTGAGCATGTCCATCAATCCATGACTGAGAGGTGGTGAACAAAGCTCATCTCATTAAAAAAAAAAGCTAGTGATTGAATATTATATGAGATAAATATGCAACAAATAGAGATGACTTAACTTATTTGTACCAAAAAATTTCCAAAAATTTTGGATTTGACTAACCCATTTTTACTTTCTGCGCGTCCTCTGGGCCTCTGCTTATTATAGTCTGGGGTCTGGAGGGATAATCTCACTTCTGCTTTGGATCATACAAGCTCAGTCCGAGTCTCATGAACATCTGCGATAACAATTGTACAATATAAATAAAATAATCATTTTGTTTTGACGTTGGCATTATTGCCACTAACTTTTCTGACTACTTTTCCATCCAAAACTGGTCCTGACTCCACTGCCCTCAAAAAAATTACTTGGAACATCCATTTAAATCTCTTCCAATTTCCTGGACTGGAATTTTAAGGTTGAGGCTCCACGTTGCGGAAACGCAGCTTTTTTTGTTGCAGATTTTGTTGTGGTTTTGGAGCCAAAGCCAGGAGTGGATCGAGTATAATGTAGAACTTCCTATATATTTCCATTCCTTTTGTAGCCGTTCTTGGCTTTGATTTGACTCCTGGTTCGGAGTTATATAATGAGGCATATAATACATCATTTTGGCTCTGTCCTTATTATTTTGAGGTTTTAGGGAGATTGTACATGCTTACCGGTTTTTTAAGTGAACCACCCCTTTAAGAAAACCTGTTTCTGCACAGATTTGGAGGGTTCCATTGTATAATACTGCTGTCTATGACCTTGTCTGTATTTCCAAACCATTTCGTACTTTTTTATTCAGACAAATATTGCACAGGCTGATGTGTCAATTGATTTTTGTTGATAGCGGTGGGATTTTATCTCTGATGGCAGAATGATTATTTTGTCAGCGTGTCTCCTCTCCATCAGAACACCTTTTTCCTAACAAGCCAAAAAACACGCTATTAACTTCTGTCTTTGTTTTGTATTTTTACATTACAGTCAATCAACATTTTTTCCCATCTTTTTTTCTTTCAATTTGCTTTTACAGGTTTGTGATTTGTGTTCCATATCAGCACACTGTACCCGCGTTTAGAGGAATTGTCTAAAAATTAAACATCATGTTCTTTGTAGAAATCATAAAATTAATAATGTTTGATATACAAGGTACGTGGAGTTTAAAAAATAAATAAAAAATAGTGAAAGGTTTTATGACATTCACTTACTAAATATGGCACCCCCTGGTGTTAAAAGGGTAAGAAATATGCACAGCCACCTAATGAGTCCTGAGTGACACTCAAAGCTAATAGGAATACATTTTTGCCAAATACTCAGGGTAATCAATAGAATTAGTTTTCTTCCCTGCCTTTCGGAAAAGGGCCAGAATATCTGCAGTAACATGGCAGTATAACTGGGAAGACTCATTGTGCAAGGGAAGTAAAAAGGGTCTGGTAATAGCTGCCAGAGGGGGAAGAAGATGGACTGAAGCCCAGAGGAAGAAGGAGACTGACTGATTGATAGAGCCCTCCCTAGTTACACATGGTAGCAAAAAATGAAGATTTTGGATACTTTATGCTAAAGACACTGCAAATGTTTTAAAAAAAGAATAAATATTGCTATAGGACTAGAAAATCAGATTTGACCTGCATAGACCTCATTCACATGTCATATTGGTTCTCCATTCTATATAGCGCTGCAATAGGTTTTCTATAGAGGTGCATGAGACCACTACTGAACCTCAATGTTTTTTTTTTTATGTAGATTATGAGCCCCTTATAGAGCTCACAATGGACATTTTCTCCCTATCAGTATGTCTTTGCAATATGGGATGGAAATCCATGCAAACATGGGGAGAACATACAAACTCCTTGCAGATGGTTTTTTGCCCTTGGCGGGATTTGAACACCAGGACTCCAGCGCTGCAAGGCTGCAGTGCTAACCACTGAGCCACCGTGTTGCCCCTGAACCTCAATGTTTTTGTCACAGTCTACATGAACCTGACAAAAAGATTCCAGTATTGTATCCTCCATTGGATTCCATTTGTATGGGAAAATTCTCCTTAGAAGTATTGAGAATGTTGGATATTTGACGCTGGATAGGTCCTACATGGTGGTCGGAGCTCGGTCATTTACATGTCCAGGTCCATTTTTCATTCCTTCATTTATCCTCCTTTTGCTGTCCATGTTTCTGTGATTTTTTTTTTTTCTTTTTTAACCTGCATGCCATCCATTTTTTCACATCCATTTTAAAAAAAATGGTGCATGGTTCTAGTATATTCTTGGAAAAGTGGACTGCACACGGATAACATTAGTGTTGTGGGGCTTGCAGCACCGGAGTCCTTCCAAGGACAACAAAGAGTTGGGACTCATAATCTACATAAAAAATAAAAAATGAGTGTTGTGTCTGATATATTTTATGTTTCTTTTTGCGGTACAAAAAACTGGACACATGAATCCATATATAGATTTCAATCGGTCTGTTTGCGTCATGGGAGTAACCTAGCCCACTTATATCAAGTTTCAAGCAAAGACCAGAGAAGACCAGTTTGGCACCCACCGGCAGTCTACAGTCCCTGCACAAGCTTCCTTGCCCCAAGCTAACCACTTTCTGAGACTGGTTATCTATCCCTTTGGGTCATGATACTGGACCCTCTGTATGATGTCAACTAAAGATGAGCGAGTAGTACTCGATCGAGTAGGTGTTCGACATACTCGTACTCGATCGAACACTACTAGCTGTTCGAAGTTAAGATTCGATGCAGAACCAGCATTGATTGGCAGAATGCTATACATTGCCAATCAATGCTGGTTCTTCTCCTTCCTTTAGAAGTCTTCTCCCTGCGCAGCGCTCCCGCGTCCTCTTCTGGCTCTGAATTCACTTTGCCAGGCATCGGGCCTGGGCAGAGCCGACTGCGCATGTCCGCTTGTAGTGTGGACATGCGCAGTCGGCTCTGCCCAGGCCCGATGCCTAGCAGAGTGAATTCAAGGCCGGAAGAGGACGCGGGGACGCTGCGCAGGGAGAAGAATCCAGCCCGACCCTCACTCATGGACTTGGTAAGTAGAATTTGATCGAATGTTGCGCACCCCTGAAACGAGCTTTTCCCCCCATAGACTATAATGGGGTTCGAAACCCATTCGAACAGTCGAACAGTGTGCGGCTGTTCGAATCAGATTTCGAACCCCGAACATTTTAGTGTTCGCTCATCTCTAATGTCAAACTTATGAACACCCCCAAGTGCAGCTTGCCCCATCATCCTTCACTCTCGTTATTAAAGCACATGCTCCCCCTCCTTCCGGCCATAAGTGAATGGAGGAACCATTTCTACCCAGGACAGTTCTAACTAATAAAAACACAATTAGCAATAGCAACAGTAAAGCCAATCATGTGTACGACACATCCAAACATGGTTCCCTTGCTTTCGTGTACGACATAGAGAAGAATTCATGGCTAGTTTACGTTTACATAGGACTGATTAATTTTGTATGCTCATCAAGGGTTTTTCCAGGACATGTGATTGACTTGATAATGTGCGGTTTTATTTGCATCGCTTACGAATGGAAACACTGGCTGTCACAGCAGCTTAGTAAAAATAGCTCCTGATGAAGCATTTGTCAGACTCTCAGGTATTGTGCGGTTTCATCCTGAATTCCTTCACATAGCGACTGCAGCTCCCTTCTGTGAGTGCGGCTGATGAAAGCGTACACCTGGTTTAGCATCTAATAGCTGTCATTCTTTATTCAGAGATGTTAAATCACAATGGCTCGGCAATGCGCTCTTTTCAGCCCTATCTCTAGGAAAAAGAAGATGATATCTTTATGTACAATAGATACTCGGCTATAAAGAATGGCACGTGAAAGCTGACAATTGTTTAACTGCCTGTGTAGGGAATGTTACACCGACTCATGTTCTTTCATGTAAGTCACAACTTAATTAAGAGTTCAGGATTTCGCATTAGAGAATAGGATTCAGCTTTGCCTTGAAGTCGTAGAGCTATTGTATAACAGGCACTAGGGGTTATATGTCACCATTGGGGAGATACCAAATTTAATATGCAATATGAATAGTGTTATCACACTCAACTTGGGTAAAGATTTTTTTCCCCACCATGATAGTTTATCAGCCATTAACATAAATCCCTAATCCCAATTGGTGGAACTGTCCCCATCACCTAAATGGGGGTCGTAGGTCATAAATGTCCATTATCTGAGGAGTTAGAGGGCTTATATCACGTTTTAAAATTTTCCCCCAATGATAGGATAGTGGAAAACTTCATAATTGGTGAAAGTCCCACCACTGGGACCATTACTGATCTCGAGAACGGGGGCTGGTCCCCCTGTCCTGATGGAGAAGCAAGTTGTCTAACCTGGAGAGTAGCTCTGCACTACTGTGCAGATATTAAGAAAAGGATATTGTAATGGGTAAAGTAGTCTCCCAAATAGGGTTGAGCCGATCTTGAGATTTCAGGATCGATTTTAAAATCCAATAATTTTCCAGCCAATCACGATTATGAAATTTGCTCGATCGCCGATCAGGATCTGATCTTTTCTGATCACTCAACCCTACTCCCAATAACATCCACCGTGGAAATAGTTGGGTATGGTACTCGAAGATCTCCCATGCTCCCATAGAGAGTGAATGGAATGGCAGGTTGCTTGCTCAGTCTGGAGCTTCACCAGAACAATGGAATTTTCTTGACATTGGTGGAGGTCTTAGTGGTCTAACCCCCAATGATCATGATTAGAGATGAGCGAACATTAAAATGTTCGAGGTTCGAAATTCGATTCGAACAGCCGCTCACTGTTCGAGTGTTCGAACGGGTTTCGAACCCCATTATAGTCTATGGGGAACATATACTCGTTAAGGGGGAAACCCAAATCCGTGTCTGGAGGGTCACCAAGTCCACTATGACACCCCAGGAAATGATACCAACACCCTGGAATGACACTGGGACAGCAGGGGAAGCATGTCTGGGGGCATAAAAGTCACTTTATTTCATGGAAATCCCTGTCAGCTTGCGATTTTCGCAAGCTAACTTTTCCCCATAGGAATGCATTGGACAGCGCTGATTGGCCAGAGTACGGAATTCGACCAATCAGCGCTGGCTCTGCTGGAGGAGGCAGAGTCTAAGATCGCTCCACACCAGTCTCCATTCAGGTCCGACCTTAGAGTGTGCCGGTCAGCCCATCGTGTGCCGTGTCAGCCCATCGTGTGCCGTGTCAGCCCATCTGATATAGCAGAACCGAGTGTGCACACTCGTCTCTGCTACATCAGATGTAGCACACTAGTGTGCACACTCGGCTCTGCTATATCAGATGGGCTTACCGGCACACGGTGTAGTTGAGCAGAACTGGCTCAGCACTGCTACCAATAGGAATGCATTGGCCAGCCTTCGGCCAATCAGCGCTGGCTCTGCCAGAGGAGGCGGAGTCTAAGGTCGGACCTGAATGGAGACTGGTGTGGAGCGATCTTAGACTCCGCCTCCTCCAGCAGAGCCAGCGCTGATTGGTCGAATTCCGTACTCTGGCCAATCAGCGCTGGCCAATGCATTCCTATGGGAAAAAGTTTGTCACAAAGTTATTTTTAATAACATTCCCCCCTAAATAAAGGTTATCCCTAGCTATCCCTGCCTGTACAGCTATCCCTGTCTCTTAGTCACAAAGTTCACATTCTCATATGACCCGGATTTGAAATCCACTATTCGTCTAAAATGGAGGTCACCTGATTTCGGCAGCCAATGACTTTTTCCGATTTTTTTCGATGCCTCCGGTGTCGTAGTTCCTGTCCCACCTCCCCTGCGCTGTTATTGGTGCAAAAAAAGCGCCAGGGAAGGTGGGAGGGGAATCAAATTTTTTGGGAGTTTGCCACGTGATGTTCCATTCGAATCGAACACATCGAACAGCCTGATATCCGATCGAACATGTGTTCGATAGAACACTGTTCGCTCATCTCTAATCATGATGTAATCTCCAATCCTACTGATGTATGGCTTTAATGTTAAAAAGCATACTTTTATTGTTGACTAGTGAAATATGACCTCTGTGTTCATTTCTCCTTAGTAAATTTGGTCTTTCTGGCAGTCAAGTTATAATTGAATTTTCTGAGATTTCTGAATGTATAGAACAGTTTGATCAGTCTATTGGCAACTGGGACCCATACACATCATGGGAAGTCAGTCTATAGGACTGAAGAAGGCAACTGAGTGTTGTACTTGGCTAATTCTTCTAGTGATTTGTATGGGATCCCCTGGAAGGGGGGGCAATGTTGTCAAATTCTCAGGACAGTACATTAAAATTAGGGTCGTTGCCAAGTATGCATGCACTGTGTGGTTGTGTCACTTGGTTCCTTGTGTTGCCTTTCATTCTTCTTTGTGCCCATCTATTTATGGGGACTATCTATACTGGTATGATACATAGAGTTTACGTTAGAATGTTATTTTTCTAAGTCTTATCCCCTTTTCTAGATACTTTCACAGTGTAGAAAGTATCTCAAGCACACGGTAAACTGGTGCAAAGCATAGTCTATTGATGCAAACTCAGCCAGATATTTGGTGTGTTAGGCTTAGTAGGTCTCCCATTTTGGACTGTGACCAGTTTGTGGGTTGGTTCCGTTACTTTCCTTGAGAAAAGTTGAATGTCATGTTTATTGGTGAATAAAAAATTTTTGCTACATTTCCTGTGTGCTGCCTAATTCACTATGAAACCCCCTACTCCACATTCCCCACCACCCCCATCCCATTTTGTGGTCTGACACATTGCGTTCTTAAGACTCCAGAGCTCCAGTACTCGACAGAGAATCTCAAAGACCTAAAAATAGTCTCCACGCAGCGCATTGTTTATATACTATCCGCTATAACCCTAGCACAAAGTGGTTACGGCGCTGTAAATGTTTAAATACCTTTGTTCCATATATTAGATAGAGAGTGATATTCTCTCTTATTAAAACTCATCCTCAACCGTAATAACACTTTTATTTATTGAGTGCTCTGTAGCAAATCTAGGATGTAATCTGGAATTTATGGACTCCATTAACTATTTATGAAGTTTAGAACTATAGGATTTTCACATATAGGCGCACCTCATAAAACCACTGAACAATATCATATATATTTAATAGGCTTGTTTCTGCTGCTAGGTGTTGCAAACAAGCATTAACCCCGACACATTTTATCTTATAAAGATTCAATTTTCATTACTGAAGGTCTCCAGTGTTGACAAGGACATTTTTGAGCAATATTCACCCGCTTCAGTTATTTTGTGGCTTTGCCAGTCGTTTTCAATGGATTGAAATCAAGTCACAGATTGTGGATTATTCCAGACTTAATATTGTAGGGTACAGTAGACCCAGGGCATAAGAGTATTCTCTTACACAAAAAGGACTTGTCACCTATCTTGACTTGCCTGCTCTAATAAATATGTAGAATTTCCATTAAATAATTCCAATGCATCTTTAATAAATCTATACTGTGCTGCTATTCCTCCAAAAAAAATGTATGGATACATTTGTGTTGCCGTTTAGTGGATGGGGGCATGTTTCTGTATACTTGGATGCCTTCCGAACATCACAACTAGAGTTGAGCGAACTGGTGGGACCCCAAGGTTTAATGACCGGAAATTCAGGGGAGGTGCAGAATATTGTTAACAATCATACGCCTCTCGGCTCTGCTTTCCTGGGCAAAATTGGGGTGTTCAGTGTCCTTCCTCATCATCTTTCTTCATTTTCTGACAGCCTTTCTGATTCTGTGTACACCCACTGATACAGGGAGAGCTGTTAATACACTATGTGTGGGTGCGGGGTTATCAGGACTCTCATAGTCTCTCCTAGGAGTCCTGTCAAGATTTACTCTAATTTTCACCTAAAATTTCTGTTCCGTATCATATAAACCTATATATATCACAGAGCTCAGCTTTTTATCCTCTAGTCAGATAGGGCATCATAAATCACTTCACGGGTTCTTTCTCTTTAAATTAACTCTCAAGACATGGTTAATGCTATATACCAAGTAGAGATGGGTGAACCTCCCGAGATTTGTTTAGTCAGTGTGCTGACCTCCCCGTTGAGGCCCAATCTCAGGCCCCAGAGTTGTTTCGTCATGACACAGAGTGAGCCCAATCACTGGCCTCAGAGGTGACCCCGGTCACATGACATCGCTGACAAGACGAAGGCTGGGTTCACATGGGTTTTTTTGCTCCAGAACTTCAGGCGGAGACTGCCTCAGTTTCCGGACCACAAAACGGGTAGCTGCAACTGGATGCCGGTGCACCAGCATCCATTTGTGGCAGTCCGCTCTGGATTAGGCCCAAATGAATGGGCAAGGCGAATCCGCCTGAAGAATGAGCATGTTGCTTCTTTTTTCCGGGAGCTGGAACAAACCTCTCCCAGAAAAAAGAACTGACCGGCTTTCATTAATTTCAATGGGAGCTGTTTTTTGGTCTGGATTTTGAGGTGGATTCTGTCTCAAAATCCTGACCAAAATACCCCGTGTGAACTCAGCCTACGAGAGAGCACTGGACACCACAAACAGGCCCAAAAGAGATGGGTGACTGAAGACACCCCAAAGCATTTTATTTGAGAAAAATCCCCAATGGATAGGTTTCATTAGAAATCAAACAAAATGCTCCGGTTGAATCCAGCTCGTAATGAAGTGGTTTGCCCATCTAAATGCCAGGCTATGACTGAAGTGTTCTCTGGGAATTTCTGCTTCAGGCCTGATTTTTGCGTCAAAACAAAGGCCATTGGAGAAGATCCATTTTGGTCAAAAGTAGGGACCGGCCCTCTCAACAGAGGGACAGCTGGGAGATCTACATAAATCCTAAACCTAAATCCATGCCACATGGTGATGTCTTGCATTTCCATTTTTTCCCCCATAAATGAACAACAAAATGCTTATTCCATCCCATGGGAAATGTAGAGTTTCTCAATTTACATATCTCCTGTCACCGGACAGTAATGTATATCTTATTTCTTAGCTTTTTTATTGTACACCGAAGACACTGGTGACCGTAGATGTAACAAGGTCAAGGAGCATGATTTATCTCATAGGAAACCTGGAGCGGTGATTTATCCCTGGGTTGTACAGCTGCTTTGTTCTCCATATAAAAGCTGAAGACGCCATCTTTTGGGTAATTATGTTGATTACCGGAGATAAATTATTAATCAGTGTAAAACTTTTGGAGCACATTGAAACTTTCCGGGGACAGGATATTTATTATAGGAGCATTCTAAGGCTTTATTATCACTGGCTATACTAATGCATATTCTCTACAGACCGCTGTTATTACAAGCTGCGTTTAATGGGCTGAAGCTTGTCAGATTTAACGCACCTGAATTACTGTACATTGATCCAGCTGACAGATTTCCAGGTCTCTCTTATCTGGCAGGTAACACAATTCTATACGTCTTAAGATTTGGAGAAGAGGAAGATGGATAGGCGTATGTAGAGGAATTTTTTATTTTTTTACATACTGCCACAGTCCATTACCAAATGTTGGATTCACCAGTATCTGTATCTGGCCAGCTGTCTATACGTGAACCAGACGCAATTGATGACATTTTTGTGCGCTTTGTACTTGGGTTTGGCGCCCATAACAGGACTGGATATATTTGACCACCCAGTCACTTTCCATATTTTACCATCTTATTCTATGGATGAGTATATTATTTATGGCTTATTCTTACATGCCCTTAAGTTATTATCCCTTTGTACTACATTATTTTATAAGAACCAATGTTGTTAGGGTTTTACCATAGCCTGTGTACTGCCACTTTATGTATCGTACACCTGGCATTCTGGTATTTGTCCACTGGATAAGATCTGCCTCAGTTAGTTTCTTTACTATAATATATAATGTAAGGGCTAGTTCACACGGGGCCAACGGGGCGGATTTTGACAGCGGAATCCACGTCATAATCCGCCCCTTTACAATGGTGGTCTATGGAGACCACTGGCATTCTTTTTTCCACTATCGGCAACTGCCGAGAGCAGAAAAAAGAAGCGACCTGCCCTTTCTTCAGACGGAAGCCGCGACTCGCTGACCTGCGGCTTCCGCCTGGCAGCCGTAACCTCCGGCGTCGGCCCATTCATTTGAGCCAACTCTGGGGTGGGGGAAGCCACAACCGCGATATCGTGGAAGGCGGGTTTTGACCATATTTTGACTTGGCTCGCCGAGTCAAAATATGGTCAAAATCCGACCCACCGCCTCCCGTGTGAACGAGCCCTAAGTCTATACCTATCTGTAATAATGTGGTGATGTATATCTGTTTTGATATACAACCTACGACAGTAAAGTGAATTATAAACAGCAGTAATAATACTGATAGATCTGAGTGATGGGTATCATGGAGGGGAACACATATATACTGTGCATGATGGCATAGCTAGTACACTATGGGATACTAATGCTCATAGTCCAGAAATGCCTTGATCAGACTATCACTGGGTAGAAGCACAGAGCCCTGGCAGAATTCTGCACTAGAAGGTTTACCATAATACATGTAATAATTTGGATTACAAGGTTCACTGGGCTTTCATATTGATAACATATAAAGTTTAACTGGACTTTGGATTAAACACCATGGACAAACCATTTACAGAGTTCAGCTAAAGTTCTCTGTAAACTCCTTTAAAATACATTAGGCTATATAGAGAGGGTTATCTGGAAGTTCTTAGGCATGTGTATCATTTATAATGTTAGCGTCTTCATCTTTTCCAGTCTAAAAATATAAACTTATCCTAAGGATAGATCATCAGTATCAGATTGGTGGTGGCCTGACACCCAGCACTTCCACTGACCAGCTATTCTCACAGAGAATTCCCACTAATCATCTGTTCTCAGAGAATGGAGCAGGAAGCAGACAGCTCTGTTTTTCTATGCAGTGGCCAGATCAGGTACTGCAAATTAGTTACCATTCACTGGAATGGGAGCTAAGCTGCAATGACTCAGTTCAGCCACTACACATAGTACAGCGCTGTCGGCTTCCTGCTTTATTCTCTGAGAACAGCTGATCAGTGGGAATTCTAGGTGTTGGACTTGCACCAATCTGATACTAATGACCGATCTTTAGGATAGGTTGTCAATCATTTTAAATTGGAAATCCCCCTTTGTTACATCAATATTTAGTCCTCTCCCTGGCACTTTTATGCTACTTGTTGAGTGTGGCTGTTTTAATACAGAGTGAATGGGCAGCCACACAATGCAAATAGCATAACGTACAATGACCATTCATTTGTAGCTTATGACATCTGTACCTCTGCACCCGTTATAGTGCCACTAATATACGCCTCAGGCTACCGTACATAGTGATCTGCGGATAATAAACTGATGCTCCATTGCATGCTGAGTTAGATTCTGGAACGTGACATCTAGGGGTTTTACTGTTACATGGTATGGATACTAGTGTTTGCTATTATAGTGTAATGGAATTACTGTATATAATCAGTTCCAGGACAGGTTACATAGCTGATGTGCTAAACCTGAATGTGTTATTCCAGCAGTATGATACAAATGCGCAATGTGACTGAGCTCAGGCCATATCCTACAGAACACAGTCTCATCTCATACGCCGCCATTAATTTTAAGTGTATAATCATAAGGGTTTTTTGACTCATTATAAATTCATAGAAAGAGGCCGCACTAAAGGTTAGCGCTGATTAATTCATATGTCAATCCGACCGGGAAATGGGAAGATTATTTTGTTTCTGTAAGTAAAGGAGAAAACAACTCGGGGAAAAAAGTGATTTTTCACCATATAGCTTTGAGTTACATAATCTCCAGTTCATAAATAAGCAACAAACTCTGCCAAAATTTTCAGCTAAAAGAGGAACTATTGCAGAATATTAGGCCGTAGTAAAAATGCTTTCCCTTGTGGTAGTAAATGCTTCCAGCAAATACAAGTGAAATGTGCAAAATGGAATTTAAACTAGAAAAAGAATTGGGTTACAGTGTGTCTGTTCTTTCATGATACTGCCAGGAATACAGAAGGGACACAGCTTTCTAGGAATAAACTTCAAGGCGTATTATTCAATGTTTATAAGGAAAATTTAAGAATCAGCAAAAATGATGTCCCTTTAATATGTGGTTAAATTAGTTGCAACAACGTTCCAAGCCCAAGAGAAGTTCCAGTCTCCATTAGGGTTGAGCCGATCTTGAGATTTCAGGATAGATTTTAAATTCCGATTTACGATCATTTTACTCAATCGCCCATCAGAATCCGATCTTTTATGATCCCGATCACTCAACCCTAGTCTCCATTTTATTTAGTAATAGTAGAATTCACTCAATAGGTTCCAGATTCACAGGGGATTACCGCGACTTACAGAAATGTTCCAAGCCCAAGAGAAATTCCAGTCTCCATTTTGTTTAGTAATAGTAGGATCCGCTCAATAGGTTCCAGATTCACAGTGGATTACAGCGACTTACAATTTGGAGAACATTTATAAATTTGTCTTTCTTGTTCAGTCTCCTGGACTAAAGCTGACCATACACCCAGATTTACTAATACTTAGAAGTGTAAAAAATACACCAAAATTATTACAGCGCTGGATGATAATTCTCGTGCATCTTTAGACTTTCTAGACTAAGTTTATGCCACCTTTTACTTTCAGCCAGAACTTTGCAACGCAATTTTGGCTCATTTTTGGTTCATGTTGGAAAACTTAAGCCATGTTCCCTTTTCCTGAGACACCGCACCCACATGTCTAGTTAAGTCTGAAAAATTTTAGCCCAAACTAGGTGCACCAAGTTGAACAAAAGATGCGCTATGTTCATTCCAGTGTATAGTCAACCACAATGGTATATCTCAGGCTGCAGGCAGTATCTTTCTGGTGAATGCTCATTTGACCAATATCTATCCCTCCTAATGCTCCGGCATGTATACTGAATAGGGAGAGGGGAGTACAGATTTTGCAAACATCCACTTGCCACTTAGAGAGGACCTTTTACTTCTTCCACTACCTCCAACTCTTTGAATGTTTTAATAGATGCTGCTCCACTGATTGCAATACAGTTGGGAAATTTTTCTCTCACTCCATTCTCAAGCAATCAGTGCTGTTAATTTTAGCTGTCTTCTGTCAGGTGGGCTGTCCCTGTCTGTCTATAGGAAAAGACCGCCTACCTGACAGTAGACCGCATAACTATTTGTAGTGATTGATTGGGAATGGTGGGGGCTAAAGAAAAATCCCAACTGATCCGCAATCAATTGAGCGGCACATCAGATAGATGCAAAGAGTTGAATAGGGTGGAGGTGGTGAAAGGTCTTCTGTAATGTTGTATCTCAAAAGCCATTGTAAAAGTTAAGCTAAGGCAGCCAGCATTCAAAGTCTGTTTGGGGTTCTTGTCTCTGAATCCTCCAGAAAAAATCCAGCGAGAAAAGTCCTGCAAACATTTTTCTGCATTTTCAGGTGGAAACTTGGCAGACCCCATTACAGTCTATGGGGTCCACACATTTCTGCATGTAACTGCTTTTTAAGCAGATTAGGTTTCTGTTTTTATGGTCCCCAAGAGGACCCGAGGAACGTGAAGTCGAATGTTATTGTAAACCTAGCAAAAATAAGTAATAACACAGTGAATAATGCAGGGTAAGTCTGTGGAGACTGTCATCATGTGGCAGACTTCACGAACCAAAGTGTAGTAAAGCTGGGACTCCCCTTGGGTTTCCAGTCTCAGGTGCTTGTTCCCTTCATATGGCACACATTATTGGACATCTTGAATGGAGTTGCTGCATGGACATGAAACATGGTTTCCTTGTGTGTTGCTCACTAAAATAATGTGGATGGATAACTGACCCTAAAATAGGAGCAAGACTTACATCCAAAGACTGACTCCAAACACACCCATTATTCCACATTTCATACAACTGGACTGTTTCAAATATTCTTATGGATCAATGCTGAGTGTCTGCACAGGGTCTGTGTGGTGCAATACTTGGACATTGCAAAGCACTTAAAAGACAGCACAAATTATTGAAAAAGTCAAGCTATTGTTTATTGCTGTATATGTAACTCTTAAAGTGTAGAGTTAAAGTGTGCGACATCTTATGCCAGTATTAAGGAACACATTAAGCAAGAATCACAATTTTACTTTAGTAAATCCCTCCTACTCTTTTTAACTTTTTTCCCTTTTGACGATCGATTCTGAGAGGATCCCCCTTCCCCTATTATTTCTCATCTCAATAATGGGGTATTCTAAATCGGGTTCCCTAAATGAGAAAATACCTTCAAGTTATTGCTTGTAGATTTCAGAAACTCAATATCTCGCTATTACTGGGCGCCTTAAGGCTTTATGCTCTGATGCCATCAGTTGTTTTTTCATTGCTGGGAATTCAGTAAGAAAATAAGTTAAACTTTCCATACACTGACCATATTTATTATATTAGCAGGAGGACTCGGCTTCGCACGGGTATATTTAATTTTTTGTTTCTGTAATGGCTCCATAAGAATTGTACAGTTTAGCACTGGTGTATTTTTTATGTTGTTTGTGTGTATGTCCATAAGTGTCATGTGATCATGTGTATCTCTGTTTGGATATCAGTGAAAAACCTGTTATCGGTTGTTATGGATATCTGGAGTAGAGTTGTATGAATGTGACCTTGTGTAACAGTGTCATCCACAGTGCCCTGCCCCTTTTAAAGCTGACATACAGCAGTGAAGAAAAGTGTCTGGGTTGCTATGAAATCCTGGAGTAAAGCTCTGAGGTGTGATACTGTGTGCAGATGCGCGTATCTAATCCTCTGGCATGTGGAACTGTGTGCTGATGTGCATATCTAATCCTCCGTCGTGTGGAACTGTGTGCAGACACTTGTATCTAATCCACTGGTGTGTGGTACTGTGTGCAAATGTGCGTATCTAATCCTCCGGCATGAGTTACTGTGTGCTGATGCACATATCAATTTGTATTCTTATGGATTACTTGCCTAATTTCTTCCCCAAAGTTACAACACTCTGCTGGATCATATAATGCATACCACTGGCTATCTACCACACCCTATTGACTAATAATGGGGTCCTATGGGTTGCATATTTGTTTACATTGTTTTTTCAGGAATTTAATGCAGAACAGGGCATGGTTGCCTGCACTTTAGGAGAAACATGGAGGCTGCAGAAGTCACACAAAGCTACATTTTTAATATAGAATTTTTTTTTAGACCAAAATGAATAGCATACAGTAATACGAAATGTGTGCTAAGGTTTATAGCTTTTAAAGCCCCTTTCCAGCAAAAAGCTTAGTATCTTAACCCTGTAATACATGGCATACCATGTTTCTCCGAAAATAAAACTGTGTCTTATATTAAATTTTGGTCCTAAAGATATGCTATGTCTTATTTTTAGGGGATGTCTTACTTTATTTTTGTATGCTGCTGCCACCACTGCGCTACAATTAAGATGTGCTTGTTGTGCAAAGACTGCACGCTGCTGTGATACCGCACGTTGTATCCACTGTTCCTGCTGCTGTGGGATGAGCTGGGAGAGTGGATTCCCCGCCAAATACGATGCTTAGTGTATGCACAGCAGGAATCTCTCAGCTCATCCTACAGCAGCAGGAAAAGTGGATACAACGTATCGCAGCAGCGTCAGCAGTCGGCATACCTGTGCACACGGAACATCGCGCACAGCATTCAGCCGGCAGCAATGCTTTCTTCATACAATCTTTGCACAGAAAGATTATTATTATTGGGGGATATCTTACTTTCGGGGGGGGGGGGGTGCCTTATATTAGGCAATTCAACAAAACCTCTGCTATGTCTTACTTTCAGGGGGTGACTTATTTTCGGGGAAACAGGGTATTAATGGATTATTCACATTCTTCAGCTTCCAAACAATGACCTGGCCAGTCATGTGATCGGCAGATTGACCTTCTGATTCACCCACCAGACGGAAGTCCCTGATTTCTATGTCAGCTTGTGAGAGTGTAAGATCCTGGCTTTAATAGATGTACATAGAAATAGTGACTTCTGGCTGGTCTGTGAATTGGCAGGTCTTTCTGCTGATCACATGACCGTCTGGGTCATTGTTTAGAGACTGAATAAAGTGAATGATGTACTTAGTGAGTTCATTGTTCACTTTGTATTATTCTCTGGGCTACAGGGCTAAGACGTAACATTTTTGCCAGAGTGGGTCTTTAAGTAGGGAATTCATTCATTTTCATATGTATATGTTAAAGGGGTTCTCCAGAATGGCTGACTTTGCCTGTCGGTCACATGGTTATTCATTTGAATAGGACTGAGCCGTGTGACCAATGGATATGATGACCGTAAACCCCATGCTATCTCTTGCTTTCTGGCTTACCTGACCTACTATACTTCCTATGGCAATCGGACGAAGGTCGGGGACCGAAACATTACATTACTGTATGGATTCCTATCTCATGAAAATAAATTACACCTTTGCAATTTGGAATGTGGAGGTCCTTGTATACAATGGATGTGATGTCACTTCCTGAAAAAAAAAGGCAGCCGTATTTTCTAATCTTGGACAATCCCTTTAAGCTATGTTTTTTTTTACTCCATGTTAACAGCCTACAGCTAACGTAGACATACAGTAAATACTTCCCAGTCTGGGATATTTATTTGCATTATTATTCCCTGCAGAAAAAAAATCTCTTTGATAATTTCATTTTACCATTGTCCGGAAGCTGAGATTCTATCGGTCCTATTACATTTCAATTTTTTTGCATATCTTACATTTTTTCCATTCTTCTTCCCCCGATTATAGTTGCTGTTAATCGCTTTGTCTAGCAGACATTCCCCTAAGTCTAACAACTGTTGCTAGGCTCAGAAGGCCGGCTCTACACACCATCAATGAGAAGAAGGCCAGGGAACAAGTGATGTAGTGAGCTCCAAAGAGCATGTGTGATTTGTGGCCTCATATAAATGAGAAATGATGTAAGATTGGCTAAAATCCCATTGTTAGACACATACAGGCCAGCATGTAAAAATCTATCTGCTCTCCACAAATGATCCCGCTTCTGAAGGTGGCGGCTCCACTCACAATATTCTTTCATGTATTTTCAAAGGAACAGAAGCTTTATATTATAGACGAGTTGTGGCAATGTCATAAGTCTTACAAAACCTGCTTAGTAAGAATAAGACCAGTATTAAAAAAAGAGAGAGAAGCAGTTTTTTTTCTTCTGGAATTGATGGGAACATTCCTAATACAGATGACACCATCTTGACCTGTGAAGGATTGGGCTTCGGTTATATTTTTTAAAGATCTATGGTTAATGTATAATCCCTTCCTAAACAAAAATAACCTATAAAGGAGTAAAGAGCACATATGTGAACATGACTTCTCTACCGTGGTATTACAATTATAATAATGGTAATTATAATATTGATTTATACCGCCAACATATAAAGTAATACTTGACAATTCATAAGTTCATCTACAGACAATACCGGATATAAAACAAAACAATTGCAACAAGGAGTCAGAACACTTCTTCCAAGAGTTTGCAATTTATGATGTATTGTATTATATAAAGGAGCAGCCATCTTATATAAATAGGCTAGTAAACATAAAGCTGCTTGAGCCACTCGCCAGCCAATAGGGATTAGTGTTGGATACCAAGATCAGGTTCTGAGTAATAATGTAGAAGGGGGGCAAACAGTGAAGAGTTAAGATGGGGAAATGTAATGGTTTTGCCTAAAAAAAAATAAGGGTACTGGGACAGTGGCGGAACTATCGTGGTAGCAGCTGCCACAGGGCCCGGGACATTAGGGACCCGGCGACAGCTGCTACCCCTGCGTTTTTTTTTCTTTTTTCAATAGGCCGTTACCGGCTGGAGTTACTCCAGCTGGTAATGGTCCCTATTTACTTACTGATCCTGGCAGGGGCCGGGATCGGTAAGTGACGGCGCGGGCCCCACAAGCACTATTATACTCGGGGGTCTTTTTGGACCCCCGAGTATAACGATCAAAGGCCCAGGAAAGGTAAGATAACATAAAAAACTGTGTTACTTACCTCTCCAGGCTCCGGCCTACTTGCGTGACGTCATATGACCTGCAATGCAGGGCCCCGGTCACATGACGTCCCGAAAGATGGCGTCCCAACAGCGGATCCCAACAGCGACGGAGAATGCAGGGGAGTCAGGAGATGGGTAAGTAACATTGTTTTTTATGTTGGTATCCCCTCTGGGTCTCCGATTCTTTTCAGACCCCAGAGTATAATAATTGTTCATGTGTGTTCACAATGGGACAAAATAATGTGTACTGGGACCAGTAAGGAGACATAATACTGTGTGCAGGGAACAATATAGGGTATTATAGTGTGCGCAGAAATGCGCGCACGCATGTGGGAGAGGAGGGTGGCGGTGGTGGGAGTCACTTGGTCAAGGTCTTCAGCGTCGGTTGGGGGGGGGGGCATGTCAAAAGTTTGCCACGGGGCCCCACCATTCCTAGTTATGCCACTATACTGGGATATCAATGGTAGCGCATTCCAGAAAACTGGCGCAGAACAGAAAAAGTCTTGGAGTTACGAGTGGTAGTGTAAGGGAATTGCTAGATGTGCTGCTGCGGAAACTAGGAAAGAAGGGGAAGACAGAGTGAGTCCTAAACTTGACCCAGCCCCTGTCTTTACCTACTTGCCTCAGCTACCCAAGGAGGTAGAGGGCAACTGGGCGACATTCCCTTCTCTGAATAAGTGTTACACAGAACAGGACAAGACAAAACAACAAAGAAACAGAATCAGCAAGCCAAGGTCAAACCAGAGAGACAAACAGTACCACATCGCAATCCAAAAGAGAAGTCACAGGGGAAGCCGAAGGTCAGAAGTCAGTAATACAATAGAATAGCAAGAGAAAGGTTAGCAAGGACAGAGTCACAATAGCCAATAAACCTGTGGGGGCTGATGACCTGTTTATAGGAAGTCCAGGACCCGCCCCAGACTTGATTGGCAGATAGGCTGTCAATCACACAGGTAAGGCTAAGATTAACTATTAGAGAGGCGGAGGGGAACAAAGGTGAAGGACATAGATGTGGTGGAAAATCAATTACAGAGATGAGGGAATAGGACAGTGTTCAGACAGAGCAACAAGAAGTAAAAACAAGGAATCGTAACTGAACATGCCTCCTGCGCCGCAGAGTGCAAGCGGGGGGTGGCACAGAGACCTGAACAGGCAGAGATGTTACAGGTTCAGATTAGGAAGACTTGGAGAAGGTGGTAGACAGGAGGAGGAAATATAGCATAAGTGTTGGACAGAAATATTACCCCGACTGCTGCATTCAGCATAGATTGGAGAGGAGGGAGTTTATTGAGAAGGAAACTGATTAGTAACAAGTTACTGTAGTCATGGCAAGACTGAATAAGGGCATCAATAAGAGTAATTGCCGGTAGTAGGAACATGCAAGTCATTGAAGATAAGGAGTGAACAGCAGGTGTAAGAAAACGTATCCCTAAAATAGACACTCTGATAAGAAAATAGGTTTTAGGTAGATTATTAGATGGTGGAAAGACTAGAAATTTAGTTTTAGAAAGATTCCGTGAGATATAGAGAGAAAACATGATGTTGCAAACGATCCGGTGTTTTGTAGTTGGATAATGTCACATAAAGAGGAATATAACTGGATGTCATTGGCATAATAATGGTACG
The DNA here is from genome assembly GCF_031893055.1 of Leptodactylus fuscus. Lineage (NCBI taxonomy): Eukaryota > Metazoa > Chordata > Amphibia > Anura > Leptodactylidae > Leptodactylus > Leptodactylus fuscus. Next base: position 189,173,131 of record NC_134268.1, read on the forward strand.
GAAAGTCAGATCTGCTGGTTTGTCATTGAGGCTGCATAGAGAGAAAAGGGGAGAAGACCTGAGGAATATGGACAACATGGGAAAGAGATTAAATAAATCCAGCAAATAATACACTGAATATTATGTCAGAAGGATGTGGTGGGAAGAGAGCCAAGAGAGAACAATGTCTCCAAGACTAATGCCCTTTGAACTAAACAAAATCATGTGAATGGAGACAATATGCTGTTGGCCTCACAACTACTGTATATAGAAGTGGTTTGTCACCATTTACCACCATATAATAGAGAGAGTCTCCCACAGGAACATCATAATATGGCATTGCTTTCTTTATATGCTGTGTCTTTTTGTGTGTGTTCGTGATTGGGCCTTAGCGGTGCCCTGAGGGACCATCAAGTCACAGAAGAGGCCTAAAGATGTCGGGGGACATGCAACGCTGGCCCCAAGGGAGGTGACGGACCATGAGTATTGGTATTGTTTTACCCCACTTCCTCTGGGCCTTCACTTTTTATACTTGGTATCTGAAGAGATCCCACAGTACAATAGTAATTTATGGGTGGTGATCCCCAACCAAGTCCGCAATTTTTTGAAAAATTTGTAATGAACCTGGCTTATTACAAACCCGATTCGCTGTTCTACTTTTTATTCAGCACTTTATTGCTTAAGAGTGGGGCCCAATTCAACTTTTGCCGTGAAGCCTCATGGCTACTTGTTACACCTCTGTTAGCCACAGTCATGTAGTCTTATGAGCGCTTATGTGTTCCCTCTTGTATAGAGATGAGCGAGTAGTATTCGATCGAGTAGGTATTCAATTGAATACTACGGTATTCAAAATACTCGTACTCGATCGAGTACCACTCGCTATTCGAATGGAAAAGTTCGATGCAGAACCAGCATTGATTGGCCAAATGCTATACAGTCGGCCAATCAACGCTGGTTCTTCTCCTACCTTTAGAAGTCTTCTCCGTGCAGCTTCCCCGCGGCGTCTACTGGCTCTGAATTTACTCTGCCAGGCATCGGGCCTGGGCAGAGCCGACTGAGCATGTCCGCTTGTAGAAGGATTAGAGGATCCAGCCCAACCCTCATTCGTGGACTTGATAAGTATAATTTGATCGAACGTTGCCTACCCCTGAAACGAGCATTTTTCCCCCATTGACTATAATAGGGTTTGATATTCAATTCGAGTAGTCGAATATTGAGGGGCTACTCGAAACGAATCTCGAATCTCGAACTTTTTACTGTTCGCTCATCTATACTCTTGTATCCATATTCACCAACATTTCTATTGAAACTTATGGGATATCTTAAACCCACCAAGGAAAGTTTCCAATTTCGGGCAGACAGTCCCGTGGAAATTGGAATTGTTGTTTGCATGTATAATATTAGGTGGCAGTTTTGGAACATTAAGCAAGTCGTTGCTCAATGTGGATGAGAGAGTCTCCCGTGTACAGCCGCACAGGCGGAGGAGTGCCAGCAGCTTGGAGCAGAGCAATTTAAAGCAACAAAGAAGAGAGGCACAAGAGGAGCCTTCTGAGCATAGTGAGGAGCACTACACAAAGATTAATGTGATGTCTAAATTTATGGTGAACTCAGCTACAAATAAAATCTGCAATGCAGCAATGTTCTGCTATATCATGGCCTATGCATGACGTTAGTAATAAACCTTAACAAGTACAGGAAACGCATCGGTAAGCTTATTGCTCCCTGGATAACCCCTTTAATTGTTTCATTTGTACAACTATAGATCCATTTTGGAGGTACAACAGCTGGTATATTAGGCAACGATGCTGTATGCAACTCATAACCAAGGAACGGCTAAAAGTTCTTGGGCCCCATGGAAAAATCTGTAATAGAATCCCCGCCAACCATGTGCCATTGATAATGTTGGAGTCATCTAGGGTCCAGAGTGCGACAAACTGTGTGCGATTCTTATTTCTACACCCTTATTCCCTCTCTTCTGCCATGGATCATATGCAGCAAAGTTTACCTTGACCACGTCAAGTTAAACACTGCTCTATCTGTATATATAAAAAAGAATGCAAAGCAGCCATACAGAAAATCAATTTCTTGCAGCTGTTCCCGGAGTTCATACAATGTACATTTGTGAATGTTTATCATACAGCTGCATAGAGCTTTACACGTATAGGTCATATACAGTATATAAGTTGCTGGAGAGAATCCTTTGCCTGATTTTAGACACAGGCTGCAGTTGTAGCCAGGAAGACTGTGTGGGAGGTTGTGTGATTTGCATGAACACCACATAATGCGGCTGCAGGAGGACTGCAGTGTTTGGAGAACAGCAGCAACCCATTAAATATACCCTGGGAAATTAATAAAGCCAAACTGCATAGTGTTGTTACATAATTCCATCTGCAAGTGACACTGTTAGAACAGGATTATGCAGAGCAATATGCACAAGACGTACTCGGCACCATGACGATATTATATATTAAGCTTTACGTTAAATGAGATTTCACAATGACCAAAGTCCCTTACATGTTACCGTGACCACACTTATTATATACTTCAATAGTAATTGGTGGTGGTTTATGTAAATGTCTTGCTTTTTGAGTATTTCTGTGTGGATGAAACTGTGTACCGGTTAATTCTGTAGAATACCTTGTATAATGATTCTGTGGACGAGCGCTCTGCAGCCGGTGGTACAGATGTGTCCTAGCTTACCCTCCCTCTTAGCTGGATATGTGCAGAGGTCGACGTGGATTTCTTTACCTTTCCTCTTGCCTTGATAGGTCACATACATCTATGTCCTCCTTTTACCTTTCCTCCTGGCTAGACATGTTTAGATACAGATCTGTCTCCTTTTGCCTTTCTTTTCGTCTGGACATGTTCAGATACAGATGTGGTCCTTCCGAGGTCCAGATACAGATCTGCCCTCTTTTACCTTTCCTTGTAGCTGGACATGTCCAGAGGTCGATGTGGTCGTTCTTAACTTTCCTCTTGTCTTCATAGGTCAGATACATATATGTCCTCATTACTTTTCCTCTTGGCTAGACAAGTTCAGATACAGAAGTGTCCCCTTTTGTCTTTCTTTTCGTCTGGACATATCCAGATGCTGATGTGGTCCTTCCAAGATCCAGATACATATATGTTCTCCTTTAGCCTTTCCTCTTGGCTGGAAGTGTCCAGATACAGATGTGTCCCCTTTTACCTTTCCTCTTGGCTTTACATATTCAGATTCAGAAATGTCCCCTTTATCTTCTCTTCTTGGCTGATATGTCCTGATATGTGTGTCACAAGTTGAGCACTTTTTCTGAAAGCAACCTGATCTCCTGATCGGTATGACAAAGAGATTTTATAACTATTCTATTTTAATCTATGTGTGTCCCCTCTGTGGGACAGGTTGGCAAACTGCAGCCATACTGTTTTTCATAAAACATTGCATTGGTTAACTAAGCTGAACATCAGTAAATGTGCCGACAACTGTATGAGTATCACAGGTTAAGCAGCTTTTCTAAACACAACATGTTTTTATGACAAGTTATCCAAAGGGATATGTTCACTAACCTATTAGTTTCTATGTGTGACCATCCAGTGGTGGAGGATGAATTGTAGCTTTTTAGGCTTTTTTTTTTCAGTATTCATCATAATGTCTTGAATTGGTGTCAAGACAAATTGGAATAGCCATATCACAAATCAGCTAAGTGTGGTCAAACCTATATATCTGACACAGCACATACACAGGAAAGTCAGATATGCAACGCAAGTCTATGCAAGCACACAGCTAGAGACATAAAGATCTGATCATTCATGACTGCATTACAAGTGCCGTCAGTGGATCTAACCATTGGCAACTGGCCTTCTAAACAAAATACTCACATGGGGCATCGGTCAGGAAACTGAAAAATGTAGCTAAACAGCCCATTACTCCTTAAAGAAAACCTTTCTCCACCTCCATCAATTCAAGTCTTAGCAAATGTTAATAGTTGCTGCTCCACTGATTCCAGCACAGTTGGAATTTTTTCTCTAGCTCCAACAGTTCAGCAACAACTGTAGTCCGTTTTGGTGCCTGATGTGCTATGTGTGCTCCGTAATGTCAGAAGGGCGGTGTCAGTCAGGGGGAGTGATTCAGAACTCCAATCAGAGGCAGCCAGTGTCAGAGCTCAGAATCACACCCCTTGTCTGCTCTTGCTTGACACCGCCCTCCTGACAGTACAGAGAGTATAGCATATCAGGTACCAAAACTAAAAGCATTGATTGCTCAAGTATGGTGGGGGGTAGAGAAAAAATCCCAACTGTGCCAGAATCAGTGGAGTTGCGTCTATAAACAGCTGCTAAGAACTGGAGTTGTTGTTGGTGGTGAAAGATCCTTTTTAAAGATGATCTGTCATCAAGTACAAAATAGTAAATGCCAGACATAACTTTTACATGTAATATATCTGAAATACTTGTTGCAGATTTTTCAGTTTTTTTTTTTGTTTTTTTTTTTGAGCAAATTGAATAGAAGGGAGAAGAATAAGTGATTCCAGTGATTTATATTTCCTTTTCCTTTTGAAGCCTCTCTTGGATATAACTTTAAAGCTAAAGAGGCAACAAAAAAAATTATATGGCCCCAGCCCCATGTTGCAGAAAAGCTGCTCTTTTTGTTGCACATTTTGTTGCATTTTTTTGACCCCAAATTAAGAAAGGCTTCAAAAGGAAAGGGAAATTAAAAAAAAAAAAAAAGTTGAATTTCTCTTTTATAATTCACTACTACTTTATTGTAATCGGGCCTTAGTGTAAGACCCCATGCACACCATTGAATGTTGCGGAGTTGAGTTTGCAATGGAATGCAGTCGGAGTGACAGCCAAGTGTTATCCCAGTACATTCCATTATGCATTCACGTCTAAGGTGGCTTCCTATCCATTCTGTTTCGATGACACAGATGATTATAGAGCAGGCCTTATCCTGAATGGAATCAGAATAGAATGAATCCGAAGCCCCCATAGACATGAATGCATAATGAAATGTACTCGGATCTCACCCCAAGTACCATCCAAGTACATTCTGCTGCAAACTCGGCCCCACATCGGTTGTATACATGGAATTTAAGAATGATTTTGCTGTGATTTCACAATTTTTAATACTAGTTTAAAATCTAAAAAGCAATAAGGACATTGCAAATTTGGATTTATTTCATTGTGTTTTTAGCATTTTTGGCAATTTTTTGAAAATACCCAATACTAAACCTCACCTTTAAAGTGAATGTTTGTTTTATTTTTCTTTCATAGTCTATTTACCTATTTATTTTCAGAGTATATTGTTCTTTCCAAGTGGCACCACTATTTTAGTTTGTATTAAATAGTCAAAATGGACAAAAATTGTGAAAAAATACCATTATACCTGGTTTTACAACTACTGTATATACTTGAGTATAAGCCGAATTTTTCAGCCCAGTTTTTGTGCTGAAAAAGCCCCCCTCGGCTTATACTCGAGTTAGCAAAAAAAAAAAAAAAAATGATGATTTTTTTTTTTTGGGGGGGGGGAGGTCTATGACCAGCATCAATATCAATGTATAGAATCTCCCATAAAATAGTGGAAAAAAAAAAAAGAAGCTTTAAAAAAATAAAAAAAAACTAAAAGTTCTAAATCCCCCCTTTCCCTAGAATAGACACAAAAGTAGAAAATTACTGTGAAACACAAACACATTACGTATCCCTGTGTCTGAAAGTGCCCGGTCTACTGAATATAGGGGATCTGCAGTGCTCCTCTTCCCTCGGAAAGGGGTTAATAGGAGCACTGCACATACCCTATATTCAGCCAGGCTGAATTTCAAGTGAGGGGAAAAAAAAAAGTCCTCAAGCTCAGGGAAGGGGCAGACAGACAACCGAAACACCCCCTCCCCTTTCCCAGCACCCAGCAACTACTGCACCCAAAAACTCCGACCGTTTTAATTTTTGAAATTTTCCAGTAGCTGCTACATTCCCCCCCCCCCCCCCCTCGGCTTATACTCGAGTCAATAAGTTTTCCCAGTTTTTTGTGGTAAAATTAGGGGCCTCGGCTTATATTCGGGTCGGCTTATACTCGAGTATATATGGTACTTAACCTAATAGTAGTTACAATACACTGTATGAAGTTTAAGGCTAAGGCAACACAGCAGATTTTGGCCACATAAAAGTAAGATAAAAAAAACCCCCGTCACCCTGCCAGCTACAACTTATGATAGTGAATATAGTTGAACAGTTCGAGCAGAGTTGAATTTCTGCCAACAGCTGGGTCATGGATACTGCATATTGTGGTTTGCAATGTGACCGCATTCACTATCATAATGTAGTTAGGCAACATTGTAATGTTCTGCAGCATGGTTACAAGTCATTGTGTTGCCCTGGTTAAAATATGTTGTGGGAATGTATTTCTGATGGCAGTCATTCAAGAGTTATTCTTGACACATACGGAGGTAGCAAGGTTTAAATGGATTGTCCAGGAATAAGACATATTACACAGGAAGCCGGGAAGGTGTAACATAAAAAAATACTGTCCATGATGCTCTGGTGTCTGCCATCGCTGTCCATTTGGGCACATGCCTATGCCACTGGAGATCTTGCACCACATGTGACCACTGAGGGTAATCTAAGGACCTACCACTGCTGAAGCCATTGGTAATCTAAGGACCTGCCCCTGGGGTCCTGGGGTCAAGTGTACACAGCGTGTCAGTGGGCGAAGACACAGCGTGCCCCATTAAACAGCAGCAGTGGACACCGGAGCACTGGGAGTGCAGGTGAGTATGCATTTTTTTTATTTATTTTACCGCCTCCCTGATTTGTCCAATTCCTGAGCAAGCCCTTTAACTTGAAACCTTGGTGTTCTTTTTTGGGGGGGAATTTTTTGGGAAAAGACATCACATCCAGATGTTAAATGTTCTCCAAGAGGATTATATGAAATGCCATGCTAACAGGATGGGTTTTTTGCTTTGATTAAGCAATTTTCCTGGCATATTTTTGCTTTTTTGCCAAAAATGTATGAAATGTAGCATGTCGGTAACAAAACACACCAGTAAAACTATGTGTGCACTAAACAAAGGCAAAGAAAAAACCCAACAACAATAAAATCTTGACCAATCCTGGAATGTTAGACTTTTGTAAATTGGGGTCTCCAGGCAGTTCAAACTTCACTTTAGCAGAAGGCGACCCTCACTAGTATAGATACCACTGCCCTATTAGATCGATCAGGAGCTTTTAATAGAATTGTATACTTTGGTTCCCCATTGCTGATATTCCAACTCTGGGTCATGTGATTGACCCTGCTCTACCCTGAGGATAAGCAGGAGGAGTGGAGCGGGGTCAGCTTTGTGATTCAGAGTCTAAAAGTCAACAATGAAGCTGAACCAGAAGACTTCTCGGCCTCAGGCTGGGCTATGAAAAGTTTATAATTGAGTAGTAGGGAAAATCTAGTTCATTTTTGAGTTCACTTAGTTCATTTAGTTCATTTTATCTCTGGGAACACAGATCTAGCCTGATGTACAGTCACTACTAGTTCCTTGGATGAGTTATAGCTCATATATGGTCAGTATAGATCATATACATTTTTGAAATGTCTGATCATTAATATTTTATAACATCAACCATTTATGCCACAAACTAACAGCAATGTGGTGACCATTACAAAGGGAACCTCATAACCTGAAAATATTGTCTAGCAGTGACACTGTATAGTAGACAATGAGCTTTTAATAAGAACAAGAAGATTTCTGGTGGGGTAAAAACAGATCTACATAACATCGTATAGTATGCCATACAGAACTTGGCTCTGCATGTTAAGAAGGCTCATAGGGAATGTATCATGGCACTTGTGAACTAAATGTCCGGAATAAACCATTGAACGAATATGTCGCTCAATAGAGCAAAGTATGAAGGTCTAGTTCAATTAGATGTGTATGGCCGAGCACAGCAGTCCCACCTATGGTAGTACAGAACTTTAGCTCAGTTATTTTGCAGAGAAGAGAAGAGAAGACTTCTAAAGGAAGGCGAAGAACCAGCGTTGATTGGCAGACTGTATAGCATTCAGCCAATCAACGCTGGTTCTGCATCGAATTTTTCCATTCGAATAGCGAGTAGTATTCAATCAAGTACGAGTATTTCGAAGAATTCGATCGAATACTACTCGTTCATCTCTAGTTGTTGGTAAATTAGCTCTTACTCACCAAGTGGTTGAATTTTTTTGCTTTTCTGATAGAAAATAGAGTTATCACCCACTTTTTGAATAAACCTGGATTCACACCAACACTTGGGGATTCTGTACCCGAACCCACTTGAAAAATGCAGGGAAAAAAGTCCTACAAGCAAGACCTTTCTCTCTGCGTTTTAGGGCGGGAACCCAATGAAACCCATTATTGTCTATGGGTCTATTTTTATCCATTATAGTTTATTGGGTCAAAGGGTTTCCGGGGGTAACCTCTTTTTAAACAGATAGGGGTTCCATTTTTCGAAAACGAACAAACGGAAACCCAGAGGCTAGTATGAACCTAGTGTTAGGGCCCCTTCACACAGCGTAAGCGCTCGGCTCATTCCAAACCGTACACGCAAGCGCTTCTAAACACTTCCCATTCACTTCAATGGGAGCGCGCGTAAAGCTGGCTTTACGAGTGCTCCCATTGAAGTGAATGGGAAGTGTTTAGAAGCGCTCGCATGTACGGCTTGAAATGAGCCGAGCGCTTACGCCGTGTGAAGGGGCCCTTAGATTGAATTTACTTCTAATCTTCCAGGGGTTGTATCCTTTGCATGGGTGGCGGGATTTTAAGTACAAGGACGTCAAATTGATCAGGATCACAGCGAGAATCAACTGATGTATGGCTGGTAGTATTTCGGTGACAGAGCCTCTTTAAGGTTTACCACTCCTGTACACCTCCATGGAGGCCATATAGGCCCCGATATGGCGACCATATTAAATTATAGGACGTACTAACCCAAGATGTATGGTTGGATGCCAAATTTTTTATTTAGCAATTTAGCTGTTAAACTGTGTTCTAAAGGCTGCTATTAGGAGTGTTTGCTGGTTTCTAATTTCACATTTGTTATGCCTGCATATTCTTGGCACTTAGAAGTAAGAATGTGTTTGTTTTCCTCCCCAGGATCTGTTTAGTAAGGAGCAATAGCAATGAGGCAAGCTGTGAGCAGCATAGTGCTCGCTCAGTGATGAATAAATACAGCTCCGCAAGGAACAACACAAGCCGGGGAAAGGGAAAAGTAAATAAATCGCTTTATTGCAAGGGAAACTATTGTAATCACGCACGGAGAACATTACACCTGCTCTTGATCTGACTCAGACACAATCTCTAGACGGGACGTGGTTCCCATTTTATGTTGTAAATTTAAAGTGCGGAGCAACCGAGGTAATAATTGACAAGACATCGATTTTTAACTTGGCAGTTTTGTGATATGTTTGGCCACCTTCCAATGAAAGCAGCAGTTATAGGACGTAGATGTTAGGAAATTATTTCATAATACCCAGAAGGAACTGACTGTGGGTTTTATTGCACATTATGGAATGGAGACATTGAAGACATGATAGTTGTGCTGGTGGGATTGGGGCGTTTTTTAATGTAGCTCCAATTTGTAGTTTTTTTTTTGTTTTTTTTTTAAATTAAATAAAATAATAATGAATTTTATTGATACCTAAAAGGGGTCGCTTGGCTTTGTAAATCCATTGTCGATATTCTATTAGTGTAGGTTTGGTTCACACAAGAGGTGGAAAAACGAATTAGGCTTTGTTCACATCTGCTTAGGGTGCAATGTTAGGAGTATCCATCATAGAATCCTAAAGAAATCTGCAGAATTTCTTTGTCCAAACAGAATCCCAACAAAAGTCTTGTGGCCCTGGTGCAAACTTTTGTCCGGGGCCTATTACCCCCTCCCTATAGCAAATTTTTGACATTGATGGATCTGGATGCTGCAGCGATATCAACTATAATATATGATGAGTGAGCAGTGCAGCACCCAGCATATAAAAACAATACTGGGAGCTGCGTGCTTTGGGAAACAGCTGATCTGCAGGGTCCTAACAGTCTAAGATATATAGAGATAAGGGGTGTCCAACACCCAGGGCCCTTGCTGATCAATTCTTTGAAGTTACTGTCGTGCTTTTGTGAGCGCCATGACGTCTGCCCTGTTTACATTGCACAGCATCCGTTTTATGATCACTAAACAATGTTATCACAGCCTGTAATAATAGTGAATGGCTGATACAAAACAGATGCTGTGTGATCTGAATAGTGAAGGGGCCCAAAACAGTATTATATGCGCCACAGTGGCCCCCACACAGTATTATAAGCTTCAGAGCGTCTCCCACCCAGTATTATATGCCCAATAGTGGCCCCCACAATATTATATGCTCCCAAAAGCCCATCTCTGGTGCTATTATTATACTCTGGGGTCTCCTCAGACCCCAGGCTATAATAATTGGAGTCCCAGGAAAGGAAAATAATAATAACAAACACTGATACTCACCTTATCTCACCTTTCTTGGGCATCCTGACTCAAATAGGCTGTCTTCCGATGTCCTTGCTGAGGCCTGTAATTGGCCCTCAGTGGTCATGTGGTGGCACACTGATGTCATTATGCTGCTGCACCCCATGTGACTGATAGGGCCTAATCACAGGCCTCAGTCATACAAAGGCAGAGCATCGGAGAGGACGCTGAGCCCAAGAGATGTGATTATAAGTATTTATTATTTTTAGTCACTTCCGCTCGGCTAGTATCTATGCCAGGGCTAGGGTTGAGCCGATCTTGAGATTTCAGGATTGATCTTAAAATCTGATTTCCGATCGTTTTCCACCCGATCGCGATCGGGAAATTTGTTTGATCACCGATAGGGATCCGATCTTTCCCGATTGCTCAACCCTATTCATGATATATACATGAATAGGGTTGAGCCGATGTTGAGATAACCTCTGACCTCGATCCCGCCGGAAAAGATTGGGATCGGAATTCCGAACGCGATCGTGAAATTTACTCGATCACCAATCGGAATCCGATCTTTTCCGAACCCGATCGCTCAACCCTAGCCAGGGCCCCTTTTCATTTGCAATATGTATAGCAGCTACCAAGCTTTCCCCAACCACTATCATAGTGGTCTGTGGCTCCAGACATCTGCAGCTGGCCACGGGCCCTATACCCTACCAGGCCTAGTCGCGGCCTGTTTTCAATGGGAGATTGCAGCAGGTCATGGAGAAATGAAGCATCCTGCTCGATTTTTGCTGTGGATTCATCTGGACCTAATCATCAGTGGTAATCCAGAAATGCAATGCATCCCTTTCTGTCTAGACCATGGGCGAAAATGACTGCGGCGGGATATGATTAGAAATTTCTCTTTTTTTTTCCCGCTGTGTGAACATACCTTTAGGGAAATCCTTGTGTCCAATTCCACAACAACCCCATTCAGATAAATTAAGCTAATTTTCCATCTCAGAAATTTCTACGACAAATCTGACACATGACAATAGCCTACACTTTGAAGTACCAAGAAAGAACTCAACACAAATACTGTTCGAACATACTATTCAGATGTTATCCATAGATAGAGTCCAACTACAAAAAAACTATTCTACTCCCCATACCCTATGTAGCAATGTCCAGACTCCGGTGCAATTTATCAGCACAGTTACAGTAGGAATGTCTTGGCCAGATTAGTAGTATGAAGTCTAGAAGTCATTCGATGGTCATCTTCCATATGGTCACGCAGTAGCCCTTTAGTGCTGTAGAAGAATGACAAGCCAAAGTTAAGCATATCCATTTAATTTGGATGGTTCTGATACAGGTTCTTCTAAATTGGTACACACTTATATATTTTTTCAGGAGGGAGTTGAATAAACTGGTGGCCATGCATGTTTCCCACCACTCCACACCATCTATACCAGACTCACACCATCTATGGCACTGATGGAGACACTGAAGTCCTGCACTTGGCTATCAGACCCCTAAGAATTAAATGGCACAAGAGTGACCAATCACACACCATTCGAGTTCTCCTTGGAGATAGGTGATACATGTTTACTGTGTTATAACCACTTTATACCCTTGGTAAGATAAAATAAACTAGAAGTTGACAATAGTTGAGTAAGAGTGCTCTCACGTAGTGCTCCTGGCCTCATGTGTTTACTGCAAATTGCCAGGACGCATCTGTACTTTCCTATCTGAAGCGTCCGCTAATTACCAGGCTGGATATGTACTTGCCATTGCTTCAATACAGATGCGTCCCGGCAGTTTGCGGTAAACACATGAGGCTAGGAGCACCATGTGGCAGCACTTTAAAGTATTCCTCTACCCACAAATATATCAAATTAAAGATATTTATTTCTCTTGGATACATTATCCACAGTGCTTAACAGACATTGGGGGAGTTATCAACACATCTACGCCGGTTTTCTTGTATAGATGTGTGATTTTGTGGCGCAACTTTGGCACAGGGCGCTTACTTGCACCAAATTTGAGACACATTCCTAGTTCTATGATTCGATTGCCACATTCTGCAAATGTGGGTGGAGTGGGGTGGCCTGGGACAGTTTAGTTTGATATAATTATTACACCTTGGGCCAGGCTTTCTTCACTTGAAGGCTACGCCAGCTCCTGACTGGTATAGACTTCCTTTTTGGTACATGGTGTGCACCAGATTTATTAAGAGCACAGAGTATCCTAATAAACAGGTCTAATAATCTAACTTTCCTATTACAGTGTTTTGCAGTGTTGGAGGAAACCAGCGTACCCACACCAACACAGACAAACTCCATTTAGGAGTCAGTCAGCCCTCATAGCACAGGGAAATTACCTGCTATGGACTGTTCTCCATGATGTTACAATTATGGTAAATTAGCCTCTGCCCACGACTTCGTCTGCGGGTTGTTGGCGTCGATGATACCCCTATATTCAGCAAATTACTGCCGTTAATGGTTTGCCTGCTCCGGCATTTCCGCAGCTCTCAAGCTGTCTTGCCGCTGACATTGTTCCTCACACCGTGCCTGTGATTGTTCAGGCATCTCAGCAGCTTGCTGGGATGCCATATAATGAGCGTGTTGTCGGTGTTGATGAACTGCCTGATCCGGCGTTTTGACAGCTGTCAAGCTGGCCTGCTGCTGAACTCGTTCCTCGCGCTGTGCCCAATTGTTCTGGTATCTCAGTAGCTCGCTGAGACACTGTATAATGACCGTGTTGTTGGCATTGATGATCCGCATGCTTTGGCGTTTTGGCAACTCTCAAGCTGGCCTGCCGCTGAACTTGTTACTTGCACTGTGCCTGTGATTGTTCCAGCATCTCAGCACTTCACTGGAACATCATATAATGAGCGTGTTGTTGGCATGTTGAAAATTGGCAAACTGCCAATTTGGATTGAAGGTGTTTGCCCATGTCAGTTTCTCAGCAGTTCCTGGAGCAGATCAGATAATATGCAAATGCATGAACACAAACCACTGAGGGTTAGCGTGTGTTTACACAGGGAGATAACAGCCCTAGCTTTCTCAGAAGCTGAGATAAGAGCAGTGTAATATAGTATGTGAACATAAATTCATAACAGTCATGGAGCCATGTCATTTACCGGGATATAAAGTAGCCAATGTTTTAATCAAGGCTACAATCTATCTATATGCCGAATTTCATTCAAATCTGTTCAGCCGTTTTTGCGTGATTGAGGAACAAACATCCAAACACACAAAACATAAACACACAAACGTTTTTTTTAATATTAGTAGGATTCTATAATCCACATATGAATCATACTGCATAATATATTCCATATTCATATGTAGACAGATCCTTCCCCTCACTGGGGCGCAGCAGAGGACCCCTCCCCTACTATAGCTCTGTACTAGGTGTTCCGTCTCCTCTGGGATTACAATAAAATGTCTTTGCATGTTATAAATGAAGCCTCTGCATGGAGATCAGCTCGGTGTTTAAAGGCTGCCGCTTAATTACAAATCCGCACATGACCACTGATTTAATTAATTGCAATTTGGGACATGATGAGAATGACTTTACTTTTGAAGAACTTTCACTGGCAGCATCATCCCCCCGCTCTGGAGCTGTCTGCTGGTGAATGACACGATTGTCATTAAGATAAATAGATAAATGGCGTTTGCATTCTCAATCAGCGAGGAGACTTTCCGTGGAGAGGTTCACAGCATCTGGCTTATTCATGCAGCAGATAGAAGAGTCCTGAATTCAATCTAACTGACTGTCAGAGACAAATTCTACAAGGGAAAGTTGATCAGACAGAAACCTGATTTTAATGTGAACTAATCCATGTGAAAACACTGCAATTTAAACTCTGTTCACACTACTGTTTGGGGGAGGGGTGCACCTTTTGTTTCCCTCAAGCTTTCCAGTATTTTCTGGGGAAAACTTAACTTCTGTTCTTGGCTGCGTGCCTGAAATGTTCTCGGATTTTTTTCCTGATAATGGGTTCACTAAATGGCCATGAAGCTTTCCCATATTTGGAAATCAAGAGATTATGAGATATATGTTACATTGTGTCTGACGAGACAGAGCACAGTTTCTTAAGAGTATCACTGAATCCACATGCGGCATACCCCTGTCCCCCTCTTTTCCCTTGACATGTGTGTGTTGTTTTTGTTTAGTTTTCAGATAATGGGTGGTAGACCTGTTCTCTTGGACCTCTCGCTGGACCAAAAACCAACTCATCACTTAAATATTGTCACATCCCAAAACTCTAGAAGTAAGAGACTCAAGTGACTCATTGTATCATCTCTTCCAATGCCTTCCAAGGAAGATTCACACTTCCTGATAGTCCAAACAGAGGGAACAACCAGTGGACAAAATCCATCTTTTAACCTCTTACAATAGATTTGCCTATTGGATAGATGTCCTGTTGGAAGTGAAAGTTGGTAAGAGTCACGACTAGGGTTGAGCCGATCTTGACTTTTCAGGATCGATTTAAAATCCGATTTCCGATCATTTTTCATTCGAACCCGATCTCGATCCCAATTCCGATCCCAATGCAAGTCAATGGAATTTTTTTATTAATCGGAGATCAGATTTTAAAAGCAATCCTATTCACTATACAGCATGGAATCTAACAATTGTTAGAATCCACGCTGTGTAGTGAATCACTAAAGTAGCCAGAGGATTTTTTTTTTTTAATCCTCTGGCTACTTAGTCCCCCCTGGTGTCCACTTACCTCTAGAGATGGCTGCTCCGGTGCCTTCCTTCTTCTTGTCCTTGCTGCCGCTCCACGCTGCAGTCTTCTCCCATCGCTGCCCCCTCCCTGCGAGGAGGGGAGAGGGTTAGGAGAGTGTGTGCAGGTACTGGGAGGGGAGACGTCACGTCTCCCTGCCCTGTACCCGCCCACACTCTCCTAAGCCACAAGCCCCGCCTACCTAGCGCTTTAAACACTAACCTGGGAGGCAGGGCAGCGAGGCAAGAAGACTGCAGCGCGGAGCGGCATCGAGGACAAGAAGAAGGAGCAGCCATCTCTAGAGGTAAGTAGCTGCTAGAGATGTTTAGTTTAGCCTCCCATTTCACTGAATGGAGGCAGCCGGCGCGCAGGGAGTTAAGGCTGTGTGCCGGCTGCTTCCATTCATTCCTATGGAACTGCAGCGGAGCCTTCACATTGAGTATACAGCATATACAGTGTGAAGGCTAAGCAAAGCATTGTGGGAAAAGATCACCGATCTCGATCCCACATAAAAAGATCGTGTTCGGAATTCCGATCACGATCGTAAAATTTTCTCCATCGCCGATCGGAATCCGATCTTTTCCGAACACAATCTCTCATCCCTAGTCACGACCCTCCAATAATGGTCTTAGATGGGTGACTGATTTAGGTCCTTACCCAAGATTGATCTGTAACTATAGAGGATATTTACTTGTAATTTGTAGAATTTATGATGTATATTTTACTCAACAGTACTTTCTGGAATAGTACAAAGGTTCTCCAAAGGTGTAAAACCTAGTTGCGCCCATTGCTTGTACAGCAAGAGGTGACATTTTGGCACTCAGTGTATGGTCTTCATGTGCCACAACCTGATGCCTTGTTCATGTTGAACAGGAAAGCTCTCATATAAAAGAGAGGTTTTCCCACACCTTCAGGTTGTTTGTTTTGGGCTTCTGTTGCTAAGGATTTGGTTTGTGCCATCCAATAACTCAACCACACTTGTTGTTTCCTAAGAATAGTATGGAAAATCCATTGTGTGCTAAGAATTAGTTACTGTGAGTGTTGAGTGCAAACCTCTCTAAGAACTGGACAGATTTGTTGTGTGCCATGGGACCACCATTTTCATGGTAAATGCCCAACACGACTATGGATGGTTTCTTCTCCAAATAGATCACAAGTTAAATTTCCTTTATGGCAGTGGGGTGATTGCAACAATTAGATGGTGGCCGAAGAATCTTCCAAGAAGAGATAGAAAAGATCCGACTCTCGTGGTAAAACACTGTAGTAGATCAGATTCTTCCATTGAATGTTTTTGTATATTTGCAAACTTTCTAAAAGAAGTCTTTCCACATGGATCAGTCAGCAGATGTACAGTTTCATATAATACACGGGGTAAACATTCACAATGGTCCAGACAACACCTAATTGCTGAACGCGGTGTGAATCTCGCCTTAATGGATAGGCTCTGATACAAGTCAACTGCAGGAATCCAATGGAGAAAGTCATCAAATTAGATGTTTAAAGATTAAACTAAATGTTTCTTGTCATTTATTAATAAGGATTGTGAGGCTGAGACTGTGAGATGTGAAATGGTGAATTGTCCATTGTTTTAAATATTTATACTTTGTTGATCTCTTGCTGATGCAGATATTAGATATCTCAGACGTGACATAAATAATTCATAGGATTAGTATTAATTTGTGAAGTAATATTTCCTTATCGCCTGCAGATGCCCCTGTTTATGACAATTTGTGGAGATGACGGATATACTCCATTAGTTTCTTTGTAGTAGGCGTGACTTATAAAATATTCAGGGACCTGTATGTAAGACCTCATTATCATGAATTATTGTGATATGGTGAATAATCTTGGACTAATTACTTATAGTCATCAAAGTGGCTCTTAAAGGGAGTCTGTCAATATAACCCAGCGTAGCACTTCAGATAGATAGCAAAGGGTCATCTGAATGAAATGGAGTTTTCCCCTTGTTAATCTGTGCCTTTGTTATTGAAACATTGTGGTTTCTGTCAATACGAAAATGTTCTCTTTGGAGCAACAAGGGCATTGCCATTGATCCAAAGAGGTAAGTGACAACGCCTTTGTTACTCTAAAGAGCTCAGTTGACTTACAAAGGGAGAATACTGTTTTGTTCAGGTGACCCTAACCTATCTATATGCAGGGCTGAGTTGATAGTTGGGTTCTGGTGGCAGACCCCCTTAGAGGTTGCCCTACACATAAGACAAATATAAACCAATTCTACTGTCTAACCATCTAATATGTACAGTATGGTGAGGTCATGACTGTACCGCCAACATCTCCTGATGCTTGGACATGCTAGATATAACCATTCCCATTTATTTGTTCTCATGGAAGACAAGCCACCCCAAGAGGTGTCTGTTAAAGGCTTTATCCCCTTTCCTTATTGAAAACTGAAGCATAGGGGGGCCATGTCCAGAAGAATTCTTGGTCAACAGCTATCTAAAGTGTATAGCCAACTATAGTTTAGATATCTTTTCTATTGTTTTAATTCAGTAAACGGCCCTGGATTTTGGGGCAAACCTCCCTACATTTCTATGGTCAAGTACAATTTCCAAAATAAGCACTGTATTTCCTTATAAAAACATTTTATAGGACTGTAAGATTATCCTACAAATGTTATACAATATCTAAGGGGTAAGCAAAGTATGCCAGACAGTGGTAGGTCCTACCAAGGCTGTAAGTACAATCTTAGCTTAGATCCCATGTCCTTTCCTCTTGGTGGTCAACCTACTAAATTTCCTTCTTCCCACAGGCAACAAAAAGGGTAATGGGTCAATCTTCTCTAAAAACATGAGGGGTACAAAAAGAGCTGGCCCATTCTCTGCTATGACTCGTAGTACGATGGTTTCTTTCCATTAGAGATGTGTCAATATTCTCACTCTACATAAGCCAGATAATTTTGTGATAATTGTGTTCAATTTAGGAAAAAAATGTGTTATTTCATTTTTAATTTGCGGCCAATAAAAATTGTATCTATTTGTGCCAATTCGACAGTCACCCTTATTCAGTACAAGTTACTCATGAGGGAGAAGGTTAAGGCCACAGATTTATGGGGCTCAGTAAAACATTGTTGGTTCATAAATAGAAGTAATGTGGAAATGTTAATTGCAACAGAAGCTCTACTGTAAATTAATAATCTGTAATAATTTACTAATTTAAGTTATATGGCTAATTACTAATTAAGTTTTATTGCAGTGAAGAGATTTAACACCAATGGAAGTGGCCAAGTACCTCATTACAGCAAAGGCTTAAATGTGGAGCGAATGAATAATGACAGATTTATATCGGAACGGGTAGGAATTCTGGAAAGGGTGGACAAGCTCTATTAATGTTTGTTCCAACTGTTGATCAAAATAAATGTGATGTGACTTGTTGCAGATGGAAATGTAATTACTGCAGGACAGACTTTGGCAACTTGAGTCCTAGAGCTGCCAGAGCTAGCTGGGACCTGTAGTATGGTGTAGTGGATATGTCGATGTGGCTGAACGTTCCCTTGGAACACCTTGAAGGAATCACCCAGAATTTAAAGGAAAAAAAAATTATAAAAACAATAACAAAAAAATAAATCCATTACTCACCAGTTTAATACCTTCTTTCCACGGCTCATCCACAAATGCTTTGGTGATCCACACCACTACTATCGCTGACTCGTCCTGCAGTGATGATGGACCATACATGTCCGTGACTGGCTGGACAAGTCAACAAAGGACAGAATGGACAACCAGACCATTGGTGGAGGAGCAGAGCAGAATGAAATGAGAGATTCCTATTTTTTAAGCAATCTCTTTAGCCAGATCTGATGATAATACTATTGACCGGTGAGCTGATGACCCTCCGCACTACAGGATTTCAGTTCTCTGTAGACCTTTTCTACCTACTAAATGAATAAAATCTGATAATAATCTGACTTAATATGGAATTTCTGTACAAGCGATTTCCAAATATAGTTATATAAGATCATCAGAGGTTTGATGTACAATGAAGCTTCTTTGAGACAACTACTGAACATTAAATTCAAAAACAGTCACCTACAAGGAGGGGCAACATGGTGGCTCAGTGGTTAGCACTGCAGCCTTGCAACGCTGGAGTCCTGGGTTCGAATCTCTCCAGGAACAACATCTGCAAGGAGTTTGTATGTTCTCCCCATGTTCCTCCCATTCTATAAAGACATACTGATAGGGAGAAAAAAAAGTACATTGTAATCGCTATATGGGGCTCACAATCTACATAAAAACCAAAAAATAAAATAGTCACCTACAAGGATGTTCTTCTCAACTAAGGGTATATTCACGTGATGGAAAACGAAGAGGAATTCCACTTCATTTTCCAATGCTGGTATTTTTCTAGCCGCCATAGGATGTTGTTGCAGGGCATTCTATAGTGGCATCCCACTGCTGGTTATGTTCAGATGAATGGGCCTAATCACCTTGGAGTCTAGAGCTACTGATTCTGTGTCCCACTGCAAACAATGGCAGGTGGATTCTGGGCAGAATCTGCCCCAAATTTGGGGGCAAAATCTGGCACCAAATCCGTGGGAAATTCAGCCATGTGAACGGTACCCTAAGAGGTCCAGAATGTAGCATATAAGGGAATTGTTTCACTCAAAAATGTGTTCCAGGTGGCAAGTGGTCTTTTTGAGATGCCATACTTTATCTAACCTATTTACCTACTTCTTGGTCTTCTAGCATGTATTGAGAGTCTGCTGCCACCAGGACCTTCAGGTTTATGGAGGGATAGTCTTCTCCAGTAGGCCAATATAGAAGACCTTTACTCTAGGCATACTGAAACATTAACACGGGTGGCCTCACTGTACTAACGTACATACAAACCTGTCTTCTATTAGTCTAGTGCCGAAAATAGTCTTATTGAGGATTGGTCATCTTACATAAATCTGCCATGTATATGTCATAAAGGGGAATGAATTGATCAAATAAAAATTTGGCCTACAGTAGATGTTTGATGGTTTTCTCATAAAGGCGGTGGTTTCATTGTACCTAGTCTAGTCTTCTAGCATGAGTTGCGTTTCTGCTGTCACCACCCACATAGGGGACTAGTTCTCGATGACACACTGAAGCCTCTATTACTATACAACAAAGGGCATTGGGTCACACTTTGGTTTTTCCACCCTTGACTTCTCAGCTACACCCACAGATTTCAGTAATGTTAATATTTCTAAAAAATTTCAAAAATATTGTTTATCCTTATCAAATGAAGTGAAGAGTGGGAATAGAATCTGTTAATCCAATGATTGATAGTTTGCACTGTAATACAGTATGTCACCTCCAGATGTATTTGTATCATTATATGAATAATAAGGGTAATTAGAACCTTTAGTCCTGATTGTCTACTTCCATATTAATGCTGCTTTGCTCGCGTGTGGAGTGCGGTAAACACTGTTGTTAATTATCTTCCCCTGGGAATATATTATTTTACACTCATAATTATACGTTAATACATAACAGGAAATTATTACTGTGTATTCAGTTTAGTAAAAACATCCCCCAAAGTAACATTTACGCTATCAAGGTTCTATAATTGGAAATGAGAAAAATCTCTGGGTCACTTTGTACAGTGTGCGGTTTCATACATTTTTGGAACATCATTTCGAGACAGTAATGGTAAAAAAAAAAATAACCTCATTAAAACAGAATTGTCTTTCTGCGCAGTAAAAACTAGATATTCAGCATTAAGCACTATGTTAAGATGGCCATAGGAATTAGATGATCATCGACAAATCTGCTGATTTTTCCGGGATCAGTTGACTATCCATGCACGGCCATCTCGCTTTCATTGGGCAGCGATGTGTATTTCAATTGCCCCATTTTATTTTTGGGGAGCTAAACCATCAGATTGGTTGTTTTCGGATTGCATAGAGCAGCCTGTAATAGAACATAGTGCCAGACAAGCCCGGCAATGGATTGTTCCAGGGACCTGCAATCCTCTCCAAAACTGTGGGCATTATAGCCGAGTCTCCACCGTATAATACTATAGCTAGGGCGGCTGCTCCGGAGCCATATTAAATTACCCGATAGATATGCGCTATACTATTATGGCGGATGATGGGAAGGGGTTAAGTGTAAGTTTTATTTGTGATGATGTCACCATAATTAGAGATGAGCGAACACTGTTCGGATCAGCCGATCCGAACAGCACGCTCCCATAGAAATGAATGGAAACACCTGGCACGTTGACCGGCCGCCGGCAAAGAGTACGTGCCGGCCGCTTCCATTCATTTCTATGGGAGCGTGCTGTTCGGATCGGCTGATCCGAACAGTGTTCGTTCATCTCTAACCATAATGTTTGTCTTCATCCCTGTGTTGCTTTTATGTCACACTTAATGTCTCTTCACTAATACGCTATGTCTAATATTGATAATGTTACAATAGCCTGTACTGCTTGTCTAGATTATTAGACTGTTCAGTTAAGATGATGTCTGTATTCCTGGACTATGTTATATTTTCTTTATGCCACAGTATCCTTTAATAAATGAACTATGCTCTATTTTGACGTTTTCTGTATCTGCCTTTATTCTTGGGCGTTATCCTATTGTGATGACGCCATGATCTTTGGTAACAATGTCACAGTAATTTTTGGTCTTCATTCCTAGAATATGTGACATATTGATGTTGTGACAATAATCTAACAAATGTATCCTGCCTTAACTTTATAATGAAGGATTCTAATGTTTTATGAAACATCAATACAATAATGAGCGTTGCACAACAATAGAACCATTGAGTAACCACAAATAGACACACATCACATATTACTTTATGATACAATGTTTCTATAGGGGAGTCCTCCCTCATCTATTCTCTTGCCTGGAGCAAGCAAAATGTATGGAAGGCTGCAATTCACAAAAAGCGGCCTCACAGACACATATAGGATATCACTTTGGCATATCATATCTCACAAAACTGTTCACCTCTTGACACCCATACATCTAAGCTGGTCAGCCAAGGTAAGAAATCCCTTATGAGTCTATATTTCTAAACTATATTTAAAGGGTTGTCCATGACTTTTTTTGGATCAGCCGTTTGTGGGCTGCGTCCGGTCCATGTGCTATAGTGTGCACTGCCAGAAAGCAGTTGTCTTTGTGCCCTGCAGCTCAGGTCCTATTCGTAATATTTGGAACTGTGCTGCAGTACCAACACCAGCCACTATACAGGACACAGAACTGGATCTATACACTGTATAGTACACAGATGACATGCAAATCCAAACAGCTGATCAGCATGTGGGCTGGCTGTCATCATCACAACAACCAGATACTTAGACCATAAGTAAAAAAGAATCATGGCCAACCCCTTTAATATATCAGTATTGTGTTTTTATTATTTTATATTCAATGTTTTATCATGGTGCTAGTATTTATCGTTAGGCCATGTTCTATTATAATGATGTCACAAAAGTTTGATGACGTCACAGCAGGCAGTGTCCTTATTCATAAACTGTATTTCATTTTCGTGATATCACATTCTGATGCTTTGCATTTTAGTAAATGCTAGATAAACATCAGTCAATATAAACTAACAGGTTCAAACTAACAATATAAACTAACAGGTTCACACCTGTATTCGGTTAAATTAACCCAAAAATGGTTACTGTCAGAAACCCACAGACTGCTTAGACTATAATGGGGTCCACCAGTTTTCTGTCTGATTTTTGCCAGAAAATGTGGAGAGAAATGCGTTGCGTACAGGACTTTTCACTCTGCATTTTTAAATCGGAATGAGGAATGGAAACCCCAGGCAGAAACCGGGCGCAGGTATGAACCTAGACCTATATCTTACGGTATATGTAGGAAAATACTTCCAGAATATGAGGATAAAACAAGGCATTTGCAAAGTTACTCAACTTTTCACATGTATTGTATCAACTCTATATTAGGGTTGAGCCGATCTTGACTTTTCAGGATCGATTTTAAAATCCGATTTCCGATTATTTTTCGTTCGAACCCGATCTCGATCCCAATTCCGATCCCAATGCAAGTCAATGGGATTTTTTTATTAATCGGAGATCGGATTTTAAAAGCAATCCTATTCACTATACAGCATGGAATCTAGCAATTGTTAGAATCCATGCTGTGTAGTGAATCACTAAAGTAGCCAGAGGATTTTTTTTTAATCCTCTGGCTACTTAGTCCCCCCTGGTGTCCACTTACTTGCAGAGATGGCTGGTCCGGTGCTCGGTGTTTCTCCTTCTTCGTCTCGCTGCCGCTCCACGCTGTTCTTCTCGCTTCGCTGCCCCCTCCCTGCCAGGTTAGGAGAGTGTGGGAGGGTTAGGAGAGTGTGGGCGGGTACTGGGAGGGGAGATGTCACATCTCCCCGCCCTGTACCTGCCCACACTCTCCTAAACCACAAGCCCCGCCTACCTAGATCTTTAAACACTAACCTGGGAGGCGGGGCAGCGAGGCAAGAAGAAGGAGGGCACCGGAGCAGCCATCTCTAGAGATAAGTAGCTGCTAGAGATGTTTAGTTTAGTCTCCCATTCGAATGAATGGAGGCAGCCGGCGCACAGGGGGCTAAGGCTGTGTGCCGGCTGCTCCCATTCATTCCTATGGAACTACAGCAGAGCCTTCACACTGAGTATACAGCGTATACTCAATGTGAAGGCTAAGCAAAGCATTGTGGGAAAAATCACCGATCTCGATCCCACATAAAAAGATTGTGTTCGGAATTCTGATGGCGATCGTGAAATTTTCTCGATCACCGATCGGAATCCGATCTTTTCCGAACACGATCGCTCAACCCTACTCTATATATAATCTTCATCCCTCCCCACGAAGGTACTTGTCTTTTTTTGTATTATTAGGGAAAATAAATATAGTTGTAATGGAGAAGTTGACACTCGACGACAAGCAAATACACAAGTACTTTCTAAAACGTACCTTGCAGCCCAGTTCTTGTTAGTCTGTGGGGACTAATGCAATAGTAAGAGTGCAGAGCATGGTTGAACACTTCCAGAAGCCTTAGTTCATTTTAAATAATCCATGGTATCAAGTCACAGTGAATTAAAAGGATTAGAGCAGCAGAGTAATTATTTTCATTAATAGATTATTAAATTAGCACTTTCCAGACACCTCATCAGCTGCTTGAATACTAATTGTTCACAAATCCCAGTAAAAGACGGAAATGAAAACGCTTGTCGGTAATGTAGCGGTACATGTGATTGTCAATACTTAATGAGTGTGTTTATGATAACCCAAGGGTTTATACAAAGCAGGTCCCAACGATAATAATTAATATACAGCAGGATGTCACAGACATGCCTAGCCTATTATTTCTACTTGTTGTCTTGGGCTGACAATCACCATCAGCTAATACAAAATTTACAATACTGCTTTTTACTTCTCTTCTTTTTGCTGTACAATACACATTGGGTATTTTTTTTATTAAATTGCAGTTAAAAAAAAATATACTGCTCATAACTGATGTGACAAATCATTTTTTGAAGGAATGTGAAAATACAATTTTTCATTAAAGGGATCCAATCATTAGAATCTTTTTTTTTTTTTTTTCTTCTAACTAACTTATAAAAGGCTATTCTTCTCCTACCTTTAGATGTCTTCTTCGCACTGCCATTAGGTAGCTATTCCATTTTCCATCTTTATGCAAATGAGTTTATTCGCAGCACTGGAGCGGGCCTCAGTGCTCAAACAGCAGTGGGGGCGCCCCCAGTGCTGCGAGAGAACTCTCCAGTGCTGCCTCCATCTTCTTCAGGAACCGGACTCTACGTGTCGTCTTCCGGCCTGGCATTCAATCTTCTATGCATGCGCAATCAGCTCTGCCAGTGGGCAGAGCTGACTGCACCTGCGCACAGCCATTTTTTTTTGTGGCTGCTTACGCAAACTCTTGTAGTAAGCGGCCACAAAAAAATGGAGGCGCGCAGGTGCAGTCGCCTCTGCCCACTGGCAGAGCCAATTGCACATGCGTAGAAGATTAAAAACCAGGCTGGAAGACTACACGTAGAGACCGGTTATTGAAGAAGATGGAGGCGGTGCTGGAGAGTTCTCTCGCAGCACTGGGGACTCCCCCAGTGCTGTTTGAGCACTGGGGCCCGCCCCCAGTGCTGCAAGAGAAGTCATGTGCATAGAGACGGAAAACAGAATATCTACCAAACAGTGGTGCTGAGAAGACATCTAAAGGTGGGAGAAGAATAGCCTTTCTTAAGGCTATTCCTACGTGTTAGTTAGAAAACAAGGGATTCTAATGATAGGATCTCTTTAGGGGGCATTCACACGGAGTAACGCCGGGCGTGTATCACAGCCGTACACGCCGGCGTTACGACAGACTGCTGAACACTTCCCATTCACTTCAATGGGAGCGCTCGTAACAGCGGCATTTACGAGCATTGTGTGTACGGCTGTGATACACGCCTGGCGTTACTCCGTGTGAATGCCCCCTTAAACTTATTTTTTTCACCTTTCAGACAGCTTCTATAGAACCATCTGTAGGTGAAGACAGATAAAGACAGAGTATGTAGATGTATTCCATCTTACCTTTCCTTAGAGCCTAACTGATCCCGAGATGTGGGCCACTAACTGAACAGCTTTTAAAAAAAAAAATTATGAATTTGCCATACCATGTATATATGTATTCATGTGCGGCCACGTAGTGGTCAAGTTATGAATTGAGACATATTAGGTCATTTGCTTGCAATTTTTACAGGTATTTTTTCCAAAAATCTCTGAAATATAATAAGCAGAGGCAAGGGAGGTGAAGTAAAATAATGAGCTTCATCTTCTCCCATCACTTCTGGGCTCCCTTACGGTGTCTCAGCACATCTGGTCCTCTGAGGCCAAATCAAACACCTCTTTATGGCATTGGAAAAGGTGTAGAGAGGATGCTGCTTGTCTCAAGGAAGCCCAGGAGAGGTGGTGGAAGGTGGGTGTCAGTGTTTATTATTTTACCGCACCTCCCCTGGGCCTCCAATTATTATACCCCGGGGTCTGAAGAGATCCCAAAGTGTATTAAAAGCAGTTTGGTTTCAGTCCTAACAATTTTGGTCTGAAACTCAACTGGTGGCCGAACCTCATGAACATTTGCGAAACAAACCTTGCAAGGTTTGTCCATCTCTAATCATAAGTAATGGTCATTAATGGATGAATATCAGATGTATAAGCGTCATGTTATTTGCAGATCCCATATGTCCTATACTATATAACTGTCAGCCCATCAGACCAACTCTTGTAAGAGTGCCATAGTTTAGTAAGGCTCTATCACAGGAGAACACACCGGGAAGATCTCAGCACTGAAGTTCAGCAATAAATCGATAATGTGACACTTATTACATTGACTATGGAATACCTTGCTTATGATGGTGCTATGAACTCGTCTAGAAATCTATGAAAAGTCTTTATATGCCTTTGGATGAGAAGAGAAAGTGTCTTGTGCCATAGTATAAGCTCTGCTTGTCATAGTAATAATAAAATGGTGATAGATGTGTTCTTCAGGATCGCAGTGTATTGTTTCTTCGACCAATTTTCTCTCGTGCTCAGTTTGAAGTTTTAATCATTGCTGCTATCATTTTCTGTCAAGAAATTGCACGGTCCTTAAGAGCAACTCCAAAGCAAACAATAATCAGGGAGAAAGGAGCTGAGGAGGTGCTTGTGTTACTGATGGAAGCCAACTAGTCTCTCGAGACAGCTTGGAACCAGTAACTTGGTACTTATATATCAGAAAGTACGTACGCTGGTGATTACACATCACTAATGGTAATAGCTATGCTCGCGGGCACTGCTGTCAGTGTATACAAGGGAGGACACAAGCTGTATATGTTATACTAGTCGTTCTTCCCCATGCACATTGCATACTAATCACACTGCCGACGCGAAGAGTCATTGATCGGCTTAAGAAATTTATGGCAAAACTTAAGAAACTCTGTTGGTGAATTTTTTCACTATGTTTAGCTAACAAATTACCTTTATATTTAGATCCCGGAACCCCATACTCATATAGTCAGGCCTTAGACTCTTGTATCCAGACCCTGTAAATGGAGCTCAAGGTCAGGTAAATTATACTCTATGGGGCCTGTAATGGGGATAGTATATGGTATAGGGGGCAATATACCATGTGTGGGCCGGGGAGGGGTCCCCCATCAAAAGCTTGCTATGATATCCAGTCTTGGTTACACCCTTATATTCATTCCTCAAACCCCTGTATACAGATCTCAGACCTCTGTATTCAGAACCAAGACCCATATATTCAGTCTCCAAAGCCCTATACTCAGGCCGTAGAAACTCACCTATGCAGACCACTGTATTCAGACCCCTATATTCAGTCCTCAGACCAGACAAAAAATAAGTATCGTTTCTGCTCTGGGGGCTATCTCAGACATTGCATTGGCTAGTTCTGCATGACAAGCCTGCTCTATTTCAGATATCTGTACTCGACGCCATGACCCTAACATCTCCCACATCTCATAGTGCTGGGTCTGGGGGCTCGGAGCAGACTTGGATCAGCTGATCATCAGGATGATGCCCATGCTGCTTATCTCTGGGACCTTAGACATGTTCTAACCCTGACATGTACATACTCCGCCAACATAAATCTAATATGTGTGTGTATATATATATATATATATATATATATATATATATATATATATATATTATAGTTACCTTAATGGAGACTGACTAAATGGGTTCTCTGAAGCGTGCAGTTTGTTTTCATATTGCATGCTACACAATAGCAAATGCCAAATCCTATAGAGATACATTGGTCAGATTGTTTGCTAGATGTTCACTGCCTTCCCTCTACTCTTGGCTGGACATGTCCAGATATTTCATCATATATCACACATTTATGTGCTGTCTATCCCATATCTGTCTGTGGGTGGCCACCCAGTGGTAATGATGTGGATTGCACTTTCAACAATTTTACTAGCATGTTGCAATATTGTATATAAATTGAGCTATGTTAATGGTGGGCACATCCATTTGTCTTGTTTTGCTCATTACAAGAATTTTTATATTATTTGTGTGATTTTACTCCTTTAACATGAATTTGGTTAAGAGCTCCAATTCCTCATGACACCAATGCAACACATTAAATGCCAATAAAACCCTAGTCAAGCCGCAGTTCACACTATAACCACTAGGGGGCCACACCTAAACACTTACTGTATAGGATATCACTTTCTGATATAAATTCATGAAATCCTGCTGTCTTAAGGAGCTTTTAATCTTGAGAGACACATGCAGATGTAGCCGTATAATTGAAACTAATTCTAAAACAACTTTTCCCAATTAATAGTACACGTGGATATAAAAACTTTGTAAAATATAACGTATTAAATAAAAAAGCTTCTAATTCATTTATCAGGCTGCTTTCCTACACCATCCCTTCACTCAGTCTCAGTTTTCACTAATAGAATCTGTATCCAGAGAGGAGATGACCTGTCAGTTTCATACACAGAAGTCTATGGAGAATGGAGGGGGAAGAGGAGGGTGCTGTTAGTTTTTCTATATTTAGCATGCAAGATAACTCCCTGCCACTATAGAGAGCAAGACAATAAATCACTTATTAGCTAGCCATGTGGGTTTGCTTCTCACCTATCATTCCATTCTATTGTGTCCTCTCCATATACTTCTATGTTAGTTGTAACTCAGACTGTGTGAGGCTGACAATCTTCTCTCTGGATATGGATCCTATGAGTGGTAAAAAGCTAAATGATGTAAGAGAAGAGGAAAGCAGTCTGACAAATGGAGTTTCATGCAACTGTTTAACTCATTAAGTGTCAAGATAAAATCTGCAACTGTATCTAAACATTTCTAACCAAAACAAAATTTGGCCTACAAGGCAAGGCTGTGTGAGTTGCCTTGTAGGCCAAATTTTTCCAGCTCATGATATAAGCAGGGCAGACACAAGAGGATATTGGGGAGGGGGCTGCAATCTAAAACAAACCCTCCTATGAACAAACATAGTGTTTTTTCAGGTAGCTATAGTACCATCTATTATGTATAACTATGTATAAATGTCATAATCTTTCTATAGGATTTATATACGGTATGTCCATATGCAGTGTGCTCCCCTAGTAGCAGCAGTAAACCATCAAAGTTTGTTATAGAGGTTTTCTCTGTATAGACATGTGTGGCATGTTCTAGAACGTCTTACCCTCAGGGATCCAACGCCTGTGACCTCGGCTAATAGTCTGTGTGAGCGCTGCAGCCTCTTCAGTACTTACCAAGCACAGCAGTGTACACTTGTATAATGGCTGTGCTGGATGTCACAGCTCATCCTATTCACTAAAATGGGGCTGAGCTGTGCTTGTCATGTGTCATGTGACATCACATGGCTTGTGAGTAGGGTTGAGCCGATCTTGAAGGATCCCAATTCCGATCCTAATGCAAGTCAATGTTTTTTTTTCTTTCTAAGATCGTTTTCAAGAACTATGAAAAGTTACCAAAAAATACATACAAGTTCTTAGAATGCATAGAAAGGGTAAGGGAACACATAAATGGTCATAAAACATTGTTTTTTAATCACTACACAGAGATGTTGTGCTTGGCTATTCTTCAGCTTCGTCCTTGCTTTTCCTTATACTCAGCTCTGCTACATCCACATTACTGTACATTGACAAGTACGGTATATCTACTCTTCTGCTTTGTCCCTGCTTTACTGTATACTCAGTTCTGCTACATTTAATGGAGATGTAGCAGAGCTGAGTATACGGTAAAGCAGATCCGAAGCAGAAGAGTAGATAGACAAGTAAATGTACAGCAATGGAGATGTAGCAGAGCTGAGTATAAGGAAAAGCAAGTATGAAGCAGAAGAGTAGATAGACAAGTCAATGTACAGTAATGGAGATGTAGCAGAGCTGAGTATAAGGAAAAGCAAGTATGAAGCAGAAGAGTAGATAGACAAGTCAGTGTACAGTAATGGAGATGTAGCAGAGCTGAGTATACAGCACAGCAGGGAGGAAACAGAAGAGTGTACATTGACTTGTTTAACGATGGCCATAGACCGTTCTTTCAAAGCAACTCTGCTTTCCATGCTGGGCGGAGCTATAGTCATTAGCCACAATGATTGGAGCATTTGAGGCATATGGTTCTCTAGCCCGTTGTCAGGGTAATGGGAAAGCAAAGCGGCCTGGTTCTGGTGCTGAAGCCTAATGGGGGAAGGGAGAAAAGCAGAAGGAGGCCGGAGGGTAATAAATATAGAGCTGGGACTATAACTGGGGCATAACATGTCACTAGGGTTGAGCGATCAAAATTCCATTCCCAATCTTTTTTAGGTGGGATTGGAACCCGATCGGGATCCGATCTTTTCCGATCCCGATCGCTCAACCCCACTTGTGAATAGGAAGCGGGGCTCAGATAGTGCCACAGCTGCTTCAACCACTCGATCCATGCGTGTAACTGTTGTTGAACCTCCATGGATCTTCAAAAATCCTTTTAATGGTGAAGCAAAAAAGAAGAGAGGCACCGAGCCGACCTTGGTGTAGTATTTTTTGGATCAAAAAGTCAGGGTAAGCAGAAATAAATGGTCTCTCACCTGGTGGGGTTGTGTGAGACACAACCATCTCTATAGTCTATCTTAGGAATGGATGGCACAGGTAAACGTGGGCGGCAGCTGGAAATATGTCTGGGAGATGTCAACGCAACAATATTGGGGGTGGACCTTCTCACTCGAGGGGAGAACAGAAGAACGGCGCTCGCTCGGGTAAATCAACAAAACTTTATTTGCAAATAAAGTTTGTTGATTTACCCGGGCGAGCGCCGTTCTTCTGTTCTCCCCTCGAGTGAGAAGGTCCACCCCCAATATTGTTTTAATGGTGAAGTTCTCATTATCTTTGATTATTTATTTATTTGTATTTCTTTTATTCTCGACATTCTGTGCAAATTATCTTTCCAAGAAAAAGTTTTTCTTGCAAACGGCAACACATTATTCTCTAAACATTTGGAAAATCCCAGTTTGGGAGCCGTCTGCATCCTCAGGACATTGACGGTCACTTAAGATGACAAATTGATGGAATAACCAAACCATCCAATCCTCTCATCTTCCATTTCTAGCGGTTAGAGTCCAGTGCTATGACTTCATCAAGAAGTAAGTAGATAGAAGCAGTGTCCTCTGATTGGAAAGAAACATCTCAGTATTGATTTTTTGGCAGCTATCTGTATAATGAGCCCACAGTGAGTTCCACCGTAGGCAATACGGAATTGCTTTTTAATATTTTAGTCTGTCTTACTGTTTTTATTTATAATTTTTCCATATTCTCTGGGAAGCAGCCAGGCATTGCGCTGTTTAATAAATGTAGTCATTAGTGCTTTTTGTTTGGTCTCTTATGCTCGGAATTTCCTCCCCTGGTAACTCAATTAACACGGCAGAAATTATTTGCACCATCTGTGGTGTTACACTTTCTGATGAGGTTCCACACGGAACCAGTTGTAAGTAATATCAATGAGGCACTGTATGTAGATTAAAACTCCTAATGAGGGAAACAAAACTTAATAGGGCTGAATAAAGAAAGCTTGTTTTATTCATGCTGCTGCAAATACTGGAAGCTTAGGGAGTATAATAGTATCCAGTGAAAAATAGATGACACGCGCAAGCTGAACAAGCGTTCAGAGAGAAAGAGCAGACATAATTTGACACAACCTCAACAAATGAAGCAACACGTTCATAAACTAGCAACTAGAGATGAGCGAACAGTGTTCTATCGAACTCATGTTCGATCGGATATTAGGCTGTTCGGCATGTTCGAATCGAATCGAACACCGCGTGGTAAAGTGCGCCATTACTCGATTCCCCTCCCACCTTCCCTGGCGCCTTTTTTGCTCCAATAACAGCGCAGGGTAGGTGGGACAGGAACTACGACACCGGTGACGTTGAAAAAAGTAGGCAAAACCCATTGGCTGCCGAAAACATGTGACCTCTAATTTAAAAGAACAGCGACGCCCAGCTTCGCGTCATTCTGAGCTTGCAATTCACCGAGGACGGAGGTTTCCGTCCAGCTAGCTAGGGCTTAGATTCTGGGTAGGCAGGGACAGGCTAGGATAGGAAGGAGAAGACAACCAACAGCTCTTATAAGAGCTAAATTCCAGGGAGAAGCTTGTCAGTGTAACGTGGCACTGACGGGCTCAATCGCCGCAACCCAGCTTTCCCAGGATCCTGAATGGAATACACTGTCAGTGTATTCCCGTATACCCGATATATACCCCGATACCCGTTCCAACGGTGTGCCCCCCCACCTTCACCCCAGAAATACCCTGCAAGTCCCCTAGCAATAGAATTGGGGCTATATACACCCACAATTTTTACTACTGGTATACAGTGCCATTGTCTGACTGGGAATTCAAAGAATATATTGGGAATACAAATACCCTCATTTCTTGCTACTGCCATATAGTGCCAGTGTCTGACTGGGAATTCAAAGAATATATTGGGGTTACGTGCACCCACAATTTTTACTACTGGTATACAGTGCCATTGTCTGACTGGGAATTCAAAGAATATATTGGGAATACAAATACCCTCATTTCTTGCTACTGCCATATAGTGCCAGTGTCTGACTGGGAATTCAAAGAATATATTGGGGTTACGTGCACCCACAATTTTTACTACTGGTATACAGTGCCATTGTCTGACTGGGAATTCAAAGAATATATTGGGGTTATAAATACCCTCATTTCTTGCTACTGCCATATAGTGCCAGTTTCTGACTGGTAATTCAAAGAATATATTGGGGTTACGTGCACCCACAATTTTTACTACTGGTATACAGTGCCATTGTCTGACTGGGAATTCAAAGAATATATTGGGGTTATAAATACCCTCATTTCTTGCTACTGCCATATAGTGCCATTGTCTGACTGGGAATTCAAAGAATATATTGGGGTTACGTGCACCCACAATTTTTACTACTGGTATACAGTGCCATTGTCTGACTGGGAATTCAAAGAGTATATTGGGAATACAAATACCCTCATTTCTTGCTACTGCCATATAGTGCCAGTGTCTGACTGGTAATTCAAAGAATATATTGGGGTTACGTGCACCCACAATTTTTACTACTGGTATACAGTGCCATTGTCTGACTGGGAATTCAAAGAGTATATTGGGAATACAAATACCCTCATTTCTTGCTACTGCCATATAGTGCCAGTTTCTGACTGGGAATTCAAAGAATATATTGGGGTTACGTGCACCCACAATTTTTACTACTGGTATACAGTGCCATTGTCTGACTGGGAATTCAAAGAATATATTGGGGTTACGTGCACCCACAATTTTTACTACTGGTATACAGTGCCATTGTCTAACTGGGAATTCAAAGAGTATATTGGGAATACAAATACCCTCATTTCTTGCTACTGCCATATAGTGCCAGTGTCTGACTGGTAATTCAAAGAATATATTGGGGTTACGTGCACCCACAATTTTTACTACTGGTATACAGTGCCATTGTCTGACTGGGAATTCAAAGAATATATTGGGGTTATAAATACCCTCATTTCTTGCTACTGCCATATAGTGCCAGTTTCTGACTGGTAATTCAAAGAATATATTGGGGTTACGTGCACCCACAATTTTTACTACTGGTATACAGTGCCATTGTCTGACTGGGAATTCAAAGAGTATATTGGGAATACAAATACCCTCATTTCTTGCTACTGCCATATAGTGCCAGTTTCTGACTGGG
Source organism: Leptodactylus fuscus (assembly GCF_031893055.1). Taxonomy (NCBI): domain Eukaryota; kingdom Metazoa; phylum Chordata; class Amphibia; order Anura; family Leptodactylidae; genus Leptodactylus; species Leptodactylus fuscus. The sequence goes on from NC_134268.1 coordinate 189,206,906, forward strand.
AATTCAAAGAATATATTGGGGTTACGTGCACCCACAATTTTTACTACTGGTATACAGTGCCATTGTCTGACTGGGAATTCAAAGAGTATATTGGGAATACAAATACCCTCATTTCTTGCTACTGCCATATAGTGCCAGTTTCTGACTGGTAATTCAAAGAATATATTGGGGTTACGTGCACCCACAATTTTTACTACTGGTATACAGTGCCATTGTCTGACTGGGAATTCAAAGAATATATTGGGGTTATAAATACCCTCATTTCTTGCTACTGCCATATAGTGCCAGTGTCTGACTGGGAATTCAAAGAATATATTGGGGTTACGTGCACCCACAATTTTTACTACTGGTATACAGTGCCATTGTCTGACTGGGAATTCAAAGAATATATTGGGGTTACGTGCACCCACAATTTTTACTACTGGTATACAGTGCCATTGTCTGACTGGGAATTCAAAGAATATATTGGGGTTACGTGCACCCACAATTTTTACTACTGGTATACAGTGCCAGTTTCTGACTGGTAATTCAAAGAATATATTGGGGTTACGTGCACCCACAATTTTTACTACTGGTATACAGTGCCATTGTCTGACTGGGAATTCAAAGAATATATTGGGGTTACGTGCACCCACAATTTTTACTACTGGTATACAGTGCCATTGTCTGACTGGGAATTCAAAGAGTATATTGGGAATACAAATACCCTCATTTCTTGCTACTGCCATATAGTGCCAGTGTCTGACTGGTAATTCAAAGAATATATTGGGGTTACGTGCACCCACAATTTTTACTACTGGTATACAGTGCCATTGTCTGACTGGGAATTCAAAGAGTATATTGGGAATACAAATACCCTCATTTCTTGCTACTGCCATATAGTGCCAGTTTCTGACTGGTAATTCAAAGAATATATTGGGGTTACGTGCACCCACAATTTTTACTACTGGTATACAGTGCCATTGTCTGACTGGGAATTCAAAGAATATATTGGGGTTATAAATACCCTCATTTCTTGCTACTGCCATATAGTGCCAGTGTCTGACTGGTAATTCAAAGAATATATTGGGGTTACGTGCACCCACAATTTTTACTACTGGTATACAGTGCCATTGTCTGACTGGGAATTCAAAGAGTATATTGGGAATACAAATACCCTCATTTCTTGCTACTGCCATATAGTGCCAGTTTCTGACTGGTAATTCAAAGAATATATTGGGGTTACGTGCACCCACAATTTTTACTACTGGTATACAGTGCCATTGTCTGACTGGGAATTCAAAGAATATATTGGGGTTATAAATACCCTCATTTCTTGCTACTGCCATATAGTGCCAGTTTCTGACTGGTAATTCAAAGAATATATTGGGGTTACGTGCACCCACAATTTTTACTACTGGTATACAGTGCCATTGTCTGACTGGGAATTCAAAGAATATATTGGGGTTATAAATACCCTCATTTCTTGCTACTGCCATATAGTGCCAGTTTCTGACTGGTAATTCAAAGAATATATTGGGGTTACGTGCACCCACAATTTTTACTACTGGTATACAGTGCCATTGTCTGACTGGGAATTCAAAGAATATATTGGGGTTATAAATACCCTCATTTCTTGCTACTGCCATATAGTGCCAGTTTCTGACTGGTAATTCAAAGAATATATTGGGGTTACGTGCACCCACAATTTTTACTACTGGTATACAGTGCCATTGTCTGACTGGGAATTCAAAGAATATATTGGGGTTACGTGCACCCACAATTTTTACTACTGGTATACAGTGCCATTGTCTGACTGGGAATTCAAAGAATATATTGGGGTTATAAATACCCTCATTTCTTGCTACTGCCATATAGTGCCAGTTTCTGACTGGTAATTCAAAGAATATATTGGGGTTACGTGCACCCACAATTTTTACTACTGGTATACAGTGCCATTGTCTGACTGGGAATTCAAAGAGTATATTGGGAATACAAATACCCTCATTTCTTGCTACTGCCATATAGTGCCAGTTTCTGACTGGGAATTCAAAGAATATATTGGGGTTACGTGCACCCACAATTTTTACTACTGGTATACAGTGCCATTGTCTGACTGGGAATTCAAAGAGTATATTGGGAATACAAATACCCTCATTTCTTGCTACTGCCATATAGTGCCAGTTTCTGACTGGGAATTCAAAGAATATATTGGGGTTACGTGCACCCACAATTTTTACTACTGGTATACAGTGCCATTGTCTGACTGGGAATTCAAAGAGTATATTGGGAATACAAATACCCTCATTTCTTGCTACTGCCATATAGTGCCAGTGTCTGACTGGGAATTCAAAGAATATATTGGGGTTACGTGCACCCACAATTTTTACTACTGGTATACAGTGCCAATTTCTAACTAGGAATTCAAAATGCGCAAGGCTCCCGGAAAGGGACGTGGACGAGGCCGTGGGCGAGGTCGGGGGAATGGTTCTGGGGAGCAAGGTAGCAGTGAAGCCACAGGGCGTCCCGTGCCTACTCCTGTGGGGCAGCAAGCATTGCGCCACTCCACAGTGCCAGGGTTGCTTGCCACATTAACTAAACTGCAGGGTACAAACCTTAGTAGGCCCGAGAACCAGGAACAGGTCTTGCAATGGCTGTCAGAGAACGCTTACAGCACATTGTCCAGCAGCCAGTCAGACTCTGCCTCCTCTCCTTCTATTACCCAACAGTCTTGTCTTCCTTCCTCCCAAAATTCCGAAGCTTTACAGAACAATAACCCAAACTGTCCCTGCTCCCCAGAGCTGTTCTCCGCTCCTTTCATTGTCCCTCAACCTGCCTCTCCACGTCACGATTCCACGAACCTAACAGAGGAGCATCTGTGTCCAGATGCTCAAACACTAGAGTCTCCTCCATCTCCGTTCGATTTGGTGGTGGATGACCAGCAACCCACCCTCATCGACGATGATGTGACGCAGTTGCCGTCAGGGCATCCAGTTGACCGGCGCATTGTGCGGGAGGAGGAGATGAGACAGGAGTTGGAAGAGGAAGTGGTGGATGATGAGGACACTGACCCGACCTGGACAGGGGGGATGTCAAGCGGGGAAAGTAGTGTGGATGTTGAGGCAGGTGCAGCACCAAAAAGGGTAGCTAGAGGCAGAGGCAGAGGTCAGCAGCTTAGGCGAAGCCAGGCCACACCCGGAATCTCCCAAGATGTTCCAGTTCGTACCCAGCCCCGAATAACTCCCACCTCGAGGGCACGTTTCTCGAAGGTGTGGAGTTTTTTCAAGGAATGCGCCGAGGACAGATATAGTGTTGTCTGCACAATTTGCCTCTCGAAATTGATTAGGGGCTCTGAGAAGAGCAACCTGTCCACCACTTCAATGCGCCGTCATTTGGAATCCAAGCACTGGAATCAGTGGCAGGCAGCAACGGCAGGACAAAGGCCGCCTGCCGTTCACGCCACTGCCACTGCCTCTGCCACTGCCTCTGCCACTGCCACTGCTGACTGTGCTGGCGATGCACTCCAGAGGACGAGCCAGGACACCACTTCATCTGCCTCCGCCACTTTGTTGACTTCTACCTCATCCTCCCCTGGTCCTGTCTTATCTCCTTCTCCTGCACCATCAAAGGCACCATCAGGCGTTTCTTTACAACAACCCACCATCTCTCAGACATTGGAGCGGCGGCAGAAATACACTGCTAACCACCCACACGCGCAAGCCTTGAACGCCAACATCGCTAAACTGCTGGCCCAGGAGATGTTGGCGTTCCGGCTTGTTGAAACTCCCGCCTTCCTGGACCTGATGGCAACTGCGGCACCTCGCTATGCCGTCCCTAGCCGTCACTACTTCTCCCGGTGTGCCGTCCCCGCCTTGCACCAGCACGTGTCACTCAACATCAGGCGGGCCCTTAGTTCCGCGCTTTGCACAAAGGTCCACTTGACCACCGACGCGTGGACAAGTGCATGCGGACAGGGACGCTACATTTCACTGACGGCACACTGGGTGAATGTAGTTGAGGCTGGGACTGCTTCCCAAACTGGCCCGGTGTACCTAGTCTCCCCGCCTAACATTCCTGGCAGGGACACGAGAAGAACACCCCCCTCCTCCTCCTCCTCTACCGCCTCCTCCTCCGCCACCGCCTCCTCCTCCGCCACCGCCTCCTCCTCCGCTGTTAGATTGACCCCAGCTACGAGTTGGAAACGTTGCAGCACTGGCGTTGGTAGACGTCAGCAGGCTGTGCTGAAGCTGATCAGCTTGGGGGACAGACAGCACACTGCCTCCGAGGTGAGGGATGCCCTCCTCGATGAGACGGCAATATGGTTTGAGCCGCTGCACCTGGGCCCAGGCATGGTCGTTTGTGATAACGGCCGGAACCTGGTAGCAGCTCTGGAGCTTGCCGGACTCCAACATGTTCCATGCCTGGCCCACGTCTTCAACCTAGTGGTGCAACGTTTCCTAAAGAGCTACCCCAATGTTCCAGAGCTACTGGTGAAAGTGCGGCGCATGTGCGCCCACTTTCGCAAGTCGACAGTAGCCGCTGCTAGCTTAAAATCTCTCCAGCAACGCCTGCATGTGCCACAACACCGGCTTTTGTGCGACGTCCCCACACGCTGGAACTCAACGTTTCAGATGTTGAATAGAGTGGTTGAGCAGCAGAGACCTTTGATGGAATACCAGCTACAAAACCCTAGGGTGCCACAAAGTCAGCTGCCTCAGTTTCACATCCATGAGTGGCCATGGATGAGAGACCTTTGTGACATCCTACGGGTCTTTGAGGAGTCCACAAGGAGGGTGAGCTCTGAGGATGCGATGGTGAGCCTTACAATCCCGCTCTTGTGTGTTCTGAGAGAATCCCTGATTGACATCAGGGATAACTCAGATCACACAGAGGAGTTAGGGATAGCATCCGATCCGTCACAGCTGGAGAGTAGGTCCACACATCTGTCCGCTTCACTGCGTTTAATGGAGGAGGAGGAGGAGGAGGAGGAGGAAGAAGAGTTGTCCGATGATGTGATGGTGATACAGGAGGCTTCCGGGCAACTTCGAATCGTCCCATTGTTGCAGCGCGGATGGGTAGACATGGAGGATGAGGAGGAAATGGAGATTGAACTTTCCGGTGGGGCCAGAGGAGTCATGCCAACTAACACTGTGGCAGACATGGCTGAGTTCATGTTGGGGTGCTTTACAACCGACAAGCGTATTGTCAAAATCATGGAGGACAACCAGTACTGGATCTTTGCTATCCTTGACCCCCGGTATAAAAACAACATCTCGTCTTTTATTCCGGTAGAGGGGAGGGCCAATCGCATCAATGCTTGCCACAGGCAATTGGTGCAGAATATGATGGAGATGTTTCCAGCATGTGACGTTGGCGGCAGGGAGGGCAGTTCCTCCAGTAGGCAACCAAGTTCTCACCGGTCCACACAAACGAGGGGCACACTGTCTAAGGTCTGGGACACCTTGATGGCACCCCCTCGCCAAAGTGCCGCCACGGAGGGTCCTAGTGTCACCAGGCGTGAGAAGTATAGGCGCATGTTGCGGGAATACCTTTCCGACCACAGCCCTGTCCTCTCCGACCCCTCTGCGCCCTACACGTATTGGGTGTCGAAGTTGGACCTGTGGCTTGAACTTGCCCTATATGCCTTGGAGGTGCTGTCCTGTACTGCCGCCAGCGTCCTATCTGAGAGGGTGTTCAGTGCAGCCGGTGGCATCATCACTGACAAGCGCACCCGTCTGTCAGCTGAGAGTGCCGACCGGCTCACTTTGATAAAAATGAACCACCACTGGGTAGAGCCGTCATTTTTGTGCCCACCTGTGTAAAGCACCCCAACATGAAACTCCATGTCTGTACTCAACCTCTCCAATTCCTCCGCATCCTCATACTCATCCACCATAAGCGTTGCACAATTCTGCTAATACTAGGCTCCCTCCACCCTGATTTCCCCCAACTCTGCTGGTTAGAGGCTCCCTCCACCCTGATTTCCACCAACTCTGCTGGTTAGAGGCTCCCTCCACCATGAATTTGCCCAAACTGGGCTGTTTAGAGGCTCCCTCCACCATGAATTTGCCCAAACTGGGCTGTTTAGAGGCTCCCTCCACCATGAATTGGTCCAAACTGGGTTTTTTAGAGGCTCCCTCCACCATGAATTGGTCCAAACTGGGCTGGTTAGAGGCTCCCTCCACCATGAATTTGCCCAAACTGGGCTGTTTAGAGGCTCCCTCCACCATGAATTGGTCCAAACTGGGCTGGTTAGAGGCTCCCTCCACCATTAATTGGTCCAAACTGGGCTGGTTAGAGGCTCCCTCCACCATTAATTGGTCCAAACTGGGCTGGTTAGAGGCTCCCTCCACCATGAATTGGTCCAAACTGGGTTTTTTAGAGGCTCCCTCCACCATGAATTGGTCCAAACTTGGCTGTTTAGAGGCTCCCTCCACCATGAATTGGTCCAAACTGGGCTGGTTAGAGGCTCCCTCCACCATTAATTGGTCCAAACTGGGCTGTTTAGAGGCTCCCTCCACCATGAATTTGCCCAAACTGGGCTGTTTAGAGGCTCCCTCCACCATGAATTGGTCCAAACTGGGTTTTTTAGAGGCTCCCTCCACCATGAATTGGTCCAAACTGGGCTGGTTAGAGGCTCCCTCCACCATTAATTGGTCCAAACTGGGGTGGTTAGAGGCTCCCTCCACCATTAATTGGTCCAAACTGGGCTGGTTAGAGGCTCCCTCCACCATTAATTGGTCCAAACTGGGCTGGTTAGAGGCTCCCTCCACCATTAATTGGTCCAAACTGGGCTGTTTAGAGGCTCCCTCCACCATTAATTGGTCCAAACTGGGCTGGTTAGAGGCTCCCTCCACCATGAATTTGCCCAAACTGGGCTGTTTAGAGGCTCCCTCCACCATGAATTGGTCCAAACTGGGTTTTTTAGAGGCTCCCTCCACCATGAATTTGCCCAAACTGGGCTGGTTAGAGGCTCCCTCCACCATGAATTGGTCCAAGCTGGGTTTTTTAGAGGCTCCCTCCACCATGAATTTGCCCAAACTGGGCTGGTTAGAGGCTCCCTCCACCATGAATTGGTCCAAGCTGGGTTTTTTAGAGGCTCCCTCCACCATGAATTTGCCCAAACTGGGCTGGTTAGAGGCTCCCTCCACCATGAATTGGTCCAAACTGGGCTGGTTAGAGGCTCCCTCCACCATGAATTTGCCCAAACTGGGCTTTTTAGAGGCTCCCTCCACCATTAATTCGTCCAAACTGGGCTGGTTAGAGGCTTCCTCCACCATGAATTTGCCCAAACTGGGCTGTTTAGAGGCTCCCTCCACCATGAATTGGTCCAAACTGGGTTTTTTAGAGGCTCCCTCCACCATGAATTTGCCCAAACTGGGCTGTTTAGAGGCTCCCTCCACCATGAATTGGTCCAAACTGGGCTGGTTAGAGGCTCCCTCCACCATGAATTGGTCCAAACTGGGCTGGTTAGAGGCTCCCTCCACCATTAATTGGTCCAAACTGGGCTGGTTAGAGGCTCCCTCCACCATGAATTGGTCCAAACTGGGTTTTTTAGAGGCTCCCTCCACCATGAATTTGCCCAAACTGGGCTGTTTAGAGGCTCCCTCCACCATGAATTGGTCCAAACTGGGCTGGTTAGAGGCTCCCTCCACCATTAATTGGTCCAAACTGGGCTGGTTAGAGGCTCCCTCCACCATGAATTGGTCCAAACTGGGCTGGTTAGAGGCTCCCTCCACCATGAATTTGCCCAAACTGGGCTGTTTAGAGGCTCCCTCCACCATTAATTGGTCCAAACTGGGCTGGTTAGAGGCTCCCTCCACCATGAATTTGCCCAAACTGGGCTGTTTAGAGGCTCCCTCCACCATGAATTGGTCCAAACTGGGCTGGTTAGAGGCTCCCTCCACCATTAATTGGTCCAAACTGGGCTGGTTAGAGGCTCCCTCCACCATGAATTGGTCCAAACTGGGCTGGTTAGAGGCTCCCTCCACCATGAATTTGCCCAAACTGGGCTGTTTAGAGGCTCCCTCCACCATTAATTGGTCCAAACTGGGCTGGTTAGAGGCTCCCTCCACCATGAATTTGCCCAAACTGGGCTGTTTAGAGGCTCCCTCCACCATGAATTGGTCCAAACTGGGTTTTTTAGAGGCTCCCTCCACCATGAATTGGTCCAAACTGGGCTGGTTAGAGGCTCCCTCCACCATGAATTGGTCCAAACTGGGTTTTTTAGAGGCTCCCTCCACCATGAATTGGTCCAAACTGGGCTGGTTAGAGGCTCCCTCCACCATGAATTTCCCAAAACTTGGCTGTTTAGAGGCTCCCTCCACCATGAATTGGTCCAAACTGGGCTGGTTAGAGGCTCCCTCCACCATGAATTTCCCAAAACTTGGCTGTTTAGAGACTCCCTCCACCATGAATTGGTCCAAACTGGGCTGGTTAGAGGCTCCCTCCACCATTAATTGGTCCAAACTGGGCTGGTTAGAGGCTCCCTCCACCATGAATTGGTCCAAACTGGGTTTTTTAGAGGCTCCCTCCACCATGAATTGGTCCAAACTGGGCTGGTTAGAGGCTCCCTCCACCATGAATTTCCCAAAACTTGGCTGTTTAGAGGCTCCCTCCACCATTAATTGGTCCAAACTGGGCTGGTTAGAGGCTCCCTCCACCATTAATTGGTCCAAACTGGGCTGGTTAGAGGCTCCCTCCACCATGAATTTGCCCAAACTGGGCTGGTTAGAGGCTCCCTCCACCATGAATTGGTCCAAACTGGGTTTTTTAGAGGCTCCCTCCACCATGAATTTGCCCAAACTGGGCTGGTTAGAGGCTCCCTCCACCATGAATTGGTCCAAACTGGGCTGGTTAGAGGCTCCCTCCACCATGAATTGGTCCAAACTGGGCTGGTTAGAGGCTCCCTCCACCATGAATTTGCCCAAACTCTGCTGGTTAGAGGCTCAATCCACCCTGATTTTCAAAACAAATGTTGGTGCCAACCTCAACTTACTACAAGGGCCAAATTCACTGCTGGTGACAAGCTCTCCTCACTGCAAGTGCCAAATACACATGTTTCAAGGTGTTTTCCTACTGTCAGAGAGGTGGTATTGAGTGTGTAAAGTGTGTAGTTGTTAGGCTGTGATGTTGGGGTAATAGAGGGTCTTTGGTGTGTTAGATGCCCCCAGACATGCTTCCCCTGCTGTCCCAGTGTCATTCCAGAGGTGTTGGCATCATTTCCTGGGGTGTCATAGTGGACTTGGTGACCCTCCAGACACGGATTTGGGTTTCCCCCTTAACGAGTATCTGTTCCCCATAGACTATAATGGGGTTCGAAACCCGTTCGAACACACGAACATTGAGCGGCTGTTCGAATCGAATTTCGAACCTCGAACATTTTAGTGTTCGCTCATCTCTACTAGCAACGCTTCTTTTGGGGATTCGGGGATCTTGCAGGTTATACTAAGGAAGACCTGTGCAGATGATTCTTAAAGAGCTATTTCCAGAGGCATCTAAGGCTGAAGCTGTGTTGTGTAACATCTCTGCCTGTCCGGGTCTCTGCGGCACCCTCCGCTCCAGTCATGTTCAGTTTGATTTTTTGCTTACGGTTCATGTTGCTTTGTCTGAACACTGTCCTATTTCCTCTCCTCTGTAACTGAATTTCCACTACACCCATCTCCTGCACCTTGTTTCCCTCTGCCCATCAAATAGTTAATTTGCTTGTATGATTGACAGCCTGTCTACCAATCAAGTCTGGGCAGGTCCTGGACTTCCTATATACAGGTCATCAGCCCACACAGGTTTGCTGGCTATTTTGACTCTGTCCTGTGACTTTTTCCTTGCTAGCTTCTTACTTCTCTTACTATTTTATTACTGACCTCTGACCTTTGGCTTCCCTTGTGACTTCTCTTTGGATTGTGATTTGGTACTGCTTTGTCTCTCTGGCTTCGACTCTTGGCTTGCTGACTCCTCTTCTGTGTTGTCTTGTCCGCCTTTTGTATTTATACTTCTCTAGAGAAGGGACTGTCACCCAATTGTGGCTGTCATTAGGGCAGTGAGGCAAGTAGGTAAGGACAGGGGCTGGGTAAAGTTTAGGACTCACTGTCTCTGTCTTCCCCTTCTTCCTTGATTCAGAAGCAGCCACTGGGGAATTGCACAATTACCAATTTCCTTACACATTGTTACAGTAGGCATCATTTAGACTTGTTACATATATAAATGTAGCACAGTGGGTATAAATGCAAAAACTGAAATACAACATCTTCATACAAGACTCCATTTTCTCATGAGACCTATTTAATTCAACAGGGGTGTACATAAAGGGAATATTTAATGGTTAAAATTGCCTACTTACTGACTTTGGTCAATGCTTTCCTGAAGGATGATCATCAGGAGAGAGACAGTGGAAGTCCAGATCTAACCCCCTTTTTGCGACCACTCCTCAATCTCTGATACTGAAGTTCCAGTGAAGTAGAGTGATGCCGCTGATCCTTTTCAAAATCCACCATGGTCCTGCATCAAGATTTTTGGAAATTGACAGCAGACAAGGGGATATTTATCAGTGCTGGGGTGAGCATTGGTCCCACAGCGGTCTTCACCAGTCACTAGTGAGGCAGTCGTTTGGTCATGGGGAACGTTCCTCTACAGGGTGAAGGGGGTCCCTCTGGAAATCCTGGGATCCTGGGTATGCCAAGTACGAATGAGTGAGGATGTAACACAAACTTTTTATAAATTAGTTGTACAAGTGGGTATAAGAAACTTTGTGTGTTGTCAGAGAAAAATGCTTTTTCTTCCTGCCCTTTCCTACTAAACTGGCATTTAGTTTGAAATTTCTCCTGAATCTATCTTGACCTCCCAAGACAGACTGCAAGCCCACAGAGAACTCAAATTGCCGATACTTATAAATTTATGATGCATAATATGTTTTCTTTATGATTAATATGTATTCGATTGATATGGAGAGCTGACAACCACTATGAAGACTAATGCCCACAACTTGTGGTTGTCACGTTTGGGATGTTGAGACAAAGTTATAGTAGAAATGGCCAAATATTAAAAACTATACAGAAGAAAAAAGCTAATATATATTATATATATTAATATATATATTATACTAAATATTTTATTAGCTTTATATTTCTAATATTAAGCTTTGCCTGTTATTTCATGTCTTGTATTATCTTCTACCATCATGAACCATATTCCAGTCCCGCCAACATCAGTGGAAATATTCTGACGTCATTGCAACTGATTCCAAAAACAATGTTTCGAGCTACAGAAATCATTCATGTTTGAGGAGCCCACGCGTATTTTTGTGATGAGCTCCAATTATTGTTGTTTACATGGAATTTACAGTTGGTTTTATTATTTGGCCACCAGCTCCTTTCCTTCCTGGAAGACAACTGGTCTGACAGCTCAGGAAGCATGAGCATGTTCCTTGTCCGTAGCACTGAAACTAAAGTTCTTGGATTTGTGACATGCTCCATTTTAACTGCTTCTTCTTGCATTTGGACCATAAAGCCGGGAGAATGGCATGAAAGAGATTCTTGAAGTATGAGGCAGAGCAGGACGTCTGTGATGTGACGTTTCCATCAAGCACCGAGTGATGTCAGACAACGGGCAGTGTTTTGGAATCTCTCCTGTATAGCTATTTTTGTCTTCTAATAAGGAATTAGTTTACAGAAATTTGCATTTCAGAGACCAGAGTTAATGAGTTAATATTCCCAATATGTTACATTGTACAAGTATGTATATATTTTTTTATTAATTATGAAAATTTCCCTTGACATTTCATATTTTTTAAAAAAATATTCCCTTGTAAAATTATTTAAAGTACAAATCATGACTCATGACCCAGTGGAATATTCACAAGCCCATGCTATTGATATCTAATATCTAATGCTTGCAAAAAAAAAAAACTTCCAATAAACTTCATTTTCACTTAATAGAATGTTGCTAAAATCATTAAAGATGAGCACATTTTTCAAAAATTCAGTTTGACAGCTTTACTGAATTTTCCAATACTATTCGATCCAAATTAAATTGCGGCGAATCACGTTATCTCCTTCCTAACGTCTGCCCTAATAATACGGCACTGCCGGGAAGGACTTTCCGTAAACCACGTGGAAGCATGGTGTGCACACAGAAACTGTGTACACACCCAGCTTTGCAGGTGTCAGCAGTATGTAATGGCTGACACTGTGCTCTAACATTCCCAGTTGGAGCTTAGCTCCGATCACAGGTGTTAACTCCTGATATGCCATGGTCAAACATGACCATGGCATCTCTGGGGCTTTAATATATATTGGGGTCCCCTCAGTACCTCCCGCAGCAACATCGAGGGGGTGCCATCGCGATTAAAAAAAATACTGATACTCACCTGTCCTGGGCTCCACTCCAGAGCTCTTCCAGCCAGTGACTGAGGCCCTGCCTCATGGGCCTCATTGCTGGCCTGCTTACCAGGCCTCACTGGGGCGCGATGATGTCATTACACCAGCGTGCTTCATGTAACACTGGGACCCAATCACAGACCCCAGCACTGAGGCCTGTGGAGCAGCAGATAGAAGAGCTCCAAGTGAGTATCAGTATTTTTATTTTTTATTTTTATTCATGACAACACCCCCAATCTCATCGAGGGTGACATGTAGTATGGCATAACCCCTTGGATGCCACAGTCATGTTTGACCGTAGCATCCAAGATGTTAAAACCCCTGATTGAAGCTATGCAATTCATTACAACAAGGTGTGAGGAAATACAGATTTGAATATTTCCTGAAATTCGGATCGAAATGATGTAGTATTACTTACTTAGCGCCATCAAATTATGCATGTGTTCTCTCGTACCTAAGAAGGAACTTAACACCTGTTTCATAAAATGGTGACAAAATATATGGAAAATGGCACGCCAAAGATATTTTTTTTCTCATAAAACAGGCTTTAATTCAGCAGTACTAAAAATTTACATAATTGTACAATGGAGTACCAGCACAACATACACTATATGTAACTTACAATGGTGGCAATAAAAGAAACAGGCAAGTCCCTAAACCCTTAGCTTTACCGATGGAAAAATTAAAGTTAGACAGTAAATCTAAGATCTGGATTTATAGACCGGAAATGCCATGAGAGAAAGATATGCAATTGTAGGTCCTACTCTAAGTCCTATTGTAAGTCAGTTTTTGGATGGTAACTCCCTATATCTCAACGCTGCTTTTGTCACAACCCTTGTTGCATGATCCGGGGTTAAAGCCAAGCCAGACTATCTCTCAAAAAAAAGAATTAGAGTCCCAGCCTTGGACAACCGTTTCAGGGTTATTGCCCCATCTGTGCAAAGCAAGGTACCGACTGGTTTGGTGAGATGTCATAGGTGTGGGGCAAAAATGGCTAATGCGTATCCTTAAGGAGACTGCAGATGGGTTTCTCTTCCTTGTAGGAGATATTCTATCTTGGTTCTAACACCAGGTCATGCAACTATGTTTCAGGAGAATCAGAAATTGATCTATAAGGAGTTACCTTCCAAAAGGTGGCACTAGACCGTTTTTGTACAATCTTGCCAATGAAAAATTCAACCTTTATGCCATAAGTAAATTAGCTATTCGGTGCACACAGGGGTTGGCTATATCTGCCAAGCACCCAATTTTGTTTGTGTTTGCTCCCCATTGCCAACCATGTGGACAGAAGAAAAGGACCAGAGGTCCATTATGGAAGAACCGCGCTCTCTGGTTTACAGAAGGAGATGATAGACCAAGATCCGAACTCAAATATTTATTGAATAACTTACAGCACAGCATGACGCGTTTCAGGCCTTACAATGGCCCTTTCTCAAATGCAAAAAAGAAAGCAGGTCCCGTTGAGTCGGATTGCCAACTATGTCACACATTCATCTTTCTATATAAAAGACAGAGTAGGGCAATAAATACAAAAGAGAAAGTGTGATCAGACAAATGTGGCGGTATGTGAGTAATGGCTCCTACAACAGCATTTGTGTGATTTAAAAGAGGTGGCCCATTGCCTTTTTATATGGAAAATTGCACTGAGTAGAATAAGTTTGATCTGTTCTGTGTCTGAAAAACTAAAAACAGGCGGCGGCGAGCTGATCTGAAAGTATTTCTGTAATCAATATTGCCTTTTGTGGCTAACCTTTCATGAAAATTAGCTTTTGTAACCAGTATAATTATTACAAGTCATTTGCACAGTCTAAACTGCTGAACTGTTAAATTGTAAAGGAAATTACTTAGAGTATAAGAAATGTTCTGGACTCTTTTACCGTTTTCCACCTTTATACGTGACAAGCCTGGTTTTATGGTGTTGAAACAATCACAATTCTTTTAAGGTGGACAGGTACAATTTACATGTGCATTCACAATGATTTTCTCACATTAATTGAGTCTGTCCCTTCCTTTTTTTTCTATAACTCATGTAAATGTGTTGGATAATCATGATTCGAAATAAGCAAAGGATTCACCAAGGTTTGTTTTGAAATTTAACTATTTACAAACTACCGTATATTCTCTAGTATAAGCTGACCTGAATATAAGCCGAGGTCCCTAATTTTACCACAAAAAACTGGGAAAACTTATTGACTCGAGTATAAGCCTAGGGGGGGAATGCAGCAGCGACTGGAAAATTTCAAAAATTAAAATGGTCGGAGTTTTTGGGTGCAGTAGTTGCTGGAGAAGAGGAGGGGGTGTTTTAGTTGTCTGTCTGCCCCTTCCCTGAGCTTGAGGACTGGTTTTTTCCCCCCCCACTTGGAATTCAGTCTGTCTGAATATAGGGGATCTGCAGTGCTCCTATTAACCCCTTCCCGACGGAACAGGAGCACTGCAGATCCCCTATATTCAGTAGACCGGGCACTGTCAGACACAGGGATACCTAATGTGTATGTGTTTCACAGTAATTCTCTACTTTTATACGTATTCTAGGGAAAGGAGGGATTTACAACTTTTATTTTATTTTTATACTTTTTTAAAGCTTCTTTTTTTCACTGTTTTATGGGAGATTCTATACATTACTATTGCGGCTAGTCATAGACCCCTCCCCCCCCCCACACACAATTTTTTTTTTTTTTTTTTTTTTCTTGACTCAAGTGTAAGCCAAGGGGGGCTTTTCAGCACAAAAAACTGTGCTGAAAAAGTAGGCTTATACTCGAGTATATATGGTATATGGGAATTATGGGCAAGTCATCCCAACTGCAGACATATGAAGCACCACAATGGGGAGAGAGTTTGGCTGAGTCCTGACCCTTTCAGAATTTCAGAGTGAAAATATATGACCATTGGCATATATAGTTTGAAGCGTACAATGTATTGGCATATAGAGGTATTTCTCTATATGTCAATACATGATAGAGAGAAAAAAAAAAGAACTATTAAGAAAGACATAAGACAAAGAAAACCAATTGAAAGTAATGGAGCCTGTGGCTCAGTCAGCCTGAAGATATCTCTGTATACATCATGCTCTGGGCTCAGGCTCTACATCACTTCTATAAAAAATAAAGATTTCAATGGTCACTGACTTTTCAGTTAACTTAGTGTAACTTCATAGAGCAAGTAAAAAATATAATGCACTTTGACTCCTTTCTGCCTGAAAAAACTGTCTAAATTTCCTGTTACTAGGCATCTCCATTTTAGCTAATTTGCAGTTCACTCCCTGTTGCTCCAAAAGCAAGATGTTGTCCTCCATGCAGGATGTTTCTGCGGAAGATGTGAACCTAGCCACACAATGTAAGAAAAATCTTCTATGCACTATGCATCTACTTCTGACTGCCTTTGTGATTACAGATGAGATTATTCACAGACAGAAAGCAGCTTTCCTGACTGTTTTTCCTCCCTGTGTTTTATCTGCATGCCTGTATGTATTTACTCTGTATTTGCAGTTCAGTGTTCCCAGATCTCATATATTATGGGCTTGGACTTAAGATATTCTCAGCTATCTGTTTGTACAGTCGTTCTTAGCGAAATTACATATGAAGAACATAGCTTTAGAGACAAAGGCAAAATGTGCTGCAGCCATAATGGGAATATTAGCAGCAGTTCCCCAGAAACATGCTGACACCCCCTACTAAATTTGATACGAAAGAAAAAAGAGAGAAAGACACCGAGCGCACTAACTGTAGTAGTATTATAACAAATGAAAAATAGAGAATGACCAATATGCCTCTCACCTGGTGGGGTTGTGATGGGATCACAACACCCTAGATTTCCATAAAGACAAAAGTCACTTCTGGTGAGAGTGGCAGCGGTTCCAAGACTAAACACCGGAGAACCGGGAAAGTAAATGTGAAAACAGAGGAGGCAAGGATCCGCGCTCAAATGGTCATGTGAGAAGGACGAAGACCAATCGACAAATGGAGTTAGGTCGATATTTATTAATGTCAGGTACAGAAGAAGCACAATGCGTTTCGGGTAAAAACAACCCTTTTTCAAGTGCGTAAAATGTCAGTGAGCAAATCGGGCGGGATGTGCGCGGATCCTTGCCTCCTCCGTTTTCACATTTACTAAATTTGATAAGGAGCCCCACTAACATTTGCATACATCTCTGTAAAAGTCAGATGGCAAGAAAGACTTTAAATAGGCTAAGGATTTGTAGACCGGACTACCAATACATTGAATTATATAAATCCAATAAATCCAAAGGGTTCAGTACACAAGCAAAACAGTTTGTAAAGATAAAGGGAGAAAAAAATGAAAAATCTTGTAAGTTATAGTCCTTCTGGTTCCTTGTAGACTTAGACTTAACTAGCAGTTAGCTGCTCCAAAGATGTAACATAGTTTTCATGTAATCCGCAGTTTTTGTAATGATGAGCTCTGGCTCATATTCAGACATACCCCCTCTGTTCATGAATCCTATCTAGTCCAGATGCTTCTTTGTCAGAGTTGGGACTTGATCTGTTTAATTTCCCCCTGGTAAAGTTCTTACAGACTTCTGATGACAATAAGAAGTTCCTGACTGGCAGCTGTCACCCCCCACCCCCCTACCTTATGTTTGCTTGACTACTGCTGGTGACAGAGATCCGATAAGAACGTAAACCTTGTCAGGGTCAAAGAGAATTCTGGGCACAAGAAAACAATAATCTCACCCATTCGAGTCCCAAACTCTACATATATTCACACAATATTACCAACTGATAGTATATACACATAATGGCGGCATTATAGAGGGAATAGCCGTATCATAAAAGAAAAACACTCAGTCAATCGGTTTGGAAAATAAGTCTCATTTTACATATCTCAGAGAATCCTATTGACTTATAATAGAATCCTTCAGGTTTCTTTAAGGACTTCTTTTTTCCCAGCAAAAAAAAAAAAATTGTGTTGCAAACTTCGGTTTTCAATTCTTGCCTCAAAAAAACCCCCAAAAAACAGCAGCCTGATGGAACAGAACCTAGAACCAGTGTGAACAGAGCCATTTAATCACTGACATGTTTCTACTAAAAAGCGCTGTCAGTAATAACAATGATTTTGGCAATTATTGTTAATAAAACCTTTCCCCGTATATTAAGCCGCGCGGTTTACACCCTCACTACATAAAATGAAATGCACTCCAAACAAGATTTTAAATTCATGTTTTGGCCAAGGAAAATAATATTTCAAGAAAATGAGATTTTGTCGCATTGTAACCAAAGTAATTATTGTATATCGCTTGGGGAGCTCGAGTTGTTCAGCTGGTAAGTTATTACATTATAAAGTGAAATTGTTACGCTACGGACTGGTTGTGAGCTCAGCGTGTAGCTTTTAAGTAGTGTTTTTCTACATGCAGTTTACGGACATATAACCCTTTCATGTACTGGTCTAATACCGTATACTGTTAGCATTTTGTCACATGATAGGATGCTTTCAATAACAATTATACAGAGTTTCTAAACTGCCGGAGTAAGCACAAAACTGGGACTATCATAAAGTAAAAGCTGCTCATTTTCAATGGCACTGAAAGAAACTCACTTGTAGGCTTTACATTTATTTTATTGATTTATTACCACCGCCAACAAGCCCAGGTTGTTACATCATTTAATAGCTGCCGCTCACTGATTTCAGCACAGTTGGAATTTTTTCTCTATCCCCCACCATTCCTGAGCAATCAATGCTGTTAGTTTTGGTGCCTGATATACTATTTAGTCTCTGTACTGTCAGGAGGGCGGTGTCAGGCAGGAGCAGACAAGGGATGTGATTCTGAGCTCTGACACTGGCTGCCTTTGATTGGAGCTCTGAATCACACCCCCTGCCTGACACCACCCACCTGACATTACAGAACTTAAATAGCACACGAGGCACCAAAAGGTAACATCATTGATTGCTCAGGAATGGTGAGGGCTAGAGAGAAAATACCAACTGGAATCACCCTAAACAGATGCTAAGAACCTGTATTGGTGGAGGTTGTGAAACGGGATATTTATAACCTGTTTGTTGACCTGAAAAAAAAAATCACTTTTTTACATATATTAGTGATTGACAAAAAAGTTGTTGTAGTTCCAAACTCAGTCATTGTGCCTTCATTTCTTTTTAGACCTCTTATAGTCAAGTTCCAACCAGCAACTAGTTTTAGACTGCTCACAGTAAGACATGCTGGATGTGGCACAGCAGTGTAGAGATGGCACAGTTGTGATTAGGCCCAAGATGGTGGCCTCAATGGTCAAGGTGGCTTTTCGTGCTAAATCGTCATACAGACACTCGGCTTAGAAAGTGACGATGTTGGGTCCCCCGAGACACTCCTCCTCCTTCCATTCTCTCAGGTTATGGTGTTCTGGTATCCCTTTTGATGGTGAAAAGGTTAGGACTTATTCATATTCTCCATGGTACCACTGATTTCAGTTTGGTGTATTCAGATCAGAAACACACAAAGACTTTGGTTCCTTTGGCTGACCAAACATGCCTATTGGCATTGGGATTTTCTCTCTAGCCCCTACCATTCCCGAGCAACCCTTTTGGTCAGTGAAAATCCTGCACACCAAACTCATGCCACCCATGTGCTCCCTGTTTTTTCATAGACCCAATGTCTTGAAAATCAGATTAACCATTGACTAACCATGCTATAAACTTGGGCCACAGATTAAAGTCAATGATGAATCTTCCATAAAGACGACATTTAATGAATGTTTTCCTATCCATGTATTCTGCTCCTCATTTCTCTTTTCTCACCCATTTTTCTTTTTTCCCACCGTACACAAATATAAGTATTTTTAGCTCTATATGCTGTACCTGAGAATTGTAAAGTGTCGGCAGAAGTGTTGAAGAACATGCTATTGTCCCAGTGGAGTGTGATGGATCACCCACAAGAAAGTCTATTTTTTCCAGACCATCTAAGACCTTTCGTTTATTAAGTCAGATCAGTAAATAAATGAGGCCAGAACAATAGACGAGAAGTCTTCTCTGTGCAGCGTCCACGCGGCGTCTTCCGACTCTGAATTCACTCTGCCAGGCATCGGGCCTGGGCAGAGCCGACTGCGCATATCCGTGCTACAAGAGGGCATGCGCAGTCAGCTCTGCCCAGGCCCGATGCCTGGCAGAGTGAATTCAGAGCCGGAAGACACCGCGGGGAAGCTGCACGGAGAAGACTTCTAAAGGTAGGAGAAGAACCAGCGTTGATTGGCCGACTGTATAGCATTCAGCCAATCAATGCTGGTTCTGCATTGAACTTTTACATTCGAATAGCGAGTGGTACTCGATCGAGTACGAGTATTTCAAATACCGTAGTATTCGATCGAATACTACTCCTCATCTCTAATAATATATATATATTTTTTCTTATTTATACGGTGCCAATATTTTTTGTAGTACTTTATAGGTCTTAGGGGTCATATAGAGACAAAATCCAAGTATTAAGTTAAATATATCAAATCAAACAATGAGAGTGAGTGCCCTGACTGCAAGAGCTTACGATCTACGAATACCAGCTCACATAGTGATAAGACCCCATTACACAGGCAGATTATTTCAGTGGCTGAGACAACCCACTGGGCTCCTAGCTGAAAAAAAAAAAAAAAAAAAAAAAAATATATATATATATATATATATATATATATATATATGTTATATGCCAAAAGACAATATGCTGTATGTGCTTAGTTCCTCCTACTCAATAACAATGCTGCCTACGGATAGGATAATGTACAATGTGACAAGATCAAAGAAAACAATCTTTCGTCACATTCAGGGCCTGCACTAGACACAGCACAATAAATCAGTTTTACAAGTGTTCTTCTAAATAATCTTTAATAAAACTTTAGTCGTAGAGGATTTTTACCGTATGGCTCCTTTTATGTGACAGAAATTCACTCTTTTTAGTAAGAAAAAAAATGTAAACCATTTCAACATATCACAACATGCCAAAATCAAAGGGTGACTGTATGTCTGTCTATCTATCTATCTATCTATCTATCTATCTATCTATCTATCTATCTATCTATCTATCTATCTATCTCTCTCTCTCTCTCTCTCTCTCTCTCTCTATCTATCTATCTATCTATCTATCTATCTATCTATCTATCTATCTCTCTCTCTCTCTCTCTCTCTATCTATCTATCTATCTATCTATCTATGATAGTTAGCATATCACTTTGTGATAACATCACAAAATCATGTTGTTTTCAGAGCAGGTGCTTAAAGAGAGTCTGTCATCCGAACCCAGAATGTCAACCCAGCCCCGTAGATAGATGTTAGGTTCACCTAAATCAATTGGTGTTTTCCCTTGTAAATCTTCATCTCTGTTGTTGCAATATCACTGTTGTTGATATGCAGATGAACTCTTGGGAGCAATGAGGACATTACATTTGGTGCAATGCCTTTTATGCGCCAAAGAGTAATACTAATCCTCGGTAATCGCATATGTATTAAGTAAGAACTTAAATCTTTAAAATCTGTTCCATTTTGTAATGTATTGGTGTAGCGGAGAGATACATCATGACTATAATGGTACCATGTTATTTCCCAATTAAACAAATGCAACGATAATGAGACCCTATAAAGGGACCCAATAAAGCCCTCATGTCTGGGTTGCATTGTGTGAACTGTAAAATGCCATTCACTGCCATGGCACATCTGGACACGGTGATAATACAAGTGCTTACAATTTACATATCTGCAAACACCATTGTATAGAAATGCATTGCGGTAAATGTAGTGAAATTGATTCTTTTCTATCCTGTCTTTACTCCGCAGTTCACATGAAAAAAGTCATAGAATGATAGAATAAGAGGAACAGCAAGAACAGCAAACAAACACTTTGTAACTAGTATAAGCAAAGCTAATGCTACAGCTAAATGGCCGCCGAGCCTCCACCGCAGGTCACGTCATTATTGTATGGCATGGTCTAATGTTCCCAGTTATGGTTACAGTTATAATCCTAATAGATGACTAGTAGAATTTACATATTTAGATACAGTATGTTCTATGCTGCGTAAAGTCCAAGCTGTTCAATATAATTGCAAGGATTATATTCTGCAGGCGCCAACGTACTGAAACCAATGGAGGAGTCGTAGCCAGAAAATCTAATGGTGAATGGAAAGTAATCCTCAATAATCGCCTATGTATAAAGTAAGAACATATAAGTCTCTTACTGGGGACATATCTATATATAATGCTCAGAATTTAGCACTTTATTTTTGCTTTAAATTACACATTGAGCATAATTATTACAGATAAAGCAAAGCTTAACTTGACACTTAATGTTTATCTACGAAATGGAGCAATTCATGTGGAGGCTGGGGGAGGTGGAAAATAAAATAAAGTATAATCCTCTGTTTCCGGTGCTCTACTGTCCGCCACTGATATTCATTCAATACCACGCCGCTGCCTGGATGACGATAGTTCACCGCCTCACATGACCTCTGTGGCGAATCAGTAGCCTTAGCCGATACTGGCAAGGAACCTGTGATGTCTATGAGTGATGTCACCAGTTCTTTGCTAGCGACCTTTGAGGCTGTTGACTAATCTCAATGGTCAAATCGAAGACATTGGCATCCAATCCAAGTCTGAATGGACAGCAGCGGCAGATAACTGAGCGGCTGAGACAAATTCCTTGACAACCTGTTTAAAGAGATAACATAAGCCGTAGCAATTAAACTTTCAACTTTTTTCATAAGTTTGTAGTACTGCGGTCGTGGGCGGAAACCAAGCGGAAAACTGTCGGACTCTATCATAGTCTATAACCCTAAGCAGACCTGAAGAACAGAATCCCAAAAGCTTGAATGAACCTAGTGTTAGCAACTTTGTAATACATTTCATTACTCCCTGTTTCCAACTTTTTTGACTCCCTTTGACTCTACTGCTATTATTTGTCCTTACACAGCATTCATCCATACATACCAAAAAGATCTGTACATAATTCATATCTATGGAGAGGGGAGGAGGACGCTGGAGGAAGATAAAAGATAATGAGCCTGGGCTGCAGCATCTTGAGTAGGGTTGAGGGATCGGAAAAGATCGGATTCCGATCGGCGATCGAGTAAATTTCCAGCGGGATCGAGATCGGAGGTTATCTCAAGATCGGCTCAACCCCAAAAGTGACTTTTCCCATAGAAAAGCATTGACTAGGGTTGAGGATCGGGATCGGAAAAGATCATATTCCGATCGGCGATCAAGCAAATGTCACGATCGAGATCGGCTGGAAAATGATCGGAAATCAGATTTTAAAATCGATCTTGAAATCTCAAGATCGGCTCAACCCTAATCTTGAGTTATATCTCACACAGAGATGGAATATCAGATTCACCAGATAGCATAGGCCTGTTATCATCCGTTGCCCTCCAACAGCATTCTTCTCCCCCTCCCCTCTCCATAGACTTGAATGGTGTGATAAAAGCAGTAAAAGAACAGAGGGAGGAATATAAGTTGGGAAGGGGATATTTTTCTTTAATAAGATATCCTATAAAGGTTCTTAATATAAAAATAATGTTTAACATGAAACGATGTAAAAATAAGTTATTTGATCCACATTCTGCTTAACATGACAATTTTTTTTACTGCCTTTCAATGGCTCTTGATGGGTTTATGGTGTGTGGTATGGTGTTGGTGTTAAATGTTGCGACATCTGTATGTTTAGAATATTGTAACATTATTCATTTCATTTATTCTTTTTGTCCTTTCTGATTTTATGTGTGTTGTATATATTACATTGAATAAATGAGGCCACTATGTGGCAACAAACTGCTAGCGGAAAAAAGAACGCTAGCAGTCTCCATAGACCACCATTGTGAGGAGGCAGATTATGACATGGATTCCACACCAAAATCCGCCCCCTCTTGCCCCGTGTGAAGGGGCCTTAAGTGTACAGCAAGTGAGCACAACAGATTGTGCGACAGCTGATCGTTGGATAGGGTTTTTTTTTTTTTTTAATATTCCTTATCCTCTAATTATAATTCAGAAGAATTAGATTTTTGGAAATGAGAGATTGATCCAGAGATTTATTCTGACCAACCTCAACCTTTGATCTGGTAATAATTAAACTTAAAAGATCTTTCAGGAGAGGTCAGAGAAGGACTGGAGAAGTCTTATAGATTAGCTAAATAATAGCTAATAAACAGAATTTTACAGCTTATATTATACGTAGTGCTTGTGCACACAGCTGAAAAAGTCAAACAAAACACCAACTAATAGGAGATGTAAAGTTAGACTAAAGTGTCACAGATTTATCATTGTCATCCAACATTAGACACTGTGATAAATCTGGGACATTTAAGACGGTCTAGTCTAACTTTGCATTGCATTGTCAAATGTTTAGACAGTGTTAGTAAAGTTTCCCCTTAAGTACATACACATGTCTAAGTCTTTAACTTGAATCTGACAACTTGCTGCAGTGTGATATAGTCAAGATAAAGTTTGCTGCAACAGATTATTTAATTTGTTTAGGGCTTGTTCACACTACAGTGAGTTAATGACGTGAGTTCTCCACCATTGACACATATCGATCACAGATCCTTCATATTGTAAATGTGTTTTCACATTGCTGAAGTGTAAGGTGGTCAGAGGGAATTCCTCACCAAACCCTTAAGAGGATTGAGGTGTTTGCAGGGGGGATACTGTGGTTGGGACCTGCCATGCTTTGTTTTTCAGTATGGAACCCCCTTTTCCTTCTGTCCTCCTTTCTGTTATTTTGTGACTTTCAGAAATAATTAATAATAATAATAAATTTTATTTATATAGCGCCAACATATTCCGCAGCGCTGTACAATTTGTAGGGTTCAAGTACAAACAGAAAGATGCATTACAAAGAAAGTCATTTCACACACTGGGACTGAGGGCCCTGCTCGCAAGAGCTTACAATCTATGAGGTAGAGGGGGTGACACAAGAGGTAGCAGGGGCGGCATTGCTTATACAGTGGTCAGGCAATGTTGTAATAGAGGTGACTGTCATTACACAAACATAAAACTTTATGAGCCGTCAACAGTCGTGTCCTTTAACATGTGGATGGAGCTTGGACCTATAAAGTTAGCCTGAAATGGCATCATATCATGTGGGGAAATGTGGGGGCGGGAACAGAGGAGGGTTACATTTTGGGGATTCTAATTATAGTATTGAAGGGTTTACATTAGGAATTGTGATAGGCTTGTCTGATAAGATGTGTGTTTAGTTTGCGTTTGAAACTGTAGAAATTGGGAGTTAATCTGATTGTCTGGGGTAGAGCATTCCAGAGAAGTGGTGCAGCTCGGGAGAAGTCTTGTATACGAGCATGGGAGGTTCTGATAATAGAGGATGTAAGTGTTAGGTCATTGAGTGAGCAGAGAGCACGGGTTGGGTGGTAGACAGAGATGAGGGAGGAAATGTATGGAGGTGCAGCATTATGGAGAGCCTTGTGGATGAGAGTGATAACTTTATATTTTATTCTATAATGAATAATAATAATATGGGTTTTCCCCATGGAGGGATTCTCAGGACTAGACATGGCTCTGGAAACTTCCCCATGTAGTAGCAGTGGGGGCCGAGAGAGACACAATCTATATATAAATGTGGTTTGGAGCCAGTTGTTGTTTACCAGGCAGGACCCAATGAATAAAGGTCCTTGCACCATCTAATGTCCTATCAGCAAGTCCATGCTAGGGAGCAGCACTAACCTTCTCACCTGTTGAATAGTAGTCATAGTCTACAGTAGTCCTGTAGTACAGATCAATCGGGTGTCTTTCCTTCAGTCCCACAGTTAGTTAAAGGGGTTGTTTAAGATTTGGAGCAACCTCAAGTGTGCCTCTGGTGAATGTAAAAAAAATACCTACCTCCAGCTTTGTTGTCCAATCCTACTCTCATTACCTTGGAAGCTACGAGGTTTACATGGCCACTAAAACCTAAGTTGTTGAGAAGGTTGCTGGAGACGGATCTGACTGTCAGACATATACCTCACCAATTCCTTATTAGTGGCCACGGGTTGGGCCCTATAGTCATGTGAGCCTCACTACTTCTGGCATCACAAGCCCTGGCATGGGAAGAAAATGGGAATGGGATCAGTCAACAGAGCTTCTTTTTATTTTACGCCGATCTTGGCCACTCCTGAGGTTGCTACAAATCCTGAACAACCCCTTTAAATGATAAGGACTTGTGCCATAGTAATAGATAGCCATTGTGTACTTGTGATTCTAGCAGTCCAACCACCTGTGGGACTTTTCAGTACTATAAGTCGGTATATGAAGTAAGCTCTCTGCTATAATACTTGGAAGACCAATTTATGTCCGTTCTATAGAAGTTCACCCATTCAATTCTATGGCATCAGCCTGTGCATGGGTCATTTTTCTCAGATACAATATGTAAATATGTAATTGAAACTTCTTGAAAAAAAGCTGTTAACATGTAGCAACCCCTTAATAGAACCATCGTGGCACGTACTGCCTGTAGAAGGTCAGAAAAAAAAATAAAAAAATATAAAATTTTTCTAAAAAAACAAACCCAGAAACATACCAAAATCTTAAACTCAGACCAAGAACACAACCAGAGTCAAGTTAAACTTTACTACCTCTGTGTTAGTTTATTCTCATTATTGTGAGAAGCGATGGGATTTCATGTTCTCCCCGGCAGAGGTTTTTTTTTTTTTTTTTTTTTTTTGTATATCCCTGAAGCTAGACATTGCCTTTCAATATAGTTTTACTTGATCTTTCCATTTTCTGCACTAATTGTAATATTTCGTAGTAAAAAGTCATTTGTTTTGAAGTTTTCTCGGGAAATAAAAGTACTTGTTATTTGTACAAAGATGATTTTAGAACAAGTATAAGCTAGCGACTAAACTATAAAATAATGAACTCTCAGAAGGCATGGCGATTCAAAGACCTCGCCAATGCACCGGTATTCCACTCTCCATTTTAATTAGATGTGTACACAGACTACCAATTATCCCAGTTCTGCAGAGCCGGCTAGTGAAACTCTGGATCATGTTGATTTCCCATTCTGTGAGGAGCTTTGCTAGAATATATTGAAAAAATGTCTTTGTCAGTGTATAATATTGGTATGACAAGAATGTTCTAGAACAGCAGGCCGCGTTCCTGAGGTTTTTCCTACCAGAACATAATAAGGCGCATTTATCAATGCAATTGGACTGGCACAATTACAATAAAAAGAATGGTGTGAGCGGAATGTTATAGGCTGTCTTATTGTCTTATTATGTATTGTTTGTTCTTTATGCACGGCCAAAAAAAATGGATCATTCTGCACCAAGTTTGGCACAAAGATAAATCAGGCCATTCCGATGGTTTTTAGACCAGATTTCACCTCCCTGGAGCTATTCCTGACATATTTATAAAAGCAAATATAGCATCACTGGCTTCCACATCAAGGACCTTCCTCCATATCACATCATGTGATCCATATTAGCTAAAAGAAGTTTGCAGGTCCTTTACTCTTAATAGCCTCACAGAAATACAACATTATCAGAAGACTGCAGTACTCACTCACTCTTCTCCATTTTCAGCCATTATTATAGAGAACCATACTCACATGACACTGATGAAAGCCATTTTAAGTGTGCAGGTCCTTTATTCTTAATAGCCTCACTCACATATACCTTTATCAGAGGATTTCAGCACTCACTCATTGTTGTCTTGCGTTATTACTCATTTAGCCCGTATACACTAACCCACTGTTTTCCTGTGCTATTAGTCATTATCAAAGGATTGTATTCAGAATATATATATATATATATATATATATATATATATAAATTTCCCCAGCAAATACCTAATTTTACATCTCCACTTTAGAAACATTTTTTCAGCTCATATTAAAGATATGAATGATAACTCTTTAAGGAATGGTGACTGCCAGTTGATTTGTCTCACTTCAGTGGAATCCTTTGCACCTACACTTTATAACCAGCCAA
Organism: Leptodactylus fuscus; assembly: GCF_031893055.1. Lineage (NCBI taxonomy): Eukaryota > Metazoa > Chordata > Amphibia > Anura > Leptodactylidae > Leptodactylus > Leptodactylus fuscus. The sequence goes on from NC_134268.1 coordinate 189,234,156, forward strand.
TGCTAGGTTGTGTGCACAATTATGTATTTGGCCTTGGTGAGTTATTACCTGGCCAGACTTCTCATATACAGGATGCTGTGTGTGCCTGTTAACAAAACCTGTTTAAATGTGGGAATGAGGTTTGTCTGCTCTGCAATCACAGCCTTTTGTTGTTTAATGCCCAGCACCGTTAGCATACTTGTTCTTACCTCATTATCCCAGCATCCTGGAGTTGTGAACACACATCACTCACCACATACTGCAGCCTGTAATACAAATGAATGCCAGACAAGCATGTAAGCCTTCAATAGGCCCCAGATTGCATTGGCAAAGGATCGCCTGCTTTGGATTTTCATCTGGGGGCCCATGATCCTCCCCAAAAAGTGGTGCCCATGCATCGCCAGGAAAATGGTGCATTAGTCAGTTTTAAATGAAGTGCCTTAATGCCCACAATCAGTGCAGGCACTAATTGGGGGCATTAGTATCAGGTCTGCGGTGAACGTCCACCATATTTAAATATCTAACATCAGCCATACTGTTACCATTAATGAAATATTTATTTATTTTAATTTTTTTTTGTAGATTGTGAGCCCCATATAGGGGTCACAATGTACTTTTTTTTTCCCATCAGTATGTCTTTGTAGAATGGATTAATGTAATATTTTTATGCTTCAGTTATAGCACACTTACAGACATGTCCTTCTTTACCTTTCTTCTTAGCTGAGGTGTGTGGAGCAGGATGAACAGATTATATATATATATATATATATATATATATATATATGAGATATTGGAGTCCTTACCCAAATTTAAACTACAGTAGAGGTATGAAAGAGTATTTTCTGCTTCTTTATGCTATGGTATTTCAATGCAAGTAGAATCACAGCACTTAGATGTGACTTTAGGGATGCTTGGAGTGGGTAACTAAACCATCTGAACTAGGAAAGGATAGTTCAGCACTCTCATATTCACAGTTAGTAAGGTTTAGGGATTAGGATTATCTGTATACTGGTTAATGTTTTCAGTCTTTCAACTTTCTTTAGACCATCAGGTATCCTATCAGGTCTTGTGTGATGCGGTTCAGCTACTGTGGCTGAGTTGTCTTGTTCCTGTGCCCGCCAAGTAACTTAGTATCCTATTTATGCTTGATAGATAAATGTAATTATAACTGCAAATGACTTACTTTAGATAAATTCACAACAATGCCTTTTTTCCAGGATTTGGTCATGTGGTACAGCCCAGGCTCTGTTTGGGAATATACTGTAGGTAGTAACCTGATGTAACTTGACTTCATTATCAATTTAAGGATTGATTCAACAATGTATTTGATGCATTAAAGAATTACTTCCATCTTGACAGATCTGTGATAACGCCACCCTTTCCCAACTCCTATGGTCAAAAATTATGGAAGAGCTGCTCTCTGCACGGTTCCAATAGCTCCTATAAAGGAGAATCGGAGCTATGGAAAGAGTATAGTACAGCTGGATACACTGTTTCTGTAAATCCCATCCCCCTCTATGGAAGCTCCTGGAACAGCATAGCGCAACCCTAGGGGTCAGGAATTGAGAGTTATTAGTCCAATTTCAGCTGCTGACATGTTGCTCCAATTTCAGCTGCTGACATGTTGCGACGCAGGAGGTGTTTTCACTTTGATTCCTTGCTTAGAGTTTTTTGTTGCTCTGTCTGAACACTGCTCTATTTCCTCATCACTGTAATTGAATTTCCACCACACCCATCTTCTGCAACTTGTTTCCTGCTGTTCATCAAATAGTTAATCTTAGCTTTGCCTGTGTGATAGACTGTCAATCTACCAATCAAGTCTGGGTCAGCTCCTGGGTTTCCTATATACCGGTCATCAGCTCACATAGTTTTGTTGGCTATTGTGACTCTGTCCTGTGACTTTGTCCTTTTCTAGCTTCCTACTTGCTCTTACTATTCTCTCACTGACCTCTGACCTTTGGCTTCCTTTGTGACTTCTCTTTTGGATTATGATTTTGTACTGTTCTGTCTCTCTGGCTTCGACTCTTGGCTTGCTAACTTTTCTTTTGTGTTGTTTTGTCTTGTCTTGTTCTTTGTGACACTAATTTCAGAAAAGGGACCGTCGCCAAGTTGCTCCTGTCATTAGCACCCTGTGGAAATTGGGCAGGGACAGGGGCTGGTCCATGTTTAGGGATCACTGTCTCTGTCTCCCATCTTCTATTGTTCCAGCAGCAGCACTAGGGAATTGCACAACTAGCAATTCCCTTACAGGATCATTGCCCTTCATCAGTGTTATGCAGGGTACTGGTTTGGCTGGGTGAATGGTGGGTCATAGATGTAGGTCAGAAGGGGACCTATGTCTATTTAGGAAGAACTTGTCTTTGCAGGCCACCTTATGGTGTGGATTGTCTACCAGACTCATATTTTGGTAAAATTCAATATATTTGAGGTCTATATTTATCAGATCTGGCTGTGTTCAATTGAATAATGTAAACTTGATTCTGATCTATTTGACTGGTTACATGGATGATAAGACTGTTCCTTATAGGGGACTTTTCCACCTAGTCTAATCTAAAACCAGATAGTCGTTCCAAGTAACAATCTTACCTCTGCTACATCCATACACGTCAATAGTTGATGCGTATTTCAAAACTGCATTGCATTTTGTTCATGCCTTATACATAATGTATACGGTATAATGTTGCATCTTACTTGAAAACTTTACCATACAGTATAACCCCCCCCCACCCCTTGCAACTCTGATTTTTCTGTATTTCATTTCACAATGATCCCAGTGCCTGTCTTTTCACATTACCTTGATTTATGTATGTGTTTCGTCGCCAAACGCAAATAGTCCATCACTTTCTCTGCAAGTTATTTCCATATGTATTGTCCCTTGCATAATTTAACCAGCAGATTGTACACTCCAAGACGCATTGCTTTGTATCATGCACTAGCACCAAGCCTTGGCTAAAAGCAAGAAAAAACATAATAAGAAACACGATCTCGACAAGCCTGTATGTCAGTGTTATAATTGCGGTCATATAGCAAAACACGTTGTTAATAGGTTGGAAGCGCCTACGTCAGCAGAACGTATCCTCGCCGGGTGTATGGGCAGGAAATGTTTTTTTCTTTGATATTTACGTAAATATGTTTTTATTTCATCTCGCTCCGCAGGTTTCGGCTCCAGATCTTGGTTAATTAATTAAAGGGTTTAATATTCATGTATGAAGGCAACATTAATAAAGGAGCCTGGCGAGCCGAGGCAAAAGGTTATGCTGTTTACTGGAGGTATAATTCATGATATGGTTAGAGACGGCATCAATAGCGTTGTGCTTTATTACAACCAAACAGTAAACCACATTGAATTAGTCCGGAGGTGAGCTGGGGCTCGGAATAAAAATCATTACCTTTTTTTTTTTTTTTCTCCGCCAGTAAGTTCTGGAAATGAAAGAAGAATGCCATTCTTCATTGATAGACGCAGTTAGGTTTTTAGATATAAAAACCCGGGGTAATATCGGAGCAGCCTCTTTCCTAGTTGGTGTGTAGTAAAGGGAAGATTTATCCATGAATGGAACGCATCGAGCCTCCTGTTTCCCCTAATACATCATTGCATTGTAATGACAAGATGTGCACTACAATTTGATTGATTCTGCCGCTGCTGAGGAGTGCAAGGAGTAACCGAGGGTGTAAGAATCCAAGGATTTTAACCAAGGAGAATAAAGGCATGAGGATTTTGGGCTAAAGGGATCTGTGGCAACATGTCAGTTATGATTGCTACCCATCAGAAGGCGATCAGCACCTCACCCTCCTCATCCGACAACACAAGTGTAAGTAGACTGGGGTTCCTCGATTTATTTTTGGGAAAGACAAGTTTTTTAAGTGTTCCGGAACCTTACGATTGTTCCTAGGTGAATCTGTAGCTTTAATTGCGAGCAGTTTTTGTTTATTATTACACTGAGGATTTAACTCTTTAGTTGCTCACGTCTGACGAAGCGTGCAGGGGGTTATCACCTACCTGTTCCCATCGTATCCGTCTTAAGTGAATCATTCCATCATCCTGTCCCCGGTGCCTCCAGGCAACACATTGTAAAATTAAGTACAAATTCAGGGTTTTTTTCTATGTCCGGTCTGGAAGGCGAAAGTGTTAAATAGATTTTAGGTGTAGATTTATGGGAGGGAAATTTGGCCAAGCTACTATCCAGCCCTAATGAGATGCAGCTCCACTGTTTACACGCAGTGCAAATTACTATGGAAATTGCATTTTCCCGGGGCATAAAAATGAGGAGTCAGCTAAAGATGTATATGATCTATAGAACCAAGGAAGACGGGTCCTGTGGCGGCAGATTGTGTAAGATGAATTGCTTAATTCTAACACTTCCTTCGCATCAAGCCCTGCCTTTTGTACAAATAAACTGTATCAGCACTTTTATTATAGGGTATCATCGCAACGTATCTTAATACAATTAACGATGAGTATCGGAGACGGGTTCGTAAATAGTCTGGCATTGCCTACGTGCGTGAGAAGTTCTTGTCGGCGCCTTTTAATCTTTGCCCAGGCATCACTAGATTGGATGCTTGGATGCTCTATGGCGGTGCGTCATAGGAAGATTTTACATAAATTACATCTCTTTAGTAGGAATTAATCATTATACTGCTTCAGTTTTTGGTCTGACAGACAATCACCATTTACTCTCTAACACCCTGTCACCATCTCACAGATCTCATAAATTCCTAAAATCACTCGGCTCCAGAGTCTGCTTATATGCACAAGGAATGCAATTCATCAAAACCCTCACAACTTAACTTATCCCATAGGGGAACTAAATCACCTCCACAACGTCTCTTTAAATGGCGGCTAGACATGCTTATTGACTAAAGCCTTACTTCATTATCATTGATTAGTTTTTCGTACGATGACTTTCAACGTTTATAGAAACTTAGACTTCCAGATATGGGATAATATGTGGAATTTTGTGACATTTGGATTCTATCAGTCATGCAGTCACGTGACAAGAGATGATCCCCAAGCCTCAACATTTTAGATCTGGTGTGCATAGATTGTTAGAGGATGAGAGTTAAGGTGGACGTGGACTTATGGGTTAAGGTGGCTGCAGACTTAAAGGGGTTAAACAATGAAACTTATTTAACCCCTATCAGCAGGATAGGGGCTAAACCAGGGGTAGGGAAAGTACGGCTCTCCAGCTGTTGCAAAACTACAACTCCCAGCATGCATACTTTCTCTGCTGTTCTTAGAACACCCATGAAAGTGAATGGAGCATGCTGGGAGTTGTAGTTTCACAGCAGCTGGAGAGCCAAAGGTTCCCTGCCCCTGGGCTAAACTGTTTAATGGTGGGGCATGACCGCAGAGACCCCTACCAATCCATCGAATGGAGGTATTTTATTCCATTCTGTGGGCACAGAAGATGTACCCCCGCTCCATTCATTTTAATGATAGTGCCTCAAATAGCTGAGTTCTGTTCTTTGGCTGTTTTCCCATTACTTTGTCATTACCATGGGGTGTGTATTCTGCATCCACCTCTACAATCCAAGTACTGTGGATAGGGAATAAATAATTTTCCCACAACCCCTTTAAGCTTTGTATGGTATGACTAGGACTAGTTATTGTCCCCTCCCCCTATTAACTACGATTGTTGTAAAAAAAAAATTGATATTCATCATCATAATACAACAATTGGTTTATCTTACAAATGTAAATTTGTGATTTAGCGTTAGCCTAGCCCAAATCTCCAAGCAGCAGTATATACATTGCCCTTTTTGGGGTGAGGGCGTCAGTACTAGGATGATAAACTCTATTTTGAAGGGGTTTACCAGCTCCAATATGATTTTCTATACAAGTTTGCAGAATGGTAGAATCATGCACTGTTTGGGTATGGGACCCCACAGATCAGATATCGATGACCTAACCTGTGGATAAGTCATCCGTATGAAAAATCAATTTGGAAACAGAAAATCCCTTTAACTTTAGAGCAGGTTGGATATGGTAAAATCACATATTTAATGTTAAGTGAGCACCCCGCATCTGTTAGATTGTCCAGGTTATTCAAGATTCATAGTGGCCTGCCCTGGCAAGAGGAAGCCGCCTCCATGGATAATACAGACCGATGTGCAGGCGGCATGTTATAGAGCAGGAGGAGCTGAGCAGATGGATATATAGTTTCCAAGGAAAAGATTGAGTATAGATTTATTGGAGTGGTGGGTGGTGGTCTTACTCTAGTAATTGACAGCTAGCTATATGTATGTTCATTGAGGATTGCATTCGATCACTGAGTATGACCACCCACTGGACGCCTAAGCATAGAAAGAAATAGAAAAAAGCAGGAAATTAGATCAATTATTGTATAATTTATACTGGATCTTCTCCTACAAAACTATACATCAATCTGCTTAACTACTCCTGCCCTATAACACGCTCCCTGTAGATCTGACTACACATTGTCAATATGAACAATTGCCTTTAAGCTCTTTTTATCTTAAGTGACTTTACTTTTTCCGCGAGTCAACCTCCAGTGGCCATTTGCTAATTATTGTATTTCCGGGAGGATAGCCTTCATTATAATATGTATTTTCTATGAAGTTTCTTTGCTTTCCTGGATGACACGCAGCAGTCCTCCTCACCTGGGGTTATCGTCTGCTCTGTTCTCTAACTGGGTGAGCTGTCATAAGCAATACACAACTGTGAGCTAATAAGGGATAAACCGGCTCCCTATTGTTTGGCAGACACTAGCAGCACACAGGCTGGCAGATGTTTCAGAGGCAGAATTAGTTAAAAAGTTAAAGAAAATTCCTACTAAATAAAATAAAAAAAAATCTGTAAATTTATGTGCAAATTTCTAACCCACTGGATCTTGCTATATCTTTGTCTGGAAGAGATGGGTCAATACGAATGTGCCCCCCAGGAATGCACTGCAACATATGGCTATATGCATGGTTATACATTCCTATACCACCTTTTGATGCATGGGGTACCTAGATAGATTTACTGTTCAGAAGTCGGGTTCACTACCAATGAATCCCACTGATATTAACGTAAGGGGCATAACTTGACGGGATGCAGAGGGGGCCATTGCACCAGGGCCCAGAAGCCCTAGGGGGCCCTTAAGTTATCTCTTCTCAACACAATGAGACCAGTACTATAAACAATGCATTATACTTAGGGCCCCATTACAGATTTTGCATTGGGACCCGGGTACTTCATGCTATGCCTCTGAACCAGAGATAACTGGATATATTTTCATTTTCACAGATCACCCCATAGACACAAACCTGTGAGGGATCTGGAAAAACCAGAGCTCCACAGAGGCATATTAGAAGTGAAAAATTACATTTTTCATGGTCAATTTGCAACATAGTCCTGCAGAGCATAGTCCAGGAACAAGGCCAAGGTCAAGGCCAGAAGTCAGGAACGATAGAAGTCATTATCACATGCTTAGCCATGTAAGGACGTTCCTTATCCTACAGAGAATGATTGCCTACCTTTCACTTTAGATAAGCAACCTAGGTCTGATGTCATCGAATGACAATTGCCATTTCAGAAAAGGGGTTGTCAGCTGCGGCCATGACCACCTGGTTGGACATGCTTTCGGCATTGGGCTAGGTTAGTATCAGATTGGCTGACTGGGATGATGCAGTGTGTCTATGAATGAGCCAATACAGTGCACAAGTGTTGCCCGCACGTTCCTTTTATAAGCATTTACCATAACACCCTGCGCTCACTATGTAATACACAATACAAATGGCTGCTGCATAAACTAGCCCTATTATAGTAATTGGCCAGAACTATCGTAACCTAATTTAGAGGACTGAAGTTTTTACAATTAGATGTAATCACCAAAAGCCTAAATGAGACACGTATCTCAGCAGTAACTGAGTATTGGATTTCATGCATGCGGTTTTTTATTTACTGAGAACATGAATTCAGATCTGCTTGTAATAGGAATGTCCTCAAACCAAAATTTGAGATATTATATTCTGGTTATGATGTGCACAGATATTACATGGACTGTACTAATAGAGGTCAACTACAGGAATGAACTAGAATAAAATTAGCTGACAAACAGCGATGCATTTTTTCTATGGCCAACTAATAATACAAATGTGAACATTAAGGGTCAACCATCGGTAGTCAAATGGCTAATAGATAATACATGTTTGGATCCGCTGTATAATTTGTTGCATGCAACAACCCCCATGACTATTTGCTATGAAATCTGCACATATGAGTCATTACTTGGAGCTTATGCTCCAAGCCATGGTGGAAATGGAAGGACCACATTGTATACTGAATGGTCACTCTATTTGAGACACCCATCTAGTAGAACATTAGAGCTTCTTTGACCTTCAGAACCGCAGCATTTTATCTTAGCATTGATCTACCAAATGTGTTGCATTTTTCAAACTGAATGGGGGACAGAATCCCTGGAAGGGATGCAACCTCAGTCAGTCGTGGGGGTTAGGTAAGCCCTTATGTCCGAATCCATTCAATCTTAGTCTCATCAAATCCTCACCATTGAATGGAGCACTGGTCTTGCAAGTGCACTGGGCTCAAGTACTCTATTCCTTTGGTACCTTATAAGAACAGAAAAACTAAGTTCAAGACAGAAACTAAGGCATCAGGACGATGGAAAACAATGGCACCCAATAATCCTATTGCTTATAATGGGGTTTATCATATTTTTTTATCATGATGTCTGTGGTTTTACTAGGAAAAAAAGCTTGGTATGCTTATGGTGGAATCTATAATGGTCCCTAATGAAGCTTCTAGTGCTGATGTGAACACATTTTGATCTATCCCTTTTTCAAGGTGAGGAAATATGGCTTCATGGTCATTAGTAATGGGATCTCAGAGTTTTCTGGCACTTTTGACAATACTATCAACTCATGTGCATGGGTCTCTGGTAGGGTTGAGCCGATCTTGAGATTTCAGGATTGATTTTCAAATCCGATTTCCGAACATTTTCCAACCGATCCTTATTGTGAAATTTGCTCGATCGCCGATCGAAAGCCGATCTTTTCCAATACCTATCGCTCAACCCTAGTCAATGCTTCTCTATGGGAAAAGTCACTTTTACAATTGAGCCGAACTTGAGATTTCAAAATCTGATTTCCGATCATTTTCCAGTCGATCCTGATTGCGATCGTGAAGTTTGCTTGATCGCCAATCGGGATATGATCTTTTCCAATCCCAATCGCTCAACCCTAGTCTCTGTTATTTGTATATATATATGTATGTGTGTATATGTATATGTATGTGTATGTATGTATGTATGGGGGCACTCGTCCACATTAGGGAGAGTGTGTGCCTACATAGGCAGTACGGAGACTTACAAGTCATTCCTGCTCCGCTAGGGATTATGGGTAAAAAATATGCAAATCTATTCTCCTGGATGCTGCCTATGTAGGCACACACTCTCCCTAATGTGGACGAGTGCCCCCATACCCTGGTCTATAGTCTCTCACTCTGCTAAATCAGTATCCCTACGCTATGCTGAGGATGGCCCAATAGGCCGAAACAGCGCTGTCCATAGCTGGGAATCTGTTCCTTTTGGGACAGAAATACTGATTTGGCAATTAAATCCACATCATGATTAAAAGACTTTATAACTGAGTCGTTCATGATGTTAAGGATGCTGCCCTCTATAGGGTGGTGTACAGAGTGCACTCTGTTTTCCTAATTCCATCCAGGAGAATAGATTTGCATATTTTTTACCCATTGTATGTATGTATGTACAGTATGTCATAGTGTGTATATGTGTGAATGTATACATACAAAAGTAATCAAGTTTAACATGACTTTTAATGACTTATACAAATAGACATCTTATCACTTGGCTTCTGCTTCTGAGTTATCACGGTGCAGCAAGTTAGCAGATTCAATTTTAAGACGACTACATCAATTGGTTAAACTGCAGCATCATATCCTATCACACAAATGTTTTTCCAATGACTTTCCATTCTTTTTTTGTTGTTTTCCATGACTAGATATCACACAGGAGCAGATTAACCAGTTGCACAAATTCAGGTTAACCCTGTTACATCTCTGTGTCTACGTATGTATGTGCATGTATTATAGAAGCTCTGCAGGTTACCATGACTGAACAAGTTATATTAAAGTAAGGCAATATTTAAAAGGATCTCTGTAGTCCTTATTTCCTAATGATGAGAGTGACGAGAAGTCCTTTTTCAGAATGGAGAAAGCTTTTATGCATAGCATGCAGGAATTGAGTTCAATACTAATATCAGAGAGCAGGAGATGAAGGGCACATATATTCTAATTGGTGGAATGTATGTACATAGACATCTCCAGTACCATTATTCACTGTTCTATTGCCTGCTATCTACATTGTATTGAAGACCGTCACAGCTCTGAATACTGCTATAGGCAAAGGCACGTTCTGAATGCTCTCGCTTCAATCAAGAGACTCTTAGGAAGGCCCTATAAATTCAGTCATTTCATTCTCCCACTACAAGCCAATTTTCCGACTTTCCCTCTAAAGTGCATACTACATTCCAGTATAAATGATGGTTATTGCCTTATTCCCATGACTGTCAAATGAATTTAACAAGAGAAAAATGCCCAAGTGAACGTTCCCCTCTTCTAGACCCCATGTTCTGTCAGTGACATAGTATCGGAAGATCTGAAGGGGGCCTTATTTTAATGGTCTCATTTCTACTTGTCCAAAAAAAAAAGGTCACAGCTCCACTTCAAAGGAAGAAAAGTTAAAATGTTGAAGAAGGAATCAGAATTCATGAAATATTTATTTCTTCCATTTCATGAAAGAGCAATTGTAATTTATAATATACTACATATGGTTGTGTCACAAGTAGCAATATTTCCAGATCCTTGGGGCTTCTTGGGGCCTCCCTTCCTGAGAGCGAAGACGTAACTTAAAAGGTCTGGGCTCTCGTACAAATCTGAGACATGGACTCCTAAATTTCACTCTTCATTGATAATGCTTATGTTCTATTATGGTAAGGAGGACAATTTGGGCACCCCCAATGTTACAGTACATCCCTAGACTGAGAGGGACTAAACATGGGCAAACCCCAGAATTGTTTTGTCCAATGTTTGGATGAAGCGAACCCCAAGTTCGATTCGTTCTGAAGTTGTTCTGAACTGGGAGGGAAATTATTATAGTCTGATGTCTCTACAGCTGGAGGCCCAGGGGAGGTGACATTCATATTTACCTTTCATTACCTTTTCTGGGCCTCCTTGTGGGGTCCAGCAACGTCATGACGCTAAGCATACCCATCTTACCGCTGAGGCCCAATCACAGTCCTCAGTGATGACCCCAGGCACATGACTTCTATGACGTCATCTGTTCCGAGGAGGAAGACATAGATGGACGGACACCTCAAGGAGGCCCATAAGAGATAATGTAAGTTGAGTATACATGTTTTTCTTTATTTTTGTCAGATCCCCTGGGCCTCCATCTATTATATTCTAGATTCTGAAGAGATAATTTACCAGAAGTGGCCATTTTAGTTAATCCGAGACAAATTCCAAATGGGGTTGAGCGATCTAGATTGGGAAAGATCGGATCCCGATCGGCAATCGAGCAAATTGCATGATCGGGAATGGCTGGAAAATGATCAAAAATCATATTTTTAAAACAAATGAAATCTCAAGATTGGCTCAACTCTACTCCATAAACGTAAAGTAACTAGGGTTGAGCGATCGGGATCGGGAAAGATCGGATCCCAATTGCAATTGAGCAAATATCACGATCGGAATCGACTGGAAAATGATCGAAAATCGTTTTGTAAAAACAATCCTGAAATCTCAAGAACGGTTCAACCCCAATTCCAAATTGTTCGGTTTTGTTAAAAAGCAAACAATTTAGAATATTTGGGTCAAAACCGGTCAAACCCAGTACAAGTCGTTTCGCCCATCTCTAAGAGGAACCTAAGGGCAATAATACGGTATGAGTCAGAATAAAAAGAGAATCATGTTACCATCCAGATATAACTCATAGCAACTTTCTCCTCTACTAAACATACCGCCCCCCCGTATAGCACATTACCGCCGGGTGTGTTTATACAACATAACCTTAGATTTCAAGAGAGATGATAACTTGTAATACATTCAGAATTCGCTTGATTTGCACAAGTACAAACTGTCTAGTTCCTCTGCTATTTTATGGATTTTCATTTTCATACTGAAAATGGTTTTCCACACTTGACTAGGCCCCAAAGACTAATTTAGGACATGTTTCTTGAAGGTTTAAAGCCATTTAATACATTTCACTCGTTTATGTTGGATAATATGATGTATACATTTTCCCCATGGAACTAAATGACAGATGAACCGTCTATGATGGTAAAACTTTGTGAAAGCTAAAGCTGCAGTTCAGCGGCTTTACATTTGGATTTTGTAATAATTCATTGAACAGACATTTTAATTTGCAGATAATTATTAACCTTTCATAAGCATAGAATTATATACGTGTAATACATACCATGGCAGCACAATCCGCTTGCAATACATTAAAGGAAATAAGATATTAAAGGGGTTTTTGATGATTTATCTTTAGCAAAGATCAGATTGGTGCAGGGCCAACGACTGATATATCAAGGATCAGCTGAGGTAAAGGGCCGGGTTCCCAGAGTAACACAGGTTATGGAGTTGGTAGTATACAGATCCATACAATGTGTAGTGCCATGTACTTAAGAGTTATCCATTCACTTGTTAGCTGAGCTGCAATAACCATTCACGGGTGCTACGCAGTGTTTGGATCCTACTAATCTGATATTGAGGATGTTAAGGATAGGTTATCAATATTGAAATCCTACAAAACAACTTTAATTCTATGCACTATTGGTGAGAACTGAAGGCCAAAAATATTCTTAATCTATCCTAAAGACAGGTTACTAATATCATATTTAATGTACAAATGTATCAATTGGCGGTTCATAGATGTCTAATGATTAGAGATGAGCGAACACTGTTCGGATCAGCCGTTCCGAAAAGCACGCTCCCAACAGCACGCTCCCATAGAAATGAATGGAAGCACCTGGCACGTACACTTTGCCGGCGGCCGGTCGCCGTGCCAGGTGCTTCCATTCATTTCTATGGGAGCGTGCTGTTTGGAACAGCTGATCTGAATCATCTCTACTAATGATCATTTTTATTCCTATATCTATGGCCATGAAAAAGAGAATTCTCTACATCTAAAGGAGAGAAGATTTGATCAGTACATAGAAGGGATTCTTTACTGTAAGAGCATTGAACATATGGAACTTTCTGCCAAAAGGTGATATAATGGTTATTTCTTGAAGCGGAGCCTGGATAGCATTCATGAATAATACAGGGTGGCCCATAAGTATGGATACACCCAGATGAAATGGAAGTGGTTGCTGATATCACCTTACTGTTTGTGGCATATTAGTACATGGGAGAGGGGAAACATTTGAAGCTGGGTGATGCCCATGGCAGCCATCTGCAAAGCCTCTATTTTGGATTCAGCTTTACTTATTTCAACGGGAAGGGGGTCATGTGACACCTCAAACATATGGAAAATTGCACAAGAAAAACTATGGTGTGCCCATTTTTAATGTAGCTTTGTTCATTATCGTTGGATCCTGTATCCGTTGTTTCAGGTGCCTCACATCCTGGATCTTCACGGAGTACACCATAGCCTTCAAATGGCCCCAGAGATAGAAGTCCAAGGGAGTGAGATCCGGAGAACTTGGGTGTCTCAATATCTGGGTGTATCCATACATATGGCCTAACCTGTATAATATCTCACGTTAAGGGCAATTGCTGAAAATGGGTCAATGATAAAGGGATTTACTTAAGAGAAAACAGGATGGAAAGAGCTAATGGGATCAAACAAAAAATCTGCATCAAATTCTTACCAAAATTTGCATGTGTTAGATGGCAGATTGTAAGGGTTAATGATGGATGAACCTCAAGAAATTTGTCTTCGACAAATATCTGCAAGGTTCATCTACAAGTTTCAGAACTATATATATTTATATAAATATTCCTCCGTACTTGCAGGTTTTGCTTGTGTTTGCCTACTGAAGCAAGTGAAGACTAGGTTGTTAAGGTGACACTCAGTTCATTTATGGTCAACAAGTGTTCGGCATACAATATGAGGAGCCATTATAAATAAAATATACTGTCAGGGGGGAATCAATACCTGGATATATGAGCACAAGGCAGGGATGTCATATGAGAGGGCTATAAACTTTAATGCATAGCACACTCTATATTGATTTTTACATATAACATACTGGCATAAGCATGACAATCATACAAAATATGTGCGGCTCTTGTGCATACACTCCTTATAGTTCAAGCAGTGGTTAAATTAGGAAATAGCAAGTAACAACAAAATTTAGATTGCGGACAATTCAATGTTTATTATTTGTCTGAGCTGAGACCTATTCCTGTAAAATTTGAGAACTATTTAGGCAAATAGGCATATGCCATGTCACAGCACTTGTATTTACTGTACATATGAAGTCCCTATCCATCCCATGTCCCTGTGGCTTCATACTAAGTAACAATGACCACTCCGTGTGTTGCCATATGGTGGCTTGAATGGCTCCACATTGGAAAGATATTCTTTCCTAGAAGCAAATTTTCCATGGACAATGATCTCCATACTGCACTATCTTATGGGACACGCTACAAATTTGTACTGCTGTATAAGGAATACCCATAAAATGTAGGGGGCAAAACATAAGTGGGACATATCATGTGGATATACCATTAAGTGGTTCTCCTATCTCATTGTTTAGCTAGGCTGCCTGCAGTGTCTGCTTCTCACTTCCTGTATTTCTCCCCCCCCCTCCCTCCTGCTGAACGGGACATAGAACACTTCTGCAAGTCAGAAAATAGCAGATACTTGTACAGAAAGGACTTCATATTATCTGTGTGTATACTTAGAGAGATAGCAGACTTGGCTTTATCAGCAAAGTGCAAATATCTGAACGGATTGTCCTCCCGACACTGAGTTAGTGACGTCACTTGTCCTATAGGTCTGTGGTTATAGCAACGCAGTGTAAACAATAGAAGGAACAAGGTCACATAGCAGGCAAACAAAGCAGAATTTCTAAAGCAATATATTTAGAAAAAGGCTTCAATTTACATAAGCTACCAGTATAGATAGGATCCTTGAGATGGGACAGCATCTTTAATGTCTAATATAAGAATAAATTTTAAAGACATCTTTATGGTAAACCTGAGAAAATAGCTGTAAGCTGAATTAAAAGGAGTTTGTCGCTAAGAGTATTCAGCCAGCAATACAGTTTGATCAGGCTCACCTGAATATAACACCTTTTTCCCCATAAAAATTCATGACTTGGTTCAGTTCTCAGTGGTATTTATTTCAAAAAATGCAAAAAAAAGAAAAATGTGTTGGGAAAATCTCTTTAGGTCTATGGCAAATAAATTACTGTATAGTGTTGGACAAACCTTGCGAGAGACGCCATTCATGACGCTTGGATCTAACCAACAAGATGTTGGTGGACCCCATGTGATCACTGACGCCAGATCATATTATACACCAGAATAGAACAGTGGTTTGTGGGTGACACTCCCCAAAATTTTTTAGTTTGACCAAAACTTACATTTTTTTTTTTTTTTTTTAATGGAATCTTGCTTGCTATGAGTCTGTTTGCTCATCCCTATGACTCTATTTTTCTATTACAGAGGACCCTTCAGTTTGCCTAATATATCTGCCCAGGTCCCGAGAGAACAGAGTATTTGTAGAGAATAATAGTTATAAAATTGACTATAATAATAGTATAATATGTATGAAATGCACTTTCCCTGAACTCATTTGGGGGCCCAGAAAGAGGTGAGACTTTGTAGTGTAAGGTTCCACATTTGTCACTGGCAGATGGGCTTACAAAATTTGATTAAAATGTGCACCAAGAACCTCATATATACAATGTATAAGTACATGAAAATGAGGTTCTTGGTGCACATTTTAATCAAATTTTGTAAGCCCATCTGCCAAACAGAAGACCTATCAGTTTTCCTAACATATCCATTTCAGACTATGTATGAACACTCTGCAGTGTAGGAGAATAACAGAGGATTGATGCAACATAGAATT
The DNA here is from genome assembly GCF_031893055.1 of Leptodactylus fuscus. Classification (NCBI taxonomy): domain Eukaryota; kingdom Metazoa; phylum Chordata; class Amphibia; order Anura; family Leptodactylidae; genus Leptodactylus; species Leptodactylus fuscus. The sequence goes on from NC_134268.1 coordinate 189,250,205, forward strand.
TATACCAGTATTTTCTAAAGCATATTGTATGTCGGGAGAGCTTTCTCTGTGGTTATATACATAAAGCTGCACATAATATCAAACTACTATAGAACAGGAATATTCTGTGGATGTAAAATATAGGATGAGAACTGCTGAAAAAGCTGAGGACGACAGAACAAAGAGGTCTTAGTGCTGGTTGTGCTGAGTAAGGAAAACAACACCAAACATTTTACGGAGTTGTGCTGAACTTTGTGAGCAGATAATTTACAATAAAAGTTTGGCGAATGGCGAATATTGACTAACAGCGACAGAAGCCATCTCTCTATAGAGCACAGTCCTGTCTATACTGACATACTGTGGGTGCCTAGATACCTCTTATTATAATATGTGTCATATTTGTACCCTCATAACTTTCCCTTCAAGTACTCCCTAAAATGCTGACTTGCACAACATAAGCAAATTGAGTGCCAGGCTCCTCGAGGGAGTGTGGCACAAATGATGGAGGGTTTATGATTTATGCATTTTCATTGTTATTTCTTGGAGTGCTGTCCCTGCAGTATACTATGTGTATCTCTTACAGATACATGTAGATCTCAAAAGAGCATCATATAATAATAATGGGAGGAAACAAGTCTGGGAATCTCGCCAGTTCTAGGGCTCTATAGTAATGGAAAGAAACCAGGTTCCTTATTCTTATTCTATCTATCTATCTATCTATCTATCTATCTATCTATCTACCTATATATCTTTGACATGTCAAGTAAACAGTTGCTGATCAATTTGACAACACTTTTTTTTTTTCCATTGCTTTCAATGGCTTTTGTTGTAATTGATTATGGTGCAGCAACTTATCAAATTCAAGTTGAAGATGGCTACATACTTATTTTTCTTTCTATTATTCTTACTATGGCTGCAATAGAAATGCAAACACCAAAAAATGGAACAGCACTGTCTAGAGCAGGGGTCGGCAACCCCTGGCACGCGTGCCAAGAGTGGCACGCGAGGCATATTTTGCTGGCACGGCAGCCAGCCTGCAACCTTCATGCACTAAATTGAGAGAGAGAGCGTCCTTTCAGAAGCTCGGCTAAAGCCGAGGTGTAGGACACGCCCCCTTCCCTCGCTGCCACCAATCAGAGATGAGCCTCTCAGCCTCTCACTGCACAGGAGAAGGGCTCCCTGGAGCTGCTGCTACATGTGAGGAGGAGCTCCTGCCGTCTGCAGCCCTGAGGAGGAGAGGAGCAAAGTGAAAGTAAAAACACCAGGTACGTGTGTTACTAACTATTCTTATTAATGTCAGGCATTTGGGGTTATTAATTTAGTGTTAGTAACTCCATGTGCCTCACATTAATAACAGTTAACCCCATCATATCCCTCATATTAACCCCTGTGTGGCTCACATAAGGGTTACTGATGTGTGAGACATATATGGGTACTAATAAAGGACCTATATAATGAAGATGTTCACTTATTACCTCCATATGCATACCTCCCAACCGTCCCGATTTCCGCGGGACAGTCCCGATTTGGGTGACATGTCCCGCGGTCCCGGTTGGAGGGAGGTATTTCCCGATTTCAACTCAGATCTGCGTCCAGAGGATGCAGATCTGAGTTGAACACACATGCGGCTGAAGGAAGGAGCTGACACAGGTCAGCTTCTCGCTTCGCCGCTGCCCGCGTCTCTCCCTGACACACGCGGCTGAAGCTGCTCGCGTGCTCGCTTCGCCGCTGCATCTCTTTCTCGCTGACACATGCAGCTGAAGCGAGGAGCTGACCTGTGTCAGCTCCTCGCTTCACCGCTGCTGCCGGCTCCTGTCTTGTACATCGCGTCTACAAGCCAGGAGCCGGCGGCAGCAGCGAAGCGAGGAGCTGACACAGGTCAGCTCCTCGCTTCAGCCGCATGTGTCAGCGAGAGAGAGAGACGCAGCGGCGAAGCGAGCACGCGAGCAGCTTCAGCCGCGTGTGTCAGGGAGAGAGGCGGGCAGCGGCGAAGCGAGGAGCTGACCTGTGTCAGCTCCTTCCTTCAGCCGCATGTGTCAGCGAGAGAGGCGGCGAGGGAGCGGAGGAGAAGGTAAGTTTAATGTGGAGGTGGAACGTGAATCTGGGGGCAGATGAAGGAGAGGACGGCATGACATTGGGGCAGAGATGGGGGACATGAATCTGGGGGCAGAGATGGAGAGGACATGAATCTGAGGGCAGAGATGGGGGACATGAATCTGGGGACAGATGTGGGGACATGAATCTGGGGGCAGAGATGGAGGGACAGGAATCTGGGGGCAGAGATGTGGGACATGAATCTGGGGGCAGAGATGGAGGGGACATGAATCTGGGGGCAGAGATGGAGGGGACATGAATCTGGGGGCAGAGATGTGGGACATGAATCTGGGGGCAGAGATGGAGGGACATGAATCTGGGGGCAGAGATGGGGGACATGAATCTGGGGACAGATGTGGGGACATGAATCTGGGGGCAGAGATGTGGGACATGAATCTGGGGGCAGAGATGTGGGACATGAATCTGGGGGCAGAGATGGAGGGGACATGAATCTGGGGGCAGAGATGGAGGGGACATGAATCTGGGGGCAGAGATGTGGGACATGAATCTGGGGGCAGAGATGGAGGGACATGAATCTGGGGGCAGAGATGGAAGAGGGACATGAAACTGGGGGCAGATGAAGGGTGTATATGAAACTGGGGGAGAGATAGAGGGGGGACATATAATTTACGGGTGACTGTAGGAGGATTATACTGTGTGCGGGCACATGAAAAATTAACGAGTGGGCGGAGTCAACACAAAAGTGGGTGGGGCTAAATTTGCCACGGCGCGCTACGCGCGCCGCACATTTTGTCCCTCTTTCGGTTCTTCAAAAGTTGGGAGGTATGCATATGTCTCACATATCAGTATCCCTTATGTAAAGCACACAGTTGGTTAATGTGAGGGACATGATGGGGTTAACTGCTATTAATATGAGTTACTAAGCTGTAATGTACATGACCAGACTTTTTATCCACAACTTTGGATAAGAGTACAGACCTATACATTTCAATTGACCCATATGTACAGCAATTTTTTGTGGCTGTGTATCTGGGCCAAAATGTCCGGTTTTTAAAATCGGACAGAGTACTGCATGTCCGACTCTGTGTCCGATTTAAAGAAAACGGTTTTGCGGCGGAGAGCATAAAACGCTCACCGACGCTCACGACCTGCAGGTTTCCGTCTCCTGCCTCTGTTTTGTGCAGGAAACGGAAACCTGCAGAACGGAGACCGGGCGCAGATGTGAACGAGCCCTTAGGCTCAGAAAAACGCAGCAAAATATTCAACAAAAAAAATTTTTGTTGCAGATTTTGCTGTGTTTTTTGAGCCGAAGCCTGGAGTAGATTGAGCAGGAGGGAGACATATAAGAAGCTTTCTATATATTTCCCGTTCCTTTTCTAGCCATTCTTGGCTTTGATGGAAAAAAAACGCAGCTAAATCTGCAACAAAAAAAGCTGCATTTTTGTAATGTGGGGCCTCAGCCTTGGTGTGATTCTATTGGGTGGTGACACTGTAACTAGATGCAATTATAGTCAAATCCAGTTCCTGGGCACCAGTGCGGTCACTTTGGTGTAAGTGTGACACCCATTAATTCCTGGCTGGGGTTTTGCGGTTACTGCACCGCCAGGAACTAAAAGTGATTGAAATTAATCTGTGTTTCACTTACAGAAAACTGAAGGGCCAAGGGACTGGATGGAGCATCCAGGTACATTGTGTGTCAGCGCTTTACAGGTATGACCTTACTCTGCTCCCAGTCACATACATTACCACTAATTGTGGGTTACATATGTTACATTGCTTCTAATGGAAAAGAACATGTGTATCCAGGCAAATAGTAGTAAGCGCATGTGGCTGGGAGCGCAGTATGACAGCACCCCTATGTTGTGGTTTGTGCTATATGACTTTAGTGTAGGTGTCATCAGCTTTACAATTATTGCCCGGCACTCCGAGGACCTCATCTTTGATTTTTTTATTTAAATCGGCACGCCGAACAAAAAAGGTTGCCTACCCCTGGTCTAGAGCATTACTTCTATGCCCAGACTAAAACTATTACATTGTATAAGCCCATCAGTCAACGACACGTTAACCACTTTAGATGAGACTCTAGACTGCGATGACTTACCTCTCTTTGGACTGTATTGTTCATACGGGGTTTGTGTATACCCCAGATCTACACAAAGCTGGAATTAATTTTAGCATGATATGGTTGAAATAAACTCCCCAGAATCCATTTGGAGGCTCAAGTCCAGGGAGAGGAGAATATTTGTAGTGTATAGTAAGTATAATATGACTAAATTTAACTTGCTCTGAATTCATTTAGAGACCCAGGTCCAGAGAGAACAGAGTAGTTGTAGTGAATAGTAGGCAAAATATGGCTGAAATGTACTTTCCCTGAACTCATTTGGAGGCCCAGAGAGAGGTGAGTCTTTGTAGTGTACGGTTTCACCTTTGTCAGTGGCAGATGGACTTCTAAAATTTGATTAAAATGTGCACCAAAAACCTCAGTTCAGTGGGGGGCCTGGATCTTGTGGTCTCAATCCAGACACTAACATGTGGTTATATTTTGGCCTTGTAGCAATTGAGTTTTGGGCACCATTTATAGCAATCTCTCAGTGGCCAAATTTGTACTTGGTGGGGGTTTGCATTGTGTAGATGAGTGGGCTACTACTTCAGCTTTGCATTCAACATCTCTGATCCTTCTTTTAGAGATGCCTTCAGTAGGACTTGGTCCTTTTACAGATCAGAGGTGTGCTGCTGCTCCTTCTATAGACACAGCTGTTGTATGGTGACTTGTATTCTGTAAATGCTCTACAGGACACAAGAATACAAATGTATTATTTTCCAAAACTATCTCATACCAGGGAAACCAATGAATCCTCCAAATGGAGCAAGGACCCATCTACAAGTAGCTGTTCTAGGGATATTGTCTCTCATCGGGTTACTGGTTTTGTGGAAGGGGTGCAGATTAGGAGTATATTGCTTCTTATTGAGGAGATGCAGCTGGTGGATGGAGACGCAATGGTACATGGGAAACAGCATGCAAATTAGCTCATGGGGGAAAGGGGTTCAGGTTTGGATATTGTGACAAAAACTTTCTTTCTTTGGTGGAGAACTATTTACATTTTGAACATTTGGTTTTTTTTTCCATTGTATAAATAATGTTTTCCCCATAAAATGTTGCATGGATCTGTGCAAAGCACACCAAATACTTAGCAGATCTCTGCAAATTTGGGAAATATTGAAGAAGAGTAATTGAGGTTTGTACAACTTTACTATCATGAAATAAATAAGATGATTTTGTGCACTAAAGGGGTTATCTTGTGAAGATAACCCTTTTTTTGCCTGGAAGACAGCCAGGCTATTAGCTGACTGTAGTGATTTTGGCTTCTCTTCGGCCCCAGCAATTAACTGTTATTGTGGGGGAAGAATGTCTGGCTATAAATTACCCTTACAGCCTCTTCTGCATGGCAAATGTAGCTTTACATGCTGCGCATCCTTGCATAAAAGCAAAAAGCATTTCTATGAGGTCTAAATGCCCAAATGGACAGTACATCTTCATTAATAATAGGGCCATCTTAAAGGGGTTGTCTCATAAAGGACATTTATCTCTTACCCATAGGTAGCTTAGGTCCAATTGCCATGTCCCCCAGCAATCTGGAGGACAGGGGGCTAAAACTCCCCCACAACTACTTGTGATTTGAGTATGAGTGCGCTTGCACCACTGGTGTTCCAATCACTTCTATGGGGCTACTGGAACTGCCAGCGATTGCAGTCCCAGCACCCTCTTTGCAGTGAATGGACCCTTGATCATGTGAATGCACTGATTCCCCATTCACAAGAATCAGTCATGGGGAACTTTCAGCCTCCCTGTTCTCCTGACTGCTGACGGACCCAGAAATTGGACCCCCAGAGATCTGACACTTATCTCCTATCGATACTAAGGGAATGGCTACTACAATGGGTAGCAATAACTATGAGGGTAAGGGTAACCCTATTGTGTTGGGTTGCTTTGACCCCTTGAGAGTAGTGCCTTCATATATTCTACTGTACAGACTCTATAGATCCATGATGTTGTAGACATTGCTGGACTCCTATCCAATACCTGACCACAATGGGACACTTCTTGTAATTTAGATGGTAGAAGTGCTAGATACACAGCTCAGTAGGAGAGGTCTACCTTATGTATCTAATCTATATGTTATCTTGTGTCTTATTTTTCTTTCACGCTTTGTTATGCTGGCTCTGATTTTTACGGATTATTCTGTCTTTCCACGTTGGAATCCAAAAATCGTAATTTTAACAAGTAACAATAAAGATTTTACAGAGAAGAAATGAGTAACAGGCACAATGTACATTGGTTTTAGACCCATGTGCCAGATCCGCAGGCAGTGAAATACACAACAGCAATACATTCAGACAAAACTGGCATTGAGAATGTTAATAGCCACGGAAAATGTTATAACCTAAAGGACAAAACAATGAATCAAAGGACGGTGGCACTGAAGAACCATAGATGAGCTTAAAAAAAGTAATCAGAAAGCAAATAAATCACTTATTAATAAAAGAATCAGAAAATAAATCAGAATTCGAAAGAATAGGAAAGAGAAATGAGTAATGCAAAAGTAGAAGGATGAGAAGCTTATTATGGAAGAAGACAAAGGGCAGAGCAGAATTACTAAGACTGGATAAGTTTTAGACAATGTAAAAGACTGGACCGTTTTATAATGCAACAGACTTATCACAATGACGTTCTTAGACTGTCTAGTCTACATGCACAACGCCTATCAGGCGGCTATGCAAAAACAAAAAACAAGAGCTGTATACAGTATAGTCATTTTTGTGAGGTGAGGAACAATTGCAATGTGCTAAATGAACTCTCCACTGGTGGAGTTGTGAAGGATTCACAACTACCAATACTGCCTCAGAACCATTTTACATGGGGTTTCTCCTTTGGTGAGGTACAAGCTGCAGGACCCAATTCACCAGTGGTGATGATTAGATCACTAATGGACCATAGTCAAGGGAACCGCGCTTCACCCGATATGATTTAACCACTTTATTAAAGCTCAAAAAACACAACGCGTTTTGGGCAACAGTGCCCTTTCTCAAGTGTACAAGAACTGCTGTGGATGGCTGGAAGTGATTAAATCATATCGGGTGAAACGTGGTTCCCTTGACTATGGTCCATTGGCAATATGACTCGGCTATGACTTTGCTTAATTCCGAAAAATAAATGCGCTAAAGTTTTGTCACATTTTTAGAGTATGGTAACAAATTCCTAAATTTCCTAAAAAGTTATGTCCTTTTTTCTTAGGTTCACGTGTCATATAGGATGAAAAACCTATTAGGAAGTGCCTAACTTAATAAATCTGACATTAAGATTAAGTTCCCATCTGTGTTGGAGTCTCAATAGGAGACTAAAATAAGTGGAGAGAAAAGTCCTAAGTTATAGTCTATGGGATCTCCTGATGTCCAAGGGTAACCAATTTTTTAGTGGACGGGCTCTCCATCTTTTGGGTTCCCATGCGGACCGGAAGAACAGAGAGACAAATGCTAGTGGGAACCTATAAACCACTTAAAAGGAGTCCAAAGCACCTCCTAAACCAATATACCCATGTCACCAATCTCAACCTATACGAGAGCATGGGTTGAGGAAGTGGGGTTGAGGAAGCTGTTAACCATGAAAGTTTTGCCATATGAAATACACACTGATCACAGCACATCACTTGGTGTATGCTTACACTATTATAATATACTTGTACACTATCATACCCCATACTACGGTGCACACACAGAGGGTGCTGCCAATGAGCTCCACCAGTTATAGGGTGCTGGTGCTAATGGTGCTGTTTTATTACTACAACTGACAGCACAATACAGCAATTACTTGTGACCTGAAGGCTCTAGAATTTGCATAAAGTGTGAAGAAGATTTTATAAAATGCCATTTAATATAGCGTAACATCTGGTCACTGCGGCAGTTTACTGCTCACCATTGCCAATCCTTTTAGTTGTTCTAGCAGAAATCTAGTTTAACCCCTTAAGAATTCAGCTTATTTTGACTTTCAGGACACAGCATTTTTTTCCACCATTTCATTTCCACTTCTGCACCATCTGCTCACATGCTGCGGCGCAGAAGGCGTGTTCAGTTTTGAGTCTTTGCTTTGGGTTCTTCTTGTGTTTGAACACTGTCCCATTCCCTCATCTTGGTATTTGATTTACCACCACACCCATCTCCTTCACCATGGTTTCCCTCTGCACTCGAAGGGTAATTTCACACAGAGTTTTTTGGTCAGGATTTTGAGGCCATATTCGCCTCAAAATCCTAATAAAAAAGACAGCTCCCATTGAAAGCAATGGAGGACGCTTAGGAGCTTTTTCCGGGAGCTGACCTGTGTCGGCTCCTGGAAAAAGAAGCGAGCTGCTCATCCTTCAGTCCGTTTCGCCTCACAATTCAGCCTGAAGACACTCCCTCCTCTGGACTAGGCCCATTCCTTGGGCCTAATCCAGAGCAGAGTGCGCAGCCAGATGCTGGTGCAGTGCACTGGCTTTCAGTCGCGGCTACCCAGCTTTTGGCGGAGACCACCTCAAGTTCCGATCCAAAAAACCATGTGTGAACTTAGCCTCATGGTTAATGTTTCTCTTGCTTGTGTGATTAGAGAATAGAGAGATACCGAGCACACTTATAGTGTAGATGGTCTATTATAAATATATAGATGAATTATCTGGTGTTTATGAAAAGAACTCAGGACCTGGTGGCCTCTCACCTGATCGGGTTGTGACTCCGTTCACAACTCCGTTTTCAGCAATATTAGGCTTCGTCAGAGTGAGAGTGGCAGCACGTCTCTATAACACTGGTCAAAAACCAGGAGGATGCACCAATGGAAGAACAAAAGGACGGCGCTCTCAGGTCCAAAGGAATTTATTCAAAAAGAAGATTGCACAACGCAAAAACAGTTGCCGCGTTTCGGGTCGGAACCCTTTATCAAGTGCGTAACTAGTTAAAAACAATAAATATAGTATATGTATAAAAAACATGAATATACAAAGACATAATTTAAAAAACAGATTAGCTTGTCAAAGAAAAAAACAACAGACCGACGTTATTAGGCAAGAAAATCATTTACCTATAAACCCAGAACCTATAAACAAATCCAAGGTATATTATATGAATTCTGAATTAAGCTCAGGTGATGTATTACACATCATTAGTCATAGACAAACTATTATATATTGATCATATTATTCATACTCGAGATAACTATAGATCCTTAACATCCCATATGTTCAGTGACTATTATTATATTTCATTAGAACAAGATTCCAGCAATAATATTGTCTTACCTTCACTAATCGAGCTTCACTCAAGCTAGGAAGAAATAAACTCTATCCGGAGCGCCTCGGCCTATTTAACCATACCGCTCCATGTGCCACTTCCGGAGGAAAAAGATGCGGTCCAAGCTGGAACGCATGCTCATTAGCTAGATGTTACGAGCCTTTGTGCAAATTTTTTCGGCGGAATATTCTATCACCACAAGAGCACAGGCACTCCGCCCGCACCAGAGAAACCAACAGTACGGGCTAAGAAAAAACGGTGGTACGACCTATCAAGAGTCGTATAGCTAAATATGCAAATGTAAATAAAAAATAAAATAAAAGGAAGTCATGCGGTTCAACCTAGAACGCATGAACTTCTGCGCATGTGTAAAAGGACAATCTGCTACACGAGTCATCTAAAAGAATTCATAGTGATGATATTTGCCTAGGACGTAACATAAAAGTTTAGAAAATGATTCTAATTAGAAAACATAAAAATCTATATGATTACATTCCTAAAAATATATATATATAAATATAGCCCACCATGTTCATGATATACTCGATATTGGTACATTAAATTTCTATCTGACTATTATACAAATTAAAAATGAAAAATAAATTGAATAATTTAAATAGTTTAAAACATGCATTTCAACCAATTATATAGGCCCTTCCCTAAAAATACACCTTTTAGTTAACAGTATACATTAAGAATGACCAAAAGGATTATACAAGGTAACTCATCTGTTTACATCCTCAGTTGCGATATTTAGGCCCGCTGGATGTAATGTATTAAATTTAAACATCCAGAACATCTCTTTTTTATTTAGCTTACTCAGTCTATCACTATTACCCGGGGGAACCCAGTCAATTGGTGTTACCAAAAATCCGCTGAAGCTTTTGTTGTGATGTTCAGCTGCATGTCGCGACACACTATGTTTCATGTAACCGTTTGTGACATTCGAGCGATGCTTGTTGATACGCTCGCTTAATTGTCTAGATGTTCTGCCTATATATTGGAGGCCACACGGGCATTCCAATAAATATATTACAAATGACGAAGTACAATCAAGATGGTATTTTAATCTAAAAATTTCGTTGGTAGTGAAGCTACTAATCTCACATACTTTATTTCTAATTGATCTGCAGCACTTGCATCTATTACGGTTACAACGGAAACTCCCTCCGGAGGAGGTATTAGTTGTTACGGAGGTTGTATTGGATGACCGTAATTTACTGGGCGCTAGAATACTTTTGAGCGTTCGTGCCCTTCTAAAGGTGAATTTGGGTCTTATAGGAAGAACCTTTTTAAGAAAAGGGTCATTCTGTAGGACTGGCCAATGTCTCATAATAATATCTTTGATTGCTTGTGTGATTGACAGCCTATCTTCCTATCAGGTCTTGGGCGGGTTCTTCCTTCCTATTTTTTGTTTGCTAACATTCACATTGGTGCTTGCTATTGCCTTGTGCATGCTGGTGTTTCTCTTGCTGTTGTTACTTGAATTCTATTCTTAACCCCTGTCTTAACCTTGACTATTCTCTTGGATTTTGATTCTGTACTGCATTTCTCGACTGTTACTGAACCCTTGGCTAGCTGACTTCCCTTGTTGTTGTTTGTCTTGTCTGTGTTCTGTGTTGTCACATATATAGGAAGGGCCCGTCAACCAGTTGTCACCTTTTGCTTAGGATAGGACTGGCAAGCAGGAAGGGACAGCGGGGGTATTCAGCTTAGGGCTCACTGTCTATTATGCCCTTCCCCTGGATTCAACAGCAGCTACTGGGGAATTGCTGCTCTAGCAATTCCCTTACAGCGTCATTGTGATTTTTCTTTCTGTGTAGACAGAGTCTTCTACATTGGGTATGCATACATCCCCAATGTAAAAGCATGATGAAAGCTTTCTTCCGTCATGTTTTTTACTTTTTCAATGGAAAACAAAACAATACATACAGGACTTTTTCTTCTGTTACAATAGTAAACAAACATGATGGAAGAAAGTGTCTGTCATGTGACTTCCATTAGAGTCAATAGGAATAGACACAGGCAGAGGGGACTCTGTTTATGCTCTTTTCTGTGCTACAGTTAATGTCCATTGCTGTCATAATGTATGTAAACACCAGACATCAATAATTGTAATAATTGTAGTGTGAATGTAGCCATACTCATTCACTGACGTTTGCTTTTTTTACAATGCTATGTAAATATTATTTTTCAGGTCATTATATTTGTACTCATTTCAGATATGTGCAGTCTTATTTATATTGTACTGCTTTTACATGACTGTTTGCACTTTGTCACATTCCTTGAGGGATACTCTGTTTATTTTGAACAGATGTTTTAAGGTATAGCTCAAATTTGGCTAAAGACTCCAACTCTAATAAAACCGAGTCTTTATTGGGGCGTGCCTGCAAAACCATTGGTCAGCTGCAATTCACAATACATAGATATGTGTAATTTTCTGATATAATACTGGAAAAATCCTCTTGTTTTGAAAACTTGCTCATTTTGTGATATACAATGTACACAACGTATCTAGACATGTCTAGCCAAGGAAAAGGGTAAAGAGGAATACATCTGTATCTTCATGAGGGCTTGTTTTTAGCAGGACGAGTTATATTTTTCAATGGAACCAATTTTAGATAACTCAATGATTGCTCTTTTTGGGGTTGGTGGAAAGAGATGAATAATATTTGGATATGGCATCTAAGGGTTCGTTCACATGGTGTGTTTTTTTTGACATGGCTAGCTGCGATGGGATGAAGATGAAGTACATCGGCATTCCATTGTGGCACCCCGCTCCTGATTAGACCTAAATGAATGAGCCTAAACAGGGATTTTGGCACTGAGAGTGACACGGGGAGCTGCGGTGCTCTCAGGTCAAAACCTGCCACGACCGTCGCGGTTGCGGATTCCCCCTCCAGAGTCGGCTCAAATGAATGGGCCAACCCCGGAGGTTGCTGCCGCCGGCTCAGCGAGCTGTGGAATCCGCCTAAGGAAAGGGCAGCTAGCTTCTTTTTTCCACCAGCAACATGCTGCTAGTGGAAAAAACAACGCTAGTGGTCTCCATAGACCACCATTGTATGGAGGCGGATTTTGAGACAAAATCCGCTGTCAAAATCCGTCTCCTTGCCCCTGTGTGAACTAGCCCTAAGAGTTTTAATGGCCAAAATCAGTTACCTCTGATGACCGTCATCACTACAGGGCTATATGTCAATTACATCTGAATCTGATGGTGTATTCTCAAGTTTCTATAACGCACCCGTCTTTCTTTGAAAACCTATTAATCTTGTGATATACATTGTATACAATGCAACTGGACATGTCTAGCCAAGGAAAATGGTAAAGAAGAACACACTTGAAGCATCATGAAGGCTTGTTTTTAGAAGGATGAGTTATATTTTTCAAGGGTGCCAATGTTGGATAACTCAATGATACCATGTATTTTTTTTTTTTTTTTTTTTTTTTTTTTGGGGGGGGGGGGGGGGGGTCTGGTGGAAGGAGATGAGTAACATTAGACCAGAGTCAAAATCATAATTAGCTTTGGTCACAGCAGGGCCACATGTCACAACTGATATCTGAGTCTGATGGTGTAGTTTCAGGTTCCTATAATACACCTGTCGGTTTACTCTATTTCTATGTTTTTTTACCAATCTGTTTATTGCTTTGAAGTTCTAGAGTAGGTTGTTACTTATTACAGAATCTGCACGCTGGTCTGAGAAGTAAAACAAAGCATCGCTTCTAGGCAAGTTTATTAGGGAATGTCGATTTGCATTTATTTTCTTCCATGATGTTGAAAGCATGTGATGTGCAGAAGTGATGGTTTACTTTCATCTGCATTTCTGGAGTGACTGCACAGCTAGTAACTTCCTCGCTTGGTATCATATATGCCCATGGTGATGTTGCAGCATACTGAGACTTTGAGGAGGCATTAAGATGTGTTAATTAAATGTCATTTGCATTGCAGGATTTCACAGTTTGTTTGATAAATATGTTTTTCTATGGAATTATTGGCATCTAATTGCATTAAAAATTAATTTCAGGTTAAGGCTGGAGTCACACCTGGAGTTTTTGTAGTAGTGTTTGAGGTAGTTATTTCAGCTGAGCTTAGGTTGCTAAAAAGAGATGTACCGTATATACTCGAGTATAAGCCGACCTGAATATAAGCCGAGGTCCCTAATTTTACCACAAAAAACTGGGAAAACTTATTGACTTGAGTATAAGCGGGGGGGGGGGGGTGTGAATGCAGCAGCTACTGGAAAATTTCAAAAATTAAAATGGTCGGAGTTTTTGGGTGCAGTAGATGCTGGTGAAGGGGAGGGGGTGTTTTGGTTGTCTGTCTGCCCCTTCCCTGAGCCTGAGGACTGAGTTTTTTCTTCCCCCACTTGGAATTCAGTTTGACTGACTATAGGGTATCTGCAGCGCTCCTATTAACCCCTTCTGGACAGAAGAGGAGCACTGCAGATCCCCTATATTCAGTAGACCGGGCACTGTCAGACACAGGGAAACCTAATGTGTTTGTGTTTCACAGTCATGTTCTACTTTTATATGTATTCTAGGGAAAGGAGGGATTTACAACTTTTATTTTTTTTCTTTTTTTTAAATCTTTTTTTTTCTTTTTTTTTGCACTATTTTATGGGAGATTCTATACATTACTATTGTGGCTGGTCATAGACCCCCTACCCCCCTTGAAAATTTTTATTTTTATTTTTTTTCCTGAGTCGAATATAAGCCGAGGGGGGCTTTTTCAACACAAAAACTGGGCTGAAACATTCGGCTTATACTCGAGTATATACGGTACATTATTAGGGTTTGTTCACATGGAGTTTTTTACAAGCTCAAAAATATCTGTTTCAGGAAATAGGAAACTTTTTTGATGCAGTTTTTTCTATACGTTTTGTAGCATTTTTTTAAAAACTTTTTTTTTTTTTTTTTGCTCCAGCACACTATATGGACCTTGAAACTTTTTCTCTTTAAAAAACGCTAGTGGTCTTTGAAGCGGCTCTTCCAAAACTGCATCAAAAAAGGGTAGTTTTTTCCGCCTCCTATTGATTTCAATGGGTTTTTCAAGGCGGAATCCGTCTGAAGATAGGTCATGTCCATTTTTTTTTCTGCTAGCTGAAAAAATCAGCTAGGCTTAGTTCACATGGCAGAGTTTGGTCCGGAATTTGGCGCAAATTCCGCATCAAATTCGGATTAAAATACCGCCTTCCACTGAACTCAATGGGAGCCGGGAATTTTGTTTTTCTGTGAGCGGGTTTGTTCAGCTCACACAAAAAAGAAGCGATGTGGCCTATCTTCCACGGCGGAATCAGCTGCGGGAGGCTGGCGTGTCACTCCCACTGGTCTAGGCCCATACATTTGGGGCTAATCCGGAGTGGAATTCCGCAATTGGATGCCGGTGCTCTGTATGCACTGCACTGGCATCCAGTCACGGACAGCCGTTTTTTTGTCCAGAATCTGAGGCAGGCTCCACGTCAAATTCGAGTGCAAAAAACTCCCATGTAAACTTAGCCCTAGAGGGAAAAAACTGCTACTGACTCCCATTGAAATGAATGGGAGTTGTTTTTTTCAGGAGGATTTAGAGATTGATTCTGTGTCAAAATCTGTCTGCAAAAAACTTCATGTGGACAGACCCCTAGTCTGTTGTATACTTCTCTGTGATTTGGTCCCATTCTTACACTAGGGTAACACCTGCATTCAGGTTTCCATTCTTCGAGTCATCTTGTGGTCCCAAAAAACAGAAAACCAATCCACCTAAAAAGCGGTTACCTGCGCAAACCCGTGGAACTCCTAGACTATAATGGAGTCAGCCCGGTTTCTGCCCAAAAATGCATTCTGTATTTTTGAATTGGAATCCATGAATGGCAATGGAATGTCAATGTGAACACGGCCTTCCCTATACTGGAACAAGCTGCTTAACTTGCAATACACATATCTGCGCATATCCCACCAAGAGGACAAGTAATGGAGGACGTATCTGTATTGTACAGACACAAGAGTCTTTGTATGAAGCCTGGAAATCTTTGTCTAATAGGATGAGACTACACAGCGTTGGTTTGTTGTCTTTTACCATGGCAACACATAAGCTTGCATAACAGCCGTAAACACATCGTAGGTTATTGTTAATTAAAATAATTAGCAAAATTGCTTTACTTTGGAGGCATTACCGCTGCAAATTGCTTTTTCGGTGCTTTATAGCAGCCTAACATTCACTACCACATCAATGTCTAGATCCATTTTGTATTTTCATCCAGTATTTATGTCTTCAAGTCCTCATAATCTAAATTAGAATTTATTTTTTTTTTGTTCTTTCAAGATAGGCATTCATCCCTCATGTACGGGACTCGTAATCAATCACTTCCAGCTAATGTCAGCAGGTCACTCACTTACTCACTCTATTAGGTTTACTTGTTACAGTCAGCGTTATGTAGTCATTATGTCTAATGTGCAATGTTAAGTATGCTGTTCTGTTTACCTCGGCTTTCCTTCATTTATTTCGTCCATTGATGATTCCATAGAGGTGACTGTGCTGTGAGTCACGCTGCAGTAATAACAGGACTCTGAGCAGAAACATCCAATACATTACGCCAAACATAAAGTGCCCCATAAAACATGGCCATGTCATAGGGATACTTTCGTGAAACAGTATGCAGTTGATGTCTAAACCCGATTATACTAACATATTCTATTCAATTTGTAATGATTTTGTTTCCATTTGCTTTGTAATATTGTACTTACAAAATTCAATTTCCATCTGTGTGCTTTCTGGCTTATTCCAACACATCATTTCCATCCAATGTCCAGTCTTTGCTGCTGCAGAGGAAGACTCTAGAGTGTTACTGACATGGTGTTTTATATACAGGACTATGCACCATGGACTCCAAAGAGTCATTCAGAGGAGGTAAACACATGAACGTTCACAAACTCTACATCACCGGGAAGGAATATTGTAATATTAGACAAAGCTTCGACAGAAAAGTAAAATGGATTAATATAAACAAAAGACTCCCAGCCATTTTATTGGAGCTACCAGGCACTTCATTAGCCAATAATTCATTTTGGTCCTTCTACTGCCCCACATGACCTCAAGAAATCCTGCAGATTCTTCTATGTGGACCAGAAGTGAGTCTCTCTATACATTGCTCTGATATCCACTAAGAATGCATAGAAAAACTTAAAGGGGCTCTATCAGCAAAATCATGCTGATCTTCCTCCAGCGCTCGTGAACTGACATTGATAAAAAAAAAAATGGCCTGGGCGCATGCGCAGTAGCCATAGTAGAAGCCGCATGCTACTGCGCATGCGCCCAGGCCATTTTTTTTTAATCAATGTCAGTTCGCAAGCGCCGGAGGAGGACGGGACCCGAGGACATCGGAGGAAGAAGAGGCGTGGATGAAGAAGACAGCGCACCCTGAATGCCCGCCCAGCGTGCACGATGTGTAAGTAGATAACATTCTTTTTTTAGGGTATTATTTTAAAACTGGGGGGTAGTTTAATATAACTTTAGCGGTGCCTGAATGGCCTTTTTAAAGGCTATTCACGCATATGTGGGGCACTATCAGCATGATTTTGCTGATAGAGCCCCTTTAACATCACACAGATAAGAACATGTAAGATTCTAGGAGTCAGAATCTTAATAATAATTTACTGGTGGTCACACAGGAAGACCACCACTCTCCAACAGTCTCATAGAAGTAATTGGAGTGGTGGTAACACATGAGCACCACCACTCACCAACAGTCTCATATAGATATATATATAAACCCTAGTCTGGACCTCTAATGTTATATGGGAATATATAGGGGAGATTTAGCAAGAAGATTTTTGTATGCATTGACTTGATAATCCCTGAGCCATTTGAGGATTTTCCAATTTTTTGACTAGGCACTCACTATCCATCTTCCAGGGGCTGTGTGCCTACACTGAAATCTATTACAGCTGGTAGATATCTGGTATCATTTATGCTAGAAATCTGATAAAAAGGATGACGCCATAAAAGTGGCCTCAGTGTTCCATAGAGATTTTCCTCTCCCATTTATACAAAACTGACAACAAAATTGCAGCATGGTCCACTGGACTTTGGTGCCATTTGCCCTCCATGCACTACAGTACATGCTCAATGCTTGTGTGCATGAGCCCTAACGCTCCGTTAGGGCTCATGCACGTGGGTGCCAGCTTACGCGCGCTACACATTAAGATCAATGGGAGGCTTTGTAACCCATTGATTTCAATGAGTTACGCGTGTAAGCTGGCACCCATTGAAATCAATGGAATCTGTTTTGAAGCGCTGCGCTCTGTCACGTGTATACGTGTCTAAATGAGCGGCGCGTTACTCCGTGAGAATGGAGCCTAAGGGTTAGCTTGAAATAACTAGGGCATGCCTTTAAATACTGGGCTGAGCCAGCTGCTGGAGTGTCCCTAATTTATAAGGAATAAGACTTAATTGTATGACATAAATATTCTAATGAGCGTCAAGGAGTGCAGGCTCTTCATCTGCTGTATCTTCCTGATTAAACGGGCCCGTGCTGATCTTTTTAGATGAGCAAGATAATTTGACCTTGGCATATCTCCTAAGTTGAGAGTGGTCAGCCTTTACTTAATTGGGTACTGTCAATGCATATTTTATCATCTCAGCATTTTTCTGCAAAAGATTATTTTATTTTTTTTGTTATAAAAAGCCATTACCCAGAATTTGAAAATTTCATTGAATTGTAACAGCACTACACGTATTTGGAGAATTTTATTTTTTTTTCTTTCACATTCTTGACTACCATTAAGCTGTGTCGTCGGTTGTCACCCAGTTTTTTTTAGGAAGCTGAATCCATAGGTTCGGATTATGGATTAGGTTATTCATTTATTTATTTATTTTGCAAAGCATCTGCAAATGACATAAAAACCCCAAAAATGTGTGTAAAAAATCCCTTTAAAGGGATCCTATCATTTAAACTCAATTTTTTTCTGCCTATCACGTAGGAATAGCTTTAAGAAAGGCTATTCGTCTCCCACCTTTAGATGTCTTCTCCGCGCCGCCATTCTGTAGAAATCCTGGTTTTCGCCGGTAGGCAAATGAGTTCTCTCACAGCACTGGGGGCGGGCCTCAGCACTCAAATAGCACTGGGGACGTACCCAATGCTGTGAGAGAACTCTCTAGCACCACCTCCATCTTCTTCAGGAGCGGGGTCTTTATGCATCTTCTTCCAGGGGTTGGCTTCACGCATTTCCACATTAAAATGGGAAAATTAAGCGATCTTATCAACTTTGAGGCATGGTCATTGGTGCTGTTGGGGCCAGTATTATAAAAATATTGCCCGCCATGTGTAAGTATCGAGTCTATAATGAGAATAGTGTTATCGGGCAAAAACATCCAATTAAAAGGGATTGTGTGGACATAAACAACAAATCAAGGGGTCAGAGGATGATGTAAAGAATGAGTCGGGTGAACTGGTGGGGCACAGTTTAGTGAATTAGAGCTGGAAACAACACCAGTGCTCCAAGTAATGTGTCTGAATGTAAATTCCATAGTTCATTAGCATGCATGGGCTATAACAGCAGATGACCTATGCAAACACCATGGCTGTGAAAGGGAAACAGAAGGCTAGACCGAGCCTAAGGAATGATCATTCAGGTTTTGTTCACACCTATGCTCCATGACTAAATCCCCCATTCTGCTTTAAAAATGCAGAGAGAAAAGTCTTGCACACAGGACTTTTCGCATTTTTTGGGTGGACCCCATTATAGTCTATTGGGTCCATGGGTTTCAGTGGGTAACCACTTTTTAAAATTATTGTGTTTAAGTTTTTCAGGTCCCCAAGTGGACGGACAAACAAGGAAAGCATAAAAGCGATCAAAGAAGTTTAATCAGCCTTTGTGATGTGCGGGCCCCCCTGGCTTATGGGCCCACTCACAACTGCAACCACCGCGACTCTAATAATTACAACAACATTTAGCGATATGTTTTCTTAACTCTGGTCCCTTTGATACCTGTGGATGATAGATGTGTATGGCATGACAAATTGCAATGGTTCTGAGTGCCAAAGGAGGTCCAATGCGATACCCAATGGTTGTCTCCAATAAAATGGCCATTCAGTGCATGTAACATGAAATGTTGGATAGATACAAAACATCCTAATGTCCTGTTCGTAATTGAATTTACAACTTCTATGTGATTCATTTATTTGACTTTTCATACAAATCTATGCAGGGAAGGTGACAATACTTGATAAAGATCAGACTTGGGGTTTGTAATATTCTTGTTACAACAAAAAAGAAACAATAGGTCAAATTTAATCAGCGCATGGAGGAGCAGCAATCAGAGTCTAAGCCATACCGACAGTCCTAAAAACCACATGGGGCGCTAAGCTGTAGAAATAGCTCTGTCGCGTACGGAGACGTTAACATATAGCAGATTTGTTGCCAATTTCTGTAATTAAAAATCTGTTTCTTTCATCTGAATGAGGATGTTTTGGTGGCAATATCTTTGATGAATGGAACACGATTAAACATTATTCACAGTAAAACTGCCATGTGTGAATTCCCCTATATAGTAACATTAGATAGTGCTGTGTATTGGTGCACAACTCTTCATCATTTGCACTATCATGGCCATACAAATTTGTGTCTTCCTCCATCAAGAGTTATACTAGTAAGTAAATGAACATAGGTAACTGTTGGGGTTGAGATGATCTTGAGATTTCCGGATCGTTTTTAAAATCTGATTTTCGATCATTGTTCAGCCAATCGCGATCGTGAAATTTGCTCGATCGCTGATCGGGATCCGATCTTTCGTGATCGCTCAACCCTAGTAAGTGTACTTTTATGGTATGCCGAATGGACAGGTCTATACAATAAGACGGAAAAACCTAGTTTTAGATTCACCATTGTGGTTTTGGGTGGATTCGCGAATTGGGTGGCTTCACAAAGAAAGTTCTGTCCATACGTCCGATAATGGATGACTTAGTGGTGTTTCTTCGTGGACTACTTCTATGACCCAGAATGGGGAGGGGCTGATATTCATTCAGAAAGGGGTTGTCTTCATGAGAGAACGTTTTTAAGTAGCATATTGCACATTTCTGTTGGCGACACACTATACGGTCAAGGGACTTCAAGACTGTAAGCATCCAAGTGGAAGGAGTTAACAAGTGGAATACCAGTGTCTGTGTGTGTGTGTGTGGTGTCCCAGAATGTGTTTGGCTGGGTATTCATAACCTAATGATATATAATGCTTCTCTGAGGTGGTTTTCTTTAAGGCTTGAGGTTTACTGCCTATATGACCGGGCAACCACTATTGGTTACAGAATTTCATGTAATTGGTCATAGGACGCCATTTGATTGATCATAGGATATTATGTGATTGGTCATAAGCTGTAATACACCTGACACTTGTCTTCTAAAATAATAAAAGCAGTGGTCAACATTCACCCAAATCCCCAATGGCATGTTTGCCATCTCATATTTGGAGATTAATGGAAAATGAATAATTTTCCTGTTGTTGGTTCCTATCACTAAACCAACCCATTGGTCACATAGTAGCAGTCAGTCATCACTCCCTTCTAATATACATTGTAAGTGACAACATTACTGTGCCCTTAGGATGCTTACGCCCAATGGTCGCCTTTAAACAAGGGTTTCATGTTAATATTAACACTGGCAATTGGAAGATGGAAAAGGATGACCAAATCATGTCCCAACTTTGGTTTCCTAAAAACTGTTGTCCATTCCTTTAAGCCCTTCATATCATGCTCACCCATTGACTCATCTGTGTAGTTCCTGGCTATAATTTACATGGATAAACTCAGATTTTGAAGCTGTGTCCTGGGAAATAATCTTGGTTTTAACCATTGACCATCTGTACAATTAAATTCTTCTTTCTCTGCATGCGAGATGCATCCCAACCATCTGTTCGACCACGTCCATTGGGCTTTTTAAGGTAATATTAATTGATGAAAACAAATAATATAGTGTACAGTGCACCAATCCCCTTGTCGAAAGAACAACTTATAATGGGTTCAGATGTTCTGGTTCAATAGCCAAATGTTGCCAACCACAGTATGATATTGATGGGACTGCTTTGTACTGCTCACATCTGATTCCTGAAAAACACTTATAAGATGTCTATGTAAACTCGCAGTGAAATTACGGCCTCAATGGACTTTCTTCAACCCCTCAGTCATACCCATTCAACATTGTGTATTTAAATGAGTTGTCTAAGATGAGGGTTGAGGGTCTGCTTGAATTTTGAACTTTTTTCCCAGAAGTAGCGCCACATTTTACCAAGGGTCATGTCTGGTATTGCAACACAGCCACATTCAAGTGACACTTTTCATCCTATCACTAAATATCAGTTATATGACTTTAAGTCTCCAAATGTATATTGTTGAGTTTTCCCACAGTCACAGAATAGCCAAATGTGTGTTTTCCGAAACCTCCTTCTGCCCCTCCCTAAGTTTAATAAATAGAGAAAACGAGAGATTTGTTAAATAAGATAAATTACAATGTTTCTTATTTTTGCCTGGACAATTCATTCCTGTTCATTTTTTTATACTTGGAGGTCCCCTTTAAATATATACCAACAGCTTGTAAAAACTTTATCTATAGAAGTAGTCAGAGTTACATTAGTACTAAAAAACTTCACATGAAGGATCTTTGATCAGTGACATTTACAATTACGTATAATGTAGAAATGGAAAAACATATATTATATACCTAGTTCTGCCTATAGAAAGATGAGACTTCACAATGTATCTATTGTATTGTAAATTACAGAACATTAAAAAAACAAGCGAGTTCCCTTCAAAAAGCATCACGTAAAATATGAAAATTATATGATTTGTAAAGGATAGGAAGAAGAATTACCCAAGTTAAAAAGATTAGTTTTAGGATGTGGGCGGGGGAAGGGAGGGGGGTCATTTCGGGACAGCGATTTATAGCAGGGGAAGAAAATTCCATGGAATATAGCCACAGAAATGGAGATCAATGTAGTGGTGAGAGCCATGATTGTTTTACAGGATATCATGCTTGTCGTTGTCCATATACTGCACAATGTTCTCCGAAGTGTTTCGGCTGGAGGAACATATGAAGTTTCTGTTGGTTTTTTGGTAGACATTTTGTATATGCCCTTGTTGTATATTTTCCATTTCTTTTCAGTCCACTGCGGGCATTGCTTAAAAAAAAAACGCAACAGAATCTGAACCAAAAAAGTAACAAAAACTCTCACGCAAGGTTCACACCTGTGTTCGGGTTACCATTCATAGGGTACATTTGGGAATCCCACAAATGGAAACCTATTTCACTTTTAAGGCTGGGGTCCCACTGTCCGGAATTGCAGCGATTTGCCTGCAGTGGAAATGCTGCGGGAAAAATCGTCGCATTTTACGGTACAGGCAAAGCGGATTTTGCAGTAAACACTGCCGAGCAAACTCACCGAGATTTCCAAAACTAGCACGGTTTTGGAAATCGCAGCAGGTCAATTATATCTACAGAAACGCCAGCGGTTTCCCCATAGATATTGTAACAGAAAGTCTGCGGAGGAAGACTCTGCAAATTTTCTTTTTAAAGCGTTGCGGAAAGAACCGCGATGAGTTGCCGCTGTGGGATGTTCCATGGGGTCTTAGCCTCAAAAGCGGTTACCCGCAGAATCCCAAGGAACCCATAGACCACTGATGGCGAACCTTTTTGAGACCGAGTGCCCAAACTGTAACCCAAAACCCAATAAATTATCACGGAGTGCCAACACGGCAATTTAACCTTAAAACTATTTGGATCCACAATTGCGGACTCACAAATTACAGTCGTGTGAATTGGGCTTTACAGAGCTTGTACTGAAAGGTCTGTACACAGTACAATCTGCCCCGCAGTGGCCCCCACACACACAGTACAATCTGTCCCGCAGTGGCCCCAACACACAGTACAATCTGCCCTGCAGTGGCCCACACACACACAGTACAATCTGCCTCGCAGTGGCCCCCACACACAGTACAATCTGCCCTGCAGTGGCCCCCACACACACAGTACAATCTGTCCCGCAGTGGCCCCCACAGACAGTACAATCTGCCAGGGGGCCACACGGTGGCTCAGTGGTTAGCACTGCAGCTTTGCAGCGCTGGAATCCTGGTGTTCGAATCCCACCAAGGGCATAAAACCAACTGCAAGGAGTTTGTATGTTCTCCCCATGTTTGCATGGATTTCCATCCCATATTCCAAAGTCATACTGATAGGGAAAAATGTACATTGTGAGCTCTATGTGGGTCTCACAATCTACATAAAAAAACAAAACAAAATCAGTACAATCTGCCCTGCAGTGGCCCCCACAGACACAGGACAATCTGCCCCGCAGTGGCCCCCACACACACTACAATCTGCCCTGCAGTGACCCCCACAGACAGTACAATTTGCCCCGCGGTGCCCCCCCCCCAAGGGATTATACCTGTATACTCCATAGTAGCCCCCTTCCCACACAGCATGAAGTGGTCCACAGTAGCCCCCTCCCCACACAGCATGAAGTGGTCCACAGTAGCCCCCTCCCCACACAGCATGAAGTGGTCCACAGTAGCCCCCTCCCCACACAGCATGAAATATTCCACAGTAGCCCCCTCCCCACACAGCATGAAGTGGTCCACTGTAGCCCCCTCCCCACACAGCATGAAATATTCCACAGTAGCCCCCTCCCCACACAGCATGAGACGGTCCTCAGTAGCCCCCTGCCCAGACAGCATGAAATATTCCACAGTAGCCCCCTCCCCACACAGCATGAGCTGGTCCTCAGTAGCCCCCTGCCCACACATCATTAAATGGTCCACAGTAGTTCCCCCTCCCCAAACAGCACGAAATGGTCCACAGTAGCCCCTTCCCCACACAACATGAAATATTCCACAGTAGTTCCCTCTACCCAACAGCACAAAATGGTCCAGAGCAGCCCCCTCCCCAGACAATACACATATATACTTACCTGAAGGGCCGCCAGGCGTCCTCTCTCTCACCTATTCACTACGGGCGCTGATGACTTACGTCATCATGTCCGCACCAGTGCAGAGGTCACACTCTGTATAGTCAATGTAGGCCGTGCGTACCGCGCGGCCTACACTGACAGCTTTCAGCTGGATGTGCATTTGCACATCCAGCTGAAAGCAGCGATTGCTCACTAACGGGGAATCCTGTACCGGATTCCCCGTTACTGAGCGATCCGGGAGACCGCAACCGTGCCAGCACAGAGGGCTCTGCGTGCCCTCTCTGGCACGCGTGCCATAGGTTCGCCATCACTGCCATAGACTATAATGGATCCTCCAGATTCCCGCCTGATGCACCCAAAAAAATGCAGAAAAATTTGGAGAGAAAAGTCCTGCTTGCAGGACAAGTGCTCTGACAGGTGTACATATTAGTATAAAGGTATATGCTAACAATTTAGAAAAAAAATTTGATAATTTGGACCATGTGAAGATCTTTCAGAAGTTCTCAGCTTATCAAAGTTTACTTACCGAACCAAGTAATACTTTTTTTGCAATATCTGTGAGAGGCATACTCCTGAATAAGAAATGTCCCCCTCCCTCCAAAAAAACCATGACACACTGTAGTGTAACTGGGATGCTAAGTACCATGTAAGAGCATGCATGAGGACTTGTAGGGCCCATCTGTATGCAGCCCGGCGCTCTCCTCCGCAGCTCTTCTGTATGCATCCTCTGCTGCTCACACAGCCACATCTTAACATGCCATCTATATTCAGCTTATGCTGCAGATGTGGCTCATTACACACAAGCAACCACTGGAGCCGGGCCCTTAGCTCGGGAGTAGTTTATGGCTTACTGGAAGCTATCATTCCTGCACTATGAGTGCTGCTTATAACTAGATTACTTTTTATGATTCTTTTACACTTTCGGTGTTTTCCTTTATTCTTACCAATTTTCTGGCTGTAACATAAAGTCCTTTATGTTAAACCCTTCCTCATACTCTCATCATTGTTCCCCCAATGAATCCGAATGGACCTAAAACCTTTTATTACAAAAGTAGACTAGGCTATCTTTAAAGTTTAGTACCACCAGCATTGACCGTAGTTTTATACTGATGGATGTCAATTATTCAGATGGGATTTACTGACAGTAAAATGATTGTGGGACCAGGGGTGAACCTTCCCCTTTCGCCGCCCGAGCTAACTGCAGAAAGCCGCCCCCCCCCCCCCCCCGCCGGAGGAGGGGGCGGATCGGGGGCGTGACCGGGTGGATCGAGGGTGGGGCCACGTGAAGGGGCGGGGCTTAGCCCCGTTCGCCGGCAGAGAGTAGGCCCGGAGGCTGCCTGCTCTCTGCCTGAGCGTGAGGGGAGGCTGCCGGAGCAGCGCTGCTTCAGTGGCCTCCCCAAACCACCGCTCGGTGCTAAGCCAGTCCAGGACAGCTTGTCCTGGACTGGCTTAGGTTAGCAAAAATGCCGCCCTCCCTGAGGCCCTGGCATAGTGCCGCCTGAAGCGCTCGCTTCAGGTTGCCTCATGGGAGGTGCGGCACTGTGTGGGACCCCACAGAAAGTTTTGGATGGGGTTTCCATTTGCAATCCAATTGTTTCCTTTGGACCTTTCACCTCGTCCGCCAATGTCGCCTATTTTCTTCCTTCAATTATTTCTGTTCTACTGATTCTGGCACTGTTGGAATTTTTTCTCCAGCCCCCCTCCATTCCTGAACAAAATCATTTCTGTGACTCTCCGCAGCAAATAATGATAATAATAATACATTTTATTTCTATAGCGCCAGCATATTCCGCAGCGCTGTACAATTTGTAGGGTTCAAATACAGACAGATACATTACAAAGAAAGTCATTTCACACAATGGAACTGAGGGCCCTGCTCGCAAGAGCTTACAGTCTATGAGGTAGAGGGGGTGACACAAGGAGTAGCAGGGGCGGTATTGCTCTAATTAGACTTTCTACTGTTAGGCGCGGAGTCCCTGCATGATACCAGGACCGCCCACCTGACAGTAAAGAGCCTGAATATCATATTGGCTGCTGAAAGTAACTGCACTGATTGCTCAGGAATGGTGGGGGCTAGAGAAAAAAAAATCATAATTTTTCATTAATCAGAATTAGTGGCGCAGGATACAAAGAGTTTGAATTTGTGAAGATGATGAAATATCCTCCCTCGTACAACTATGTCTACAAAAAGAAAATGTTATAACTGCCAGAATACAATGTCAATAAAAGAGTTTGAATTTGTGAAGATGATGAAACCTCCCTCGTACAACTATGTCTACAAAAAGAAAATGTTATAACTGCCAGAATGTCAATAAAATAGTTTTTGTCGTCAGCAGATTAAAGTGGCTACCCAGTGATACATGATCACTGGAGTAGAGAACTTGTCATTGGTCCCATAACATAAAATAAGGTTCAGAGTTTCCAAGATGTCCCTAATTCTGATGGACATTCTACAAAGTAACAGTTTTAACGCTATACCTTGAAGTAGTTTATAGGAATACAGATTAGAGATGGGCAAACCTCTCAAGATTTGGTTCGGGTCTTAGATTGGGTCCAAGATTTGTTTCGACTTGAACAATTTTGGCATGAACCACATCTTACATTGGATTAAAACATAGTATAGAACACTCTTAAAGGGGTTGTCTCATAACAAGGATCCTATCTATACTGCTAGTTTATGTGGATATAAGACTTTTCCTAAATATATTGCTTTATCAAAACTGATTTGTTTGGCCGCTATCTTAATTTATTCACTTCATTGTTGACACTGGCCCTTGGGATTATCTGCTCATTTGTCAAGTGACATAGCTGCCTGCTCTCAGGGGGGGAGGGAGGGGCTGACAAGCAACAAAGCTCCTCATATAGGGGAGGGGGAGGTGAGAACTCAGGGATTACTGTGCTATCTTCAGCTTTTCCACTTATCAGCCGGTTTAATTGAATTTGGCTGATAAGGGCTGAGATAAGGAGTCTGTTACCTCTGTATGTAATAGAAGCTGACTCAAATCCGGCTCTGCTACATCAGTTTCCACATTAGCGTCATACTGTGGATCATAGCAGATAGCAGAGCAAGTGAAACCCCGCCCACCAATGTGCGAGAAATCCAAGAAGTGAAGAGAGTACAGAGCTGTCAGGCTGCAGAACAAGAGTTATGGGAATACCCCTTTAAGGCTCTTAAGGCCTCTTGAAACCCGAGTATAATAGGTGAAGGCCTAGGGGAAGTGTAATAAAAAGTAAAAAAACTTTAATACTTACCTTCCGTTATCTCTTTTGGCCCTCCTTGGCACGTCTGTCACTCTCTCTCTCTCTGCCTTCTTGCTGATGTGTGGTGCTCTCCTGTGGCATCATATGCCTGGGGTCACCGGTGAGGCCTGTGATTACAAACAAAGTTATGACCATTGGCGTGCTCATATGACAACCAGTGGTCCAATCATAAGCCTCAGCAGCGGCCATGGGCGCATGACATCACAGGAGATTGTCAGACACTTCAAGGAGGCCCAAAACAGTTAAGTCTACTTTGATTGGTTCTGCAACCACAGTGAATAGAGTGCACAGCTCAGCCTCCTCTCCTTTTATTGTAACCATGGAACTAGTCAGCATGGGACTTGGGTGCCTCAATTGTGGAGGTAAATATGGGTCTCAGAGGTGATCTGTCTATAGTACATTATAAGCCTTCAATGTATATTCTTAAAAAAGTCCTTCGCTTAATCCATCAAGCTGTCATGTCTAGGGCATGTAAAAAGCCAACTTTTTCCACTTCACTGCTTTTTTTCGGGGGGGGGGGGGGGGGGCTGTCAAACCTGTCCTATTTTTTGATGGACTGTTTACATGGTTTGTCCAAAAATGGACATGTGAATATCCAAATAATCTCACATTGGTTAGAAAGTGGCCATGTGATGGACATTCAAAAAAAGGATCATGATGGGGTTATTTTTGACATTCACATGAACAGGTCATGCTCTTCCTCTAATATTATAAATGATACATGGTTGCAGATTTTGCATAGGCTTCTTATACCTATAGGATAGGCCTCTTGTACCTATGGGACAGGCCTCTTATACCTGTATGACAGACCTCTTATACCTATAAGACAGACCTTATATCTATAGGACCCTAATCACTTTGTGTTTCCTAGCAGTACAATAGGTTTTACCATGAATACATGTAACACATTCAAGACGCCAGATGCATTGAAGTCACTGTCAGCAAACTACCCAAGTTACAGTAGCATGTAGCAGCCATTCCGACCACCTGTTCGTTCCAAGTGATTTTTCAATAGCGGCATTTCTTTTGTTGTGTTGGATTCAATTTAGTTTTCACAATTTCATCTATTCAATTTAGAATGGATTTGCTTGATGTCTGATTTCTGATAACATTTAGAGAAGGAAAAATGTTAGCGCTGTAGGGAGGAATCCAAGCTGCTTCCAGTCTCCGAATAGGACTGATAAATAAAATGTCAAGTGCATAAACCAGTGACAGGCGGACAACGGCATTGAATTTGTGAGTCACTGAGATATTAGCTTTGCCGTCTGCGAGGTGATCTAGAACATGTCTTGGTTTCTTATGGCTGTCTAATTAGTTATTTGCCCTATGGCTTTTTTCACTGAAATGCCTGCTTATATCAGATAGCTCGCATGGATGCATTTTTTTGCTAACATGCCAGGCGTTGGTGAACTCGTGTTAATTAACGATTGCTATCATTAGTCCGACTTCTAAAGGACTTTTCAATGCTAATATCTGACTTAATGTAGTGGATAAAACATAGACTATTTTAATACTCGCCTTTAAGGAGATTTTTTTAGCCTGTTACAGCAATTTTATTAGACTGATGACCTGGGGTTTAATGTGTCTTAAAATAGGGGTGCACAAAAACACCACAACAAAATATTAAAATACCCCAAAGTTATAATTAAATAAATCTCTGTTAATTGTGTGAAGACAGATGTGGCGGTAGATTTTAACAGCAATAGCAAAAGTATAATGACTTAAGAAATATATATATATATATATATATATATATATATATATATATACTGTTAGGGAATTGCTAGATGATTCCCCAGAAGCTGCTGGAGAACCCTGGAGGAAGGGGCACAAGAGACAGTGAGCCCTAAGCTGAAGCCCCCCACTGTCCCTTCCTATTGCCAGGCCCTATCCTACGTAATAGGCAGCAACCACGAAGACGTTCCCTTCCTGTATATGTGATATACAAGACGGACAACAACAAAGGGAGGTCAGCTAGCCAAGGGTTCAGTAATAGTTGAACAATGCAGTGCTAAATCGAAGTCCAAAAGAATAGTCAGTAGGGAAAGCCAGAGGTCAAGGATAAGAGTACAAATAATTTAACAGCACGAGAAGCCAGCAAGCACAAGGCAATAACAGGCACCAGTGTGAATGTGAGCAAAGACTAAATAGGGGAGGAAGAACCCACCCTGAACCTGATAGGAAGGCAGGCTGTCAATCACAGGGCAAGACAAAATTTAACCACTTAATGGACAGAGGCAACAAGGGCAGAAGACGGGTGTGGTGCAAATACAATCACAGAACTAGAGCTGTGTTCACACAGTGCAACTAAAAACTTTAAGCAAATTATCAAACTGCACACACCTCCTGCGCCGCAGCACGCGAGCAGAGGGTGGCTGTATTTCTCCTGCAACTGGGGTTAAATGTAGCAGCCCCAGTTATAGGAGAAATCAGCCTCAAGTACAAAAAAATAAGTGATCAGATGTCTCCAAAGGTCTCTTATCACCTTATGGGGACACAATCTGGAAAAAAATAAAAATATAATAAAAAAGTTTTAAAAAAATGTAAATAAAATAAAAAATAAATAATACGCTAATAAAACACGGTTATTAAAGGTTATAGCCCCACCCCCGAAGACACCATACAAAATAAAAATTACCGTAATGGAGAGGGAAAAACTATATTATAAAGTTTTTCAGTGACACTTTGTGTTATTAAATAAAAAATAAATAAATTGAAAACCAGACACAATTTCCCTCCTATTTTGTTTATATTTTCCTGGATATAAAA
This sequence comes from Leptodactylus fuscus, assembly GCF_031893055.1. Classification (NCBI taxonomy): domain Eukaryota; kingdom Metazoa; phylum Chordata; class Amphibia; order Anura; family Leptodactylidae; genus Leptodactylus; species Leptodactylus fuscus. Next base: position 189,280,509 of record NC_134268.1, read on the forward strand.
AAAAATTAAAACACATTTGAAAATAAAAATAACAAAAAAATATAAAGCCCTATGTGTACTCGAAAAAAGACGCAAAAATTAGTTGACTGAGACATACGAGAAAAATTTTACAGACCTCAAAACCGCACATACAAAATAAACCTAAAATGTGTCTGGTCCTGGACCACAAATTGGTCCGATACTGAAGTGGTTAAAAAGGACAGGAGTAAAAAAAAAAAAAAAAAAAAAAAAAATTGGCAGCTTTGGGAAGGAGTTAATATTTCCCATTCCTTGTGAATCTAGTCCTGGCTTTGACTCAAGAAGAACTGCTTGAAAAACTGCCTGTGTCTTTAAAAAAACAAAATAGACCTTTATGTGAAACCACTTTACAACCCGCTCGTCTAATATCTGATTTATCTATGGTTTTGGATGATGAATGTAAAGCAAACATAGAAATTTATAGCCGCTGGACATCTAACTGGTGTTGAATCACTCTGTAAGAGATTAAATATTTTAATAGTTTCAATTTTGACTGCATTTGTCCAATAAATATTGATGCTTTACATATCCTGTACCGTATTGATTTTTGCCGTCTTGAATTATGCTGACTTACAGTACATCTTAATTTACAGCTTCTAGAATTACAAGTTATACGTTTCAGAACAGTGTTGATATTGTAAGTTAATTGGTGCAGTAAATTTGGCTATTAATTAAAAAGTCTGTTTCCAAATAAACTAAATGTTCATCTTTAAACGCATATTTTGAGAGATATCAGAATGCTATTAATTCTTCTCTTCTGTTTTATTTTTAAGAAGGGACTTTTCTCAATGATGTGATACAAAAGCAACTGCTGTTATGCAACTGCTGTAATGAACAACAGTTTCTAGCACAAAGTTGCAGTTGACTATCTTATGCGTTCAGCTTTTTTTGTATGCTACATTTGTGGCATTGCAGTGGAACACCGTAACAGAAAATGTGTAGGTTCATTTTTGTGCTTCTGCTACTTTAAGGAAATATGCACTTTATTGTATGTCTTGTACCTATATTGCTATAGTGGGACAAACCATTTGGTTGAGCTCTAAAGATGGTATAGCCCATGTCTTAGTCCATTCTAGTGAGGGAGAGGAGATTAGTTCTTCTCCTTCCTTGTTAGGGGGAAGGAGTGATTTTTGGCTCTCTTTCCTTCGGAGAGGAGACTGAAGCAAGCAAGAGTTCCTGATTAAGTTGACTCAAATTTTATTAAGTAGTCAGAAGATCATTGTCGTGCTCACTTTTATGGGCTTTGTGTGTGCAACAACTGTGAGGGTAATATGAGAAGGACCATACAGCTGCGTTCCAACCTGGAGTCACAGGCCAGTTTGAACACTTTTTGTGATCTACACCCCGCAGCCTGGGCATTGCATACAATTTTACAAATTACAATTTTTTTTTTTTGTATTTTTTAGAGACTTGAATTATACTCTAAGAGAACACTGGTCCTGCAAGGGGGGCATTGACTGACCTCAGGAAGTACCATCATTCAAACTCAGCTACAGACTTGTGATGTTTCTAAGAACAGTGCCTCCATTATATGGACGAGTTATCTGCATCTTCATGAACTAGATCATGGGTTATTGCATTGTTCAACTCTCTGTCGTCAGTTTTTTGTCTTGCATTCACCATCAGGGGCATCTCTACCATCATCAGGTTCAGAGAGGTTTATTAAAGGGAAGGGCTCTGGGGCTACTATCAACTATGTTAAACAGTTGTAGAGAGCTGGAGGGCTGGCGGAACCAATTACAGCAACTTCCTCTACTGGGTTGCTGTACGTACTGCACAATTTTCTGGCAAAACTGCAGGGGGGCGTAGCAAGGGCGTGCCGATAACGTCAGATTTATTATACTTAACACCAGACAACTAAAGCTGATTTACATGAAAATGGAGAAGCAATATAGAATAAGAAAATAATCTTTGGAAAGTCTAGAGGATGCCCTACAAAGCATTAGTGACAGACTCTCTTTAATGTGAGTTCTGTGATGTACTTAGTATCTCTAATAGGGTTGCTTAGGGTAGAATGTATATATGGCTATGTATTAGAATATGGATCGTGATACCAAAAAGCTGTTACCAGTTCTCTGATTTATCACTGGTTTTATTACTCTATATGCATGTCAATGATTGACCAGTATTTGAGTAAGAAACTGAAAAAAATTGTTACACTCATCCCATTTACTTCTATTGAGGTGAATGTGACATAATATATGATGCCATAGGTCTGAATGCAATTGTAAAACTGCAGTCACTGTATTTAAAAATGACTGTATGACTAAATAAAGTGCATTGGGTTCCCATTTTAGCCCATGTTAATGGATAGTAGTAAGTACAGCTATCTGAATGAGGTGTAATGGAAAGAAAATCTGTTATGTTTATTATCATAGGGAGTCGGAGATGATTGGAGATGATCAGCTGCCAGATGTCGGCGGCCAAGCTTATAACTGGACTATGGACTGTGCTTAAATCCAACATCCTTAAGTTAAAACCTTGTTTTCCTTAACAACTTACATCAAGGGATATTGGGGATCCCCTAATATGTATTTGAATGTTATACTCAATATAATATTATACTAGTTTTCACTGAGTAGAGCCTACCAAGGTATGCATTGTTATAGGTAATGGTTTATGGGGAAAAAGTGTGTAAAATCACCTTCAGAAGGAACCCAGTAAGTCAATGTCCAACCAATAGTCAAACCCAAGACAGCCATCTGAAGACAGTTGTTTAGAGGATCAGGGTACTGGTGGGCTGTATAAGACACCTTTGATGAAGTTCGGTCATGTTCTGGTTCTCATTGAGGAGGTCTACCAGAGATATGGAGTCTTGTGGGTTGTTTTAGAAAATGATAAGACATTACTACTGCATAGAGGTACCAGTGTTGTAACTGAAGTCATAAGGGCCCTATTGTAGAAGTCCAGCTTGGCTCCCCAACAACAACTTTTCTCCCCTTTTGTGCTCCAACCTTCCCCATAGAATCCATCCTTGACTATATTCTGACCAGTTGGTCTATTTGGGATGAATAGGTTAATGTTCTCCTTTTTGGCAGTAATAAATTTACAATGCATAACCTACCAGTCATCAAAGAGAATCAGCAATGTGATCAAAGAAATTTCATCAGCTTTCATGTGGTGAGGGTGACCTATGGATTCCAAGGCTTATGGGCCCTGGGGAAGATGAGACCACTGTGAACCCTTTAAGTTCTGCCAGTGCTTATGGGCCCCCTATGTCTTCTAGGCAGGGGTTTGACTGCATCCTCTGCAACCCATCAAGTTACACCCCTGGAGGGAATCCATACAATTATTTGGCCTCATCAACTTTGGTTTCTACACTATAATACACAGTAACTGCCAATGTCTGCAATAAGTATTGTATAATTGGCAGTAAATAACAGATGTACAAGGGCTGAAAACATTAGTGATTTTAAGCAATAGCGCCACTCTGGTTGGTGGCCATTCACCATAAAGGAGTTTCCTGAGACTTATATATTAAGTTATCCTTAAGATATGTCATCAATATGTGATTGGTTGGGGTCCTACACTCAGGACCCTACAGATCAGCTGGTTGATGAAGTTACAGTGTTCAAATGAGCTCTGTGGCTTCATTACTGAATATCAAACATACTGCGGTACACATTGAAGAAGCTATGTCAAGTATTACAGCTCAGCTCCATTCACTTCTTGTAGCCACCTTTAACTTGAATCTGATCTCTCTGTGCTTTGATACTGCACAACAAAAGCCATTAAAGGTATAGAAAAAAAGTTTAGGAAGTGACTAGTGCAGGACTCCCACCGATCACATATTGATCACCCATCCAAAGTATATATCATTGATATATAAGTCTCAGGAAACATCTTTAGCCTAAATCCTACATAGAGAGCTGCAGCACTGTGGAAAACACTGCAGCACGAAAGGTGTTACATTTTTTTCTGCAGCAGCCAAAATCCTCTCCACTTTTAAAGCTACTGTAATACACACTGTTTTTGACGCATTGTTTCCACTACAAACAAAAAACTGCATCTTTGCATTGTGCAGCTCTAACCTTAAAGGGAGTGGGGAAGGTAGCTGGGTAGCAGCAATGGTGCTGACCCAACCAGTCAGAGACAGGGACATAAAATCTTGCAGCAAACCGGTTTAGGAAAAAAAGTAGGAAAATAAATAAACCTTCACTTCAGGCACAAAATGAGCATTATAAAACACACCCTTAACTTCAGGCAAAAGACCATGAAACAAAACACTGCTCGTCTGAGCCCTAACTAGTCAATTAGAACTAACTGTACGGGTGGCTTACTACCAACAAGTGCAAAACAGTCTTACTAGACTCACAGTGTCAGGACAGACCCAGACGCCTCCTCTCCCTCCCAGGATCTGCTCTGAAGTGCAGGCTCTGGAGCCTTTTATGGCCCAGTAATGAGCCTATGACCCACACCTGGGGTGAGGCCTTTTAAAGACCCACACTGGACCACACATAGGTCAGAAACCTGGGGGAGATATACCAGGACTCCAGCACTCTGCCTGTCACCTTCTCACAAGGGGTTAGGGGTAGAGGACACAACTCATAGACAAGAGCGGCCTGGTTCTGAAAATAAGGGATCTACTCACTATGAATAACTTGTTTAACGAGAGCAAAAAGTTGCCAAAAGAAGCTCGTGTGTAAAAAGAAAAAAAAAAAATTCATGTACGAAAACATGTAGAAAAAACTTTCAGCTTTCTTCTTTTTGCAGATATTTCTCCCAAATTATGTAGCATTCATGAGCAAAGCTGAGCACATGATATTAATGGTTTTCGAGGCGGAAACATGTGATGTGTTTACTAGTTTTGCCTTGTTATCCTATCAATTAGCTTTCCTGTTTTCTGATCGGTATTATGGTCTGCTTGTAAGGCTACGCTATCTTTTTGGATATAAAGATAACAAGCACGTTCGGCCCTATAAAGATACGTCTGAGGTTCAAAGTGAATGCACCGCGCCAATATTAAAAGTGAACTTTGCAAAAAAAAAATGTGTTAAGGTCATTACTTTCCTGTGTGTACTGTGTTTAATTTGTGCCCCCGGTAGCTCAGTAGAGATAAAACATTTCAGCTCTGGTAAATGTTAACAACCTAAGCCACTACTTCTAATCAGCCGGCTCCTTACAAATGGATGCAGCCAGGAACATTTGGCCTGCCACCTCATTCTAGTCTTGTTCCTTGCAAATGATATTCATGGGCATTGCTTGCTGAGATGTACTCGTGGCTTCATCTTTCCCTAGAGTTCAGGCACATTGATTTTCCTTCTATTGGACGCACAGAAACATTTGTTGGCCCTGTTTGCCATACATACATTGCATCAGCCTCTGACACTCTAAGATGGGTCTATTTCCAAGTGATGTATGGTGAAGGAGAGTTACAGATCATACTTAACATGATATCTTAACACAGATTATGTTACTTATAAGCACTTTCTCATATCAGAATGAGGGGTTAAAAAGATGACCTTAAAATGTAACTTTATTTTTTTTCTTTTGTGAGCTTTTTTTAAATATACATAGTTAGCCTATCTAACTTCTTTTTAATAGACAACAGGTTGTAACTGAACTGCTACCAGGAAAATCCATACACATTTGTATTGCCAGTGTGTATAGACAGGGCTGCTTTAACCATAGGGCCAATGGTGCACTTGCACCAGACCTTGTGAATACAGGGGCCCCCTTGGGGTAGTGGGAACACCTTGCATTTACAGTAATATACCTGCTCCATGCCGCCCTGCTATGTTATGACTCCAACTCATCTGGATATTCCTGGCACTGAGGAGTTGAGTACAATGTTGAAGCAGGGAGTTGTTTGCTCCCTAAATCAGCGTTAGGCCTCTGTCTTTGCTCTCGTTTCCCAATGTCCTCAATGTCCTGGGAACAGAAGGTGGGATATAGTGACATCTCTTATATCTCACTTGTTGCCCCCTGAAGCTGTAAAACAGAAGAGAACGGGGCACATGAAACTGTGGAGGGCAACTGGAGGGAGACCTAAAACTGTGGGGACAACTGGAGTGGGACAAGAAACTGTGGGGGCAGCCAAGAGTTGGATATGAAACTGTGGGGCATGAAACAGTCGGAGCACTCAGGAAGGGGGCATGAAACTGTGAAGGCAACCAAATGGGAGGACATTGTACTGTGAGGGCATCCTGGAGGGGATATTATACTGTTGGGACACCAGGAATTAACATTATACTGTGTGGGCAACTGAAGAGGGGCTTCACAGGGGACAGGATAATATGTGATACCACATGAAGGGGAATATTATAAAGTGAGGGAAACTGGAGAGGGACATTATACGGTGGGAGCAACCTGCAGGGAGATATTATACTGTGGGGAGACCAGGAATTAACATTATAGTGTGTGGGCAACTGAAAGGGGGCTTCTCAGGGGATAGGATATTTTGTGCCACTACAGAGGCATTTGATTATGTAAGAGCCACTGATGGGGCATTATAATTTGTGCGGGTCAGGTATTTCAAAGTGGTGGTGATGGGGTGGCCCACTTCTGAAACCTTTCTACTGGGCCCACCAACAGGGGGCCCTGTGTACAGCTGTAGCATTTGCCAGGAGTGGGGAAAATGACCTTAAATGGCTGTATCTCTTGTTTCATTCCACCTCTAAAAATGCTGCTGGTGCCATATGAAAGCTAAATAGAACTAGCTATAAAATTACCTGAGATATCATTAATTAAAAACACTGTTGGAAATCTGAGCTTTATATGTAGCATTTCATGATACATATATAAATCATGCTCCTGAGGGGTTTTTTTAACAAGTGATATCTCCAGTCTTTTTTATAGACAATATTGCATATGAAAGCTGAGAATCTCAGCCGCCGCTTCAGGCGGCGCTATGCCAGGGCCCCGGGGGGGCGGCGGGCTTAGCGTCACCATCTCGGCAGCCCGGCATGGGAAGCGAGCGCTGGATTGGGGAGGCCCTGTGGACGCAGTGCTGCTCCAGCGGCCTCCCCTCACGCTTAGCAGAGAGCAGGTCCTCTCCCTGCCTGCTAACACTGCCCTGTCTGCCCCGCCCCCTCCACCCCACCCCCTCCTCCCGGGGGGGGAGGGGACGACTTTCTGTCGTCTGCCTCAGGTGGCAAAAAAGCTAGGTTCACCCCTGGGGATATGTTACCAACTTTCTGTAGGGATTTGTATACAACATATATGTGGTGTTCTTGGTAATTTTGCAGCAAAATCTACAAATGGATTAAGTACAGAATTTGTGGCAAAATTTACAACAGGTTTTTATTGTAGAAAGTCATTCATATGTTGAAAGTTAGATAGGTTGTACAAAACCCAAGATATGGCCATTAGCAGTGACCCTTCAGCCCCCTCCACACACACACACCTTTGTCTCTACATACTGTATTGAGTACACACGACTTTCCCAGGCATGACTTAGGGCATTGCTAGTGGGAACTTTACTGTTTTCTACTAAGAGAAAGTTAGATAGGTTAATAAGCTGTCCCAGTAAATGCACTTTGAATTTGCATCCTTTCAAGGCTTTTGTTAGCACATTGTCATATTGTATTGATTTGCTTTCATGAGAAATTGATGTCCTTACCAAATTGGAGATCAGAGAAATGTGGACACATCAGACTTGCAAAAATTGTTGCACTGTCACTTCAGCATGGGAATGGCACAGAAACACTTAGGGGCAGAGTTACAGAAACAGCATTCATTTGGGCGATGCATAAATGATATATTTTAACGGATTATTTACCGTACCAGAACTGTATTTCTAATGTAAATATAATTTAATATTTTAATAGAGTTTATGGAATAATTTTTTTTCTAGCAAATCTGCAATAAAAATAAGCTCTTACTGTTCTTAATAATTCATCCTGGGCATATACATTGAAGGATTAGAACTTATCTGGGGGATGACACCAAGAGAATGGATGCCAGACAAGAACCTTTAAATGAAAAATGTTTGAGGTTTATTGATGTTCAGATGAGCAAGTTACACAAGACACATGAAGAACAGTCTCATCAGGTCCTATAAAAATGATACTCACTCTCACATTGTACAAACACTATATTTCTAAGACATTTTGTATTAGTTGTAGACACCTGCACTCTACAGTACAATTCTAAGAACTGCTTTACAAGTGCAGGATCAGTCCATAAGATATGGATCAGGTATCTATCATATTTCCCACACTGTCACGTAGTGTGACCATGCTTTCAGTACAGGACAGTAGAGCCATGTAGAAGCAGCGACCCCTATTATCATAGATAACTATGATGCTGGGAGTCAAGGTCCTGGTGTTCAATCTGGGAAATGTGACCTCGGGGTGACAATGACACATTTGATTAGTCTGGCCAAGTGGGTTGTTCCTCTGGGGACAGGGTGAGTGTGTGCTCTATGTCATGTTACCACCTAGAGATGAGCGAGTAGTATTCGATCGAGTAGGTATTCGATCGAATACTACGGTATTCTAAATACTCGTACTCGATCGAGTACCACTCGCTATTCGAATGTAAAAGTTCGATGCAGAACCAGCATTGATTGGCTGAATGCTATACAGTCAGCCAATCAATGCTGGTTCTTCTCCTACCTTTAGAAGTCTTCTCCGTGCAGCGTCCCCGCGGCGTCTTCCGGCTCTTCATTCACTCTGCCAGGCATTAGGCCTGAGCAGAGCCGACTGCGCATGTCTGCTTGTAGTGCGGACATGTGCAGTCGGCTCTGCCCAGGCCCGATGCCTGGCAGAGTGAATTCAGAGCCGGAAGATGCCGCGGGGACGCTGCACGGAGAAGACTTCTCGGAGGATCCAGCCCGAACCTCACTCATGGACTTGGTAAGTATAATTTGATCGAATGTTGCCTACCCCTGAAATGAGCATTTTCCCCCCATAAACTATAATAGGGTTCGATATTCGATTTGAGTAGTCAAATATTGAGGGGCTACTCGAAACGAATATCGAATCTCGAACATTTTACTGTTTGCTCATCTCTATTACCACCCACTTGGCTAGTAGACCCTAATTTGTGCCAACGCTAAGATGGAATGACTGGATGGATTTCAATAAATAAAACACCAAAATGCCAGGTTGCAGTCCCTATCACATGAAGTATGTCATTGAGATTCTATAAGGAATAATTATTTCAGAATTTTGGACCTGAGAGTTGATTGGTTGAGAGATGGTTAAAAAAAAAAAAAAAAAGGAATTTTTATGTATATTAGTACACAGATGTTCAGATCTTGCTACCATTCAGCTTCCAAAAATGAACTGCAAATACATCCACAGCAGTGCTAAATCCTTACTGTTCCCTTGTGCACCCTTTGCTTGGCTTTATTTTACTTGCTGCTCCTTGTATTACTGTTATTTACATGCAGTGAATCTGTGAACAAACTACATTTCCCATGATGCATCTCCATGCTCTCACTCTGTGTACCCCTCCATTACCCACTCTTCCCTACAATGAAATCAGAGATAGTAAATCACTCCCATATCTGAGGTCATATAATGCTATGATGATTCATTTGTAAGCTCACTATCCCCTCCCCCTAGGAGCTACAAGCACAGAGAGAGAGATCAGGGAGATGCATCATGGGAAATGTAGTTTCTTCACAGATTCACTGCATGTAATAACAGCGATACACGGAGTCTCAAGTTAAATAAAACCAAGCAAAGGGTGGACAAGGAAACCATGAGCATGTAGCACTGCAGATAATTTTTGGAAGATGGATATGTCCCACAAGATGACTTCCTTTTCTAAAAATCCCGATTTATCAAGATTCCGTCACAAGATGTCTATTCTATATGTGTCTATGTAGGGTTACCCAGAGAACGTTCTGTAGATCGAAGTGTTCCAAGTGTCATGCGGGAGTGTTAATAGAGAATAACTTGCAGACCAGGGGGTTCTATCCCCAATGATCAGGAGAACAAGGGACTTTCATTCCCCATTCTGAATGGAGTGTTGGTCAGGCATTGTGATCGCTTCTCCAATCATTTCAACAGGAGTGCTGGAGATAGCGGAGCGCTGTACTTCAGGCATCTCTGGCACTCTCATTGAAATGAATGGAGCAGTGAGCATACTGTCAACCGGAAAAAGTCCCTCGTTCTCCTGATCAATGGGAGTCTCCTGATATGTGTATTCCTCTGATGGGAAAGATAACTTGTTTCATGGGAAAACCTCTTTAGGGTTGTACAGGATTATGGCTATAAAAATCTGATCAGTGCAGGGCCATCCAGTGGCCCCTGCGCTGATCAGCTGTACAATGCTGCTTCTGTAGCAGTTCGCTCTGTTCTCATATAGTAGTCGGGCGCCGCTATAGCAGCTCAGCTCCCATTGAATTCACCGATCACATATTTCTAGCCTTTTGTATGTAAATTTAAGATGGAGTAAGTGTAAATGTAGACTATTTGTAGTTAAGGGGGTTGGGGTATTGCAGAGTAATAAAGTCTTCAAGGCTCTGACATACTAGTGCATATAATATGGATGTGGCCAGGGATAGAATATTAGTATACTGAGCATATTCCTTGTATTCTATCCATCCTTGAATTCAATCTGCATCTATATTACTGTAACTAACCTTTGTGGACAATGCACAAGCACTAACTGGGGACGCTTGGTAATTGTCGCTGATCTTTCTCTGGCTACAAGTAATTCAGCATGCAGTTGGCTAATTAGAACTTAATTACCTATTCACATGTGACTATTCTAATTGCCTTTAATAATGGAGTCACTTGAATAAGATGACTTTTTTTCATTACCTGCTCCAGGCTGTCTCTGTATCTCTGTGGATGTTGTAAGGGTACTCAATGTGAACAGCTGTATACTAGGCGCGAGGACATATCTGAAAAATGCCAGTAAATAAATCACCTTTATGCCACCTGCTGGATTTTGACATTTCTCATAAACCTTGGCCTCGGCCCATGAAAATGTTCAAAGCGCAGAGCTTTCTGTACCATAGGAAAATGGGAATTTTATGAGTTTGCCTTTTAATCAAAATCTAGCAACACTATTTATTGCTTTATATAAAAATGTTCTTAAATATCTTCCGTTTCATAATGAAATTATTGTTAATAATAATATTGCAGAAGAATATTAATCATGCTATGATAAATTAGTAATACATTAATAAAATGATCTTATATAGGCAATGGTGTGCAAAAGTTTTAGGCAGGCATGGGAAGCTGCAAAGTAAGAATGCTTTCAAAAATAGACCAATGTAAAGTGAAGGAGCAAAAGTGAAATCTAAATCGCACTAATATTTGTGTGACCTTCACAACAAAGTAAATTCTTCTAGACACACTTAAAGGCAGTTTTTGAAGGAAATGGGCAAGGAGGTTGTTCCCGCCATCTTCGAGAACTAAGCACACATCTTCTATGGATGTAGATTTGCTCCAATCCGTCTGTCCCTTCATGTAATCCCAGACAGACTGTATAATAATGAGAACAGGGCTCTGTATGGGGCATACAGTGACAAAGGTCACACCAAATATTGATGGGATTTCGGGTTCTCTTTTGTTCATTCACTTAAAGAGGACCTTTCGTGTCCTCAGGCACATGCAGTTTTATATACCACTAGAAAGCCGACAGTGCGCTGAATTTGCGCTGCAAATTTTCCCGTTATGTTCCCCAGGGCTGGAGATATCGGTGCCCTTAATGGTGTCTTCCCATTGTCATAAGGTCGTTCCTGACAGTCTAGCTGAGCTGTGACTGTAGTCGTCCATAGCCCTGTACTGTCAGAGGGGGGCGCTCCTTACTGCCCAGTCATGACACCAATCTATGAGGAACAGCCCCCAGTACTAGTCTATGGGCGAGTACAGTAAGGGGGGGCGTTCTTCACAGGTGAGTGTCATCACTGAGCGGTAAGGAACACCCCCTCTGACAGTATAGGACTATGGACAAGATGAGCATTCTGTGCAACATGTGCCTAAAATCTTTGCACATTACTGTATATTAGCAGAACTCAAGGCTCAAGCCCTTTGCTATATTATGGCATTCTGCGTCCTACTGTACAGGTACTTTATTGTATGGAGCCACAATAAGAAATTCAAAGGAGACCAAGGGTCAGCACCTCCATATGTCTCCAATTTCCTATGTGGGAGCATTTAGTGCCTATGGTGCCATGGTACTGAACTAAATGATCTCTATTTAGGGCCCTTGGGCTTCTGTAGTCATAGTTCTGTGTGCACTTATGATGCAAAAATCGATGCACATTTTTTTTGTTTAACTTTCTTCTTATCTGGATATATTCTGAGATTAATAATTGGAGATGACCAGCACTGAAATAGAATGTAGAATGTATCCACATAGCTAATGTAACGTGTGTGTGCAGGTATATATATATATATATATATATATATATTGGAAAATGAATACAATTTATATGTTTTAGTATTACACATTATAATATGACCGACCCAAAACATTATAAGTAACAAAGACATATTTGGTGTTTCCATAGCCAATAAAAATGGTAATTTAATAAAATATTAATAGTGATCGGTAATTGCTATAAATAAAAATGACACAAATGATACTTTTATTACCACTACAAATCTGTGGTCAGAATATATTTAGCTGTGCCCTTTCATAAAACTTAATGCCCCCCAAAGGTTACTCCCATGGCAATCTGCCATTCCTGACCATAGGACCCTCCATCTCTGTTCCCTATTACCTCTAGTAACTCACCCCCAATAAGGTACAATACATAAAAATGGGTTTTCCAAACTGGACGTCTCTTTATTGTCGTAGAACTAATACAAAGTTGCTGGATAATGATAATTCCTGGTAACTTGAGCCTTGTAACAAGACAGAAACTTCATTTTTGACCCTCCATATTGACTCTTGCAGAGTTCCTCTCTTTTTGCCATATACAGCATTAGGTACCTGCACCTTGGGGCACATGAATTGGGAAGACAATGGGGTAACTGTATTAATAACTATATCAGGACACTATTACTGTTAAGATCAGGCTTTATAGTTTTATCCATTCTGTACTTTTAGATCTTGAGACATGGCAAGAGAGACTTAATATCTCAGATCTTGCGGTCCTGCTAAAGTGCGGCATTATCTGATGAAGCTGAATGGTTAATATGACGGCTGTGCTACAATATGGAGCAATCTCTAATGCACATTTTTATGTGACTGAGCCGTATATACACTATACTGAGACTCTTGTTATTTTATACTATTATACATGTTGTGAAGTGTTTTGATGAGAATGATTATAATTATTTGAGTTGCAGATGCCAAAGAATGAAGCATAGAGGGCGCTAGCGTGTTGCAAGAAACTTGCTTGCTTGCCTTGCAATGTACTGCACATGATAGACGCATCTGAACATGTTTTATTCCTTTTAACTAGTTAAGTTTCAAGTGCTTTGAACCTGCCTGTGTAATATCATAGTGTAGAGCAACATCTGTAGTCACATCTGTGGTAGATGAGCTGATTTATTCATTCACTTTCCATAAACCTTCTTTATAATACCTGTTCTTTATATTATATATAGAGATGAGTGAACAGTGTTCTATCGAACACATGTTCGATCGGATATCAGGGTGTTCGCCATGTTCGAATCGAACACCACGTGGTAAAGTGCGCCAAAATTCGATTCCCCTCCCACCTTCCCTGGCGCCTTTTTTGCACCAATAACAGCGCAGGGGAGGTGGGACAGGAACTACGACACCGGGGGCATTGAAAAAAATTGGAAAAAGTCATTGGCTGCCGAAATCAGGTGACCTCCATTTTAGACGAATAGTGGATTTCAAATCCGGGTCATATGAGAATGTGAACTTTGTGACTATGAGACAGGGATAGCTGTACAGGCAGGGATAGCTAGGGATAACCTTTATTTAGGGGGGAATGTTATTAAAAATAACTTTTTGGGGCTCTATCGGGTGTGTAATTGTGATTTTTGTGAGATAAACTTTTTCCCATAGGGATGCATTGGCCAGCGCTGATTGGCCGAATTCCGTACTCTGGCCAATCAGTGCTGGCCAATGCATTCTATTAGCTTGATGAAGCAGAGTGTGCACAAGGGTTCAAGCGCACCCTCGGCTCTGATGTAGCAGAGCCGAGGCTGCACAAGGGTTCAAGCGCACCCTCGGCTCTGATGTAGGAGAGCCGAGGGTGCACTTGAACCCTTGTGCACCCTCAGCTCTGCTACATCAGAGCCGAGGGTGCGCTTGAACCCTTGTGCACACTCTGCTTCATCAAGCTAATAGAATGCATTGGCCAGCGCTGATTGGCCAATGTATTCTATTAGCCTGATGAAGTAGAGCTGAATGTGTGTGCTAAGCACACACATTCAGCTCTACTTCATCGGGCTAATAGAATGCATTGGCCAGCGCTGATTGGCCAGAGTACGGAACTCGACCAATCAGCGCTGGCTCTGCTGGAGGAGGCGGAGTCTAAGATCGCTCCACACCAGTCTCCATTCAGGTCCGACCTTAGACTCCGCCTCCTCCGGCAGAGCCAGCGCTGATTGGCCGAAGGCTGGCCAATGCATTCCTATGCGAATGCAGACTTAGCAGTGCTGAGTCAGTTTTGCTCAACTACACATCTGATGCACACTCGGCACTGCTACATCAGATGTAGCAATCTGATGTAGCAGAGCCGAGGGTGCACTAGAACCCCTGTGCAAACTCAGTTCACGCTAATAGAATGCATTGGCCAGCGCTGATTGGCCAATGCATTCTATTAGCCCGATGAAGTAGAGCTGAATGTGTGTGCTAAGCACACACATTCAGCACTGCTTCATCACGCCAATACAATGCATTAGCCAGTGCTGATTGGCCAGAGTACGGAATTCGGCCAATCAGCGCTGGCTCTGCTGGAGGAGGCGGAGTCTAAGGTCGGACCTGAATGGAGACTGGTGTGGAGCGATCTTAGACTCCGCCTCCTCCAGCAGAGCCAGCGCTGATTGGTCGAGTTCCGTACTCTGGCCAATCAGCGCTGGCCAATGCATTCTATTAGCCCGATGAAGTAGAGCTGAATGTGTGTGCTTAGCACACACATTCAGCTCTACTTCATCAGGCTAATAGAATACATTGGCCAATCAGCGCTGGCCAATGCATTCTATTAGCTTGATGAAGCAGAGTGTGCACAAGGGTTCAAGCTCACCCTCGGCTCTGATGTAGCAGAGCTGAGGGTGCACAAGGGTTCAAGTGCACCCTCGGCTCTCCTACATCAGAGCCGAGGGTGCGCTTGAACCCTTGTGCAGCCTCAGCTCTGCTACATCAGAGCCGAGGGTGCGCTTGAACCCTTGTGCACACTCTGCTTCATCAAGCTAATAGAATGCATTGGCCAGCGCTGATTGGCCAGAGTACGGAATTCGGCCAATCAGCGCTGGCTCTGCTGGAGGAGGCGGAGTCTAAGATCGCTCCACACCAGTCTCCATTCAGGTCCGACCTTAGACTCCGCCTCCTCCAGCAGAGCCAGCGCTGATTGGCCGAATTCCGTACTCTGGCCAATCAGCACTGGCTAATGCATTGTATTGGCGTGATGAAGCAGTGCTGAATGTGTGTGCTTAGCACACACATTCAGCTCTACTTCATCGGGCTAATAGAATGCATTGGCCAGCGCTGATTGGCCGAATTCCGTACTCTGGCCAATCAGCACTGGCTAATGCATTGTATTGGCGTGATGAAGCAGTGCTGAATGAGTGTGCTTAGCACACACATTCAGCTCTACTTCATCGGGCTAATAGAATGCATTGGCCAATCAGCGCTGGCCAATGCATTCTATTAGCGTGAACTGAGTTTGCACAGGGGTTCTAGTGCACCCTCGGCTCTGCTACATCAGATTGCTACATCTGATGTAGCAGTGCCGAGTGTGCATCAGATGTGTAGTTGAGCAAAACTGACTCAGCACTGCTAAGTCTGCATTCGCATAGGAATGCATTGGCCAGCCTTCGGCCAATCAGCGCTGGCTCTGCCGGAGGAGGCGGAGTCTAAGGTCGGACCTGAATGGAGACTGGTGTGGAGCTATCTTAGACTCCGCCTCCTCCAGCAGAGCCAGCGCTGATTGGTCGAGTTCCGTACTCTGGCCAATCAGCACTGGCCAATGCATTTCTATGGGGAAAAGTTAGCTTGCGAAAATCGCAAACTGACAGGGATTTCCATGAAATAAAGTGACTTTTATGCCCCCAGACATGCTTCCCCTGCTGTCCCAGTGTCATTCCAGGGTGTTGGTATCATTTCCTGGGGTGTCATAGTGGACTTGGTGACCCTCCAGACACGAATTTGGGTTTCCCCCTTAACGAGTTTATGTTCCCCATAGACTATAATGGGGTTCGAAACCCATTCGAACACTCGAACAGTGAGCGGCTGTTCGAATCGAATTTCGAACCTCGAACATTTTAGTGTTCGCTCATCTCTAATTATATACATTATTATCCAGGGAGCAGACATGGGAGACACTGAGTTTAGCTGAAGAGATAGATAGATAGATAGATAGATAGATAGATAGATAGATAGATAGATAGATAGATAATAGGGGGGATGTTTCTAACTTCATCATAAATTAGATGCCTTCTCTGTCAGTCCCAACACCTAGAACAAAATGTATGCTAGGTTGTAACCACTGTTCAAAAAGTGGCAAGGGCAGCATGAAAATTTGCGCAAAAAAGTTTGACCAATAGAAAACCCCCGGTTTGCCATTTTTTTTTACACCAGAAAATTTGGTAGGGTAAATAAATATATATTTATTTTTTTAATTTATTTTGCTTACTTGTATAGCACCAACAAATTCCGCAGCGCTTTACAGACATTGCAGGTCTCTGTCTCTTATCAGGTTGACAATCTATATTCGCTATTAATATTTCTTTAAAGCATAAGAGGAAACTGGAGAATCCGGAGGAAACGTACAAAAACATGCAAGGAACAAACTCCTTGTCGATGGTCCTTGGTGGAGTTCGAACCTAGGACTCCAGTGCTGCAAGGCTACAATGGTACCCACTGCAATTCTTCCCCTATTTACTCTATGAATCGAGACTTTAATATATTGAAAAATTGTGCCCATTCTCACTCCATAAGGTGGATACATTTGTGCGACATGTATCACCTGTAGTGGGCGCTGGACAAATGTTCTTCAACGTTTTTGTAAGGGAAATGCCATACGGTAGTTTAGAAGTTTATAGGTCTTTGTCTATATGACAGTGTTGACATGAATTTTTTATGAAAATCTACATTTTCACATGAGAACCTTCTTCTTTTTTTGGAAATCCATCAATTAACAGAATGATTTAAGTCTTACTTAATTTGTATTGCTTGGCCGGAGAAAAGAAAACAAAGTCCAGCTCCATAGGGGAAGTGCGCTTGCTTTAGTACTTGGCACGCTCTCTTGCCTTGGCACGTTGGAGCCGCAATCATTGGCTCAGTCATTTCGATTATGCCACTCATGCAAAGTAAGAGGAAAAAGTGACTTCTTTTTGGCCCTTTAGCAACGATCCCTGGCAGAGCTGGTCTACATGGGGGCCATTACTGTATCTACAACAAGAGCGAACACTGCATTAAAGTAAGTAGCGATTGCAGTGTCAGCTGGAAAGTCTCTGCAGTGAACGTTACGATCTGCGGCAAACAGTCACAACTAGCGAACTGGATGGAAATGTTCTTGTACCTGCGCAAGACAAAGCCAAAGCTTTTCTATAAGTAAGAAAATCTGCAGTATATGCTTCACATAATATATCAGTGCCCATACATGGTTGGATTTGTTCCAAGGTAAGGGTGGACACTGGGGTTGAGCTGATCTTGAGATTTCAAGATCGATTTTAAAATCCGATTTCTGATCATTTTCCAGCCGATCTCGATCCCGATCTCGATCGTGAAATTTGCTTGATCGCCGATCGGAATCCGATCTTTTCCGATCCCGATCCTCAACCCTAATCAATGCTTTTCTATGGGAAAAGTCACTTTTGGGGTTGAGCCGATCTTGAGATAACCTCCGATCTCGATCCCACTGGAAAAGATCGGGTCGGAATTCCGACCTCGATCGTGAAATTTACTCGATCGCCGATCGGAATCCGATCTTTTCCGATCCCGATTGCTCAACCCTAGTGGACACATCTTTAGCTCACAATGAGATTAGGTGCTACAGGAGATCTGTAAAAGTGGTGATCGGGTAAATGACCACCTATCCTTTGGATCCTTTCTAATTGGTGGAGGACTCCCTTTTATCATGGATGCTGCTTTGTTTTGCATCCCAGATTGGGCTTTCCCCATTCATTTCAATGGGAGTCTAATGGACGGCCTTACCTAACGATTGCCACCTTCCCTATATGAGTGTGCAAACAGAGATAAGTGTCTCTGAATCAGCTCCTCCTTCTCTATAAGATGCTATTGCAAACAAAGCTTTATATTCTACAAAGACAACATGTGTACAGTTACAAAATGCGACCTGCCCAAGGCTATGCAGTGGTTTACAACATGGTGGAAGGATCTACATCTTTGTAGACATGCGGAAAGGTTCTATAACCAATTACGGGTTTTCCAGAGATGAAGCGCTTGTTTAATTCGTTCCTCTTAGTTAATGTGCAAATTATCTTTGTTTTCCTACAAAAAAAAGTGCCTTCCATAATATTTGTCTTACTTTTGTGTCTTGGTTTAATTTAATTTTACCCATGCTGCTATCTCGCAAGCTGCAGGCAGTTTCAGTAGCAAAACAGCTTTTCAAGCATCTAAATCAATGGTATTATCAGCTTTGTATGAATATGCATGACTGCTCTTCTTTAGTCTAAACTAAATTATTTTGTCCCCTTTGGACTTTTGGGGACCTGAAAAAGTTAACAATGGTTAAAGTCTTTCCATTGAAAGCATCCGTCAGACAGAGAGGGGATAGAAGTCTCATTTACTGCAGAGGGAAATAGGAGATCAAAAATAATACATATGCGCACATACACAATCCGCACCCGGGGGAAGCCGGTTCTAGAGAAAAAATATGGTCTAGATCGAAGGGTCATTCTGTGAGAATGTAGGAAAGGACACCCAGGGAATAGGGAGGAAAATACTGACTAATTGAAAAGGTTAATTTATTCATGAAACTGCTCCTTTGTATATCAGGTTGAATTGAGACTGGATTAAAAAAAAAAAAAAAAAAAAAAAGGCAATAGAATTTTAATGGCGGACCGAGCTGTTTCAGCTTTATATGCCCAGGGATCGCCTGATATAGTTATTAAATGCCATAATAAGAGCTTTTGCAAGTATACATTTTCTATGTATGACAAGTATTGGCCCGACTTCAGAAACCCCGTGCGACCCTTGAGGTAGTTGTGCGTGTTGATCGTACGGTTTATTTAGTTAGGCACCTACTGTAGACCGGCAGTGACTATACTGTAATACGGTTTCATATCTCGAGGTATTCAGACATCTATATTATAATAAAAGAATGCAAAGCCTTTAAAGGGCCTGGTGATATTTTGAGGGCTGAGAAGACAGTAGCAACGTTTAACCCATTCACAACATCCATTGGAATGGCACGGTGTTTAAATATGGCGGCTCTGCTGTATTATATGATGGAGTAACCTCCCTGGCACCATAGTCAGAGCTGACTGAGGTGCCAGTTTCCTGGTGGCACATGGGCGCTGCCATGTTCCTGTGAATTGCAATTCTGGGAGTGAACTTTGGGGTTGGCGATCCATTACTACGACGCCCAAGCTTATGATATGCAGCCAGTTCTAGAAGTCCTGGTATTGTGAAATACAACTTCACAATGCCATTAGCATTGTAATACATTGCATTAGTGACCGAACTCCTTGAGGTTCAAGATCCCTATGGGTACAGTAAATAAATAAATAAAATAAAAATTCAAATTGCACCCTCCCCCTTTCCATAGAACACATAAGTAAAAAAAAAATAAAGTGAAACTGCAAACACATTAGTTATACCTGTGTCCAAAAATGCCCCGTATACAAAAATATTATTCCCATATGGTGTACGCCATAGCGCGAATAAATATTGGACATTTCACTGTGAAAGCGTGCCTGCCTTATTCACTATTTCAGGAACGGGCATGCAACGAGAAGAATAGTTGCAGCTGTGTGTGTATCTACAGGTATCTGCAAAAGTGTACGGCCACCGCTCACCACTTCTAAGTGTCTTCCATGGGTCTACCAGAAGCTTGGGGCTGCCCAAAAAGTCCCCAAACACATAGTGATAGCAAGTGAACAGAGAAAAAACATAAAGCAAACAAAGTAAACCTGCTTTTGTCCCTTCCATTATACAGAGTAGCACTCTCTTACTGCTTCCCTGATACCAAGGCTGATGTGTAGGCTATCCATACACCTAAGGCTCCGTTCCCACGGAGTAACGCACCGCTCATTCTGACACGTAAACACGTGTAAGAGTGAGCGCTGTAAAACAGAATCCCATTGACTTCAATGGGTGCCGTCTTACGCGCGCTACACATTGAAATCAATGGGTTAAAAAGCCTTCCATTGATTTCAATGTGTAGCGCGCGTAAGATGGCACCCACTCTGTTTTACAGGCTCACTCTGACACATGTTTACGTTTCAGAATGAGCGAGCGTTACTCTGTGGGAATGGAGCCTAAAAGTGAGAGAGTCAATTTTATAGTTTTCTTAAACTTACAATGCTAGGTTTCCTGTCCAAATTTCAGATACCATGGGGAAACCCATTATGGCTAAGACCCAATGTAGCATTTCGTAGACGAAAAGAGCTGCGGAAAGGACCATGTTGGATATTCACCGTGGGTTTTTCTGCAGCATTTTTGATAGAAATTCCGCAGAGTATTCCTCTGTAGACTTTCTGCTTCTGTTATACCTAGATCGAAACGTCAGCATTTCCGTAGGTGTAATTGACATGCTGTGATTTCCAAAAACGAGGGCGATTTTTTTTCTCTGCAATGTCTGGATGTGATTAGCCAGAATCCCATCCACTTTGCAGGTACTGTAAAACACAGCGTTTTATGCCGCATATTTTCAATGTGGGGTACCAGCATATAAGTCAATGGGATCAATTTGGTGTCACCAGTGGAACACTAAATGGAAACTTAATTCAGGTGTGTACAGAGCCCTAAGGGTTGGTTCACACTAGCGCTTGTATTCCGTCCGCAAGGAGTCCGTATGGAGACCCCCCGGACGGAATGCAATCGCAATTGCAAGCAATGTGCTTGCAAAGCACGTGGAGCCCATAGACTATAATGGACTCCGTGTGCTTGCCACGCACTGCCCGCACAAATGAATTGTGCGGGCAGTGCGCGGCAAGTACACGGAGCCCATTATAGTCTATGGGCTCCATGTGCTTAACTGCACAGCACTTGCATTAGCGTTGGTATTCCATCCGGGGGGTTTCCATGCAGACTTCTTGCGGACGGAATACAAGCGCTAGTGTGAACCAACCCTCAAAGGCATATACAAATGTAACAGAACTAACCCAACCTTCTTCAGCCGCATAAATTGCCGTATTGTAATATCTTATCGTAGGCGACAAAAGAAGCCAGTGAAAAGTTATTGAATACACATTTTAATGACTTTTTATTGGCTTTTGTTAGTTCGGTGATAGCACATTACACTACAGTCATTTATCTTGCTGTAGAAAGTCGGGTTCAGTCTCTACTTCTGTATGACTAAATGTGATCACTGAATGCTTGGGAAATCTAACAAAGCCATTATAATGTAAAGCATATTCAGTATATTATTTATAGAAGGCAATAAATATTACATTTCTTCCATTTACAATCATTGTCACATTTCTTAGCCAGGTGTATCTTCTCTAATTGTGCAAAACTGACAAGAGACAAAGCTTCATTATTGTACCATAGACTGCATTCAAGAAGTGAATTATTCACAAGGTACATGTACAAAAGAGAACTACAAGATGGAAGATAAAATCTGGATTGTTATACAGCACTAGATCAGAGTCACCTGGATTAGTAATATTACTAGACAAGCGGCCCCTGTTCATGATGCCATGTATTGATCTCTACATCCCTTATGCCTATCCCCTATAGTGCACTACAAAGTACTTGCCATCCATTTGTAAAAGGGATGAGGATAACTGTGGCTGGACCTGCTCTGTCCAAGGTCTCTAGAGCAACCATGGAGGACTGACAACCACAGATGTGTCTTACCTCATCATTTTTTCTTTGGCCTGGATACAGTGTCAGATTGGGGTGCTTAGGGTCCACCAGTAAAACTCATCCCGGGGTCTACTATACAGGTCCATACAAACATTACCGGACTCTTCCTTGGAAATTTCTAAAATGTACCCAGCATAATTTTTTTTCACTAGTATCTTGCTGCCTAGCCCTTGCCTCTGATTGTTCCTGTCCTGGGGTCCTATGAGTTTCCTGCTGCCTGGCTCTTGCCTTGAACTAGGTCCCTATTCAATTTGTGAAATGGGAATATATATCCATGAAGCTGCAAGATAGCTGCAGGGTAACTGGTTATTGGGCCAGTGTGATTGAGAAGATGTGGCTCCAGGGAGCAAGGATACTGGACGGACTGACTGTGCACGTAGATGTCATATCAACCACCAAATGTGTCTACAGTACACATTGTATGTTCTCCCCGTGTTTGCATGGATTTCCATCCCATATTCTAAAGACATACTGATAGGGAAAAAAAAATGTACATTGTGAGCTCTATGTGGAGCTCACAATCTACATAAAAAAGCAAAGAAGTGGACATGTTGCAATACAACACGCCCTTACCTCCTTTCCCCTAACAGGCATGGCCTTCATTATCTGCCTACATTGCAGGATGTGTCTAAATTTGAGATGGATGAACCTCTCGAGATTTGGGAGATTTGCCTGCGAGTTTAGTTTTAAAATACCTTTAGCCCAAACTAGAAGTGAATTATTATATTTTATGGTTTCTTCAGACCTCAGAGTATGATAATTGGAGGCCCAGATAGATGCAGAATATAATAAATAGCCATACTCAAGTTCCTTCACCTCATCTGGGTTCCCTCTTTGGCATTCATTCTCAGGCATCTTCTGGCCTTCTGGGTGATGTCAGTGACCCCTGAGATCCACTGAGATCTGTGATTGGGCTTCGGTAGTGACATGGGACACATCTATTCCACTGACCTCATCCAAGATGCCAGAAGTGGCCAGAGGATGCCCAGGAAAAAACACCAAACAATGTGAGGGAGCCAAGTAGAGGGGAGGTTTGTTATGCTTGCCTGGGGCAACAATCACTCTACTGTACTGTCTGAAGAGGACCAGAGTATAGTAATGACTTGGTGGTGAACTCTAAAAGTTTCATTCAGCCAAACTAAATTATTTTGGAAAATTTATAACAAACCCACATCATTACGAACCAGTTCACTAAAGTCCAGATGTGTGTACCACCTATAAGAGAGGAAGACTGCCACATTTTAAGTCCATCCTTCTTAGCATGTTATGATATTGGGTTGAATTAATTTCAAGAAAAATTGGAGTCCTTAAATAGTTTGACGTTAAGAATGGGCCCATCCATACACATTGTCTGTTGTAGAAGACTTAGCACAGCCTGTACAGATAAGACAGTTGACCAGTCCAGAAAAAAATTGACAGATTCGGCCAACTTTTCCCCTGGCTATGGACAGCATGGGTGATTGTTGGGATGGCTGTAGGACGTTGGCCTGGATGATTTTAAGCAAAATGTTCAAGACAAGGAAAGTTTGGCATTGAGAGCAAGGGCAAGTTCACACAAGTTTTTTTTGGTCAGGATTGGCCTCAGGTTCCGGACCAAAAAAACCTGTGTCAACCCAGCCTAAAAGTTTTGTGCAGAGAAAGTTCCCCACCTCTTCATGTATTAGAGTACAGATGGTACATGCAAATAATTTGCCACATAAAATAAATCTAAGAATCTAAATAATTTTTATTTCATATTTATTACGTCGCCTCTGTAGTCTCATGTAATAATCTATGTGTGCCCGCGTGTCAATATTGATAGACATATTCATTTCCGATTTCTTGGGGATAGATGTAGTAAATGGAGGGTATCATGTGTTGAACTTCTCATGTCAGCTGTGCTGTATACAAGTTGGCTAACCCTGGAGGAAAGCAATGAAGCACAAAGAAGAATTCTGCAGTCATTGCAGAGCATCATATTGCATTTCAGGAAAAACAGAGGTTGATCAAGGTGACAGGTTATTTCTGAACTAGCCCTCAATACATGCCGAGGATCAATGAATCACTGGGACTGCTCTCTGTGTCTAGAATTTGCTGCTGAAAATCTTTACTGCAAAATTGTTTTTCCAGAAACAGAGGCTATTTATGCACTAAAGAAAATTGTGTTGTGGGGCATGGAAGTAATAAAAAATAGGATACAAATACAATACTGTGCAAAAGTTTTAGGTATGGTGCAGAAAAATGCTTCAAACTAAGAATATTTATCATATAATGAATTAACAAAAGAGAAATCTAAGTCACATTAATATTGGGTGTGGGGCAACACGATGGCTCAGAGGTTAGCACTGCAGCCTTACAGCACTGTGTTCGAATGCCACCAGGAAAAACATCTGCAAGGAGTTTGTATGTTCTCGAGTGACGTAACTACCGGGGAAGCAGCGGAGGCAGCTGCCTCAGGGCCTGGGACATTAGGGGGCCTGGCGACAGCCGCTACCGCTGCATTTTTTTTTTTTAATAAGCCGTTACCGGCTGGAGTTACTGGGTAACGGGCCCTACTTACTTACCAATCCTGGCAGGGGCCGGGATCGGTAAATGACACCGCGGGCAATGCAAACATCATTATTATACTCAGGGGTCTTTTCTGACCCCCAAGTATAATGATCGGAGGCCCGGGAGAGGTAAGCGAACATAACAAAGAGTGTTACTTACCTCTCCACACTCCGTATCGCGACGCAGGCCCCCCCAGTCACATGACGTCCCTGACGTCATTGAAGATAGCCGACAGCGGGGAGCTCAGGGATAGGTAAGTAACAGTGTTTATGTTTGTATCCCCCTCTCAGTCTCCGATTATTATAATTGTTAATGGGTGTCCACAATGGAGTATAATACTGGGTGATGGGGCCACTATGGGGCATAAGAAGATCTGAGCTTAGTTCTCCAAGATGGCGGCAACAACCTCCCTGCCAAGTTCCTTCAAAAATTGTGTGCAAGTGGCTCAGTGGTTAGCACTGCAGCCTTGCAGCGCTGGGATCCAGGGTTCAAATACCCTGCCAGGAACAACATCTGCAAGGAGTTTGTATGTTCTCCCCGTGTTTGTGTGAGTTTCCTCCCATTCTACAAAAAAGACATATTGATAGGAAAAAATAATGTACATTGTGATTCCTATATGGGGCTCACAATCTACATTTGAAAAAAAGAAAAAAAATTGTGTGTAAGTGTACCTAGAAGAACTTATGGAAGGCAAGGGTCACACCAAATATTGATGGGATATAGATTTCTCTTTTGTTCATTTGGTTAATTGTCAAAAATAAATTTAGGAAACCTTATTAATGTCAGATTGATGGGGTTTGACACCCAGAATCCAACAATCAACAGCCGCTGGTGCTAGAACTAAGGCTCCATGTGCTCGAACATGTGCTTTGTCAGCATGATAGCCATATTTGTAAAAGCTATCATGCTTAGCCATTATTTTCTATATCCCTATACACACATCCAGGTATTATGATGGATCCATGTAGGGGGTCTGTGAGCCCAGGGCAAACCCAGGACAGGTCCTATTTCTCTCACTGCAGGAAATTAATGGGTTTCTGGGGATCACAGACAGCACATGAATATCATCCATACGTGCCATCTATGCCATTTCCAAATATGGGCTCGTTCACATCAGTGTTGTGAACTCCGTTCTGCAGGTTTCCGTTTCCTGCCTAAAACAGAGGCAGGAGACGGAAACCTGCAGGAGGCTTTCTCACCCATTCATTTGAATGGGTGAGAGAGATGTCCGGCTGTGAGCAGCGGTGAGCGTTTTATGCTCTCCGCCGCGAAACCGGGTTTTATAATCCAGACACAGAGTCGGACATGCAGTACTCTGTGTAACGGTTTTGGGTCTGGTTTGGAGTCTAAGGTTGCTACCACCTGGATGGAGACTTACTTGTAAGGCTGGAAACGTGGTCGGGAGCTAGCCAAGGGTTCGGTAACAGTCGAGCGGTGAGGTGCCGAATCAAAGTCCAAGGAATCGTCAGAAGGGAAAGCCAGAGGTCGGTACACGAGGTGAGCGTCAGAGTTGGAGGAGAGAGCAAATACCGTGGTCAGGAACAGGCCAGTAGTCAGTACACGAGATGAGATGAGATGAGATGAGCGTCTGAGTCGGCAGCAGGTAAGTAAGGACGCTTGATCACATGCAGAGCACAATAATCTCACAAAGCAGGAAGTCCAAGGCTGGGCTTAAATAGGAAGCACAATCAGAGAACAGGGTGGAGCAACCCAGAGAGGCAGGAACTAGAATTAGAGCCAGCGGGAACTAGGCTCGGATCAGCCCTGGAGCTGTCCAAGAGGCTGAATAGCTCAGTTTGCAGAGCTGCCACCTGGGACACTGAAGTCCCTAGGTTCAAATCCTGACACTCTGTGTCTGGATAAAAAAATCCGGTTTCGCGGCGGAGAGCATAAAACGCTCACCGCCGCTCACGGCCGGACCCAGTCTGTGCTTTCCGTCTTCTGGCATGCAGAAGACGGAAAGCACAGAATGGAAAGAAGAACGCAGGTGTGAACCTAGCTTATGCGCTATGTTGCACATGTTTGTGTGCATGCAGCCTTATATAGAGTCAGTGGCACCCCTCCATTCTCTGTTTAGGGACTGAGCAGACTCATTGCTGTCCTACTCCCATTCAATTGAATAAGAGCTAAGCTTCAGTAACCCTGCATCTCCTTTCCATATAGGTATATAGGCATATGGGTATAAAAGTAGAGAGCCCACTATAATAGCCAATGGACGAGACCACACCCTGAAAGACTATGCACACCATGTGGGTGGGCTCTGCAAATTTCCCAGCTGATCACCAGTGTTTCACATTTCAGTACTGTTCCCCTCAGTAGGGTGTAGATATTTGCATATGCACTAGTTATGAAGTTTTAGGCCGGGGCCCCACGGGCCAGAAACGCCACCAATTTCCCGCAGCGGAAACGCCGCAGGAAAAATTGCGGCGTTTTACAGTACTTGCAAAGTGGATGGGATTCATGCAAATCCCATGCCCTCTTTGCGGAAAACATTGCAGTGCAGCCACGCTGCGATTTCCAAAACCATTGCAAAACCATTGAAAATCACAGCATGTCAATTATATCTACGGAAACGCCGTCGGCTTCCCAGTAGATATAATTGTAACAGAAAGTCCGTGGAGGAAAACTCAGTTAACTTTCTGTTCAAAGCGCTGCGGGAAGAACCCCGATATGTTCACGCCGCGGTTGTTACTACAGCGTTTTAGCGCTGCGTTTCTGGCCCATGGGGCCTTAGCCTTAAGATTCTGCATTCTCTAATAGTTTTCTAAGTCTCTCTTTACTTTTTCAATACTTTCTTGAAAGCAGTCTTATTATGGGATATTTTATTTTTCTTTTACGAGAGATCACCGGTTTCACTCTCCTATAATCCATAAGCATTCATAATAAATGTAAATCCTTTTATACAGCCAACACTAGCAGCATAAACATACTTAGACTCGGCGTAGTTATTATAGGGCCATTATGACTGATGTAGCTAAGACCAGAAGGAAATGTACTGTAAGGCCATTTTACATTGTCACGCCAAGTATAAGATAATTACGCCTGTCACTGGCAAAGAACAGATGAGGAAAATTTGTGCTGTCAACACAATATCCGCACTATATTCTGAATGTTATTCTCTCTGACGTGGCTGTAACCTAAGATAAGTGAAGATCACAATTACTCACCTTCAAAAAGCTTTTCTTGCTTGCGACGGTCTAATAGGTTTGTTTTCTTATTATATTATATATTATTATGAATCTGAATTTATTATTATTATTATTATTATTATTATTATTATTATTATTAATCTATGTGCACATTGTTAATAATAATAATAACAATAATCATAATTTTAATTTATTCCAATTAAAGCGTAGCTCAGTTGTACACAACTTTTCTTAAAGATTACCTTTGATTTCCTTCGGGCACATGCTGTTTTACATACCGCTAGAAAGCCAAATTCAGTGCACTGTTGACTTTCTAGTGGTATATAAAACCACATGTGCCCCAAGGACATGAAATGTCCTCTTTAAATGAATAGTACAGGTGAATATAAGAAGCCTTGTAATATATCTTATTAAGGAGATATGTTTCTTTCGCCACTTATTAAACTGTTCTTTTCATCTTTATCTCCAATCTGACTGCTTGTTTATATCACATTTGGTCCCCGTTTTCAATATCACACAAAGAGATCTATGGAGAAGAGAGGAGTGGAGCGGGAGGCAGTCCACTCTGTGCACTGAAAGGCTCTTATCTACAACCTAGCAGTGTTAAAAGCATGCTCAATAGCAGAGTGTAACAGCAGAAATTATTTGAGTGTGTTTTCCAGAAGCTTCCTCTTCCCCCTACCCATTAGGGCCCCTTCACACGGCATAAGTGCTCGGTTCATTCCGAGCCGTACACGCAAGCACTTTTAAACACTTCCCATTCACTTCAATGGGAGCGCTCGTAAAGCCAGCATTACGCGCGCTCCCATTGAAGTGAATGGGAAGTGTTTACAAGCGCTCGTGTGTACGGCTCAGAATGAGCCGAGCACTTATGCCGTGTGAAGGGGCCCTTATGTAGACTGATATATAGATAGTAACTCAGTCGGAAAAGTGGTCAAATCGTGGACCTAAGGTAGTGGTAGAATTACTGTGTTTGCCCACTTATCCGGTCTAGAGAGAGGAGGCACATGCCAGATCAAAAAATGATACGATTTGTAATTTTTTTGTGTATTGTGGACCTATTTCTGGTAGATACAAATGCTGATGCTAAATGCTGAACAGACTGCTGTAGTGTGAACAAAGCCTGAAAAAGGGAGTGCTGAATATCTACTATATTAGCAAAAAAATATATGAGATTGTCTGAAGTTGGTGAATCCCTTTAAGGAATGAGTATACAGTAGAGATGAGCGAACACTGTTCGAAACAGCCGTTCCGAACAGCACGCTCACAGCACGCTCCCATAGAAATGAATGGAAGCGGCTGGCACGCAGGGGATTAAACGGCCGGCCGCCAGCAAAGTCTGCGTGCTTCCATTCATTTCTATGGGAGCGTGCTGTTCGGATCGGCTGATCCGAACAGTGTTCTCTCATCTCTAGTATACAGATGTATAAGGAAAGGTTGTCACTCGTGGACATCACAGATAATTTGCTCTGAGATTCACGTTAAAGATGGCAGCTACATCTGTACGATTATTGCAATGTTTCTTTAAATCTCGCTTTGCCATATGATTCATGAAAACCCTATCCAGCATGGTAATCCAATACATATCAATCTCTTTCTAAATAACTGAAGTGTGCTGCTATTCTTGTAACATAAGCTTCATTTCCTAGCCAAGTTTCATGACTCCATAAAAAAGCTTGGACTATTTTTTCCCTCGTAACTCAGAGAAATATTTCTGTATGTTATTATGTATTAATGAGCATTTGGCACTCGAAAATCCAACATATAAAATGTAGACGTACCACCCCACGTGGCAGATGTGGCAGATGGTGCACTTCTTGTATCTTAAATAAGGAAGGAATTTTTAAGAATTTTTTTATTCCCATGACTTTCAGCACTAATATTTAATTGTCAGTGACCAGAGCAGATGAATGAAACGCGCAGGACATCCTCGTCCATTAAACCTTCTTTTATGCCGTAATTGGATGTGATTCATAACCTTGATGAAATTCCAATTACAGTCCCAAATCCTGCCTTAATCATTCTCATTCTGCAAATTATGTTTTATCTACAAAACACTTTCCATTATTTGAGTCAGCAAGTTCAGATCACCAAGACAAAATTATAAAGGGAGACTTGTTCCAAAACCTAGTAAAAGCCCAAATGCTGCCAAAAACATCATTTTAGCAGTGGCCCAACAATTTATAAATAACACATTTGTACAACCATATGGGGTGAAGCTTCACTAAGACCAATTATTTCAACATGGTTATGTGTTCAAATTTGTGCTGACCCCTGCCCTGACCACCATCTATTAAACCTAGCTTCTGACACTGAAACGGCCCCTGATCGGAAATCTATCATTTGCTGATAATACCATTTTGTATTGTGTTTATTCACAATTTATTACAGTATATTTAAGGGTTGCTATCATACTTGCTAGGGTATTTTGATTGGAGGTGGATCCAACTGTGGTGGTGGACCTACTGTGGTGGTGGACATATTGTTATGGTGGACCTACTGGGATTGTAGACCTACTGTGGTGATGGACTTACAGGGGTGGTAGAAAAACTGCAATGATTTGCAGAGGGAAACTCTGAAGACTTTCTGTGAAAAACACTGCAGGAAAAGCCGCAATGAGTTGCCACCGGAGTTTTCCCTGCAGTGCTTTTTTGCTGTGGCCTGCTATGTGGGTCTGTAGACTAAAAGAGGTTTTTATTAGATATGAGCGAACAGTAAAATGTTCGAGGTTCGATATTCGTTTTGAGTAGCCCCTCAATATTTGACTACTCGAATCAAATATCGAAACCTATTATAGTCTATGGGGGGGGGAAATGCTCGTTTCAGGGGTAGGCAACGTTCGATCAAATTATACTTACCAAGTCCACGAGTGAGGGTCGGGCTGGATCCTCCGAGAAGTCTTCTCCGTGCAGCGTCTCCACGGCGTCTTCCGGCTCTTCATTCACTCTGCCAGGCATCGGGCCAGGGCAGAGCCGACTGCGCATGCCCGCACTACAAGCGGACATGCACAGTCGGCTCTTCCCAGGCCCGATGCCTGGCAGAGTGAATGAAGAGCCGGAAGACGCTGCGGGGAAGCTGCACGGAGAAGACTTCTAAAGGTAGGAGAAGAACCAGCGTTGATTGGCCGACTCTATAGCATTCGGCCAATCAATGCTGGTTCTGCATCAAACTTTTACATTCGAATAGCGAGTGGTACTCGATTGAGTATGAGTATTTAGAATACCGTAGTATTCGATTGAATACCTACTCAATCGAGTACTACTCGCTCATCTCTAGTTTTTATGTCTTAGAAAGTGATAGCATATCAATAAGTAATGTATCACCTCAATGGGGGTCCAACCAAAGGGATCTCCACCGATCCTGTAGTATTTGAAGGGACATTGAAGCTTCTGGTTGTTCAGGGAACTGCAGTGAGGAACATTCACCTCAATGGGGCTCCTTTTGTTGTCGTTGTCTCCTCATTCTCACAATCGGTGGAGGTCCTAAAGGTTGGGCTGCTACCAATGAACAAAGTGATGGCCTGTCCTAGAGATACTGTATACCATCCTTTTATGAGCCCCTGTAATAATTTCATTTACATGTGCAATAGCAGTAACATGGTTTAGCGTGTGATCGAAGGTAGACTATTCAGTGTAGAAGGACAGAAGGTCCTTACAGTTGTTTCCTCTTGTGAGTACAAAGCACTGGTAATGTCAGTAGGTTTTCTATATACAGAATTAATATACTTCGGTTTTGAGCGCCGACCATATCTTTTATTCTAAAAACTATTTAATTTCCTGTTGTAGTTAATAAAAGCAGCCATGTCACCTCTGAACTAGAACTGAATAGAGAATAGCAGAAAAACATTGGGAAAAATTGTTGGCAGCAAGAACGTAAAATTTCCAGCTCCCGCAGTAAAGATTTGGATCTAGTACATTCTAAAATAGACTTGCGAACATTTGCTGACCAGGAAAGGCAATGAGTTGGGGGTAGCAATGGTCTCTTTCAGCAAGACCATGCTCTTTTTTTGGGGGGTGCCATGCCTCCTTTTTGTGACGCGTGCACAAAAGTGTGTTGGCCACAGTCAGCAAAACCTATGCCACATCACGTAGAGAAAAATAGGATGCCACCAGCTCTTCCGAGACCTCCGGATGTCTCCTCCTATCTCAGGGTAGCGTTGGCTAGTATGCTCTAAACCGGGACACAGAAATAATTATTAGAGATGAGCGAACAGTAAAATGTTCGAGGTTCGATATTCGTTTCGAGTAGCCCTTCGATATTCGACTACTCAAATCGAATATTGAACCCTATTATACTCTATGGGGGTAAAATGCTCATTTCAGGGGTAGGCAACATTCGATCAAATTATACTTACCAAGTCCACGAGTGAGGGTCGGGCTGGATCCTCTGAGCAGTCTTCTCCAAGCAGCGTCCCCGCGGCATCTTCCGGCTCTGAATTCACTCTGCCAGGCATCAGGCCTGGGCAGAGCCAACTGCGCATGCCTGCACTACAAGCGCATATGCGCAGTCGGCTCTGCCCAGGCCCGATGCCTGGCAGGGTGAATTCAGAGCCGGAAGATGCCGCAGGGACGCTGCAAGGAGAAGACTTCTAAAGGTAGGAGAAGAACCAGCGTTGATTGGCCGACTGTATAGCATTCGGCCAATCAATGCTGGTTCTACATCGAACTTTTCCATTCGAATAGCGAGTGGTACTCGATCAAGTACGAGTATTTCGAATACCGTCGTATTAGATCGAATACCTACTCGATCGAATACTACTCGCTCATCTCTAATAATTATGTATGTGTTCAATAATATACTTATAGTATATGCACATGCACCAAGTTTTTTTGTTACCAATGACTTGAAGTATAAGATTTACCCAACCGTAAGTTTCTGGATGTGTTGATCCAGAAAAAAGTAAAAAAAAATATATATATATATATATATATATATATATATATATATATAACTAAATAAATAGAGAAAAAGCAGCACAATTCCAATTTTAAAACATTTTACAATATAATTTTCAGAAATGCTAATCAATTTGTAAAACTCTTTACTGGTTTCTGTATACTGCATGCCATCCAGAGTCAGCTAATGGACAACCAATGCTCACCTAAAATCCTACGCCCGATGGATTACCAAACCTAAAACAAAATCATGTGGTGCAACGTGTGGTCTTTGTTTAGTCTACCGTGGCTTAGAACCAGGTCATTACACATGCATGATAGAACCGGAGTCTTAGGACCAAAGCTGTCCTTTAGCCAGGGGTTATATACCGTACTGAGGTGGTATTACAGTCCTATT
This sequence comes from Leptodactylus fuscus, assembly GCF_031893055.1. Lineage (NCBI taxonomy): Eukaryota > Metazoa > Chordata > Amphibia > Anura > Leptodactylidae > Leptodactylus > Leptodactylus fuscus. The sequence continues at coordinate 189,313,544 of NC_134268.1, forward strand.
CATTTATTTATGATTTTCAGACCTTTCCAAGGCTCAGGCCACTTGACTATTAGCTAATTATAAGACAAAACCTCTGACTTCTTTAAAGTCGTCTTGAAAGAAGAAATCTTCTCAGAGCCCCATCTCAATAATCTCTATGTGATGAGGCTGAATCCCTGACTCCAACAATTTTTCCCACAATCAATAAAGTCACTAGTTCTCAATGATGGTCTCCATTCGGAACGCTCATGCATTGCGAAAGCAGGCGCATAAATTATTAATTTTTCATTTCTATTGAGCCCCTGTGATATTTAAGCTCTCTGCAGGATCCTTTGAAGAGCATTTCATATGGTGCGTGGCCTTTTCCCCAGTCACTCTTAAAGGATTTAAAAATAAATTACCAAAACATAACAGCAATTGTTTCATGGAAATATTATAGTAGGTGTTTCTGGTGAAGTCTTATGTTGCTGTTTTCATTATTATAATATTTTTATTAGAAGCAGTCTCTAACTCGCTTCCACAGTCTCTAAGTCTGTCTCCTCTGCACACAGTCTTCTTTGCAAATGGACGGTGTCCATCTAAAACTGGTCATGTGACTGGCAGCATTCACTACTGTGAGTCTGGGCTGTCAGTGTGTAATCCATTGTAGACCTAGATAAAGTAAGCATTGGAGATGAGCGAGTAGTGAAATATTCGAGATCCGGTATTCGTTTCGAGTAGAGCCTCAATATTTGACTACTTGATCGAATATCGAATCCCATTATAGACTATGGGAAAAAATGCTCATTTCAGGGGAAACCACTATTCGACTAAAGGAGAGTCACCAAGTCGGGTGAGCTGGCAGCTTGTGGTTATGCGGGAGCTGACTTTTTCTCCTAGGAATGCATTGACCAGTGTTGATTGGCCAGTGTATAGCATTCGGGCAATCAACACTGGTTCTGCTAGAAGCTCATCTGTGACGAGGCAGAGTCTAAGATCGGACCACAAGGTCCGATCTTAGACTCTGCCTCCTCACAGATGAGCCTCCGGCAGAACCAGCGCTGATTGGCCGAATGCTGTACACTGTATAGCATTCGGCCAGTCAACGCTGGTCAATGCATTCCTATGAGAAAAAGTCAGCTCCCGCATAACCACAAGCTGCCAGCTCTCCCGACTAGCAAGGACGAGCCTGCTGCAGAACCAGCATTGATTTGATGAATGATATACAGTGTATAGCATTCGGCAAATCAATGCTGGTTCTGAATCGAATCTTTACTGCGAATAGCCATAGTATTCGAACAAGTACGAGTATTTCAAATACCGTAGTATTATATCGAATACCTACTCAATCGACTACTACTCGCTCATCTCTAGTAAGCATCAAAATATGTTTGTGTGAATAGGTCCTAAAATGAACAAGGAAGAAACAGAAAACTGGTGTAAATTATGAAAAATGTGTTGGGACTGATGGCAAAGCACCTGACTTGTACAATAAAAGTGATTTTTTTTTCCATGTCTTGTACATCAGTATTTTGTGGTGCACAAGTCCTGATACATCAGCCTTTATGTGCTCGTGTGGATATATGCTCAAGCAGTAACCTAAGAATGATGGTGCCCCAAAGCGACCATTTGACATGGACCCCCCCCCTTGCCCATTCCTGTACACACTATTATGCACCATAATGGCCACTGCACACAGTATTATGCCCCATAGTGGCCCCTGCACACAGTATTATGCCCTTTAGTGGCCCCTGCACAAAGTATTATGCCAGGATAGCCCCTACACACAGTATGATACCCCATAGTGGTCCCTGCACACAGTATTATGCCCCATAGTGGCCCCTGCACACAGTATGATACCCCATAGTGGCCCCTGCACACAGTATTATGCCACATTGTGGACCACCTATGAACAATTATAAAAATTATCCTGCCCTATCATCAGGGAGAGGAATTCTCTGAATTCCATTGAATTCCATAGGATGACTCAAAAAACTCTTAAAAATGCTAGAAATTAAATAAAAAGACTTGTCACCACTGAGCTGCTTTTTGCGGCCACTTTTTGCAGCCTGACAATAGGAGCAGTGTGAACCCTCCCTAATGGTATATTGCTTGTCACGCGGCCGCCCTAAAATCAGAAGTACTATAACTAACAAATGGTTCGGTAAAAGGTTTCTGAAGCCTTGGCAGGAGAGGACGACTGAAGTGCTTACATTTCCTAGTGATTTTCTTTTCTGTTTTAGGCAGGAATGATCTTTATTTCTTTTGCTTTTGACATTTGTATTACCTTTATTTTATCATTTAACTATTGCTTAAACCATTTGCTGCAACAGCACAAATACCATCGGCTCGCTGTGATTTGTGTTGTCTTTATGACTCTTATCTGCTATAAGCAGATCTTTCTGCCCCTTGGATTTCTTCCTAGCAATGTAAAACATTCACAATATGGCTGGAAATATTTCAGCTTCTCCTAAGGGAAAATTCTCTTCCAAATATCCTTAAATCCTGTTCCTGGCTTTTGACCAAATTCTATCACCAACTTGTTTTTCTTAACTCAGTTTCTCGGCTTTAGCAATTCTGCTCCTTTAATGGTTGTCCCCGCGTCTCTGCTTTCCATCTTCTCGCAGCTACTGTTCTTTTCTTCCCTAAGTAGATCATATTTGTTGTATCTGCTCAATATCAGACTCGGGTTCCTTGGGCCCAACAGATAATCTCATTGTGAGGACCCATCCCCTCATCAGCCCATAGAAATAGACCATGGCCATAGTCAAATTTGGGTATCATCTGCTAGCTTTATTGTGTTAGAACCTGGGCCCATTGGAAGACTCTTTGGTACTTTGGTGACTATCAGAAAAAGAGACTAAAAACAACTTTAGGGATTGTCAGTGTCAAGGTCTTCTTCTCCGAAATGAAGGATGAAGGGCAGTCTTCAGTTATAATGTCACATATGACAACTTAGACTGGTGGAAGTCACATTGGTTTGTTCTTTACCCCATCACCATTCAGAGTCGGATTGGTCCACCTGTACTTAATAATCCTATGATGGGACCAAGCACTGACTTAAAGGGGTTGTCCCATCACAAGGATTCTATCTATACTGCTTGTTAATGTGGATGTAAGACTTTTCCTAAATACATTGCTTCAGCAAAACTGCTTTGTTTGTCCACTATCTTACTTTATTCAATTCTTTGTGGCCACAGCCCTGACTTAGCTGCTCATGAGTCAAGTGATGTATCTGCTGCTCTCAGGGGGGAGGGGGAGGGGCTAAGTGCACGGGAGCCAGCCTGTGTTTCTAGCTATTCCTGTGTCTACACCACGTGACCTAGCTTCCTGTTAGCAGATAGGGGAGAGGAGCTGCTTTCATTTCTTCTGTTCTCCCAGTTATCAGGCTAGTTAATTCAATTGTGTTCATTATGGCAGAGACAGGCAGGCTCTGTATGTAACACAGAATGGAGTTGCTCCTGCCTGTACTTCATAGTCCAATATGGGTGGGCGGAGCTACACAAGAACCTGGGGGCGGAGCTAAACGACAGGTTGCATGTGAAACCCCGCCCACCAAATGATGCAAGAAACCAGGAAGAAAGAAGATTTTACAGCAGTGAAGACTGGTGAGTATGCGAGCTGGGAATACCCCTTTAATAATATACCCCAAAAGTCCAGCAAAAGACAATATCAACCTGGTTTTGGACCCAGTCACTTATCACTTGGATCATTTATGAACTTGCACATAACATATCAGACCTTATTGATGATGTGTCCAATTCATACAATGATAAAGATTCAGATGGATGTGCACATGGTCTCCATAGTTTGAGTGTGAACCTTTGGAAAAAATTTCCTCTAGGGTGTCAGAGGTGACGTTGGTTAGTAATTGTACCATTTTTGTCCTTGGTTTTTGAGTAGTCAGATGTCAGACAGTAGAAGCACCTGTAGGGGAATGGACTTAGACAGTTCTTTAAACTCTCACTTCAACAAACCCTATAGTAAAGGGGTTATCTAAGGCCTGGTTGACATCTGTGTTTGGGTTTCCGTTCGAGGAGTTCACTTGAGGACCCACTGAACGGAAACCTATATGCATTAAAAAGTGGTTACCTTCAGGAAACCTGCAGACCCCATAGACTATAATGGGGTCCGTGTGGTTTCCGCTCAGTTTCTGCTCGAAACATGTGAAAACCACACGGACCTCATTATAGTCTATGGGGTCCATGGGTTTCCCAGGTAACTGTTTTTTAATGCATATAGGTTTCCGATTGTAGGAATCCCCAAATAGACTCCCCGAATGGAAACCCGAATACGGATGTGAATATGGCCTAAGACCTACGGTGAATGACCTATCCTTAGGATAGGTCACTATGATTATACTAAAACCTAGGATCCAGTCAGCTCCTCTCTGCACAGTGTGTGAATATAGAAACTGACAACCCAAACACTTTTCAGTTCAAATGACTTGTTTTAATTTGATTGAATGATGAAAAGAGCAAATCCTACATCCTACTGGGAGAAGAGGAGTTGACTGGGGAGATCACTGCCCAGTATGAGTCCACCTGCCACCAACAAAGGGAAAGATGAGACCCCCAAAGACTATTATACCCCAAATCACCCGCCCCACCATTCTCCCCCCCAACCCCAACTCCCCCCCCCACACACACACACACACACTTTACTTGCTTCGGCAATGCCAAATGTCTATTCGGACGTGCCAATAAAGCTTCTTTGATTTGAATTGATCAGCTAAACTGCAATAGTACAGCATGGCCACTACACAGTGTATGGGGCTGTCTGCTTCTATACAGTGTTCAGAGAACATCTAACTGGAGGGGGCCCAGATAATTGACCCCAACCTATCTTGTAGTAAAGACCGACCCTAGGTCATTCATTCTAGCTCTCAGATAATCCCTTTAAACACCTATAAGGAACTATGTGAATTCGGAGTTTGTAACTGGATTCTGTTACTGGGACTGGGAATTTCTAAAATCTTATAGTTGTATAAAATATTAAGACCTATAATAGTAAACCAATCCCATGATATTTCTCATAGAAGACCGGATTAAACCATAAAACACATCCATCCAATAGTGGATAAGAATGGGATCCTTTGACTATGACGGGGTCTATTCGGTGTTTGTTATTTTCATACATTGCCAGTGAAAAAGTCAGATTTATAGGAGTTTTATATCCACGTTTTTATAAAGACTCTGCGTTGGGTGGACTCCAACGCAGATGTGAATGTAGCTTACATTTGACATCTTTTTTATATCTTTTGACAATTATGGCATCGTTTTAAAATTCTATAGTAATGTATTCAATTATACAGCGGTTACCGCATGTATAATACATACCGCACCCTAGGACAAAAGCTATGCATATTCATCCACCAAATCCCAAGTGATGCCCTATTTGTATGAAGAAAATAAGAATATCACCGCAGCTAACATATTCATGCAGCCTTTAAAGTCATCTGGAGGAATTCGAGTTGTGGACGTCATACATATTCATGTAATGTTGTGTATAAAATCCTATCATCTTCGGCACATTGCAGTTTGATAAATATATGTTTAGTCTTGCAGTACAGTTTGGCTATCTCTCCACTGAGGGGCGCTGGAGCACGCAGTACTGCAGCAAAAGGGATAAACACCAAAAGGCTAACAGACCTTTATATTTTAATATCCTGGGAAACAGCTGAGCAGCATTGTGTGTGTTATGTGCGTGTGTTTTATATCTCGCCATTCAGTATCTGCAGAAATTAAACTCTCCCCAAGCTGGCTGCAAAGCTGTGAATGGAAGAACGCAACTACTCAAGCATTGCGACTCTCCCCGGTATCTGCTACTCCCTGCACATAAAGCATAAGAAGGGCCTTGGCGGCTTTATCACCTGTTTACCGTAATACAACCTGATAAATCACCACCGCCATATGTTCTTATATTACATTTAGGCTTTCAGCCTGACTTTACAGTGTATGTAAGAATTACACAAGGTTTTATTCCAGTTTTCGTTTCTTATTAAAGTCATTGGATGGAATACATCCCATAATTGACACCAATTTCAGACAATTTATGGAGATAGTCAAAAAACCATTTTTTTGTCCAAATTTGCAACTTTTTGGCCTTTGCAACCTGCATTTTTCCTAAAAAGTTGGCATGTTGGGGCTTAGAGAGGGGACATTGCCTTCTGTGGCTTAGGAGATATACTAGAGTTACATAGAGACTAGAAGGTGGTGTACATAGTTACATATACATCGAATATTCAACGCACTTAAACCCTAGGTGTTCGGCCGCTTACACGCATTCCTATGGGAGCGAGGTATTCGATCGAATACTGCTCGCTCTTCTCTACATATCACATGACCATGGACTGTATATTTCATGGCCATGGACTGTACATCTTATGACCATGGACTGATTTCTATCCACTGGAAGCAATGTGTCAATGCAAGAGAAGACCTAGAAAACCATGAGGAATTGATACACAAAGCATATTGGAAATACAACTTTTTATTATACTTTTCATTCTGAACTTCCTATATACAGGTCATCATCCCACACAGGTTTGCTGGCTATTGTGATTCTGTCCTGTTACTTTGTCCTCACTAGATTCCTACTTCTCTTACTATTGTATTACTGATCTCTGACCTTTGGCTTTCCTTGTGACTTCCCTTTTGGATTATGATTCTGTACTGCTTTGTCCCTCTGGCTTTGACCCCTAACTTGCTGACTCCTCTTATTTGTTATTTGTCTTGTCTTGTTCTGTGTGACACTTATTTCTAGGAAGGGTTTTGCCACCCAGTTGCTCCTGTCATTAGGACAGTTGTTGCAATTAGGTGGGGACAGGGGCTGGGCCGAGTTCAGGGCTCATTGTCTTGCTTCCCCTTCTTCCACTGTTCCAGCAGCAGCGCTAGGGAATTGCAAAACTAGCAATTCCCTTACATTCCTTCTCTGTTCTCATGATAGATAGGTTGAATGATAGAATCTTGTTCCTCTTTCCATATTTAGACCACATGCATGCTTTACCAAGCTGATCGTGTAAGTGTATGAAGGGGGAGGGGGCTTTGAAAGATCTATTTAGGATATACAGGCACCTTTATCTATAGGTGAATGGCTAAGCCTAAATATATGCTACATGTTAAAGAAAAACATGAATGTAAACAATATAAGGTGAATTATTCCATAACCCTATGAGCCCAAGAACTGTGCACTCCAAAGTGTCTGTGACTATAAGCCCAGCTTTGTTTGATCATCTTTGTTATATACTGGTCCATGAGCACTATATTCAAGGCTTGCATCTGCAGCAGAATATACATGTTTTCTGCACAGATTCTTTTATAAAATCATTGGCCCAGATTTACTAACAGCTAGAGATTGCAAACATGGACAGGGTGTCTAAACCTACACCAGATTTGTCACAGTGGCTGATGCTGGCTGATATATCTTGTGTATCTTGCGACTGTCTAGTGCACTTTATACCACTTTTTAGTTTTATTATTTGCATTTCCTTTAAGTTCACACCATGTTATTGTCTATATGAATAGCAAACACGTACCCAAATGTATATTGTAATGTTTTCATTGGTTTCCACTGGATAAAGATATTTTTTTGACATATATCAGGTTTTATTGTTGCTGTATACAATAGCTGAGCGTCAGATCCAGTGTAGCGTCATTTGGGGACGATAAGCAGATAAAGAATGCTTCATTTACTTGGCCATTAGTGTGGAATGAAATGGTCACTTTGTTTTTTGCTATTAAAGAGTAAGACTGTAGGATAGCTAAGAGGATTTCAAGGGCTTTAATGTTGATGACCAATCTATAGAATAGACTATCAATATTATATAGGTTAAGTCCAACATCCAGGACCTCTAAGTATTATTTCTTTGAAGAGCTTGGGGCGCTTGGATGGGCTCTATTTCCTCTTCTCAGATCAGTACCATCACATCTATTTGTCACATGGCCAGTCCGATTCAAATGAATGGGTACCTGCAGTACCAAATTCAGCCACTGTATAATATATGGCACTGTGTTTGGTAAGCAGCAAAGAGTTCACAGCAATGGTCCACATGCTGCAGCCCCTTTGATCAGCTGCACTGGGGGTGTCACAAGTTGACCCCACCATTGGAAACGTCACCAATCTAATAATAATGTTCAATCCTAAGTCCCTTTAAGGATCCATCAAGTTGGTAAAAGGTCAACTCATCCCTATCGGGACAGGAAAATGTTCATTCTAGAGGAACACCAATGTTATACAGCAGAAGCAACAACAAAAAAAAATACCAAAGCAGCTTTTTTGATTGACGGCTACAGCCTCTGCCGAAAAATGGAAATGCATTCATGTATCTGTGTAGGACATGGCTATTCGCATCCTCCATGACACAGAAGACTTTAATCACAAGCTGCTCTTCACCTGTCATTCTTATTCCTTACATCACACTTCAGGCATGACATTAATGTATGAATGGTCTTTAATTGTCCCTCTAATCGGCCATTACATCAGATCAATTATCTTATTAGATTATTAGTTACATACATGTAGATGTAACAATATCTGGATAGAATAAAATACATCCAAATACCAGTTCAGATCAGTGTCTAACGTCTGCCGCTGTCTGTTAGAAGTGATCCCTCACTGAAGATGTTAGACAGCTTTGTTATACGGCCACCTATTTATTCTGATTTCTATATCTGAAGCCAAGAGAGAAAATCTTTTATACAGTAGTTGCTTTCTGTGGATCAACACAGCTTGAAAATAATAGGTAGAACTTGACGGACTTGTGTTGGGAAGGAAGCATTGTAACCCAGGACCAAAGTAAAAAGGGGCCCGAACGTATTTAGGATCATGAAAGCTCAATTGCTACTGATGAGTGCAGAGGGGCATGGGAGATGGGGAATTAGGGTAATGGTAAGTGTACATACACTCTACTACCATTAATACCACCAGAGGAGTAACTTAATCCTCCTGGGCCCCCAGTGTAAAATTTGTATTATTATTTTGTAAAGAGGCCTTTATACCACCTCAGCCTTCCTGGTAGCAACTGCTACTTCTGCAACCCCTATAGCTATGCCCCTGTCCATTACTCCTACTCTACTACTACTACTCTGCCACTGTTATTACTACTACTACACTGTACTACTACTCTATTATTGCTACTACTCTACTACTGCTCCTTTTTTTTACTACTACTCCTACTCTACTACTACTCTTACTCTACCACTACTACTACTACTACTACTACTACTACTACTACTACTACTACTCTACCACTACTACTACTACTACTACTCCTACTCTGCCACTGTTATTACTACTACTACTACTACTACTACTACACTGTAATCCTACTCTACTACTAATAATACTATTACACTGTACTTCTAATACTACTACTACTACTCCTACTACGCTGTCATACTACTACTACTATTTCTACCAGACTGTCCCATTACTGTTACTATTATTACAACTATTATTACACTGTACTAATACCCTACTACTAATATTACTATTACACTGTACTTATAATATTACTGCTACTACCACTAAACTGTCCTACTACTGTTATTTCTAGTAGGACCATCTCTACTATTTCTACTAGACTGTGCTATTACTACTACTGCTACTATTAGTAGACTATCCTACTACTACTGCTACTACTACTACTACTAAGCACTTCTACTACTACTACTACCACCACGAGACTGTGCTACTAATACTATTTATACTAGACTGTGCTATTACTACTACTACTACTACTACTACCTCTACTACTACTACTACTACTGTTGCTACTATTATTAGATTATCCTAGTACTACTGCTACTATTACTAGACTATCTTACTTCTACTACGATTTCTACTAGACTGTGCTATTACTACTACTACTACTAACATTGTTACTATTACCAGACTATCCTACTACTATTTCTACTAGACAGCACTACTACTGCTATCACTAAGACTGTCCTCCTACTACTATTTCTACTACACTGTGCTATTACTACTACTAATACTACAACTACTGCTGTTACTATTACTAGACTATCCTAGTACTACTGCTACTATTACTAGACTGTACTACCATAACTATTTACACTAACTGTGCAAATATTACTACTGCCACTATCAGTAGACTAATCTACTACTACTACTACTACTACTACTATTTCTACTAGACTTCCCCACTACTGTTACTATTATTACCATTACTACTACTACACTGTACTACTACTCCACTACTAATACTACTATTACACTGTACTTCTAATACTATTGCTACTACCACTAGACTGTCTTACTACTATTACTAGACTGTGATACTATTACTACTACTACTAATACTACTACTAATCTGTTATACTATTTCTACCAAACCTCTGCTGCTATAAATAGCTGTTAATAATGTATATATGTGCCTAAAAACTTCTTTTGCCCTAAATGTGACATGTAAGTTGGTATTGATGGGGACATAACATTATTTGACCAGGAACATGCCACTACTGGACCAGGGACATGGCATTATTTGACCAGGGACATGACGTTTCTTGACATTACTGCTGTTTTGCAACATTTTCTTGCTTTGTGTCAGACCTAGAAATAGCAGAAGCCATGGCACATGCTGTGATCTGAGCTGCTTCATGATACGGTTCTCTGTCTCTCACACACCAGGTGTTGCCGCATTTCACAGCAGATGACACAGGATAATTTGGAGCCTGTAACATCTGTAGGTGACATTAAATCTGTTCAGCCTGTCTGAAACACTGGCCATTGTTTTATGAGCTACAGTATGTACAATGCTAGAGATGGTGGTGGTGGGAGATAAGCATGTTGTCTGCCTGTGGCTACAAAACAAATCAGATTTGTTTTTCTCAAATACTGTTATAGATTTATGATTAGGTAGATATAACCCTGAGACATTGCAGGATGATGGGCTGAGCGGGAAGGGGGGGGGGGGGGGGGAATGTCTTATTTCAAGCTAACATGTATTCAACATCATTATTGTTATTATTATTATTATTATTATTATTATTATTATTATTATTATTATTATGGTGAACTGGAGTTGGGTGAGAGTATTCACTTGGAGTCCGTGGAGAAGAGTGTTATAGTAATCTAAGCGGGAGATAATGAGAACATGGACTAGCATCTTTGTGGTTTCAAGGGTGAGGAAGGAGCAGATTTGATGGATGTTCTTGAGTTGGAGGCAGCAAGAGACATTTTGGACTTCACATAAGTAGATTAGATAACACAATTGGTAGTTTGGTGGGGATTTACTCCTGGGACTCTTAGGTAGGTTGGTCAGTCATCGCTGTATCAGAAGCCAATTGACTGACCAACCTACCTAAGATGGGATAGCTTTCATCCTAAACACATAAACAACTCCATTGTCTACAGTCAGGCTATCAGATACCATCGCATATGTTCAAACCCTGCAGATAGAGACAAACACATTGAAGGCCTCAAAAACACATTCTTGAGGCAGGGTTACCATCCAAGGACAGTTGATAACCAAATCACCAGGGCCACCAGAATACCAAGATCGGATTTATTAAAATACAATACCAAACAGGAAAACAATCGGGTTCCCCTGGTTGTCACATATAACCCACACCTGGAGATGCTGAGAGGAATCACATGCAAATTACATCCACTACTACAAAAAGACCACCGTCTAACATCCATATTTCCAGACCCCCCTCTCCTGTGCTACAGACAGCCACCAAACCTCAGGAATATGGTTATTAGCAGCTCACTGTCACCTCCAACTAACACAGGAACATTTCCATGCGTACAGAAAAGGTGCAAAACATGCCCTCACATAATGACCACTGACAGGATAGAGATACCAAACTCTAACAGGGAATAAAAAATCCCAGGTACGTTCACCTGTAACACACCTAATGTAGTGTATTTAATAATTAGAGATGAGCGAACAGTGTTCTATCGAACACATGTTCGATCGGATATCAGGGTGTTCGCCATGTTCGAATCGAATCGAACACCGCGTGGTAAAGTGCGCCAAAATTCGATTCCCCTCCCACCTTCCCTGGCGCCTTTTTTGCACCAATAACAGCGCAGGGGAGGTGGGACAGGAACTACGACACCGGGGGCATTGAAAAAAATTGGAAAAAGTCATTGGCTGCCGAAATCAGGTGACCTCCATTTTAGACGAATAGTGGATTTCAAATCCGGGTCATATGAGAATGTGAACTTTGTGACTATGAGACAGGGATAGCTGTACAGGCAGGGATAGCTAGGGAGAACCTTTATTTAGGGGGGAATGTTATTAAAAATAACTTTTTGGGGCTCTATCGGGTGTGTAATTGTGATTTTTGTGAGATAAACTTTTTCCCATAGGGATGCATTGGCCAGCGCTGATTGGCCGAATTCCGTACTCTGGCCAATCAGTGCTGGCCAATGCATTCTATTAGCTTGATGAAGCAGAGTGTGCACAAGGGTTCAAGCGCACCCTCGGCTCTGATGTAGCAGAGCCGAGGCTGCACAAGGGTTCAAGCGCACCCTCGGCTCTGATGTAGGAGAGCCGAGGGTGCACTTGAACCCTCACTCTGCTTCATCAAGCTAATAGAATGCATTGGCCAGCGCTGATTGGCCAATGTATTCTATTAGCCTGATGAAGTAGAGCTGAATGTGTGTGCTAAGCACACACATTCAGCTCTACTTCATCGGGCTAATAGAATGCATTGGCCAGCGCTGATTGGCCAGAGTACGGAACTCGACCAATCAGCGCTGGCTCTGCTGGAGGAGGCGGAGTCTAAGATCGCTCCACACCAGTCTCCATTCAGGTCCGACCTTAGACTCCGCCTCCTCCGGCAGAGCCAGCGCTGATTGGCCGAAGGCTGGCCAATGCATTCCTATGCGAATGCAGAGACTTAGCAGTGCTGAGTCAGTTTTGCTCAACTACACATCTGATGCACACTCGGCACTGCTACATCAGATGTAGCAATCTGATGTAGCAGAGCCGAGGGTGCACTAGAACCCCTGTGCAAACTCAGTTCACGCTAATAGAATGCATTGGCCAGCGCTGATTGGCCAATGCATTCTATTAGCCCGATGAAGTAGAGCTGAATGTGTGTGCTAAGCACACACATTCAGCACTGCTTCATCACGCCAATACAATGCATTAGCCAGTGCTGATTGGCCAGAGTACGGAATTCGGCCAATCAGCGCTGGCTCTACTGGAGGAGGCGGAGTCTAAGGTCGGACCTGAATGGAGACTGGTGTGGAGCGATCTTAGACTCCGCCTCCTCCAGCAGAGCCAGCGCTGATTGGTCGAGTTCCGTACTCTGGCCAATCAGCACTGGCTAATGCATTGTATTGGCGTGATGAAGCAGTGCTGAATGTGTGTGTGCTTAGCACACACATTCAGCTCTATTTCATCGGGCTAATAGAATGCATTGGCCAGCGCTGATTGGCCAGAGTACGGAATTCGGCCAATCAGCGCTGGCTCTGCTGGAGGAGGCGGAGTCTAAGGTCGGACCTGAATGGAGACTGGTGTGGAGCGATCTTAGACTCTGCCTCCTCCAGCAGAGCCAGCGCTGATTGGTCGAGTTCCGTACTCTGGCCAATCAGCACTGGCTAATGCATTGTATTGGCGTGATGAAGCAGTGCTGAATGTGTGTGCTTAGCACACACATTCAGCTCTACTTCATCGGGCTAATAGAATGCATTGGCCAGCGCTGATTGGCCAGAGTACGGAATTCGGCCAATCAGCGCTGGCTCTGCTGGAGGAGGCGGAGTCTAAGATCGCTCCACACCAGTCTCCATTCAGGTCCGACCTTAGACTCCGCCTCCTCCAGCAGAGCCAGCGCTGATTGGCCGAATTCCGTACTCTGGCCAATCAGCACTGGCTAATGCATTGTATTGGCATGATGAAGCAGTGCTGAATGTGTGTGCTTAGCACACACATTCAGCTCTACTTCATCGGGCTAATAGAATGCATTGGCCAATCAGCGCTGGCCAATGCATTCTATTAGCGTGAACTGAGTTTGCACAGGGGTTCTAGTGCACCCTCGGCTCTGCTACATCAGATTGCTACATCTGATGTAGCAGTGCCGAGTGTGCATCAGATGTGTAGTTGAGCAAAACTGACTCAGCACTGCTAAGTCTCTGCATTCGCATAGGAATGCATTGGCCAGCCTTCGGCCAATCAGCGCTGGCTCTGCCGGAGGAGGCGGAGTCTAAGGTCGGACCTGAATGGAGACTGGTGTGGAGCGATCTTAGACTCCGCCTCCTCCAGCAGAGCCAGCGCTGATTGGTCGAGTTCCGTACTCTGGCCAATCAGCACTGGCCAATGCATTTCTATGGGGAAAAGTTAGCTTGCGAAAATCGCAAACTGACAGGGATTTCCATGAAATAAAGTGACTTTTATGCCCCCAGACATGCTTCCCCTGCTGTCCCAGTGTCATTCCAGGGTGTTGGTATAATTTCCTGGGGTGTCATAGTGGACTTGGTGACCCTCCAGACACGAATTTGGGTTTCCCCCTTAACGAGTTTATGTTCCCCATAGACTATAATGGGGTTCGAAACCCATTCGAACACTCAAACAGTGAGCGGCTGTTCGAATCGAATTTCGAACCTCGAACATTTTAGTGTTCGCTCATCTCTATTAATAATGTGTACCAAATGTTCCACTGAAAATCTGTATGTTGGAGAGACCGGACAGCAGCTTAGAATGCGGATGAACTCACATCACCATACAATTACAGAATGGAGAATGGACCTTCCCGTGTCAAAACATTTCTGCAATGAGGATCATAATATCACCAATCACATGAAAATTTTGGTTTTAAGAGGGAATTTTAAATCAAGGAAAGAGTGACGGATTTATGAGTATAAACTTATAACCCTGCTTCAAACACTGGAGAAGGGGTTAAATCTGGGTAAATCTGGTACATGGGTTTATGGCATCTTACAGTAATCACTGACCTGAGAACTGATAAGAACCTGGAATTGTTTACATTGTTTCTACCAATAACTAATAACTCTCTACCCCCCCTTCCTCCTAGAATTCTATCCTTATGTGTCCTTTTGTACTTAAATATGCATCCTTCAGAGATGGTTTTTAAATTTACTTGAGAAAAGAGCCGAGAGTTCTGAAATGTTGTAATCTGTCATCATTATTAGTTAGCCATTAAAAAGGTATCAACTACTGGAGACTATCAAGTTATTTTTTGTTTGTTTTTTACAGAGTATTGAGTGAGTATTGACCATAGGACTTCTACACCCTGATACTATAACCTAGAAATCAAGTGTCCCTTGGCCTGTGACTACTGTGTATGCCATTACAACCCTACCTAAGCATATAGAAACATAAAGTCAATGTAGATATTTCTGCCCATTTGTGATGTATAACTGCTGAATGTAACTACTGAAGTGTTAGTATAATCTGTCCTAAACTCAGCTGTTTTATTTTATAAATTCATTAAAAACAATCCTCAACTTCTGTCTCTAAAAACATTCAAGCTTGATAAAAATAACCCAAAATAGTTTTGCTTTAGTCTGTCTGCAACATCCAGCTATAACCAGAAATCCTTCTGAGAACTCAGGGGTTAAAGGGATCCTATCACTTAGACATGATTTTTTTCTAAATACCACGTGGGAATAGCCTTAAGAAAGGCTATTCGTCTCCTACCTTTCGTCGTCTTCTCCACGCCACCATTCGCTTACAATCCCGTTTTTTGTCGGTATGCTAATGAGCTCTCTCGCAGCACTGGGGGCGAGCCCCAGCACTCAGACAGCACTGGGGGCATCCCCAATGCTGCGAGAGAACTCTCTCCAGCGCCGCCTCCTCCTCTTCAGTAGCATCATCTTTAGCCTCTTCTTCCAGCGGTGGCTTGTAACTATTAGACCTCGGGCCTTGAGCAGAGCAGACTGCGCATGCACACAGGCAACGAGAAAATGGCCACTTCCAATACTGTGCAAGAGGCCATTTTTTCGTGGCCTGTGGGCATGCGTAGTCTGCTCTGCCCGAGGTCTAGAAGTAAGAAGACGCCGCTGGAAGAAGAGGCTGAAGATGATGCAGCTGAAGAAGAGGAGGCGGCGCTGGAGAGTTCTCTCGCAGCATTGGGGACGCCCCCAATGCTCATTAGCATTGAGAGAGCTCATTAGCATACCGACAAGAATCAGGATTGTAGGCAAACGGCAGCGCGCAGAAGACGACAAAAGGTAGGAGATGAATAGCCTTTCTTAAGGCTATTCCGACGTGGTACTTAGAAAAAATCATGTCTGAGTGATAGGATCCCTTTAATATGCTGCTGTTCCATTTTCAGCTTCTACTGAGGGGTGGGGCTTAGTGAAGTGGGTGGAGAAACCAGGGGAGGAGGTGAGCTACAACTGATCTCCAGAAATACTCAAAATATTTCTTTATGTATAACTCACTTTCAGCTTGAATATGAGATAAAATAAGAAAGGATGAAGATATTATTCATTGTTTGTGCATTTTCTGTGTGTAGTGTTCCTTTAAGTCCATATACTTAAAATCAATATATAGAGTATATTCCTATACAGTTAATAAGAACAACATCCTTTACATGCCCATATGTGGTTTCCATACTTTGCCTACCATTTACATACGTTTCATTTATAAACTGTGTTGACTTTGCCTCTCCCGGATACGACGCTTCTGTATTAGAGATATTATCCATCCTTGTCTTATAGGATTATGTCTCTATATTCTGAGTACTGGAAAGATCCTGCTGATTAACCAAGAGATTAATAAATTTTATCATTTCTAGATTGAAGGTAGAATATTTGGTTATTTCTGTACAGTATCAATGAGCTCCTTTTACTCTTCTGTTCCTCTTGTATTGGGATGTACACAAATAAAATAATATGCATTATAGGATAGGGCCCTATGCCATAGCTGAACAACAAAATATGTGCTAGGAGCAAAGCTAAAGATATGTAATGCCCCTTATGAGAGGAAAAAGCGCCACTCAAACATGTTCCATCTGGTGTATAGAAATTGCTACATAGTAGTTATGACAATAAATATAGCCTGTAATTGGAGACTGTTAAGCTGCTCAATGTAACAAAATGTGTCGGCATGATAACCAGCCAGATCCATTCAGATCATACAACACTGCATATCTGCTAGAGCAATGGTCCCCAACTTTTTTTCCACCAGGGACCAGTTTCAGCAATATAATTTTTCTATGGCCCGGTGGGGGCGGGAAGGGGTGTGGATGGAGGCGGGAAGGGGTGTGGTTGGAGCAGGGTTAAGCGTGGGGGTGTAGATTACTGATGACAGGCACTGCAGGTTATGAAGATGGCTACTGATGACAGACACTGTTATAAAGATGGATACTGATGATGGATATCACTCCTAATGCTGCTATTAACATCACTACAGCCTCACTACAGCTACATTACACGTCACAGGGACAAGTGACGTGTAATGTAGTTGCCCAAAGTTTGGTAGGCGAGTGTGGGGTGGAGCCAAGACCCGCTGCATGTCCTGCATAGTACTAGAATCTCGGACATACAGCCGGTCCCGGCTCAACCCTGTACTTTGCTCACCTTATCCCGATGAGCAACAACCAAGCGTCAGTGTTGTGGAGCCGGCTCGTGGGTCCTGGCTCAACCCCTGGCACTTGCGGGCTCCACAGCTGCTGCTGACTCCTCGCCGCGGACAGGTGCAACATGCCCCGCGGCCCGGTACTGGTCCGCTGACCGGCGGTTGAGGACCCCTGTGCTAGAGACATCAGTCAATGTCCAGTGTAACACCTATGAAAATCTCCCAATTTAGGAGATCAAAGTTTGCTGAGTACTGCCTAGTAACTCCTGAGGGAAAAATGACCCCTGAGAAGTGTATCCCTGGCTAGCCTGATCAGTGCACCATGGAGCACGGTCTAGAAGTCCAGCTAGAGGCAACATTTAATGCCTATTAAGAAAGCTTAGATGATAAAATTTCAAAAACGTTCAATAAAACTTGAAAAAAAAAAAAGAAAGCTTAGATGATCCCCCAATTTAGGAGATCACAAAGACTTGCTGGACACTGCCTAGTAAATCTAGAGAGGAGAGTAATACCACAAAAGTATATATCAACGCGTTTCTCTTCAAAAGGATCATCAGGAGATTGAGCCAAAATTTAATGTATCGGAGGCCAATAGGCAGATGGAAGTTGCAGTGAAAACTACACTTCCCACAGCCCTGATGGTGGTCTCCACTACTCATGATGCTACGGCCCAGGCTTATGTACCCTGAGACACATCTTGTGTAGAGATGAGCGAGTACTGTTCGGATCAGCTGATCTGAACAGCACGCTCGCATAGAAATGAATGGACGTAGCCGGCACGTGGGGGGTTAAGCGGCCGGCCGCCGTCAAAGCGGAAGTACCAGGTGCATCCATTCATTTCTATGGAGCGTGCTGTTCGGATCGGCTGATCCCAACAGTACTCGCTCATCTCTAATCTTGTGCTTTCCAAAGCAGTCATTCTAATGCACAAGCACTGCCTCCATCCTCAAAAATGAACTGTTAAAATTTGGTCCTGAAAGTCAATAGTGTGGAGAGCTAATGGATGAAGCCAAGTTCTCAACATTACAGCATGGTTGCTATACAAAACTTGGTTGCATCTTTTGGTGCCACAGCACATACAATCTTTGTGTGTTGCATCCTTGAAGTCGCGTTGTGAAGACAATTGCTGTCTATACCACAGGACCGCTGTCCTCACACTTTAAGAAGTGTTCTGTGTCTGTCAAGTGTTCCGCTGATGTTGATCCTGACTGTTTCTTACTAGTGAGCAACTGATGTGAACCTGTGACAATGTGCCTGTGTGTGCAGATGGTATTTCTCATGGTTGAGTAAGTAGTTTGGCTGCCCTGTCATTGGATAGGTCGGACGTTGTGGAGGTGATCCAAGCCAGGAGCCCCAAATGTTCAGTATAGGTAGAGGGAATGGCAGGACACTGGTCTCTACACAGACAGGGCAGAAGATTTATTGTGGATTTTGCAGGGGATTTGTATTAAAATGCACAACAAATAATTGGTACACATTGGTACATACTCCCAATGTGACTTTGTACATAGGTACATAGCCTTACTGTGAAACAAAGATCCTAAAATGCAGTTCATGCCCCAATGGTTCAATACTATGGAGCCATGGGCAGAGGCATATCTCATAGCTCCTGGGCCCCAATGCAAAATGTGTAATTTGGCCCTCACTTTCCAAGTGTTATCTATATTATTGGTGGCTTTTGGGCCCCCCTCAGGCTCTAGGGCCCGGTAGTCATTGCTGCCTCTGAACTCCCTATAACTACACCCCTGGTTATGGTCACTCTGATACAGCCCTATATTACTTTTATACCTACTGTAACCCAACAGAATATGGCCTACAATCTGAGAGGAGAAAAAAAAACCCTATTACATATGGAGCATGGACCCATGGATGTTTATTGTGCCATAATGCTTGGACAAAGCCATAATAAAATCATATTCATCAATCCTATGGTATTTTATAACACATTTAGTCTTGTAGCAATTATTCAATCCGAGATAGTAAGACACATGTTATCCATTTTGTGCCATATTCTGAAAATCAAGAATCTGGTGCTAATGCTATACAGTTCTATGTATCCTGCCAAAATCAATCACTGAAGTACAGAATGTAGGGCATTGCAGTAAATGGCAGCAGCACCGCGCAGAGCGCTCCATGATACGTTCCAGTAAGTAGAATTAAAGATCTCCATAAAATATCCGCCTAGTTTACTTATTCCCTTTGTAATTACTAAACTGTCTCATATTCATCTTTATGTCTCTCTCCACTGCAATAAAAACCTTCTACAATACATCTATAGAGTCTGAGCCAACATGGTCAGAGGACCTGCAGTATTTTTGACTACATAAGATTGCTTTATAGGGGGCAACACGGTGGCTCAGTGGTTAGTACTGCAGCCTTGCAGCGCTGGAGTCCTGGGTTCGAATCCTGCCAGGAACAACTTGTATGCTCTCCCCGTGCTTGCATGGATTTCCTCCGATTCTACGAAGACATACTGATAGGGAAAAATATACATTGTGAGCCCTATATGCGGCCCACAATCTACATTAAAAAAAAATTGTTTTATAGGAACCATACCAACAAAAACCGAAAGGCAAGGAAAAAATAATATCCAAAGACCATATTAATATATACTAGATATAGAAATGGTCTGCCATAATTCAATAATGCAAATTACTTCTATAAATGTGTCCCATAATATTTTATTGATTTCGGTATATTTGTAGGGTATGGGGTAAGGATGGGAATAGACCGTTAGTGAATAATAATATTCTTTTTCCATTATAATCTGTTTTATTAGAAATTCAGTAACTTAATTTCAAGTTTTTCAACCCTAAATGCCATGAAATATTGTGATCTATGGGTAAAAAAGGCCCTATAAACATCTTACATAGAGAGCCCTATGCAATACCTTCTCGGGTGCATCGAGCGGGATCTATTTATAAGCATCACATTTTAGCAAGTTTTAGCTTTGGCTTGAATATATTTGCTCTGAATTTAATGTTGTGTACGACACTCTGAGACTGTGTTCAACCCCATTCAAGAGCTTTAACGGTTCTGATATTGATAGCTGTAGTCTCTTCACTACTTTCAAAGCACAGGACCATACATTGTATAGTGTTTGTGCTTGGTATTGCAGCTCAGTCCCAGGGGACTGAACTTTAGCATGGTCATGTGACCAATGAGCATGACCAGAGTCACTGGCCTGAACGTCGTAGCCCTAGACTTAACTCCATGACAGCATTAGTAATGTGACAGTGCCAGCAACACCTACAGTCCTTCAAGATTAGCCATGCAAGAGGGAAGGCTGTCTGCAAGGCATCACAGGCTGTCACTTCAGGTCATGGGATTCTTTTCCATCTTGTTCTGATCTGTAAAATGGTAGATTCTATTTTCAGCAATTAGTGCAGGACAAATCCCCCAAATTTTGCAATTACCAAAATCCAAAACTTGGAAAAGTTGTATAGAATTCTATTAATGCTAAATCAGTTCCGGAGCTTGAGAAGCATACCCCCTGAGAACGAATACGGGGTCCTCTATAGTAAGAATACATACTAGGATATCACTCATTGCGGCAAAATTACAGTAAATAGGCCCTAATGTGTGCAGACATATTCATTCTCTTCTTTTGACTAGCTACAAACATGAGCAATTGAGACGTGGCGTATCACAAGTATATTCCATTAAATGTCTGTTATGCTACACAGATAGTACGGTTGAAAAAAATACATACTATATGTCCAACAAGTTTAACCATTGGATTGGAAAGGTCATGACAGTCTATACATTCCTATAACCAGCAATGCTATTTTGCTCTAAAAAGGCATCTAGTCTTGGTTTGAAACTGTAAACTGTGACTGCTGTGAGCAGCTCCTGGGAAGGCTATTCCATAGATTCACAGTCCTTACAATGAAGAAGTCTTGTCAGCTCTTGGGATTAAACTTTTTTTTTTTTTTTTTTTCTGTAGACGGAGGGAACCGTTTTTCCCCATGTTTCCTATATGGGTCATTTATATATTTATACAGGTTTATCATATCTCCCTTTAAACTCCTTCTCCAGACTAAACAGATTTAACATTACAAAGGTCTTCCAGACCCCTTACCAGTTTTTTGACCCTCCATTGAACCTTTTCCAACTCTACAATAACCTTTCTATGAACTGGTGCCAACAACTGAACAAATTGCAGATGGAGCCAGATGACACAGGTGCATCGTCCACTTCCCAGACTCACCCTATCTGGATAATGGGGACCCCATTTCACCCAACTAGCACTTTGCAGAGGAGGAGACCATGTATTTAACTTTCCATTACACAGTAGATTATGGGTGTAGTGGTAAAAGCCGAGTATTCAACACCTTCCATAAAGTAGAGTTATATATACAAGTAGCCCACCTCTTTAACATATATACTTGTATCCAGAGTATCACAGAACCCCGTTCTCATGGTACAAGGGTGAGCCAGAGATAGATGTATAGTGCCCCATTAGCACCTATCTATACTGTACCTGCTCCTGAGCTGTGTGTCTCCTACTTGCTAACAGGACTGTGGAGTTGGTAGGCCAAACCACAAATTCCAAGTTCCCCCCAACTCCGACAACCATGGTCAGCCAGAAGAAGTAAAGATTCTCTAATTCATTAAAAACAGTGATTGAGTGCCTAACATTTGCTTAGTGGTTGCTCTATCTGTATTTGGGCACTTCACTTCATTTACATTTTCTATGGTAATGTATAATCTACCTGCAGAGAATTCATAGGTGTTGTCATGTGCCAGTACTGTGACATCACTGTTGTATAATTCCTGTGTTGTAGTGCTACTTGGAAGGTTATGCCTGTACTGTGACATCACTGTGTTTATCACCCTGCACTATGACATCATGGTAGATTTCCTGTTCTGTGACATCACTGTGTGAATTATGCCTGTACTGTGGCAACACAGTGTTTGTTACCCTGTGCCGTGATATCACTGTTATTGAAATCTTGTCATGTGAAATCACTGTATATATTATGCCTATACCACGACATCATTGTTGTAGAATTCCTGTAGTGTGATATCACTATCCCTATTATCCCTATACGGTGATGTCAATGTATGGATTATCCCTGTACTATGGCGTCAATGTGTAGTTTATTCCTATACTGTGACATGAATGTGTAGATTATCCCTGTACTGTGACACCACTGTGTAGATTCTGCCTTTGCTATAACATCACTGTGTGCATTATTCATGTGCTGTGACATCACTGTTGTATAATTCCTGTGTTGTAATGACACTGTGTAGCTTATGCCTGTACCGTGACATTAGTGTTTATTACTCTTCACTGTGACCTCACTGTTGTATCTTGTACTTTGACATTAATGTGTAGATTATGCCTGTACTGTGACATCACTATTGTACAATTCCTGTACTGTGACATCACCGTTGTATCTTGTACTGTGACACCACTGATGTATGATTCCTGTTCTGTATTGACTCTGTATAGATTATGCCTGCCTGTTCTGTGACATCATTGTGTAGCCTTCATCTGTACTGTGACATCACTATTGTACAATGCCTGTACTGTGACACCACTGATGTATGATTCCTGTTCTGTATTGACACTATGTAGATTATGTCTGCCTGTTCTGTGACATCATTGTGTAGCCTTCATCTGTACTGTGACATCACTATTGTATAATTCCCTTATTGTGCCATCACTGTTGTATGATTCCTGTTCTGTACTGGCAGTGTTTAGCTTATGCCTGTGCTATGACATCACAGTTGTGTAGCTCCTGCGTTATACTTTGTGATCACTATTATGACATCACTATGTGCATTATCCCTGACTATTCAGGGAATATTCGTAAACCTCTCCTGTTCTGAAGTGGTCCTGATATAAAGCCGGGTCCCCATCCCAAGTTTTGCTGTGTCTTCCCATCTTTACCTGCTGTCATGATTGCGCAGAAAGTGCTGAATAGATATTTTCCCTGTCACATACGCCAGTGACTCGAGGCTGACACTTCCATTCAACCCTATTCAGTTGCGAAACTTTTTTTTTTTATTTCACGTTTCAGCGAATGATTTGCCTTTCCATAACACATCACTGGCTGGTGTCACAATATGACTTATTCTATTCATTTTCCGTGCGGGTGCAATTGGCGCGTCCTTCAATGCTGATGCAGCTGCTCGTACAGTCACATCATCTGCAACATGTTTGTATTGTGAGCGAGAAAGAGAAATGAGAGATTACAAGGAGCAGCCAATGGAGGAGGAGGGCAGAAGACGCACGTCTAGATGTAGCAGTGCTGAACTGTCATGGAGCTGATTATTTGCGCATCCTGATAAGTTACCGTTTACCTGCAGTCCTATGTAGAACTGCAGATATCGTGACATGGCGATGAGGTGTGCTAAAGCTCGGTTACATCTGTAGTGTTAACCAGCGCTAGACATGCGGTGAGAATTAGCAAATAGGTTTCAGCACCACGGAGAGCTAGTGGGGATGCAGTTCTTCTCTGGTACGCCTCCCTCCCTCCCTCCCACTTCCTTCTGTCTCACTCCCCACTCCCACCCTCCTCCTCTCCCGCACTCCACGGCTTCATTTCAATCAGGTGGCTGTTGCTCTTCAAGATTAGTGAAAACCTAGCAGGAAAATACTCGCAACCCCCCCTCCCTCCCTCTCCCCATATACACAAAGGGAGAAGGGAAAGAGGCAACGTGCTCTGAATTATGTGTTGAGTCTTTGCGAGTCCTTTCACTCTGCCCCTCTATGGACTGTTGGCATGCCGCCTCCACAGCCAATTGATCGGACACCTCAGGCTGAAGAGTGATTGGGAAGCTGTTCGCCCCAGTGGTCTGTCTCTTATTAAATGCTAGTTGCCATCACATAAGGTCTTTGTCGGATGCTTTTTTTTACTTTGTCTCTCCCGGTGGGGCCTGTTTGCTTGTTTTTTAATTTTTTTATCCGTCTTTATCCATTGATTTGAAATAAAGGGTTAAAAGACAGCTAGCTTTACTTTTTTTTTTTTTTTTTCCATCCTTGCGTGGCTAAAAGGATTGACTTATGGCTTCGCTGTATCAGAGATTCACTGGGAAGATAAACACCAACAGATCTTTCCCTATGCCACCTGAGGCAAGTCACCTTTTGGGTGGCCAGAACGCCGAAGAGGACAATGCTGGGAAGACCTCACGCCCACCGCAAGAAACCCGACCCTCTTATCAGTACCAGCCACGACATGACTGTGAGGAGGAAGATGTAAGACGTTTGTTGTTATTATTCAAAACCCCCTTCCCCTTTAAAGTGTTGTGTATATTCTTGCTCATGATCTGTGTGTCTGGCACCCCCAGTGGCCCAGCCCCCTCCTTAAATGCCATTGATAGGGTTTCTAAATGATTAATTCAACGCTTCGGGGTTTCTTGAGGAAACCAAGTCAGATTTGTAATTGCCTGTGTTTTACTGATGTCTGCTCCATTGCGTCTTTTAATGTGAACTTCATTGATTAGCCACCGATGCGGAGTGGACGCAAATATCACACAAGTCAATCTTTAACCCTTACCGTCAGGGTTAACAACGTTGGCCGGATCGTTCCTGGCACTAGTCAATCCCAACGCGGTCGTGTGCCCCAGAGGAGATAGAAACATAAACTTTACCAAAAAGAGATATTTCCTACTAGTCGAGGCATTGATTAAGAATCGCTCAGAAGGCAAATCAATTATTGTAATATATTCCGTGCTAACTAATCCCAATGAGCCTTACCTCCTGGATATGTGAGACATATCAAAGGTAGTATTAGCATATCACCTTAGTAACCAGTGACTCATCCACAGACCCCGTTTTGGGCTAAAGATTGAAACGGAATCTCTAGGCATTGATCATTGCTGATACATAATTTTTGCAAGGGCCTAGTGTACTTGTGCATTGTCATTGATACAGAACTGGCGGTGATAGGGTTAAGCATACGCAAACAGATTTGTGATCCACAACTAGTCCGCCGCCGCTGACACAAAGCAGACGTTACTGTATCGCTATGTTATGTGGATGCTTTACAGTAGACCTATAGACATTGACAGCAATGATACATGTATCCTTGTGTACAATGTTACAAGAATGTTACAATGTTACCCGTATTCTCCACTTATTGGTAATGCATTGCCTCCATTATGTATACGGTGGGTAGTAATGTATACAGGGATCTAAGACATGACATCTTATGTTATAAGAAACCTTAGTTGTGGAGCCGAGAATCCAACAGATCAGTAGGAAATATAAGCTGCGCTCTGCTATATGTCAGCGCCATATCATGTCCAAAAGTTATGTGGTTGGGTCTCACAATGGGGTTGTAAAGTTGTAACAAATCGTAACCCACCAATTACACATTTATTGGGATACTACATTACATGAATTGATACTTCAACAATAAGTTTAGTTATCGTAAAGCTCCTGCACTATCCGCGTTGCGTGCCGTGCCACGCCGTATCTCTTCAGTAGAGCAAATATCATGCAGAGCCAATGTTAATTTTATAGCACGAAAAACTTCATTTGGCACCTCCTACATCTCGGTACTGTCCTTAGTCTATATCTTTTACTATGCTAAGTTCACACCTGCATCCGCTCGGGGACCTAAAAAACGGAAACCTAATCCGCTTTCCCTAAAAAAGCACAAAAAATGCGGAAAAATGCTTGCAGGACTTTTCTCTCTGCATTTTTCAAGCGGATTTTGGGTTGGAACCCACGAATGCAATAAAGGCGCAGGTGTGAACGTAGCCTTAGTCGTGACTATAGGACTTACTTTAGTAACTTTTTTCTTGCGTTTCTACATGTTTTCAATGTTGTCTACTTCCCTATAGCCAAAAAGTTGCACTGGCCTAGTAAAATAAGCTTCTAAGTCATGACTACCATGTTGTACTGTATTGGGTGTTTTACCATTGAGAGCACAAGTGTCAGTATCGCAGCTTGGAAACGCGTGGGAGGTAATAGGTTGAGAGCCCATTGAGTATAGGATTGGGCTTGTGTCGTAAACAGTATATAAGTGTATTAGCTGAGTAGGTTGCAAGCAAAACAGGTTTAGCTCTGCTACATCTTTATAGAAAGGAAGAACCCATTCTATACGTATATAGATCTCAATGCACCTTCTTTATACTTATATAGATCTCAATGCATCTTCTATACTCCAGGATTCTTTGCAGTTATACTTACCGGTACTTAAATTTACCCCAACATAGGAAAGTGACACTTGAAACTGACACAAGATACTACATCTATAAAGTCTGAGCGGAGTTCCCCTTTAAATGTTCAGTTTCTTTCTATAACTCGTCGATTCCATTGAACTGGTCCCATGTTATAAGAGATTCTTACTGTATCCTCCTGTTTGTCTCCAGCAGGCGAGTAAACATGCCCTGTATAGAGATTATGTAGATTGGTCTTTTGCAGTCTGTGCTGTAGGTGGTGCTGTCGGAAAGCAAAGCGTCGACTATATACATATTTAGCATTATATTTTCCCAGATTTTTTTTTTATTTTCTGCATCTAGCTTAGAGCTTATTTTTAGTTTGTCAGTACGACAGATGTCTGGGGAATCTTCCTTTGATAACGGAGAGCTCAGAAGCAGCAAAAAAAAAAAAGTACATTTTCCATGCAAATTATTATTATTATTTTTCTTTTGGACGCTGTGATTTACACCATTTATTTGGGAAGAGGCAGAAAGTGCGCACTGTTCAGTTCTCTGCTCCCCACCAAATGCAGCTCAGTAAGATGACTAATTAGACTTTTCTTAATACGGCGCTTGGCACTTGTAGACTTCTTCTTTTACATAAAGCTTGCAGGGCAGAGGGCTAAGTGTTTAAGAATTATCTTATCTTATTTTCCATTAACTTTTTATTGATTTGGTAAAATGCTGCTTACCTAAGATAAAACATAGATACAATAACACAGTCATCTAACCTCAGCCCTACTGGTATAGTCAGGGTTTAACTGGGTTTTATGGTATTTTTAGGATGGTGACTTTAGTAGCGTGCAATCTGTGGGGCACACAAGGCACCATCCACTGATAGGGGGTCCCACGTCCCCTGACATTGATTGTTCTGGGCTAGGTTCCTGGAACTTCTCCTACTGATCCCACCATTGGTGCCTGCACCAATAAAAGGGCACCAGTAGGTACATATTCTAATGACCGAGTAGTGTTTGGTTAACACTTTTCTGGCAGGGTTAATTGGGAACCTTATGGCAATAATTTTGGGCCACTGAATGGTGATGGTAATTAAAGGGGTATTTCAGTTTCTTTTTTAACTTAATAAACTGTGCGTGCTCATTTGTCCATGCAGTGGAGAGTCTCAGCTCTGGTCCCTGGTCTTCCTGATTTTCGGTGTGAACGCGAGAGTATCCGCCAATCATTGGCTGAGGAGTGATGTTCTGTTTAAGGGGAGCTTCAGCGCTCAGTCCCTGATTCACTGATATACAGTACTTGAGTATAAGCAGAAAGTAAGCAAAGACTGGGAACCTCAATGGAGAGCCCCCCCCACACACACACACACACACACACACCACCAGACCCTCCAGCTGAACAGACAGGTTAAGTATGTACTGTTAAGTATTTTAATCCTATCAAGGGGTTAAAACATAATTTGGAAACCACTTTTAATCACCATATGGTATGTTTATTTGTGCAATGTAATATCTAGGCACTGTATGGTCCACCATAAAGGGGGCATCAATGGAAGGTTGTGCACAAGGTAACATGTAACCTATGGTATAGTAAGGCTGGCTTTGAGGGGGTTACAAAACAATGTACAGTCCTGTATACTAAATAGTCCTAGGCAACATACATGCAATGCTGTGGATATAAAAGGACAAACCCATAAAGAATGGCACCACAATGAAGCCAAAACATATTGGTCGCTATTCCAATCTCTTATTTATCAGTATTGTACAATTTCAGATTTTGGGAAAATATTCTGTGGTATTTGAACTAGATCATAAAATGGTCCATCTGTGAAGTCCAACATGTCAGAAACTGAATTGCTAAGGCTGTACCATACTATATACAGCACTCACATGCCAATGGGAATGTCAGCCTAAAGGAAAGGCCAGCAGTATCATTCCCAAGGGGTTCCTTTAACACCCCTGCCAATCAACTACAATACTTAAATAGACTATAGCTGCAATACTCAGCATGGCCACTCCTAAGCAGGTGGCGTTCACGTGTATAGAGCAGTGTCAGCAATGAAGAGGATGCAGCACTCAGCTGAGCATCAAGGCCCCTTTAGGCCAATACTAACCTGATTTTAGGCACCTAATGTACATGAGCAAGATGTTTTACAGACTTGTGCAGATGTTTAACTTGACAATGCATTCATTCTATAGCTATGACTTACATCATTATGTGCAGTATCTCAATAGTTAACATAAACCGCAATGCTCATAAGGCTTGTTCCTACTGTACATAGACATCTTACTAAGACAATGTTACTCTTTGGCACTGGACTGGTTAATATCGTCGTATCTGTATTTGTTTTACGTCACGTTCCGGCTGCTGAATATATTCCCATACAGCTGTAAGCAAATAATGATTTGAATGTACTCAGCTTTTTGTGTATGTCAACACATTCTGCATAGTGGAGGCCTCGCGCACAATAGGACTGTCATTCACATGTCAATCACACTCAGGATTTCATGACATTATTGCAGGGTGCTGACTTCCTGGGATAGTGAGTCAAAATACAAGGTCTTCATAGTTAGGAAGAAACACCTGCTGGTAGTCCGGGGGAGTAAGAGGGTGACGGGATCTATGTGCCTTCGCTTATCTCTCTGTGTCCAGCTTAAAATAAGTATATAGTCTTCATATAGTAACTTCACTTACTGTGGTTATCCCATATTGTTGGACTATGCCATCACCGACGGAATGGCAGGGGTCTGACTGATGGGACCCCCACTATCCGGAATATAAGGAGGATGAAGCACTTAGCCAATGCACTCAGCCACCGACTGTGCAATAATCTCTCAGACAGCTCCATTCACCTGACTGCGCTCTCCGCTCCCTGCACAGCGGGTTGTCAGATCTGCCGCTGTGCAGGAGAAAAGTCAAAGGAGCCTGGATCCCTTCAGTCTTGGGATTGATGTGAATCCCAAAAGTAAGATCCACACTGATAACAATACTATAGTATATACAGCAGTGATACATCAGATGGGAATATCCCCTTTAAGGACTCGTTATACATTGGGTATTAAAGGGATGTATCAATATAGTTCAATACCCCTGCATAGGCGTAAAATGATAGAATATGTATACTTACCTCTTCATTTGGCAGTGGAGAGTCTCCATTGGGGTTCCAATGATCTCCTTGACCTTTGACCTGACATAAATGATTCAGCCAATCAATGGTTGAGAAGTGATGTTCCGTGCAAACAGAGAATTATGGCTCAGCTTAGGGTGTAAGATCAACAAAGATGGAGCCCCAATGGAGACTCAGCTGAATGAAGAGACTCCATAATTGTAAATGATTTTTTAATAATGTGTTGGAGTACCCCTTTAATATGGAAATATATAAGTTACAAGAAAAAAACTGGCCATTCCATCAGTGACAAAACATCATTGATTCATGGGGCAACACGGTGGCTCAGTGGTTAGCACTGCAGCCTTCAGCACTGGAGTCCTGGGATCGAATCCTGCCAAGGACAAAACATCTGCAAGGAGTTTGTATGTTCTCCCCGTGTTTGCGTTTCCTCCCATACTCCAAAGGCATACTGATAGGGAAAAATGTACATTGTGGGCCTTATATGGGGTTCACAATCTACATAAAAAAGACTCATTGCTTGTACCCCCGGCTTGTGAGATGTAGATGTGCGGCACGTCATATTAACCAGATTAGGATGCTTAAGATGGGTCCCAATCCAATAGCACATAGTCAAAAAAAAAAGCTCAACACTCCCATAGTATAATGCAATCCAGTGTATTCTGATTCCTTCACGGTATGTGCACCAATGGTGACGTTGCGACCCTCTGGCTCTTCATCAGACTTATTGGTACTGTTTAGATGAGGATAGCTGGTACTATGTGGTGGTACATGTCTCCACTATCTTAGAGCATTACCGACGAGGTTACATATTTTACTATCTTGAGCCTCTGCAGGAGGCAAAAGAATTAGAAGACCCCTTTAATGGGTTTTATATCAGACTATGGAAACTTACAAGTTACAAGCAAAGATACAAGACCATTCCATGAATGACAAGACATCGTTGACTCATTGCTCGCGCCCCCGGTCCGTGACCTTCACCGACATGTCAGAAAACATTAGAGGCTTTAGTTTCTGTGAGATTAGTATTATGTGATGTGCGTGTTTCTATTATTTCATTTTAATTAAGTAAACTCGGTATTGTATGAGGTGCCCTGTTTATATGCAGAGATGCCGGCAGTGGTGTCATGGTGCACTTGGCATACAGAGCAGGAGCTGTCCAGGGTGCTGCACAGCAGACAAGGACTCTGCCTGAGCGCCTGCTAATAAAGGCGCACACGTGGACTCTCGCTTGACATGTCAGTCAAGACAAATTGGCTAAAAGCCACATTTTATGATTCATGACCTTGCCCGGTGACAGTCCTATAAATGGGCTGCTCTGCATGTAAACTCATTTTCTATAACATCTTAGTGGCAGCAGATGGAAAGATTATTTTATCAGTGAAGGTGAATGCCTTTGCCGTCACATAATAGCGGTACATTGTGCAGATGTCTTTGAACATTATACAGACCGACGCCGTTCACTTTTAGTCTCTCTTGTGTAAGTTTTTGAGTTTTAATATAATGAATTGCTTCGTAAATGAACTTGCACACGGTTAAATGAGACCAGTGCTCTATGCGATGGAAGCAAACACTGAATGTTAAACAGCTGGATGGAAAACCTGGGGATCCATAGTAGTTCTTACAAATCACCTCGCATAGGAAATGAGATACCTTTATACTGTGTCTGTGTAAAGCGCTGCATTAGACTGAACACGCTAACTCGTTCCTAAATGTTTAGGGGGTATTAGGTGCCCAGTGAGCGGTACCATAAGTGACACTTTGAGTTTACATACAGTCACTTATTAGCACCGCCCACTGGACTTCTAGGGTCATAAAGAGCAGAGGCTTAGGACAGCAGATTATACGGAATTGTTTCCTAATAACCTATATATTAATCTGCTCCGCTCCTCCTGCTCTATACCGTCCTACTTGTATGTTCAATGTCACATTGTCCCCTTTTACAATGCTGGTTAAAATATATTTCTCACAACTCTGTTATGTCTGTCCGGCTTATGACGACCTTCCCTTTAAACGTAGAAGCTCAGATCAACCCTTCCTTTTGATTTTAATGGAAATAAGTCAATATCTGACCCCATCAATAGCAACTAGGGTTGAGCCGATCTTGACTTTTCAGGATCAATTTTGAAATCCGATTTCCGATCATTTTTCATTCGAACCTGATCTCGATCCCAATTCTGATCCCAATGCAAGTCAATGGGATTTTTTTTACTAATCGGAGATTGGATTTTAAAAACAATCCTATTCACTATACAGCATGGAATCTAATAATTGAAAGCTTTAATTGTTAGAATCCATGCTGTGTAGTGATTTTTTTTTAATCACTAAGTAGCCAGAGGATTTTTTAAAATCCTATGGCTACTTAGTCCCCCCTGGTGTAGACTTACCTGCAGAGATGGCTGGTCCGGTGCCCGGTGTTCTCGTTCTTCTTCGCCTCTCTGCCCCCTGCCTCCCATTTTAGGAGAGTGTGGGCGGGTTAGGAGAGTGTGGGCGGGTACTGGGAAGGTAGACGTTACGTCTCCCCGCTCTGCACACTTTCCTAAGCCACAAGCCCCGCCTTCTTCCTAGCTCTTTAAACACCTACCTGGGAGGTGGGGGCAGCAAGGCGAAGAAGAACGTGAACACCGGGCACCGGATCAGCCATCTCTGCAGGTAAGTAGCTAATAGAGATGTTAGCTAGTCTCTCATTAGAATTAATGGATGCAGCTGGCACGCAGGGGCTTAAGGCTGTGTGCCGGCTGCTTCCATCCATTCCTATGGAACCGCAGCGAAGCCTTCACACTGAGTATATACTCCACTCAGAATGAGCGGAAGGTATACTCAGTGTGAAGGCTAACATTGTAAGCTTTTCCCACAATGCTTGGCCAGTAGCAAAGCATTGTGGGAAATAATCACCGATCTCAATCCCACCTAAAAAGATTGTGTTCGGAATTCTGATCGCGATCATGAAATTTTCTCGATCGCCGATCGAAATCCGATCTTTTCCGAACATGATCGCTCAACCCTAATAGCAACTCATCCCCTATAGGATAACAATGGACTGGATTCCTAATGCTTATTTCCTTCAATATCTGCTATCAGGTGAATATAAGGCTTCCCCTTTACAGAATCCAACTCAAATACAGCACCAAATTCAGCCATGTGAACACACCCTTGGGGTAAGTTCACACAGTCGAAATTTTGAAGCATAATCCACCCTAAATAAATCAACTTCCCATTTATTTCACTAGACATATCCTGACGATCCTCGGACTTCTGGACCGTTTATTAAAGTGAATGGATGTAGGGAATCTTTTTTCCAATGGCAGAAGCTTCTGAAAAATCCGCCATGTGAATTTCCATTAAGGCTGTAGCTATACGAGAAATCACTAGGATGTAAGAAGTTCCTTTCTGAAAAGCCGGGTCATGTCAGCAGTCATGGCCAAACATGACCATGTGAATTGGCTCTGAGAAGTTTACATATGCCGTACATTGGGACATGGGTGACAAACAGGACTATTAGATACATTTGTCAATCCAAACGTTAAGGTTCCAGTGGTTACCATCCACGTTAACGCTTCACAGAATTTGACAATGCCGGGAAATGTTAAAACTAAGTAAAGTGATAAATAGTTTGCATTCGTGATCATAATTAAAATCATAAGACGTATATCCTGGGAATGATAAGGCCGTCCCATTCCATGTTTCCTATTTGCATTGTATAATTAACTCTATGAGCGGCGTCTATCACAAGAAGATCTGGGAAGCCGGGAGAACAATATGGATGGCGTGAGAGCATTCATTTGTAACTGTGACAGTGGTGCTAGTGCCAGAGAGCAGAAGATTGATATTATAGGCTTCATATGTGGCTGACAGAATTTCCTGCTGCCCGCTGTACAATTATCATCCCATCATATATAGCTTTTCATTTTTGTCCCATTTCTTTGGGATGTCATTTTGATTTATAGGCTCAGTATTTGCTGGCAACTGGTTGGCTGTGCTGAGTAAGATGAACTTCCCGACTGTCTCTTACCTTATCTCTTAAGATTACATTTGTAGGCCATGGAAGCGCACTACTTGATGGTAACATGACTTTCGGTATGTTGAGAGTTTTTTTAATGATTTGTTGTAATGTTTATATGCAGAAGAAAATAATAGCATATCTCTAAATGGAAGAATTCATTGGTTATTCAGCTCTGAATGGGCCAAATACAAGCAGCCGATTGAATGACAAAATGAAACCTAAAGGGGTTGTTGGGTTGAGAAAACTTATTTTTATATCTACAACCCTCATCTATTAGTCAAATAGCAACTAAGGCTGCCTTCACACAGAGTAATGCCGGGTTTGTAAAAATCCTCATTCACAGCCGTACACGTGAGCGCTGCGGAAGGCTCCCGAACACTTCCCATTCACTTCAATGGGAGCACTCGTAACGCCGGCTTTACGAGCGCTCCCATTGAAGTGAATGGAAAGTGTTCGGGAGCCTTCCGCAGCGCTCACGTGTACGGCTGTGAATGAGGATTTTTACAAACCCGGCGTTACTCCGTGTGAAGGCAGCCTAAGAGTGTTCAGTTGGTACCAAAATATTGATACACAATATCAGATCTTAACCCGCACCCCTTCCTATTAGGCTCCTCTTCCAGTAGTTATGGTTTATAATTAGGAACAGGGGCTCTAATGGGAAGAGGCACGGGTTGAGATCTGATATTGTGCGTCGA
This sequence comes from Leptodactylus fuscus, assembly GCF_031893055.1. Lineage (NCBI taxonomy): Eukaryota > Metazoa > Chordata > Amphibia > Anura > Leptodactylidae > Leptodactylus > Leptodactylus fuscus. Next base: position 189,347,959 of record NC_134268.1, read on the forward strand.
TATTTTGGTGGGATTTTTGTAAAGTTAAACTACACAGCTTAAAATGCACCAAATGTATCATCCAGCATCAGGCACTGTGATAAACCTGGTTTATTGAAGGCCTTAACTAAATTGGAGATCAGTTAAAGGGGACCTTTCACCACCTCCACCAACTTCAACTTTTTGCATTCTTCAAAAGTTGATGCTCCACTGTTTCCGGTGCAGTTGGAAATTTCATGTTTCTAAGTAATCATTTAAGAGGGCCTGGGTGTCTTTCTCGAACAGAACAATATTACAGGTCATGGATTCTAGATTTTAAGGACACATTGATCTAGGGTTTTATACTGACTACCAGATTGGAGCCAGAAAGGATTTTTTTTTTTCCCCTGAAATGGGGCAATTAGCATGAACCTCATGGGGCATTTTGTCTTCCTCTGGTTCAATACTGTAGGAACCCTAGGGTTATAGGTTGGACTTGATGGACTGATGTCTTCATCCAATCTAATCTACTATGTAACTATGTAATTTCTCTTATTTTCAGCACCTTATATGCTAATTAGATTATTGACTGTCAGGTGGGCGGTCCTGGGCTGGTGTAAACAGATGGATCACCCACTTGATAGTAGCGAGCTAGATAATCATATCATGTTTTGAACTTTTTATGATATGTTTATTTTCTATACGATAACTTTTTTTTATTTTGTCATATCCCATAAGGGGACTGGAACCTAGTTTCTGATTCCCAGCTCAATATACTGCCCACAGTATTACATGACCATACTATAAGTATATTGGGTGGTTAAAGTAGTAACAGAGATGTTTACTCAAGAATGGTAGGTCCTACAGAAAAATCTCCAAGTATGTCGGTATCAGTAGAGCTCCACTTATTGAATGCTGTGAAGAGTTGGAGTTGGTGGAGGTGGTAATAGGTCCTCGCTAAGTGGGACTGCTTATGTAGGCAGCTGACAAGACGTCCAGGGAAATGTCAGTTTGTTTTGTTACTACTTTATGTTGTATATCTCCAGAAACATTTCCATAAAGATTTTGCTCTTTGATTGACTTACCATAAATCTTCATAAATCTCCATTACTAGTCATAAAATTGTCAATTTTTAGAGTTATTCCATAACAAGCATTTCTCATCTATCCACAGGATGGTTGATACATGTATGATTGATGGGAGTCATAGCAGTTACAGCCCACTCATCGCTAGAATGGAGGTTTTCAGTCTTCTCTTTCCTCATTCTGGAGCCAGTAGAATGGACTGCTGGTCATGCATGATCCTGCCTTTATTCCTAGTCTATAGGATTAATGGAGATAGCCAAGTACATTGTTCAGCTATCCACATTACTCCCTTGGACATTGAATGCAGTAACAGGACACACGCATGACAATGGTCCATTTAAATGTCTCTGGAATGTGTGGTTCAGGACTCCTGTCATGGAGATCGGTGGTGGATCCAAGAGTTAGACCTCTGGTGATCATATTCTGGAGATAGGGAAGAAAATCTTCACCCTGCTAAGATTAAACCCTCACTGTTCAGTTTGCCTCTTTGTATAGGACATCATTTTTAAAAAGTTGGATAACCCCTTTAAGCAAGCAAAACATCATCATGTAACTGTCAGCAGAACATTTAGGCTTTGATTTATCATGTCTTGTCCACTGAAACACTGGTGTACAAACCAAGAAAAAAGTTGCAGAACAATTGTGAATTTGTAAGTTTTTTGCCATTTTTTTCAAAGGGGACATCATGGGGCCATCGGACCCATCAGGCTTCATATCATTTATATCAATTATCTGATGGAAGAAATCTACAGCAGCTCTACTTTTTTATTTAGCCACCCGGACCCCAGAACACGCCCCTAACTTATGACAGGGCATGCACCACATCATAAATTAGGCACAAGCTCAATGAGGCAAGGATCGTCCAGACAGGCCTGGATAATGTCTTACTCTTGATAAATCAGTGTGATGTCATTATACACTATACATTTACAGCATGGTATAGGATATATACATCATAGTATAGACTACAGAAGTGTATAATGACACAAGTCCTACTAGTACATCTGTGGAATAAATCCAGAAATAGACGGTTATCTCATAGAAACTAATTAGCAGAAGACGGAGATGGCATCGGCACATTCAAGGTGCTCTGAAGACTCCGGCAGCTTAAGGGCAAATTTTAAATGAGCGCCCCCATAACCTTATTAAATGAATAGGAAACGGTATCATGAAACGGAAACTGTATCTGATGATAATGACCTTTCCTTTGTTTTCGTCACTAATATGCAGTGGTGTTTCATTACAGAGCCGGATCACTTCTTAGTATTATATTACCTTATTTGTTTTCCTAATGACATCTATATTTGGCATTGAGCAAACGATTTATACAGTTTTTCTTTTTTTTTAAATTGGTTATATTCTGGATCGTGGCAAAGTTAAAGTGTTGTGCGAAAAAAAACCCACAATTTCCTAGGCTCAGAGTAACAATGTCTTCAGGGGAGCTGCTAACACGTCAGTATAATTCTTAATTATAGTAAGAATCCGTTCACACCATGGTCAGAGGGTCAGCAGTGTTGGCAGATGTGATGACACAAATACAGATATATACAGCCCTATTCTGTGTGTCCAAGTGAGAAAAGCCATGACGGGTTTCACCTTGTAGTAAGTGGCGAGTTGCAAGTTCCGTTTATAACCTAGTCTTACGCTAGGTTCACACTCGCTTATGGTTTTCCGTTTTTCGGGTCTGCTTAGGGGTCCCATAGAATGGAAACCTAATACACTTAAAAAGTGGTTACCCACTGATACCCATGGACTATAATGAGGTCTGCTGGGTTTCTGTCCAAAAAAACACGGAGAGAAAAATCCTGCTTGCAATGAAATCTAAAAAATTTGGTATTCATTTTGGATTTCCTCAAAACAGTAGCATTAAAAGTAGGTGATTGACCTACTGTACTTTCAGTGACTTTAGCCGATCCTTACTAGCCAATGACATCTATAATCGGCTGGTTTGATCATTTGGTTCTCAGTCACTAAAACTAAGTAGCCGAGCTGATCAAAGAATAATCTCCTGGACTACGAGATCAAAACCATCCAATGGTGGTTGTAAGGTGATGCCATCTGCCATTGTCTGGATTACATGGGTACTCTTGGTCTTTTCAAAGTAGGAAAGTAGATAAATGGCTGAACGTTACCTATTGACCATATGATATAATACAAAGTGTCTATAAATATAAATATCTTTTTACTGAAATTGGAGCAATTTTCAAACTATTTGGTGTAAAAAAATAAATAAATAAAAAAATAAAAATCTAGCTGATTTGTGTGAATCTGATCAGAACAAATTTCAGTAGATTTTCCCATCTCTAATTATAATCTTTAGCTAAAACTTGTCAACTTGTGCTACTTATCCAAGAGGAAGGGTAAGGGATGTCACATCTGTATATTGGGATTATGACCAATTGTCTTCTTATAACATGAATCTTTTTTTGTACTCGAGTATAAGCCGAATTTTTCAGCCCAGTTTTTGTGCTGAAAAAGCCCCCGTTGGCTTATACTAGCACCCAGTATCTACTGCACCCAAAAACTCCGACCATTTCAATTTTTGAAATTTTCCAGTAGCTGCTGCATTTCCCTCCCTAGGCTTATACTCGAGTCAATAAGTTTTCCCAGTTTTTTGTGGTAAAATTACGGGCCTCAGCTTATATTCAGGTCGGCTTATACTCGAGTATATACGGTAATATAAAATTAAGATATCAATACTAAATACAGGTCTAGCCCACAGGGCATTGCATTTGAAGTCTATTTAGACTATGGCCATGAGTTTGGTTATTAACTGGATTATGCCAGCTATGATGGGTCCATTGTGAATAGAGTCTAATGGATCGCTTTTACTTTTAATGTCTACATCAAGTTTCTTTGAATCTTGAACTTCAATGAGAAACCAAAAGTAGAGAGACTAGAGGTAATGTGAAGAGATCCTCACCCTTAAGATATTCATGTATAAGTGAGAAGCTCTCTTGATGTCCACGTAATATGAAGGAAGGGAAGACAAATGGAGATGAAAACATAATGTGTTGTTCCTTTATGTACATGTAACCTTGGGAAGGCATGTCTTTCTGCATACATCTAACATGACTACAGAACCTTTCATGTTAGGTGGAGTGTTAATATTTTAACACCATCTATGTAAATGTCTCACCATAGACAGCTGAGTACCACACCGCGCGCTGCTCTATATTTGTATAGGAAATCAGGTCAATCATTTGCATACAGTGGGTACCATCTGCTACAGATTATTCCATATGTATCTCATGTGTGATGCTTAGTTGGCTGGAGGTTTTGCAAAAATCACATTGCAGTTGTAAAATAATGTAGCTTTTCATGTCAAGGTGATGATAGAATAAGGGGACATTGGGCATGTACTCCATTTGACAGGGGTACACGGGTATGTGATAATAATATCCTTTAACTATACATGATAAAATATTCCTTAAAGTGGATTATACGGTGTAACCACAGTGTAGGGTATAAATATATGATCATTGGTAGACATCGCTGATCATTAGAATGGATAGAAGGGAGCCCCATTTCAGAGGAGGTTATAGAAGAGCACTACCACCCAATTCAATCTTTGTAGAACTTATCAAAGACACCAAAGCACTGCAAAGGACTATCCATTAGTTCCATAGACTTTGAATGGGCAGGAATGTACACTATATTTAACCCCCTTTCTTGTAATCGGTGGGATTTCAACAAGTAGGGCCCCACTGATCACATATTATGCTGTGTGACAATGAAGTGAATGCTTGAAGCCAGTCTCTATGACTTATAGTGCACTCTTAGACCCCTGATGAGTGATGTACTAATGAAACTGATGCGGTCCGAGATGCCCATAAAAGTGTATAGCGAAAGTTCTTAGGGAAGAGTTTAGGGAAAGTTATCCCAAACCACACAGAAGAGGCTAAATAATAGCAATTTCCTTAGACCAGTACAAGCAGGGTTAGAACAAAAGGCTTATGGGCCCTAGTGCAAAAGCTCAGTTTAGAGACCCCCTGTGCAACATCTACTCACATCTGTCAGCCACCCCATCTGTACAATGTAGCATCTATGGGTCTTCACCACCGTAAAGACTTGTTCAGAATGTGTCTATACCCTCAAGTTACCCAACAGTGCGCCCAAATACAGCAATTGTGCCCCATTGTTTCCACAGCCTCCACCACATCATCCCTCCTTGACTATATGCTGATAAATCTCCAGTGCACCGGACGACAGGGATAATACATTTGCAATGTCCAGACTCCCAGCCATGAAAGGAAATAAAAAAAGATCAGCTTTAGTATGGGAAAGGTGACCTGTGGGGCCCCCACTTCGTGGGGCCGATGACAGATGCAAACAGTGCAACCTCTAGTTGGCCATTGGTTATGGCCCTCCTTAGGTTTCTAGGCCAGGGTGCAACTGCGCCCTTTATTTCCTATGAAGTTACACCCTGGAGCACAATTGCAACCCTGGAGGAGTTCCTATTGGCGTCTTAGTTATCATTTTTAATCTAGTGAACACAAAGTTTCTGCTTTAGGAGGGATTACACTATGGGGGAATACCTGAAGCTTTAATCTGACCTACAAAATTGATATGTGAAGGTTCTTCGGGAACTTCCCAGGGGTCTTAGTGTAGATCTTAGTGGCCCTTATTGAGTTTTGCTGCAACTACAGCTTAGCTTTAAAGTATGGCGATAAAGATTTTAGTTTACTAATATATTTTTTTCTGATACTCTACAGTCAGTGCATTAGTTCTTCTTAGGACATCTAGCTCTATTACTTAGTCTTACAGTGAAATTCCCCCCATAACATAGTAAATTCCTTTCCTTTTGGCTAGAGATGAGCGAACAGTGTTCTATCGAACTCATGTTCGATCGGATATTAGGCTGTTCGGCATGTTCGAATCGAATCGAACACCGCGTGGTAAAGTGCGCCATTACTCGATTCCCCTCCCACCTTCCCTGGCGCCTTTTTTGCTCCAATAACAGCGCAGGGTAGGTGGGACAGGAACTACGACACCGGTGACGTTGAAAAAAGTAGGCAAAACCCATTGGCTGCCGAAAACATGTGACCTCTAATTTAAAAGAACAGCGCCGCCCAGCTTCGCGTCATTCTGAGCTTGCAATTCACCGAGGACGGAGGTTTCCGTCCAGCTAGCTAGGGCTTAGATTCTGGGTAGGCAGGGACAGGCTAGGATAGGAAGGAGAAGACAACCAACAGCTCTTGTAAGAGCTAAATTCCAGGGAGAAGCTTGTCAGTGTAACGTGGCACTGACGGGCTCAATCGCCGCAACCCAGCTTTCCCAGGATCCTGAATGGAATACACTGTCAGTGTATTCCCGTATACCCGATATATACCCCGATACCCGTTCCAACGGTGTGCCCCCCCACCTTCACCCCAGAAATACCCTGCAAGTCCCCTAGCAATAGAATTGGGGCTATATACACCCACAATTTTTACTACTGGTATACAGTGCCATTGTCTGACTGGGAATTCAAAGAATATATTGGGAATACAAATACCCTCATTTCTTGCTACTGCCATATAGTGCCAGTTTCTGACTGGTAATTCAAAGAATATATTGGGGTTACGTGCACCCACAATTTTTACTACTGGTATACAGTGCCATTGTCTGACTGGGAATTCAAAGAGTATATTGGGAATACAAATACCCTCATTTCTTGCTACTGCCATATAGTGCCAGTTTCTGACTGGGAATTCAAAGAATATATTGGGGTTACGTGCACCCACAATTTTTACTACTGGTATACAGTGCCATTGTCTGACTGGGAATTCAAAGAATATATTGGGGTTATAAATACCCTCATTTCTTGCTACTGCCATATAGTGCCAGTTTCTGACTGGTAATTCAAAGAATATATTGGGGTTACGTGCACCCACAATTTTTACTACTGGTATACAGTGCCATTGTCTGACTGGGAATTCAAAGAATATATTGGGAATACAAATACCCTCATTTCTTGCTACTGCCATATAGTGCCAGTTTCTGACTGGGAATTCAAAGAATATATTGGGGTTACGTGCACCCACAATTTTTACTACTGGTATACAGTGCCATTGTCTGACTGGGAATTCAAAGAGTATATTGGGAATACAAATACCCTCATTTCTTGCTACTGCCATATAGTGCCAGTTTCTGACTGGGAATTCAAAGAATATATTGGGGTTACGTGCACCCACAATTTTTACTACTGGTATACAGTGCCATTGTCTGACTGGGAATTCAAAGAATATATTGGGGTTATAAATACCCTCATTTCTTGCTACTGCCATATAGTGCCAGTTTCTGACTGGTAATTCAAAGAATATATTGGGGTTACGTGCACCCACAATTTTTACTACTGGTATACAGTGCCATTGTCTGACTGGGAATTCAAAGAGTATATTGGGAATACAAATACCCTCATTTCTTGCTACTGCCATATAGTGCCAGTTTCTGACTGGTAATTCAAAGAATATATTGGGGTTACGTGCACCCACAATTTTTACTACTGGTATACAGTGCCATTGTCTGACTGGGAATTCAAAGAATATATTGGGGTTATAAATACCCTCATTTCTTGCTACTGCCATATAGTGCCAGTTTCTGACTGGTAATTCAAAGAATATATTGGGGTTACGTGCACCCACAATTTTTACTACTGGTATACAGTGCCATTGTCTGACTGGGAATTCAAAGAGTATATTGGGAATACAAATACCCTCATTTCTTGCTACTGCCATATAGTGCCAGTGTCTGACTGGGAATTCAAAGAATATATTGGGGTTACGTGCACCCACAATTTTTACTACTGGTATACAGTGCCATTGTCTGACTGGGAATTCAAAGAGTATATTGGGAATACAAATACCCTCATTTCTTGCTACTGCCATATAGTGCCAGTGTCTGACTGGGAATTCAAAGAATATATTGGGGTTACGTGCACCCACAATTTTTACTACTGGTATACAGTGCCAATTTCTAACTAGGAATTCAAAATGCGCAAGGCTCCCGGAAAGGGACGTGGACGAGGCCGTGGGCGAGGTCGGGGGAATGGTTCTGGGGAGCAAGGTAGCAGTGAAGCCACAGGGCGTCCCGTGCCTACTCCTGTGGGGCAGCAAGCATTGCGCCACTCCACAGTGCCAGGGTTGCTTGCCACATTAACTAAACTGCAGGGTACAAACCTTAGTAGGCCCGAGAACCAGGAACAGGTCTTGCAATGGCTGTCAGAGAACGCTTACAGCACATTGTCCAGCAGCCAGTCAGACTCTGCCTCCTCTCCTCCTATTACCCAACAGTCTTGTCTTCCTTCCTCCCAAAATTCCGAAGCTTTACAGAACAATAACCCAAACTGTCCCTGCTCCCCAGAGCTGTTCTCCGCTCCTTTCATTGTCCCTCAACCTGCCTCTCCACGTCACGATTCCACGAACCTAACAGAGGAGCATCTGTGTCCAGATGCTCAAACACTAGAGTCTCCTCCATCTCCGTTCGATTTGGTGGTGGATGACCAGCAACCCACCCTCATCGACGATGATGTGACGCAGTTGCCGTCAGGGCATCCAGTTGACTGGCGCATTGTGCGGGAGGAGGAGATGAGACAGGAGTTGGAAGAGGAAGTGGTGGATGATGAGGACACTGACCCGACCTGGACAGGGGGGATGTCAAGCGGGGAAAGTAGTGTGGATGTTGAGGCAGGTGCAGCACCAAAAAGGGTAGCTAGAGGCAGAGGCAGAGGTCAGCAGCTTAGGCGAAGCCAGGCCACACCCGGAATCTCCCAAGATGTTCCAGTTCGTACCCAGCCCCGAAAAACTCCCACCTCGAGGGCACGTTTCTCGAAGGTGTGGAGTTTTTTCAAGGAATGCGCCGAGGACAGATATAGTGTTGTCTGCACAATTTGCCTCTCGAAATTGATTAGGGGCTCTGAGAAGAGCAACCTGTCCACCACTTCAATGCGCCGTCATTTGGAATCCAAGCACTGGAATCAGTGGCAGGCAGCAACGGCAGGACAAAGGCCGCCTGCCGTTCACGCCACTGCCACTGCCTCTGCCTCTGCCTCTGCCACTGCCACTGCTGACTGTGCTGGCGATGCACTCCAGAGGACGAGCCAGGACACCACTTCATCTGCCTCCGCCACTTTGTTGACTTCTACCTCATCCTCCCCTGGTCCTGTCTTATCTCCTTCTCCTGCACCATCAAAGGCACCATCAGGCGTTTCTTTACAACAACCCACCATCTCTCAGACATTGGAGCGGCGGCAGAAATACACTGCTAACCACCCACACGCGCAAGCCTTGAACGCCAACATCGCTAAACTGCTGGCCCAGGAGATGTTGGCGTTCCGGCTTGTTGAAACTCCCGCCTTCCTGGACCTGATGGCAACTGCGGCACCTCGCTATGCCGTCCCTAGCCGTCACTACTTCTCCCGGTGTGCCGTCCCCGCCTTGCACCAGCACGTGTCACTCAACATCAGGCGGGCCCTTAGTTCCGCGCTTTGCACAAAGGTCCACTTGACCACCGACGCGTGGACAAGTGCATGCGGACAGGGACGCTACATTTCACTGACGGCACACTGGGTAAATGTAGTTGAGGCTGGGACTGCTTCCCAAACTGGCCCGGTGTACCTCGTCTCCCCGCCTAACATTCCTGGCAGGGACACGAGAAGAACACCCCCCTCCTCCTCCTCCTCTACCGCCTCCTCCTCCGCCTCCTCCTCCGCCACCGCCTCCTCCTCCGCTGTTAGATTGACCCCAGCTACGAGTTGGAAACGTTGCAGCACTGGCGTTGGTAGACGTCAGCAGGCTGTGCTGAAGCTGATCAGCTTGGGGGACAGACAGCACACTGCCTCCGAGGTGAGGGATGCCCTCCTCGATGAGACGGCAATATGGTTTGAGCCGCTGCACCTGGGCCCAGGCATGGTCGTTTGTGATAACGGCCGGAACCTGGTAGCAGCTCTGGAGCTTGCCGGACTCCAACATGTTCCATGCCTGGCCCACGTCTTCAACCTAGTGGTGCAACGTTTCCTAAAGAGCTACCCCAATGTTCCAGAGCTACTGGTGAAAGTGCGGCGCATGTGCGCCCACTTTCGCAAGTCGACAGTAGCCGCTGCTAGCTTAAAATCTCTCCAGCAACGCCTGCATGTGCCACAACACCGGCTTTTGTGCGACGTCCCCACACGCTGGAACTCAACGTTTCAGATGTTGAATAGAGTGGTTGAGCAGCAGAGACCTTTGATGGAATACCAGCTACAAAACCCTAGGGTGCCACAAAGTCAGCTGCCTCAGTTTCACATCCATGAGTGGCCATGGATGAGAGACCTTTGTGACATCCTACGGGTCTTTGAGGAGTCCACAAGGAGGGTGAGCTCTGAGGATGCGATGGTGAGCCTTACAATCCCGCTCTTGTGTGTTCTGAGAGAATCCCTGATTGACATCAGGGATAACTCAGATCACACAGAGGAGTTAGGGATAGCATCCGATCCGTCACAGCTGGAGAGTAGGTCCACACATCTGTCCGCTTCACTGCGTTTAATGGAGGAGGAGGAGGAGGAGGAGGAGGAGGAAGAAGAGTTGTCCGATGATGTGATGGTGATACAGGAGGCTTCCGGGCAACTTCGAATCGTCCCATTGTTGCAGCGCGGATGGGTAGACATGGAGGATGAGGAGGAAATGGAGATTGAACTTTCCGGTGGGGCCAGAGGAGTCATGCCAACTAACACTGTGGCAGACATGGCTGAGTTCATGTTGGGGTGCTTTACAACCGACAAGCGTATTGTCAAAATCATGGAGGACAACCAGTACTGGATCTTTGCTATCCTTGACCCCCGGTATAAAAACAACATCTCGTCTTTTATTCCGGTAGAGGGGAGGGCCAATCGCATCAATGCTTGCCACAGGCAATTGGTGCAGAATATGATGGAGATGTTTCCAGCATGTGACAGTGGCGGCAGGGAGGGCAGTTCCTCCAGTAGGCAACCAAGTTCTCACCGGTCCACACAAACGAGGGGCACACTGTCTAAGGTCTGGGACACCTTGATGGCACCCCCTCGCCAAAGTGCCGCCACGGAGGGTCCTAGTGTCACCAGGCGTGAGAAGTATAGGCGCATGTTGCGGGAATACCTTTCCGACCACAGCCCTGTCCTCTCCGACCCCTCTGCGCCCTACACGTATTGGGTGTCGAAGTTGGACCTGTGGCTTGAACTTGCCCTATATGCCTTGGAGGTGCTGTCCTGTCCTGCCGCCAGCGTCCTATCTGAGAGGGTGTTCAGTGCAGCCGGTGGCATCATCACTGACAAGCGCACCCGTCTGTCAGCTGAGAGTGCCGACCGGCTCACTTTGATAAAAATGAACCACCACTGGATAGAGCCTTCATTTTTGTGCCCACCTGTGTAAAGCACCCCAACATGAAACTCCATGTCTGTACTCAACCTCTCCAATTCCTCCGCATCCTCATACTCATCCACCATAAGCGTTGCACAATTCTGCTAATACTAGGCTCCCTCCAACATGATTTCCCCCAACTCTGCTGGTTAGAGGCTCCCTCCACCCTGATTTCCACCAACTCTGCTGGTTAGAGGCTCCCTCCACCCTGCTTTCCCACAACTCTGCTGGTTAGAGGCTCCTTCCACCATGAATTTGCCCAAACTGGGCTGTTTAGAGGCTCCCTCCACCATGAATTGGTCCAAACTGGGCTGGTTAGAGGCTCCCTCCACCATTAATTGGTCCAAACTGGGCTGGTTAGAGGCTCCCTCCACCATGAATTTGCCCAAACTGGGCTGTTTAGAGGCTCCCTCCACCATGAATTTGCCCAAACTGGGCTGTTTAGAGGCTCCCTCCACCATGAATTGGTCCAAACTGGGTTTTTTAGAGGCTCCCTCCACCATGAATTGGTCCAAACTGGGGTGGTTAGAGGCTCCCTCCACCATTAATTGGTCCAAACTGGGCTGGTTAGAGGCTCCCTCCACCATGAATTGGTCCAAACTGGGCTGGTTAGAGGCTCCCTCCACCATGAATTGGTCCAAACTGGGGTGGTTAGAGGCTCCCTCCACCATTAATTGGTCCAAACTGGGCTGGTTAGAGGCTCCCTCCACCATTAATTGGTCCAAACTGGGCTGGTTAGAGGCTCCCTCCACCATGAATTTGCCCAAACTGGGCTGTTTAGAGGCTCCCTCCACCATTAATTGGTCCAAACTGGGCTGGTTAGAGGCTCCCTCCACAATTAATTGGTCCAAACTGGGCTAATTAGAGGCTCCCTCCACCATGAATTGGTCCAAACTGGGTTTTTTAGAGGCTCCCTCCACCATGAATTTGCCCAAACTGGGCTGTTTAGAGGCTCCCTCCACCATGAATTGGTCCAAACTGGGCTGGTTAGAGGCTCCCTCCACCATGAATTTCCCAAAACTTGGCTGTTTAGAGGCTCCCTCCACCATTAATTGGTCCAAACTGGGCTGGTTAGAGGCTCCCTCCACCATGAATTGGTCCAAACTGGGCTGGTTAGAGGCTCCCTCCACCATTAATTGGTCCAAACTGGGCTGGTTAGAGGCTCCCTCCACCATTAATTGGTCCAAACTGGGCTGGTTAGAGGCTCCCTCCACAATTAATTGGTCCAAACTGGGCTAATTAGAGGCTCCCTCCACCATGAATTGGTCCAAACTGGGTTTTTTAGAGGCTCCCTCCACCATGAATTTGCCCAAACTGGGCTGTTTAGAGGCTCCCTCCACCATGAATTGGTCCAAACTGGGCTGGTTAGAGGCTCCCTCCACCATGAATTGGTCCAAACTGGGTTTTTTAGAGGCTCCCTCCACCATGAATTGGTCCAAACTGGGCTGGTTAGAGGCTCCCTCCACCATGAATTTCCCAAAACTTGGCTGTTTAGAGGCTCCCTCCACCATTAATTGGTCCAAACTGGGCTGGTTAGAGGCTCCCTCCACCATGAATTGGTCCAAACTGGGGTTTTTAGAGGCTCCCTCCACCATGAATTGGTCCAAACTTGGCTGTTTAGAGGCTCCCTCCACCATGAATTGGTCCAAACTGGGGTGGTTAGAGGCTCCCTCCACCATTAATTGGTCCAAACTGGGCTGGTTAGAGGCTCCCTCCACCATTAATTGGTCCAAACTGGGCTGGTTAGAGGCTCCCTCCACCATGAATTTGCCCAAACTGGGCTGTTTAGAGGCTCCCTCCACCATGAATTTGCCCAAACTGGGCTGGTTAGAGGCTCCCTCCACCATGAATTGGTCCAAACGGGTTTTTAGAGGCTCCCTTCACCATGAATTGGTCCAAACTTGGCTGTTTAGAGGCTCCCTCCACCATGAATTGGTCCAAACTGGGGTGGTTAGAGGCTCCCTCCACCATTAATTGGTCCAAACTGGGCTGGTTAGAGGCTCCCTCCACCATTAATTGGTCCAAACTGGGCTGGTTAGAGGCTCCCTCCACCATGAATTGGTCCAAACTGGGGTTTTTAGAGGCTCCCTCCACCATGAATTGGTCCAAACTTGGCTGTTTAGAGGCTCCCTCCACCATTAATTGGTCCAAACTGGGCTGGTTAGAGGCTCCCTCCACCATGAATTGGTCCAAACTGGGTTTTTTAGAGGCTCCCTCCACCATGAATTTGCCCAAACTGGGCTGTTTAGAGGCTCCCTCCACCATGAATTGGTCCAAACTGGGTTTTTTAGAGGCTCCCTCCACCATGAATTGGTCCAAACTGGGCTGGTTAGAGGCTCCCTCCACCATGAATTGGTCCAAACTGGGGTGGTTAGAGGCTCCCTCCACCATTAATTGGTCCAAACTGGGCTGGTTAGAGGCTCCCTCCACCATTAATTGGTCCAAACTGGGCTGGTTAGAGGCTCCCTCCACCATGAATTTGCCCAAACTGGGCTGTTTAGAGGCTCCCTCCACCATTAATTGGTCCAAACTGGGCTGGTTAGAGGCTCCCTCCACAATTAATTGGTCCAAACTGGGCTAATTAGAGGCTCCCTCCACCATGAATTGGTCCAAACTGGGTTTTTTAGAGGCTCCCTCCACCATGAATTTGCCCAAACTGGGCTGTTTAGAGGCTCCCTCCACCATGAATTGGTCCAAACTGGGCTGGTTAGAGGCTCCCTCCACCATGAATTTCCCAAAACTTGGCTGTTTAGAGGCTCCCTCCACCATTAATTGGTCCAAACTGGGCTGGTTAGAGGCTCCCTCCACCATGAATTGGTCCAAACTGGGCTGGTTAGAGGCTCCCTCCACCATTAATTGGTCCAAACTGGGCTGGTTAGAGGCTCCCTCCACCATGAATTTGCCCAAACTGGGCTGGTTAGAGGCTCCCTCCACCATGAATTGGTCCAAACTGGGTTTTTTAGAGGCTCCCTCCACCATGAATTTGCCCAAACTGGGCTGGTTAGAGGCTCCCTCCACCATGAATTGGTCCAAACTGGGCTGGTTAGAGGCTCCCTCCACCATGAATTTGCCCAAACTGGGCTGTTTAGAGGCTCCCTCCACCATTAATTGGTCCAAACTGGGCTGGTTAGAGGCTCCCTCCACCATGAATTTGCCCAAACTGGGCTGTTTAGAGGCTCCCTCCACCATGAATTGGTCCAAACTGGGTTTTTTAGAGGCTCCCTCCACCATGAATTGGTCCAAACTGGGCTGGTTAGAGGCTCCCTCCACCATGAATTTCCCAAAACTTGGCTGTTTAGAGGCTCCCTCCACCATGAATTGGTCCAAACTGGGCTGGTTAGAGGCTCCCTCCACCATGAATTTCCCAAAACTTGGCTGTTTAGAGGCTCCCTCCACCATGAATTGGTCCAAACTGGGCTGGTTAGAGGCTCCCTCCACCATTAATTGGTCCAAACTGGGCTGGTTAGAGGCTCCCTCCACCATGAATTGGTCCAAACTGGGTTTTTTAGAGGCTCCCTCCACCATGAATTTGCCCAAACTGGGCTGTTTAGAGGCTCCCTCCACCATGAATTGGTTCAAACTGGGCTGGTTAGAGGCTCCCTCCACCATTAATTGGTCCAAACTGGGCTGGTTAGAGGCTCCCTCCACCATTAATTGGTCCAAACTGGGCTGGTTAGAGGCTCCCTCCACCATGAATTTGCCCAAACTGGGCTGGTTAGAGGCTCCCTCCACCATGAATTGGTCCAAACTGGGTTTTTTAGAGGCTCCCTCCACCATGAATTTGCCCAAACTGGGCTGGTTAGAGGCTCCCTCCACCATGAATTGGTCCAAACTGGGGTTTTTAGAGGCTCCCTCCACCATGAATTTGCCCAAACTGGGGTGTTTAGAGGCTCCCTCCACCATGAATTTGCCCAAACTCTGCTGGTTAGAGGCTCAATCCACCCTGATTTTCAAAACAAATGTTGGTGCCAACCTCAACTTACTACAAGGGCCAAATTCACTGCTGGTGACAAGCTCTCCTCACTGCAAGTGCCAAATACACATGTTTCAAGGTGTTTTCCTACTGTCAGAGAGGTGGTATTGAGTGTGTAAAGTGTGTAGTTGTTAGGCTGTGATGTTGGGGTAATAGAGGGTCTTTGGTGTGTTAGATGCCCCCAGACATGCTTCCCCTGCTGTCCCAGTGTCATTCCAGAGGTGTTGGCATCATTTCCTGGGGTGTCATAGTGGACTTGGTGACCCTCCAGACACGGATTTGGGTTTCCCCCTTAACGAGTATCTGTTCCCCATAGACTATAATGGGGTTCGAAACCCGTTCGAACACACGAACATTGAGCGGCTGTTCGAATCGAATTTCGAACCTCGAACATTTTAGTGTTCGCTCATCTCTACTTTTGGCCCATTCCTTTTGTTGGAAGTAGCCGGGTCAGATGTGCTGCCTCTTCTTCGCTGCTCATTGATCTTGATCATTCCGGTGCCCAGTTACTTGGCCCTGGATGTCTGTTCCCTCCACTGTCATAGCCGACCTGGAATGATGTATTAACCTCAGCTCACCCGGCTTTAGTAAAATGTCTTTATAGGAACCTTTACCTTTCTACAAAAAGAAACATCCAGTAGTCCGCTCTCCATACAGTACAGTATGTTACAATACATTGTTTTTATGTAATTGCTTATTTTTTAACGGTGTTTTGCTATAGATTATCTATAAAATGAGATGCTGTAACCATTTTTAGCTTATTATAAATGTTATATTATAGACCAAATTAAATTAAATGAGGTCATTGGCCTGTTAATGAGTCTGTCTATCTCCGAATGAGTCTAAGGCCAGAGCACATGTAATGGCTTTGACCACACACTGACTGCTTTACAGAACTGGACGTAAGGTCATGGAAGAGGACAATCGGCTGCCAGGCCTTGGAGAAAGCTGATAAATTCTGTAATCTAAAAAAGACGTCACCACTAAAGGATATTAGGATTAAGGAGCAGAGATAAAATCCAGGAGGATCCCATCAGGAGCTATATGGACAAAATAACCATCTATATCGGACACTATTGGGGAATAGCATAGGGGAAAGGGAGTACTCTGGTATTATGTTATTTTATTGTTGGTCCATATCATGCTATCACATGCATAATAATAATAACAATAATAATAATAATAATAATAATGGCAACACAGTGGTTAGCACTGCAGCCTTGCAGCGCTGGCATCCTGGGTTCCCACCAGAAACAACATCTGCAAGGAGTTTGTATGTTCTACCCGTGTTTGTGTGGACTTTCTCCCATTCTACAAAGACATACTGATAGGAAAGAAATGCACATTGTGATCCCTATATGGGGCTCACAATCTACATAAAAAAATAAAAATAAATTAAAAATAATATTCTATATGCAATAGTTGAGGAGGATTGCAGTTAAGGGCATTGCACACATGCTTATAAAAGTGTTGGGTTAAGGGCCTATGTTCTTGGTTGGCTGCCTACAAGGCTATGGCACAAACTTAGGGCGTAGTAGTAGTAGTAATAAAAATGATAAATGAGTAGTGATCAGAGTGTGGAGGACCAAAGCTAAAAATTTCCGGCTCCAGGTTTTTATGGGCCCTTGGGCGACAGAGCCTCAGTGGGCCCCCTTGTGGAGGAGTCGTGACACTGCGTGCCGCTGCGGGCAGACAAAGCGAATGACGTCACGCAGGAGCGCCGCATCACCTACGCCATACCTCCCAACTTTTGAAGAGTAGAAAGAGTTCTCCCCCCTTCATCTGCCCCAGTTTCATGCCGTTCTCCCCCCTTCATCTGACCCAGTGTCATGCCGTTTCCCCCCCTGCCCCAGTGTCATGCCGTTTCCCCCCTTCATCTGCCCCAGTGTCATGCCGTTCTCCCCCCCTTCATCTGCCCCAGTGTCATGCCGTTCTCCCCCCCTCCATCTGCCCCAGTGTCATGCCGTTCTCCCCCCTTTCATCTGCCCCAGTGTCATGCCGTTTCCCCCCCCCTTCATCTGCCCCCAGTTTCATGGGCCCCCTTCATTATGTTCCACCTTAATGTTTAACACAAAACAAACACTTACACTCACCTTCCAACGCTCCCCCACCGCTCTCCGCTCTCACTTTGCTCACATAGTTGTAGGCCCGATGTGACGTTATCACATCGCACCTACAAATGCAGAAGCCGGACCGCTCCTGCTTTAATCGCCTATGTATTCAGCTCATCGGCGTCCGTCGGACGCCGATGAGCTGAAATTGCGACAGGCAAGCACTCGGGCGGGCAAGTGCCAGGGGGGCCCCAGAGGCTCTGTGGGCCCCGGAACTTGCCTGACTATGCCGTGTGCTGATGCCGGCCCTGACTAATAATAATATGTATAATTGTATTATTATACATATAATAAAATAATAATAATTATTATTATTATTATCATCCTTCATTATTTGTATTGTTATTATTTTATCATATTTCCAATACATAACATTACTTTATGGGGTTTTTTTTCCCATTTTATTTACACTTCTTTTTAGCATTTTGGAAAATCTCTTTCCTATGGTTTTACATTTTCACAATAAAATAACAGTAAAACCAAGTTGGTAGAAAACCAACATCAAACAGCCATCGGGTACGATTACAGCTCAGCACATAGCAACTGGGATTAGTGAGCAAGAAAACATTAAAGTAAACCGAGGTGTAGAAATTTCTTAGGTGGTTAAAAAAAGGTGAGAGGTGTGGGATAAGATTGGTGAACAAGTAAAGTAAAAAGGGAAGTGTGTGGGGGGGGTTAGATAGAGAAGTAAATACTTTTTGTTGGTCTTTTTGGAATTTTTTTTCTGCGTTATTTTTCCTGGTGTTAGCAGAGCAGAACTAAGAAATAACAACAACCTTCCATAACGTCATTGTAATTTGTTGCATTTTAATCTCTTTCCATCCATTTGTCATTACCCCATAGGGGCTTTCATAAAATATACATTACATGGGTATATTCTTTACCGACAGCTATACATTAACATCCCTGCATGTCCGCTCAAGCATTTAAAGACTGCGCCGAAGATGAAGCTTCGTTAGTAGATCTGACAAATGAGGATATTGACAGCGAGCGGCCTCCAGTCTTGGTCTAATTAAATGAAAGGCCCTGGTAATTGCAATGGGGAATTTTAGGTGTCCGAATTGATATGATAGATACCAAGTGTTTATAAACTTTCCAATTCAGACAGAAGAAAAAACCTTTTCATTCCGATGAACACGTCCTCATCGCTTTACCTTTCCCAGCAGACATACTAATACCGGCCAATAAAGAGTAACTGGAGAACCCGTACAGATTTTCATGTTACATCTTTGTCGATGGATGCTCCCCCGGGATTTGGAGGCTCGCTGTAGAATATTTGAGTGCTATCATGAATGTTACATAGGTGTTTGATTGTAGATTGATTCCTATAAATGTGAAGCTCGCACCAAGCTCCTCGCGATAATTACTTTAATGTAATAACCACCGATGACTAAATGGGACACATTAGCCCAAAGGGTTGGAGCTGGCCTAAAAATAGTTCAACTTCGCAAAGGAAATCTGCGCATTGCTTTACAGAGAGAATAAAACATGATGGCCTGCATTTACTGTTTACCTTCTGCTAGAATATTCCACCTCGGGCAGAACAAAACCAAAGGATTCATCTCTAAGAGGTTAATTCCATTCATAAACGACGTTACTTATGTAAAATCTTTATGGTCAAAACAGAAGAGTCTCCTGGATGAATAAGCGATGGCTATAGAAAATTCACAAACCATTCTGTTACTTGGATTCAAGGTCGAATCACAGGGTGGAAAAGTGGGCAGCTGCCCGGGGGCCTTCACCATTTCGAGACGTCTACTACTTGATGAGGACAAATTGCAAAGTCCCTGCTGTGTAGGTATCAACACAGCTACTTGGAATATCTAGGGCACTGTATAGTGAAATGACTTTCTATCCTTATATGAGAAAAAATATATCTTTCTATCGTATTAGCCAGTGGATATAAATGTAAAGATTGAGAGTTCTCAGTAGTTGATACCTTTTTAATGGTTAACAAAAAATGATGACCGATTGCAAGCTTTCAGGACTGCTAGGTCCCTTCATCAGGCGTGGTATAACATGGTGGTTTATTATCTTGCGGCCTAGTCCTTGCGTCTGATTATTTCTGGCCTGGGGTCTTGTCAGTATTCTGCTGTCTGGCTCTTACCAGGTCCTTTACAGAACAAAGACGCTATAAGAATGGTGATTGGTGACCATGTGATTGATAAGATAAGAGCCCAAGGAGGAAGGATATTGGTCGGCCTAAGTCCTAGATGTTATCTCAGCTGCCCAGTGTGTCTACAGTATGGGCATAAAAACCGGGCTATTATACCATCACATAACCTGTTTGAGATGCTGTAAGATGGATATCTGTATATAGTACATTGAATGTATGGTGCCATGACAAAGTGATCTAGGGGCCCGTGGCTCTAGGGACTACTGGGGGATTCGCCTGATCACCTTTGGGCCAGTCTACCTGAATATTATACACAGTGCCCTGATCATCTTTTTTGAGAAGACCATTCACCTCTTTCCTGTGCACTTTTAGGTGCAACTGTAGTAGCTTTTGAAAGACCATTGTGCATCTGTGTGTAGTATTTTATTATACTTTAGTCTTACAGACTCTATAAGTTACTAGTCAACTACTTTTTTTTTTTATCCTTTAAAAAGGAAAGTTGAGGCCGTACCTATTAAAGGGTGTCACACCAAAGGGTGTCACAAACAACATACAAGTAATGGTACGTTTTCCTAGAATACAGTAATTTGGGGATTAAGTTAATGGCATACTTTAAGGGAAATTTCCAAGACTATAAAATGTATAACCAATTCTTAGGATGGGTAACCAATATCATATAGACAGGGTCCAACTCCTGTTACCCCTACACATTAGTTGTTTGGACAAGGAGGCCATGGGACTCGAGTTATTACCACTTCCTCTTTCCAGTCCAGTGACATCATGTCCATCTTTCCCAATAAAACAAATGGAACTGAATTACAATACCAATCACAGCCACTATGCAGTGTCAATTGTTGCACTTGGTAAGCAGTGATCAGTCTGTAACATTTGCCCAAATTCCACACCTCATCTAAACAGATCAACACTGGGGTGTCCAGTTGTTAGGCCTCCACCAATATACTCTAAGGGGGCATTCACACGGAGTAACGCCGGGCGTGTATCACAGCCCTACACGCCAGCTTTACGGCAGACTGCCGAACATTTCCCATTCACTTCAATGGGAGCGCTCGTAACAGCGGCGTTTACGAGCGCTCCCATTGAAGTGAATGGGAAGTGTTCGGCAGTCTGCCGTAACGCCGGTGTGTAGGGCTGTGATACATGCCTGGCGTTACTCCGTGTGAATGCCCCCTAAGGGTAAGTCATGAATATAATAGTTCTGGAAACCACTTTAAAGGCATGGTGGTTAAATAGAATGACATAGTCATGTCCCACTTTTTGGGATACATGCATCATATTTTAGAATAACAACTAATGATACTAATTCCCTTATGTTCTTTGCCCTATTTTCCTTTAATAATACAACAGAGATTAATGTCAGATGCAGCCAGGTCTAGATTTATAGCCTATATTTCTCCTCCTAGCAAGTATGTTCCAAGTTAATATCTACAGCCAATGTTGTGCTTCTTAAATAGGACCTTTCACCACCTCCACCAAATTTTTGCATCCTTCAATAGGTGCCGCTTCACTGATTTGGGCACAGTTGGTTTTTCTTTTTTCTAGCCCCCACCATTCTTGAGTAGTCGCTTCTGTTACTTTTGGCACAATCATGTTCTCTATTGTGAGGTGGGTGTTTCTAGGCTGGGGCGTACAGAGAGGATACCATAGAGCTTTACTGTACAAAAACTAATGGAAATGATTGCTCTGGAAAGGAGGGCACTAGAGAGAAAAAAAAAAAATTGCAACTGTGCTGGAATCAGTGGAGTGATGTCTAGTGAAGGATGCAAATTGTTGGAGCTGCCTTCCAGTGATCCGTACGTTCCTTCCTTGTAGACATTCCTACATCTTGGTTCTTTAAGTCCTCCAAAAAAAAGTAGTTTCTCTTATCTCTTCTGACTTACCGGTCCCATATCCCCTACCTGACCTATGTATGTCCAATGAAAGGATACCAATGTTACAACAGTCTCATATCCTCAGCTATAGAAATGTTGTACAGTATATCCTAGTACATAATGGTAACTGTATGGTGGTTGTAGAGGATTATAGTATAATATAGCTGTTTTCTTTCAATGTCACACCGGTCCATATAGAAGAAAATGGACCAGCCCCCTTGTAGGTTTCGGCCAAGAAGGAAACAGCGCTCACCCGGTAAAGATGATAAAAACTCCTTTATTGACACACAACGCGTTTCTGGCTAAAAAGCCCTTTCTCAAGTGTATACATTTCATTTACACCGGTCCATATGGCATAGTCTCTACTACAGCTTGGCCATAGTCTTTGGTTGAGTTGAGCTGCAATACCAATCTAAGCCAAGTATGGCGCTGTTTCCTTTATCTTGTACTCTCTCTAATGCTGTATAGAAGGGCGCTACATGATTAGGCCATGCACAAAAACTCGGCAATATGTGTTTTGAGAGTATAATGGCATCTTTTTTAGTACGAGTACCTCCCCTCCCCTCCCCTCCATATAAAAGTGCTGTCAGCCTTTTCAACATTTCAGCATGTACTAGTCTGTCTGACTGGAGGCTATTATTAAAATCATTTTTTCCATAGCAGGCACAATGAGGCACGTGTCCACACCAGCTTCTATAAATTACTTTGATGTTAATTTCTGCTTTCATTCGGCCCACAAAATTAGCTTCCACCTATGCAAATAACAGTATAACACTTCTCGTCTCGGCTAAGTATAAATCAGTGTAACAATGACTCATGTATCATTTGAAGGGAGATTTCCCATCAGATGTCTGCCTAATGAATGCTGTCAAACTTTCATTGTCATTAATTATAATCCCATACAGGCGCGCGTTCATACTGGAACTCAGATAGACACAAGAACTACTAATTAAACAGGATCACGTTTCACTCTGTTTAACAAAAAAGAAAATGAGACTTTGACAACAGAGGTAGTTTTCGGACCTCATTGAAAGATATTATGTTTATTATGTCTACAGATGTAGCGGAGCTGAGTTTGTTAAAGCAGCTGCGCAGAGTTATTACAACGTGATGTGTTGTTAGGTTCAGTGATATAACTAAAGTCTTGTGGGCATGAATGTAAACTTTTGTCCGGGGCCCCCTACCCCCTTCCTACAGCGAATTCTAGACAGTGATGGTTACGGGCGCTGAAGTGGAATCTCAGATACTTGAATGGGATACAGCTTTAGTACCCAAAACTGCAATTATCAAGAATATGGTGAGTGAGTAGCACAGTGCCCGGCATGTAAATAATACTGGGACAGATTACGTGCTCCACAGTGGCCCTCAAACAGTATTATGTGTTCTGTAGTGGCCCCCACATAGTATTATATGCTTCACAGTGGCCCCCACACAGTATTATATGCTCCACAGTGGCCCCTAACACAGTATCATGTGCTCACAGTGGCCCCTAACACAGTATCATGTGCGCACATTGGCCCCCACACAACATTATATACTAATAGTGACCCCTAACACAGTATCATGTGCTCACAGTGGCCCCCACACAACATTATATACTAACAGTGGCCCCTAACACAGTATTATGTGCTCACAGTGCCTCACAGAGCCTGAATCCTCATGCCTCCTCTTGCTCACACACAGCCTGCACCCCCATGTCCCCCTTTTGGTAATACATGTTCTCCTCTCTCCTCCTTACCTTCCACCAGTCTAAATTCCCAGCAGATTTCTCTTCCAGTGTAACAACATACTGCCCTGTACGCTCCAGAATAGCCCTACCCACACATGATGTCATCCAAGGTCCTTTAGCCCACTAGCATCATCTGCGGGAAGAGCCCCAGAGCGGATGCTCAGCAAGGACAGCTGAGTTTAAGTGTTTTTTTTTATTTTTATACTCTTCCCCTGGACTGGTATTTAATGGCCCCAGTCAGGCCCCTTTCCATTAACAATACTATCATGGTGATCCGGGGCCTTGAACACTTCCAGCTGGCCACGGACCCCGAACCCGTCTGGGCCCGGTCGCGGTCACACTCCTAGATCTTATGCACCTACTGCGTGGCTCAATGGTTCCAGCCACTAACAAAGCCTCTGTGAAGTCTAATCTTTCAGTCAGATCATGAGATCAGACTACACACAAGGTTTGTTTGCTGTCTGTAACCATGGTCTGCATCCGCACATTATAATGTTCATTTGTAACCACCACATAATATAATGTCCTCCTTAGGGTATCAGTTGTGTCACCCACACAGTATAATGGTCCCTCTTTTGAGCACCACACATTATCTCTCTCTCTCTCATCTATCTATCTATCTATCTATCTATCTATCTATCTCCTATCTATCTATCTATCTATCTATCTATCTATCTATCTATCTCCTATCTATCTATCTATCTATCTATCTATCTATCTATCTCCTATCTATCTATCTATCTATCTATCTATCTATCTATCTATCTATCTCCTATCTATCTATCTATCTATCTATCTCCTATCTATCTATCTATCTATCTATCTATCATCTATCTATCCTGCCTGCAACATGAGCAAACAAATTTATAGCGAAGTTTCTCCAGATTGTGCAGAGACCCTGCTATCTGAGAGCTTTCACAGACTGTGCAGTGAAAATGACAGCCGTGATATTAATGGCATATGATGGTTGGGGGTCCGGGTACAGATTTTTCTACTGCGTACAGTATATGTATAATATCTTCTGTTATCCTGCATTTACATATTAGCCTGTGGAGTGTCAGACATGATTTTCTTTGCACTTACCTCTGTGAAGTTCCAAATATAAACCAGACTGTGAATGTGATCAGTGTCACTAGACCACCATACTGCTTATAAAGGAAATGAGAGCCGAGTGTTATTACATGGTAACATGACTCAGATGTCCGACTTGGTTAGTATTGTGGCTTGGTTAACTGGTCTATATAAGAGTCATTTCATGTGTGGCTTGATACAATATTTTTATGGGGTTTATTAGGATTGAAATGTATCATCTATCCATAGCAAGCAAGGGGTCAGGCCCTCCTACCATGTTTGTACTGGTTGAGCGGGTAAGCTGCAGCTCCATCTAGGCTCGTGGGACTCAATGGGACAACTGGAGATAGGTGATTGCAGTCTCAAAAGCTTTAACTGGGGCGTTCAACTGCCCCTTTATTCAAATGGGGGGACCTAAGTCCTCTATTCTCATGATTGGTGGGGGTCCCATTGGTCAGACTCCCACTAATTCTTCTGTAGGTAGGTAATACGTTTCAGTAATGGTACAACCTTCCTTTAATGGACGTGCTGGCAGAAAGGCTAGAAATACATCTTCCCTATTTTATGTTAAAAGAAGGGAACCATATCGGGGACCAGGTTTGTACCTCTTTATTCATAAGATTAAGGCTGGTCTCACACGACCGTAGTTTAAGACCGTAAATGGTCCACAATTGAGGGTTTTCAATTGTGGACCATTTGCAAATACATTATACTCAATGCGGCCTCTTACACCACCGGATATTTTATCCGTCGTGTGCCGGGCCACAACCGAATTCCGCACTTTTTAGAACATGTCCGTAATGGCCGCAATTCATGGCACTGCACGGACTCGCCCATAGAACTCTATGGGCGAGTGCGGCAGTTTACAGGCATCTGCGGAGTGTATGTTGATGATCAGCAACATGCGGACAGTATTAGCATTACAGTCATGTAAGCCCAGCTTAAGTCTGTCACCAGAATTCAGAATACCAACCCAGTCCTATAGACTGATAGGTTAGGATCATCTGAATCAAACAGTGTTTTCCACTTGTGAATTGGTGTATCTATTAGACCAGGGCCCCACATGGCGCCCAGGTTAGGCAGAAAAAAACATGGCGTTTTACAGTCACTATATAGCGGATGGGAATCTAGCGAATTCCATTAGCACACTGCGGGAAAATTGTGATTGTGGTTATGGAAATCGCAGCATGTTAGTTATTCCTACGGAAACTCCAGCAGTTTCCCTATGGGTATAATGAAAGCAGAAAGTCCGCAGGGGAAACCTTTGCGGACTTTCTGCGAGAAAAAACACAATGTGTTCCTGCTGCAGTTTTTTCCCACAGCATTTTTTTGCTTCAGTGGGCCTTAGACTTACTGAGAGCTAACTTTTGTTTTGCCCTTGACCTCTTTGGAGCAATTAGGACGCCCTTATTGCTCCAAAGAGCTCATTTGCATATTATCAAAAACAGCAATATATCGGCATTAGAGACGCCAAATCACAAGAAGAAAAAACCCTTTAAATACAGTATGTACCTTTTACATAAAGCTAATTTAGGACAATGGGTATAGGGTGGCCCAAGTTTTTCGTCTTTACTTTCCTTCCTGCCACTGTTATTCCCTTTTGCATATTGTAAATCCTTCTTATAAAGGATACACAATGACAAAATGTCGCTAGCTTTGTATTTGGAGAAATCCATTGCTTTCTGATAATCTGCATTGGTATTTAGATGATAGAGGAGGAATATGAGAAAGAATCAGACGTGAACATACTTAGCCTGCAGGTGGCAACCAAAGCTGTTTTATAATGGCTGTAACAACAGAGCAGAAATCTCTCCAGACCTCAAGAACTATTCTGGGATGTTGGTAGACTGAATATTGAGCTGCAGTGTTTTGCCTTTCTTTGCATGCTCGGCATTGGGTATTCTGGAATTCATTATCCGAGCACTGAATGCAGCGCTGGAGGTTTTTCGGGGACATTTATTCCCTGTGTTTCATTTCTAATCAATTTTAATTGTTCTGTAGATTTTCTTTGTGTGAAGCCGGACATCTTTAAGGTGCTGTATATTGTCGCACATCGTGGGATGGTTGGAATTTTGAACTTTTTTAAACAATAAAAAATAAAAACATGTTTTATATTCTAAACATGACCAGTCTTTTATGTTGTATGGGAGCGCCCATTCATTAAAAAGCAAGATCACAGGGTAACCGTCACAATATGTTTGGACTAGGGCTGGGCTGTTAGTCGAAAAATAACTGAAACTCAATGTCACCCCAGTAAATTTGTGCAGTATTTAGGCTCAGTTATTACAATATTTGTGAGGTTCCACTTGTAGTTTCATTAGGACTGAAAACGTCCAAACTCTAATTTCTATTATTATACTGTGGGAACTCTTCATTCCCCAGGGGAGGTGACAAACATAAAAAAAAAAAACAGTGTTACTCACCTCTCCTGGGTTCCGGCGTGTCTCCCTGTTCTCTTCAGGTCTTCTGACTGATGCCAGGGACATATCATGTCCTGTGGTTGGGCCTCAGGTGTTACATGGGTAATGCAGTATCGCAGCCTTGCATCAATTTCAGGGGCCCATTCTCAGGTATGTTTGCCCGTACGAAACTGCCATCAAACCATATGAGACATATCTCACAAGGTTTAACCAACACATATCCATACTTTAAAAGGGGTGTGGTTTTAAAAGAGGTGTGGCTTAAATAAATGCCATTAATCATAATTGAGGTAAAGTGCAATCGCCCAGTCCTAGTTGGGACTACAGGGAATACGGAGGTACAGATATGTCCATCATTGCCTAAACTGTAATGTAATGAAGAACTCCAACTGGTCATAAAACTGATACAAAATCACAAGATACAAGCAAAGACTACAATTCACAACACAGCACCTGGACACATATGGGATCCATAGCGTATCACTTTGGGATATATCACAATATACTGCTCATCTATTGACATACATATCTGGACATGCCCAACGGAAGGACACATCTGCGACAGACATACGAAATCCCTGATGTCCTACAGTGCGCAAACTATTTACGTAGCGCTCTGTTTTAGTATACCGAACTGAAGCAAAGGACGTTGCGATACTCACACCAACACTTATTGTCTGCAACAATGATGTTTGTTACAAATTTTGCACTGGGACCTAGAAGTTTCGAGTCGTCGCGGTTGTGGTTCTCAGCATTTGGTTCCTCTTTTGTATCTCTTTGGTGTCATCTTTTCCCTGTGTTTTTATATTATAAAACTATCTGATTCCTTCTACAGTTTTAATATATATCCTGCACTGCTGGTAAAAAAAAAAAAAGTCCAAGTCCTATTTACTGTTGTCAACAAGACAGGAAGTCATATAGTTGCTAGGCAACCTGAAGTGGCAGGGCATACGGAACGCACGAAACAGGGCGCAGGCGAGAGTTGTTGTTTACCGGAGTCAACAGTTTTACTTTCCAATGAACTGTTTTGGCCAAACTTTATCTCACGTGTACAAACAGATACAGAAGGGAAATCCTATTAATATTATAAATGTGAAAGTTTGTGGGTTTGTGACTTTGGATGTTCGGATGTTTGTTCCTCAATCACGCAAAACCCGCTCGACCGATTTGGCTGAAAGTTTCCACAAACATAGTTAATACACCCAATTGCGCAATAGGCTACTTTTCGTCACAATAGCGCACATATGTTTGTGCCAGGACCCCCACAAAACCCAAACTCACACCACCATCTCTGCAATCTCACACACTTTGGACCATAGCAAGCCCCAAAATTCATATTGCCCTCTACAGCCTCGCCCCTAACCCCACACAATCACATATACATATACTTTACCACTTTGCCCCCACCTTAACGATACTCCAGGAGGCGCTCTATAACACTCCGGAGCAGCCATGTTTGCCGACCCCCACCGCTCTGACAATCCGCGACACCGCCCACCCATGTCAATACCCCTAGGAGGTCTAATAAATGCAAAAAAAAAGTTTTAAAAAAAAGTAAAAAAAAAAATAAAAACAAATAAAAAGGATTAAAAATTCAAATCACCCCCCCTTTCCCTAGAACACATATAAAAGTAGTTAAAACTGTGACACCCCTACATGTTAGGTATCCCCACGTCCGAAATCGCCCGCTCTACAAAGCTATACAAATATTTTTCCTGTTCGGTAAACGCCGTAGCGGGAAAAATGGTCAAAAGTGCCAAACCGCCATTTTTTCACTGTTTTGATTCTGATAAAAATTTGAATAAAAAGTGATCAAAGCAATAACATTTCCCGAAAATGGTAGAACTATAAAGTACACCCAGTCCCGCAAAAAAAGACGCCCTATGCATCCCCGTACACGGACGTATAAAAAAGTTACGGCTGTCGGAATATGGCGACTTTTCAAAAAAAAAAGGTTTAACATAGTTTTGGATTTTTTAAAGGGGTCAAAATGTAAATAAAAACAATTAAATTTGGTATCCCCGGAATCGTAACGAAACACAGAATACAGGGGACATGTCATTTTGGTTGCACAGTGAACGCCGTAAAACAAAAGCCCGTAAGAAAGTCGCAGAACTGCATTTTTTCTTCAAATCCACCCCATTCTGAATTTTTTCCCTGCTTCCCAGTACATTATAGAGAATAAATAATGGTGGCATCATGAAGAAAAATTTGTCCCGCAAAAATTAAGACCTCATATGGCTCTGGGAGCGGAGAAATAAAAAAGTTATGGGGTTTAGAAGGAGGGGAGTCAAAAACAAAAATCAAAAAATGCCATCGGCGGGAAAGGGTTAACTTCCAATACTTCGGTCCCAAAGTCACTATGTAAAGTTTCTCACAACACCGTATAGCAGCTCAAATACAAAGTAACTTCAACACAAACGTCTCACGTACCCGCGCCTGTATATACCCACTGCTACAATCACCGCAGACGAAGTCGCGGGTACCAGCTAGTAGGAATATAAGAATGAAAAGGGAAATATCCCTTAAATTGGGATGATGAATGTCAACCAAAATATTCAACTTATTTTTCCTCAGATATCAGTCAACAATTGTCCACAATTTTTGGGACATAAATTATCAACTATTGACAATTTATATAGTATAGTATAAAATATGTTAAATCTTATTATGCAATGTAATGGGTAGAGATGAGAGAATTTTTCAAAAATTTTATTTGGCAGACTTATCGAATTTTCTGTTACGATTTGTTTTGATCCGAATTGAATTGAGGCAAATCACGTTAAAAAACAGCCATTTCCTGGCTACAGAGAGCCTGTATAGTGGTGTATAAATGGTGTGCCTTGCAGTGGTTTTTAGTGATGTCCCACTTGGGGACCTGAACCAGCGATGCACTGATCACTGGCTCAGCACTATAGACTGCAATACAGATGCATAGGCTGACTTCCTCACTTCTGAGCAGGATCAACAAGGTACTGGGGGCTACTAGCAGCCCGGGTCACTGGCCAGACCCCAGGCTGCAGAAGATGCATATTGGCACCCCCTGATCTCATTGTGGGGGGTGCCAAGGGGGACATGTAGCATGATGGAACCCTTTGGATGCCGCGGTCATTTTTTGACTGCGACATCCAAAGGGTTATACCCACAATCGGAGCAGTGCTCAGGCCGGGGATTATGGAGCAGGGTGTTAGCTGTCAGTTACAGCTAGCACCCACTGCCGATGCCGTGGGTGCTCACAAAGGGGTTGAAGGGCTTGAAGGGCTGTAACATCACCAGAGTGGCTGGCTGCTGATTAGATGCGCATGGCATTGTGGGTGATCCCGCATTCCCAGAGTTCCTTGTCCCATGTCCTAACATATGCAGCAGCCATTTTTAGAAAAAAAATCTGGATTCGATGGGAATTGAATATTACCTGAAATTCGGATCGAATTCCACTTTGGCAGCTCCCATTCGCTCATCTCTAGTGAGCTCAAATTAAGATTTTAGAAATATTTGCAGATTCCGGCAAACTTTGACCATCTTTTATGGATGTTTGTGGTATTGTCGGCCAAAAGTACAGTTGGACAATTCGTTCCATCCGATGGCTGTTTCTTATCTCTATGACAAACTGCAATAATGCACACCTAACAACTTTCTCAGAAGATCAAAGAGACTCCAAGAAAGAGGGGCAACCTCCCAGACTACTTGACAAATATAGTAGCATTCATACATAGAGAAAAAGAGGTCTGTCATGCACAAAGAGGTCTGGTGAAAAAGGGGTCTGACATGCACAAAAAAAGAGCATGTCACATCCCAACAAGGTTGGAGGCACTGCAATATGGGTGTGACCACACTTGAAAATTTCCATGGTGTGCCATATTTTAATAAAGTATATTTTTATTTAAAAAAAAAAATTGTGTCCTTCCCTAGATTATAAAGAAAGTTGCTGTCAACTCTCTTAATTGTTTTGACCAGAAGTTTGCAATGGTCTAAACCAACAAACAGCGTAATATTCATCTTACCAACCCCTCACCATTCCCTTGCCAGGTACCCCGCCCGACTCTATATCTACTTAGACATGTGACCACAGCTGTCAATCACTGGATTCAATGGACGCCAATAATGAGAAATCACTGGAGGCCAGGATCCTGAGATGGGCCCTACATCTCAAGACTTGACAGTACTCGCTTTCCAATTTTAGACCAATTTTAGCCAAAAATTCCAAGGGAATGCACAATCCCTTTAATCAAAGTTACCAAGATCAAGTATTTTTCTGGCTGCTTAGCTCACAGCGTTCTTTTTAAGACATATGGGGGAAGGGACTTTGCGGAGATGTAGTTCAGTAAATTTGTTCACTGCCAGTTTATGATATTTATTAGATGAGCCATCCATTGCCATGGCAGATTTCTTATTTTTATATTGTAAAGTGGTTGAAATAAATAATATTCAATAATGGAAATGTCAGACAAAATTATGACCAATGCGGCAGATTCCGAGTCAGAAATGATCTTTTTTTGCTTTAAGAAAAAATATTTGCTTGTGGAAATCAATTTAAATATTTATTGTTTTTAAATGAAGGATTGACAGAGGGTGAAAAGACGACTTGCAGAAATGTATTCATTTGAAGACTGTTCCGCAGTAAATGTAATGGTGCATGGCGTGCTGTCAGGGAAGATTTAATATATGTATGGCTTGGAAAGAGATGGAAAAGAAGTAATGCAATTCACACTTTAAAATATGAATGTCTTACAAATCTAGAATGGTTCTACTTAGCTGTTAAACAGTCTCGAACCCGCTCTGATGTTGAGGTTGCTAAAATTTGAACATGACAGTTTCAGAGGAAATCCGCCTAAATGTTCCGTATACACATCTCAGAAGATCAATGGGAGTTTATAAGAATGGAGCCCATCATTTCCTAATCTTATTTCATGATGACCCCGAGAGATGGCGGAAAGCCGACCTTTCCCTGTAAATCTGAAGTTAACCCCTTGTGTTGTGTAGATTTTATGTTTTCCTTGGACTGGTCTTTAATAGTTTATCCCGAAATGAAGGCCATTTACTATGGCTGTGATATGGTCTAACTTAAAGGGGTTGTCTGGGGAGTTGAAATTGACTTAACTAATCCGTTGGAAGATGAAGATGATGGGCTCAGGGGTCACGTGATCGAACCCCCTCCTTCCCTGATCTCTCAGATAATGAATTACCTGTGCTATGGGGGCTGTATGATTATAGTAAAGGGGTGAAGCAAACCAGCGAGCCAATCGCTGTCTCTGATCACCATGGGTCCATCATTAGAGATGAGCGAGTAGTACTCGATCGAGTACTACTAGCTGTTCGAAGTTAAGATTCGATGCAGAACCAGCGTTGATTGGCAGAATGCTATACATTGCCAATCAACGCTGGTTCTTCTCTTACCTTTAGAAGTCTTCTCCCTGCGCAGCGTCCCCGCGTCCTCTTCCGGACACTGCCATCGGGCCTGGGTAGAGCCGACTGCGCATGTCCGCTTGTAGTACGGACATGCGTATTCGGCTCTGCCTAGGCCCGATGCCTAGCAGAGTGAATTCAAGGCCGGAAGAGGACGCGGGGACGCTGCGCAGGGAGAAGAATCCAGCCCGACCCTCACTCATGGACTTGGTAAGTATAATTTGATTTGTTGTGTACCCCTGAAACGAGCATTTCCCCCCGTAGACTATAATGGGGTTCGAAACCCGTTCGAACAGTCGAATAGTCTGCGGCTGTTTGAATCGGATTTTGAACCCCGAACATTTTAGTGTTTGCTCATCTCCATCCATCATCATCACTCACAGGCTCAGGTAAATTAAATTAATCAGCCCCGACAACCACATTAAGAAATGTATCACCAATTGTTAACACCAATTTAGATATTTCATTTTTTTCTGTTTTATTTTCTGTTTTTATTATATTATGTAATTTTCTGTGCAAGAAACTAACGAGGGCAGCCATTTGGCCGGAGCTTCTCATCTGCTCTGTTTGTATCATTTAGTGATAAAGTTTACAGCAAAGGCATGGTCATAGACAGCAAAAGACTGGAGCCAACTTTTGGAAGACTGTCAAGACGCGAAGTAGATAAGCTGTGACATCATCTATTATCAGTAGTGGATACAATGATGGTTAAGTGGTGTTAACTTCTATTGTAAAGCTGTCGGTTATGTAAATGGGGTGACTTCTGCAAAGAAAGCCCTAAGGTATTGGTACTTGTGAGTCAGTGGCGTAACTGAATTCTTGTGGGCCCCGATGCAATATTTTGTTCAGGACCCCTACCTCACCCCTAGAGTGAATTCTTGATAGTGGTGGTTATGGGTGCTAAGGAGTATATTCACCCTTAGTGTGGTTAGGATAATCTGTGGGTCTTCTTGGCTTATGGGCCAGATGGAAGCTGCAATCTCAATACTGGTACTAGTGCTTATGGGCTCCCTAAGGCTCCTGGGCCCCGGTGTGACTGTACCCTCTGCACCCCCT
Organism: Leptodactylus fuscus; assembly: GCF_031893055.1. Classification (NCBI taxonomy): domain Eukaryota; kingdom Metazoa; phylum Chordata; class Amphibia; order Anura; family Leptodactylidae; genus Leptodactylus; species Leptodactylus fuscus. The sequence goes on from NC_134268.1 coordinate 189,381,122, forward strand.
CAAGTTATGCCCCTGGTGGTCAGTCTATTATTGACCACAGTGAGAAATTAAGAATTTAGAATGTTTTTTAATACAGTGATATGGAAACTTAAAATAAATAAATAATGTAAAAGATATGTTTAGTATAATGAATGAATAAAAACTTGACTTTAAAAATAGGTAATTTACTGGTGACACATTCCCTTTAAAGAGGACCACTTATCTCTCTTTACACTTCTTCTCTTGATATTGCAGTTAAATCTTGTATTTCCTATGAAATAACTGTTCTAGGGCGTCCGTTATGATAACTTTGTGTTATACGGTTCTTCTGTTATTCCTCATAGAAATTATTGCATAATCTTATATTGCGCAGTGCCAATCTCTGTAGAATACCACTGCCGCCATAGTGAGCTGCTACATAAACTGTGCCTTATATGGTTGTTTAATGTCTTCATCTATATTTTATGGCGATGCAGATTATGGCTGAATTAGCAGGGACAGCAAGATTGAGCAGGACACTTATTTTTCAATGTTTTACTCCGATTTCTGCCTCCCATTGAAACCAGTAAGAGGCAGAGTCGGAGCAGAATCTATCGCTGATTTGGGGGCTGTTCCGCTGTGTGAATTCTCAGAATGGGAGAGGCAAAATATTGTTGAGATGAGAATTGCTTCTTTGAATTTTTAACTTATTAGCCTTATAGGAAGAAATCTGTCATGCTGGACAACCCCATTAAACAACATGTAACTGAAAAAATAACCTAGAACAAATTCTGTGATTTATAACCTGGTGTGATACTGGTGCAGGATTTGTTGTGGAGGGGAGTTATATTTATGGCACATGACTTCACCTGCTAAGTAGTTTAATTATTCAATTCAGACAGGACTGGTATTCAAGAGAGTCTAGGAGGGCAGCTTTTACTCTCTGCCTGGGGACACAGAAAGCTTTGTGAAAGTTACATGTGAATAAGATGCTTGTTTGCTTGTTGTTGTTTGTAAGATGGCAGGGAGAAGCCCTCCAGCTGCTAGCTAGTGATAATAATGCTTAAAGAGGACCTTTCACCATATCCGGGCACAGGCAGTTCTATATACTGCCAGAAAGCTGACAGTGCGCTGAATTCAGCGCACTGTCGGCTTTCCCGATCCGTGCCCGGTGTAAAGCGCTATCGGTCCCGGTACCGTAGCGCTTTACAGTCAGATGGGCGTTTCTGACCATTAGCCAGAGACGTCCTTCTGCCTCGCGGCGCCAATCGCGCTGTGCTGTGGAGCTGGGAGGAACGCCCCCTCCCCTCCCTGATAATACTCGTCTACGGACGAGCTGTGCGAGCAGAGGGAGGGGGCGTTCCTCCCCGCTCCACAGCACAGCGCGATTGGCGCCACGAGGCAGAAGGACGTCTCTGGCTAATGGTCAGAAACGCCCTTCTGACCATAGAAGAGCTACGGTACCGGGCCGTAAGCTCTTCACACCGGGCACAGATCGGGAAAGCCGACAGCGCGCTGAATTCAGCGCACTGTCAGCTTTCTGGCAGTATATAGAACTGCCTGTGCCCGGACATGGTGAAAGGTCCTCTTTAATAAGTACCAAACAGGGAAGGAGCTGCTTTTTGTTGCTATTTTGTTTTATTTTCTGTATAACTTCACTCATATCAATAAAACCTGACCCAGTATAAGATCAGGCCTCATTCACATCTGTATCAGTAATCCATTTGGGGGAGTCCGCATGGGGACCCCCCAAATGGACTACAGAACGCATTGGCAAGTGGTGTGCAGTGAAAGCACATGGACACCATAGACTATAATGGGGTCCGTGTGCTTTCCGCATGGTCTCCGCTTGGAACATGTGGACAGAAAAGTAGTTCACGGTCTACTTTCTTGTCCTCATGAGTCATGAGGACAAGAAAGTAGACCGTGAACCACTTTTCTGTCCACATGTACCAAGCGGAGACCATGCGGAAAGCACACGGACGCCATTATAGTCTATGTAGTCCGGGTGCTTTCACTGCACACCACTTGTCAATGCGTTCTGTAGTCCGTTCGGGGGGGTCCCTATGCGGACACCCCCAAAAGGATTACCGACTCAGATGTGAACGAGACCTGATCTGATACTGGGTTAGGTTTTATTAATATGAGTGAAGTTACCAGTGATCTTGAGTAAAAACTCACAATGGGAACAATAAAAAAAAAAATGTTATTACAAAAGATTCTAATAAAGAAACCCTGTTACAGGGAAGCCCTAAAAAACACACACAACATAGTTTCCTAATAATATGTTCTCAGGGCACCACAATGGTAGATTGCAGCCTCTAGGATTATTCCTGGTTCACCAACATAGAAAGTTTTTCAACTTTTAGCATTTCATCTTTTTATCAGAAATGATTAATGATCTGGCAAAATAAGATCATTAAATGCAAAGACGGCGGCTATGGTATAATGTCAGAAGTATAAAATAAAGCAATAAGGTCCTAAATTTACATGGCAGAGTATAGGATTAATGGGATTGTAATGTCAGGCTTTACTGAGGGAATTGGCCAGGGAACAGTTTTTTCAGCTGGGTCAAGCATTGTGCGGCTCCAGTGATGTATTGGATATTGACAGGGTAGTGAGTTATACACCGCATGTGATTGCATGTTGTAGATCACTTTTTACAAGCCACCAGGAGAATCTGCATCGCACACACGTATATTGGCTTAAGTCTAAGGAATGATTCATTAATTTCCGGGAAGATATTTCAGAACTAAGGAATGAGTCATTATAACTTGCACACTTTGGAAGGTCGTGCCCTGTCTCTATAGTGTGACGTAACCACAAAATGTTCTTTAGGCTATTAGACCATGTTCAGATGGTCATACTGAAGGTCTGTATTACGTCTGCTGTATATCTTGTATTAAAACTGCTTGGATACATCATTTTAGGTAGAGAATTTTACCACGGTTGTAAAGGATTATGGGCCAGCTTTGTTATAGAAACAGCGCCACTCTCCTCTATGGCCAGTGTCTAGTATTGCAGTTGGATCCCATTCACCTAAATAGAGATTAACTCCAATACTATTCACAGTCCATGTATGATAGGTCTTATTCACATCTGTGTTTAGGTTTACGCTTGGGGACCCCCCCCCCCCAATGGAAATCTATACGTGTTAAAAGTGGTTACCTGGGAAATCCGCGGACCCCACAGACCATAATGGGGTCCGTGTGGTTTCTGCTCGATATCTGAAAGCAGCACTTTTCTCTCTCTGTGTTTTGTGCGGAAACTGAGCAGAAACCATATGGACCCCATTTTAGTCGACGGGGCCCGCGGGTTTCCTGAAGGTAACTACTTTTTTAACGCACATAGGTTTCCACTTGTGGGGATCCCCAAGTGAACTTCCTGAACTGAAACCCGAACGCAGATGTGAATAGGGCCATAGTCTCTATTTCTCTATTTTTTTTTTTTTTTTAAACTTTTGTACAATCTTTTTACCAATATAAATCCACATATATATGACACTTCACAATGCTCTTTATATATGGTGTCTGTATGTTATCTTCATATCTTATAGTAATAAGGATTATGCAATGACAAATAATTTACCATATCACCATACACTTACTATGATATTCACCCCATTCCCCCATTGCACGAATTCTTACATTTTTAGAGCACTACGGAGCTGTAAGTCTTCTCTTCCTGCCTCTTCTGGTTAAAAAATATTCATATCTATTCTCCAGGATGTAATTAGGAGAACAGTTCACTCTGTACGCCGCCCTCTAGAGGGCAGCATCCTTAACATCATGCATGGCTCAGTTAAAAAGTCTATTTAATCATGATGTGTATTGTCCGTAGCTGGGAATCTGTTCCTTTTGGAATAGAAATACGAATTTGGCAATTAAATCCACATCATGATTAAATAGACTTTTTAACTGAGCCATGCATGATGTTAAGGATGCTGCCCTCTAGAGGGCGGCGTACAGAGTGCACTGTTCTCCTAATTACATCCTGGAGAATAGATTTGCAATTTTTACCCAGAATCCCTATCGGAGCAGGAATGACTTGTAATTCTCTGTACTGCCTATGTAGGCAAACACTCTCCCTGATGTGTACGATTATCCCCTGCCTCTTCTGGTGTAACTCTGAACCTGGGTCACATGATTGACTCTGCTCTACTCAGTGCACAGAAAGCAAGAGTAGAACAGAATTGGTCATGTGACCCAGCGTCTTAGAATCACCCAGGGAAGCAGAACAAAATGACTTCCAAAGCCCCCTTCCCCCAGAACTCTGAGAATGTAAGAGTCAACACGGCAGGGGACCGGGTTTACAGATACGGTAAAAAGAGTGCGCCGCCCTCTCCACCAAACCCCTTTAAACCTATATTATTCAATGGAAATATTGAAATTCTACTATCAGTGTTTTTGCTGCTTGTAAAGAAAAAAAAAATCTGTCATTTTTCTGTTCAACTTATTTGAGTCACAACTGCCGCCGGTTAGGATTACTATCTGCCCGGAATCTTTCACATGTGACAAAATTGACTTGCAAATGAAATGGAAAAAATCTAAGCAAATAGGAAATTATTTCAGTACTAGATTGGAGGTCTTGCTTTAAAAACCTTAATCTGTAGATCACAAGCATGAAGGAATAGATAGCCGTCCTCATCACATCACTTTTCCCATCCACTGGTCAACTATGTTTATTGTCTCCTGTCAATTTGCAAGGCGCAGGATACAAATTCATCACTGAGATTACAGATTGCCGCAGTTGGCGGTTTCCAGGCAGTTTTCTTGTACATCATTGCTGCTAGGAAAGGTATTTCTGTGCAGGTTAATATATGGGAATATAACGAGGATCTGGAAAATAAACATGTATGGATGAGATTAGAAAAACATGGCTACCACCTTCATTTAATAAGGATATTCCATGAAAATCATTTATTACCTATCCTATGGACAAAGATAAAGTAGGTGATAATTGTATGATTTCTGGGGGCGCAAACATGGGGTCTCTTACCACTTACACATTGGAAAATAAAGCAGAGTTTATGAACTGACTACTCCATTCAAACTCCATCCCGATGAAGTGGTGCAGTGAGGAAGAGCCCCTATCGTAGTCAACATGGTCCTAACAGACAAAACTTTCAGCTATAAGACATCATGCTTCATCCATTGAATAGGTAATAAATGTTTTTCATAGGAAAAGGGATAAGTACATTTATTTTGCTTATTTTTGCTTTATTTTATTTTATTTTGCTTAGTTGTATAGCGCCAACCTAATATGTATATCTTTACAGTTATTGTCAGCCATTATAGGGCTCACAATTTACCTATCAGTATTGTCTTTGGAACATAGAAGGAAACTGGAGAACCTACAAATATGGGTAGAACATACAGACTCCTTGTAGATGTTTTATTTGTTCAGATTGGATGCCAAGATGCCAGCACTGCAAAGCTACAGTGCTAACCACTGAGCCACCAATCTGCCCATAGTGGCCTTTTGTCACAACTTGGCGATTTTGCTGTTCGTTTATGACAAAAAGCTGAAAATGGCAGTCAGCTAATTACTAGATAAACATGGCTCTCGGTCCTTGACTAACTTTCAATAACCAAACATAAGCTCTAAATCGGTCAATAACAGAGATTCATTGACCGAGTAACTGGACCCCATTATACCAGATCACCTATGGCTGGGTTTCTTGTTTATCCTACCAGTGCCATTTTAGATCACACAAGATCCATGCACTACGAAATGGTCTGGGTAAGGTTACTCTCTGTCTTTGAACTAGTTTTGAAATTAGGACAATGACCCGATGTAACGTGATCTAATCCAGCTAATGAAAACTTACAGCTGGGTTCAAAGTTGGTCAATGACCGACCCTGACCCTACTAGAACCATTTCCTGGAGCATGGATACCCCAAGATGTACCACAATTATTAATAACGGAGACACATCTCAGGTAATCCTTACACCAGAGAATCCTCCATATAGGGTTCAATTTGGTCATTGAGCTACTTTTGAAATTAAGACAATATCTTTGAGTAACCAGGACCACACAAGATCTCCACTAGCCAGTGAGAGGTGTAAGGTGTCAGGGGCTGGTTTAGATCACGTTACTGGCTAAGTCATAGTCAATTACCAACTTTCCCAAGTAGGTCAATGATTGTGAGTAACCCTTACCTTACCAGGATAATTATCTGGAGCGTATAAGATGTCATTAAATGGTGTCCGGGTTACTCGAACCAGCTAATGGCCAGTAAATGTTGATGCTTCCTTTACAGATGGCATTGGCTGCAGTCTCATAAAGTTTAGATCAAGCAGTTTCCATTACTTTTCATTCTTATAAGTACATTTATGACTTTTCAGACAATTGCTGCACTTTTATTACAGTCTGAAACCCAAAAACAATCAATCTGACCTGAAACGTGTTTGGGTAGAAACGCTCATCCCTTGTGACACTACATAGGCACTACTACTGCAGGAGTGTTGTATCACGGGAAGGTCCTTGTATTTATAAAGAAAAAAAAAAAAAGAGATTTTTCAGCACCTGAACTGTAAAAGTAACATACTTAATAGTGACAGTGAAAGTTAAAAAAAACAAAAAAAACAAAAGAAAAAACCTCTCCCACTTGTGGAACTGCTTTTTTCATAATCTCAGGCCAGGTTTACATCTATACATGGGTTTCCATTTTAGGGTCTGCTTTGTGAACCCCGAACGGAAACCTAATCCGCTTAAAAAGCAATTGCCTTAGGAAACTCGCAGACCCCATAGACCAGGGATAGGGAACGTACGGCTCTCCAGTTGTTGCAAACTACAACTCCCAGCATGCATACTTACTCTGTTGTTCTTGGAACTCCCATGAAAGTCAATGGAGCATGGTGGAAGTTGTAGTTTCACAGCAGCTGGAGAGCCGAAGGTTCCCTACCCCTGCTATAGACTATAATGGGGTCTGTGTGGTTTCCGTTTGGTTTCCCCATGAAAAATGTGGAGAGAAAAGTGCTGCTTGCAGGGGAGCAAAATTCCGAATGCAGTTGTGAACTGAACCTAAGGCTATTTCATACTGGAATAGTTTTATCCGTTGTTCTGATCCACCATAAGATCAGAACAATATAGTGTTTCCTTTTTTCCCAACAGAAAAGTCCTGGAAAACCTCCAATTTATTTTATAATATTGGAGTCAATGAGGATGGATGCACAAGTAAGGTCCACCGTCTGCATGCTTCATTTTGTTAACTTCTGTTCCACTAATCTTATGATGAACCAGAAAAGTAAACCGGACAATGTCAGTGTGAACATAGCCCTAGGCATACATGATCCCATATATATTTCCAATTATCAAGTTATCACTTATCACTATGCGTATTATATTGTACATTGGCCTAAGCCCTCTCAATTTGGCATAGAAAACATTAAAAAATCCATTCCAATCACTTCAAAATCACAATGAGCATTTGTGTTGCTATTAACTTAGAACACCAGAAGAGGGCAGAATTTACCGAGTTTTGTCACCTCGAACGCTAGAAACACAGCACATGTATAGTCCAAGTAAAGAGCTCCAGACAATACAACTGATGAAATGGATTTTCTGGTAACAATTCAGAGACTAAAAATCATTACAATTGTTTTTGCCTTGTAACAAAAGAAAACTGGGACAAAACACGGTAAAGACGCAAAGTAAATATCATTGATGTACTTAAGAGTGGGAAGACGTAGTGTACTGTATGTGATCTCGGAGGGCGCTGGCACCTCGTGATCCTCTACAATCAGCTTACAATTTCTGTGGATGAAATGCAATTATAATCAAAGTATAGATTGTGTCTCGTATCACACGTCTACCGGCCGACAACGGCCAACAAATTCCGGAACATCCACCAATCTTCTACATCAAAATTCTTCAACAATAGCAGACGGCTCCATGATGGCCCATTACTTATATATAAGAAAACATTACAGCTCTAAAGGAGAAGAACTGATTAAAATCACCTTCTCATGTGTCATAGTTACATGTCAGTAGATGACCTTGGGGGAGTCCGTGATCTTCAGCCACATCTGATTTCCAGAATGAGAGACTTGAAGAGCAAGAGAATTGCGGAATTTTTTTTCTTAGAATTTTGTGATATTAAAATTCTCTGGTGTTACCAGTTGGTGATCTGTCTCTTTACTCTCCGACACAGTACAATCAGAGTAACAAGTGCAGAGTGCTTGTGGACACACCCAGTTGTCAATGAACTCCTATAATTCTGGGAAGAATAACAGAGGAATGATATAATACAGAATTCTAAGAAAAGATGGCCACAGTCATTATTTTATGAAAATATTAAGATCTTATAAAATGGAAACGTTGTTACTAATGACAGATTCCCTTTAAGGCAGACGCATGTTCTAGCCTAAGCATGAAAAGATTCTTACAAAAGTAGAAAACATGGCTGATTTCTTCCAGGAGTTACATATGCTAATGACTTATTATAGTGGTTACCACCCAGTTCTACTGGAGTAAATAAGGCTGAGGTGCAATATCACAGATAACTTGTGTACAGAGGTGGCACTGTTTTTAGAAGAGACAAATCCTTTAATGTTGTAATGTTCCTGTAGAAGTTGTGCAACAGTTTTCCAATCCTGATGATAGATAGAGAGGGGCATTAGTTAGCCTCTAGACAACTCTGTCAGTAATTTAGGATTGGGCAGGATCTGTCATGTTTAAATTCAGTATGGCCGACCGAACTTTATCCCAACATCTGCTATTCAAGACGTTGATCCTGCCCCAGTCAGTGAGTATGGCAGACCTCTATTTAATATGTATGGCCACAATAAGAATCAGGGGGCCGATTTACTAATATAAATGTGCGCAGACTGACTTAGATTTATTAAAGACACGCACCAGTTTCTGATGAAGGTTGGGTCACATCGAGGAATTTGGTCTGGAGTTTATTGTAGAGCAGATTATAGAAGCTAATTTTGATTCTGATAATCTGTCCCAAAATCTGCCTCCCATTCTTTTCAATGGGGGTTTTAGGCAGAGTCTGCCTGAAGAATGAGCAGGATACATTTTTTGTATGCTTATTGCTTAAATACCTTTGTCTACTATTGAAATGAATGGGGGAGGGGTCAGATTTTGGGCAGAGTTTGGAATCTCTCTCAAATTCAGCTTCAAATTGCTCCTTGAGAAGATACACCAGTAAGCCTTGAGATGGCATAGTGAAGAGAAAGATATCTAACTTCTGGTAATATGCTGCCCAGCATGAGCCACTGGTTTTTATCTGACTGCCATGTCTCAGTATATCTACCCCATTGTGTTGTATTTCTAGCAATGTAGTCAGTAGGGATGTCCGGGAATCCAAGGCACCAAAAACACTTCAATGCTTTAATTTGACTTGCAAAAAACTGTAACTTATGATATGGAAAAAGAAAGAAAAAAGATACGCTTTATTGGAAACCTCGGTGCTTTGGACATTTTCTGTACTTATAGTAACTAAGTGGAAAGCTCCACCGTGTTTTCCCAAAGGACCACCAGTGGTGTATGAGGTCTACAATAATATGTAATACATTTACTAAAACATAAAACATAATAAAACATTGTTTATAATATACTTTATTAGAGACCTATGTCTCTAGGTAGTAACTATCAGATCCTTAGGGATAAATACTTTGGACTCTTCTACACTGGATCCTTCAGTCTCTGCTGGGTGGGGAGCAGCAGGGGCCAATGGCTGGATGCTACTGGTGAGAAGATCCACCTTGACCCTCCTACTGACTAAATCCATGCAGAAGGGTGTCCACTACTGATATCTACTCTAAGGAGGCTCAGACCTGTAATGGTATCTACTGGTAAGAGCCTTGTAGGAAGAGTCATTACTTACACTAGTGACAATGAACTTTACCATAGAACTTGAACCTTACCACATCATATCTAGATAATTTTGACCTTGTTTCATCTTTATATATATGAATAAGCCATATAATTTTTGTTACGACCCAAATCATTGGCCAGTTGGCTGTGCATCTGAGATCCATTATTCATCTACTCCAGTTTTGTCTCGTAAAAAACATCTTGAAGCTTCAGGTTTCTGACTCGTTAAATGCCACTTGTGGCAAAAATTGTTACAAGTGACGTTTGCGGGCAAGAGCATGTTGTGGACAGGGCTGTTAACCCTGCCAGATCCAGCATCATCATTTATTCCAGTTGTGTGCCATAAATGATGCCTGAATTCTATGGCATCTACCAGCTGGTGTAGATTTCAGTGTAGACCACGGACTGGTGGAGGATGCCCCTTATTCATGATCCTTGCCTTGTCATCGTTGTCCATATTCATATTATCAATCCAACAAATACTATATTTTTATGAAAAATTTGAATTATACAAATTCAATGTGTTTCCATCCCTAGACAAATATATCATGTACATCTCCTGCCAGAGTATCAAAAAACAATGTTGTTTCTCATAGCTGTTCATCTAGCACAGCTTATCTTGGGATATGTTCAGTCAAGACAAAAAGGATAAGAAAAAACCGCATAGTAGCATACGTAGAAATGTATGACCCTACAGCTGTGCCTTAAATATAGTGACTGTAAAGTGATTTTATGCTGTGAAGCGTTGAAGGACATAGATATTCATTTATTAATGCCCACAATATCAATTACTAAATGAGGAGGCTCCGTCTGAACCACAATTTCGTTCGGACAAGATGATGTATTAAGCCATCAATCACAGACCTCTCTTTAATGCTGATGTTCTTGTATTTTCTTAACCTTGGCCTACTTTCTGAAATTAGCCTTTGACTAACCATCTCATTTTTTCTGATCTATGTACGTGAAATAGCTGGAATTGAAGGCTTCATTGTTTTTTAGCGTATGCTATTGATTACCACATCAGCCATCTAACTATATCCCTTCGTCTTCTTCCTAAGGCTGCTGTTCACAGAGTTTGCAGGGTGAATGTTAGGAATAAAAACACAAGTTTTCCATGGCAACTGTTAAATTAGCTGTAAGGATTGGGTTGAGTTACCGACGTAGAACTTTCCAAGAATACTATGATACTTAAATATAAATAGGCTTCTTGACTTTTCTGCCTGATACAGAGGAGTGCCTACTTAACTTTCCTCTTAGGTGGACATTACAGGATGACCAGATTTTCAAAACAACATGATAGCGTGATGTCCTCTGAAATTAACCATTCAGTAACCATCTCATGTTTCTTATCTATGTACATGAAATAGCTGTAATTGAAGGCGTATGCTATTGATTATCGCATCAGCCATCTAACTACCACTCTTCTACTCCTTCCTGCTGCTGCTGCTGCTGTTCAGAAGGTTTCAGGGTGAATGTTAGGAATGAAAACACATATATCTGGTTTTCCATGGCAACTGTTAAATTAGCTGTTCAGGTTTGGAGGAGTTAACAGTGTAAAACTTTCCAAGAATATTATGACACTAAACTAAAAATAGGTTTCTTGACTTTTCTGCTTGATATATATCTTTCCTTCCTTACCTTTCCTCTTCCGTGGACTTCACATGATGACCAGCTTTTCAAAATAACATAATAGAGTGGAACAGAATTTGGCCTAATTTCTAAAATTAGTCTTTAATAGAGATGAGCGAACAGTAAAATGTCCGAGGTTCGATATTCGTTTCGAGTAGCCCCTCAATATTCGACTACTCGAATCAAATATCGAACCTAATTATAGTCTATGGGGGGAAAATGCTCGTTTCAGGGGTAGGCAACGTTCGATCAAATTATACTTACCAAGTCCACGAGTGAGGTTCGGGCTGGATCCTCCATGCAGTCTTCTCCTTGCAGCGTCCCTGCGGCGTCTTCTGGCTCTTCCGGCTCTTCATTCACTCTGCCAGGCATCGGGCCTGGGCAGAGCCGACTGCGCATGTCCGCTTGTAGTGCGGGCATGCGAAGTCGGCTCTGCCCAGGCCCGATGCCTGGCAGAGTGAATGAAGAGCCGGAAGACGCCGCAGGGAAGCTGCACGGAGAAGACTTCTAAAGGTAGGAGAAGAACCAGCGTTGATTGGCCGACTGTATAGCATTCGGCCAATTAATGCTGGTTCTGCATCGAACTTTTACATTCGAACAGCGAGTGGTACTCGATCGAGTACGAGTATTTCGAATACCGTAGTATTCGATCGAATACCTACTCGATCGAGTACTGCTGACTCATCTCTAGTCTTTAACCATTTCTTTTTTTCTCATCTATGTACATGAACTAGCTGAAATTGAAGTCTTCGTTGTTGTTTAGCGAAGAGTATTGGTTGCCATATCAGCCATCTAACTAGATCTCTTATTTTCCATCCTGCTGTTCAAAGAGTTTGCCGGGTGAATATAAGGAATGGAAACTCAAGTTTAGTTCTTCATGGCAACTGTTAAATTAGCTGTAAAGATTGGGTTGAAATACCAATGTAAAACTTTCCAAGTATATTATGATACTAAAATATAAATGCTTAGATTTTTCTGCTTACCTTTCATTTTGGATGGATATCACGTGATGACCAGCTTTTCAAAAGAACATGATGCAGTGATATTGTGTTGCAAGATGCTGATCCTACTTTAAGATCTTTCCGGTTGCATTGAGAATTACAGCCTGTCAAGGGTTTTGCTAACAGGATGCAATAATGTATTGAACTGGTTTCATGGAGTCCTTAGCCAAGGTAAAGTAAGTGTAGGCATATCTGTACTTAACTATATGTATGAAAGATATACTGTGAGATGCTGAATGTTTATATAGACTTGACTTCCATTAGAATTAGAAAATTGTACAACTTTAATAGGCCAACTGAAACATAAAATGGGTTATCCAACTTTTCAAAATGATGTTCAATCCATAGGATAGGACATCGGATGTAAATTATCAGATGCCTGACTGCCGGATTCCCCACAGATCAGCTCTTTACCCATGATGGTGAAAGCTACAGTACTCGCTTCTTGTCCTTTTAATAGCGGCCATAGTGGGCACTACAGCAGTTGTACTTTCTACAGCCGCTATGAAATGTACAGCGAGTCAGCTCAGCAGATTGAGTCATCTATGAGGAAATCAGTCCCCTACTGATCCAGCAGTGATGACCTATGCTATGAATAGGAGATCGATATTGAAGGTTGAAGTGGTTGTACAAGGTTACAAAAATACCCTCTTTCCCGAAAAAAACATCCAGTCTACAGCAGGTTAAGTGTACTATTGCAGCTCAGCTCTATTCACTCCAAAGGAGCTCAGCTTCAATACCCAGGTATGACTCTGTTCTTGAACGAGAGCAGCCATGTACTTCTCAGTTCTGTAGAATACTTTTAATGGTTCTGCTAGAGTACGACTTGCCAACGCCATAATAATAAATTGTCAGCTCTACTGTCAGTTCTATGTAAGTAATCTTTTGCATTCCCAATAAAATAACAATTCTGTATCATTTTTCCATAACTATGTTGTGCCCTTCCTCTATTCATCTTAAAAATGTAGAAATACATTTACTGGGTTTTACCATTCTACTTGTCAAGGGGGCGTGACCCAGCAAAGTGATAAGTGAATGGACATTGTCAGACTGTGTAGGGACACTGCCCAACTGGTAACACTAAGATATGAATTTATTCATAGAATTCTATAGGAGGAGTAACAAAGGAATGGCTCAAAGTAGAGATAAAGGAAAGGAAGCTCCAGATTTGTTATTTCATGTGGAATACAATTATTTGCAACAAGGTGACAGTTCATCTTTACGATCAATAGGTGCCATTGTTGCTGCTTAACTAAGCACACAACCCAAGACTAAAGAACACAGCCTGGAGAAATGTCTATTTGTATAGATAATTAACCAGTAATTGATTGATCAACCCAAGGAATCTAAAGATAGTGATTGGAACAATTTAGATGTTTGGGTAGATTGTAGGACTTTAATTTATCTCAATTTAAATATTATTTGTGTGGTCATCAATTACTTTTGAGACTATGGGAGAAATTTACAAATGCGTCCATTTTCTGGCAAAGATCTCAAATCTGGTGTATTGGAGTGGAACTAAATGACTAAGAGGCTTAATAATTCAGAAGGATTCCATCAAACCATGGATTCTTCAACCATAGATGAGCTCTGATTAAATATTCCACCAACGTTGTTGTACAGAAGAAACCTGCGCCATAGATATCTGATAAATGGGGGACCAACAGTTACCCCTTCATAGATCAGCTATATGGGGCATCTTTTGTTACCCATATTGTATGTCTGTGTTCTGTATAGTGGCCGGGCACCATCACTGCAGCTCAGATGCCATTGACTTCAATGGGAGCTGAGTTTTAGTAGCAGTGCCAGCCACTATACAGGGGCCATCTGCTTCTGGCTCGGTGCTGTACCTAGTATGGGCATCCGAAGCAAACCCAAACAGCTGATCAAATATTTATGGCTTGCCCTAAAAATAGATAAAAATTCCTGGCCAAGCTTTATAACTTTGGTGTACAGAATATCAGTCCTAATAAATTCACGCCAATGTTTTTGTTCCGTAGACATATTTACCCGTTTTTCCAAGAATAAGAACCAGTTACTATGTTATCTAATGGGTAGAATAATGCCCACTGGAACCGATATTGGGTAAGGATATCTTAATTCACTCAGTACAAAGAATAAAGGAAGAATCTGGCTTTACAAGATAAGTCATTCATGGACATAGAGGTTCATGAACTGGTTAAATCTAAATGACTAAGAGAATTGTTCAGTGGTCACATCCCATACTAGGAGATATACCGTAGCTATGAAGTCTCGTGTCTACATGGATATTATTTCTCTTTCTGTGTTACCCAGCTGCACAAGAGAAAAAAGAAATTGCATTGAAGTTTTTTTTCTATTATTTCTGGTTCTAATATGATATGAATAAATCCTCAGATTCAATCAGACTCCAAGTCCTTCCCCTTCCTTACACAGATGTGTACTGTCTTCTCAATTAGGTGACTCAGGCTGAAAAGCAAGGAGGAGTCATCACTTGTAATCTTATTCAGATTTCAAAGGAATAATAAAAACTCGCTGTACCTTTTCAGAATTGACTAGGAAATATTCAGATTATGAATTATAAAAATAATAGATCATACAGTAGTGACCAGCTTTCTCTACTATCCTTAAAGAGGACCCTTCACCAATTTCTCCAACGACAACACCTTGCATTCTTCAATGAGCATCTCTCCACTGGTTCCAGTTCAGTTGGATTTTTTTCTCTAGCCCCTACCATTCTTGAGAAACTGATGGTAGTGGTTTAACACTAAGGGCTTGTTCACATCTGTCTCTGTTATGCAGGTTTCCGTTTCCTGCACAAAACTGGGCAGAAAACGGAAACCTGCAGGCATTTTTCAAGCCTATTCATTTGAATGGGTTTGAAAAGTGTCCGGCTGTGAGCACCGGTGAACGTTTTATGCTATCCGCGGCAAAATCATTTTCTTTAACCGGACACAAAGTGGGACATGCAGGACTTTGTGTGCAGTTTTAAAAAAACGTTTTCGCCACAGAGAGCATAAAACTCTCACTCACGCTCACGGCCGGACACGGTCTGACAAGTTTCCGTCAGAGGTTTGCGGGCAGAAGATGGAAACCTGAGGACGGAGATCAAACGCTGGTGTGAACCCAGCATAACACTAACTAACACTAACTAACTAAGCTCTGTACTGTCAGGTGGGCGGTTCCTGTCTCTCTGCTCCAGACTGGATCCACCAACTTGTCAATAAAGTTTATAGGTGCTAAAAATTGTGCCAGGGGTTAAATAAAAAATTCCAAGTGCCCCAGAGTCAGTAGACACCTATTGAAAGATGCAAAGAGTTTGAGTTGGTGGAGGTGGTGGTGCTCTTTAAAGGGGTTCTCCAGGATTGTATGGGGGCAGGATGTTCTCAAAACTATCATTTATCATTTTCAATATATTCCGTCCGAAAGAATAAATCTCATACATTAAGGTAAAGACATTGATATCTTTTACAAACATTAAGTCAGTCCATGGGCCTAGAAGTTTCATATCGAAGACCTACTTTTTACAGAACATAAAGCACTTCTGAAAAAATAATAGCACGAAGTAGGTAACAAATGGTGGAAGGGGATATAAATACGAGGATTAGACTACAAAGTGTTGTAGTCTTTGACCATGGAGACATAACGTTTGCATAGGAGCTGTATATATAAAATGGTAGATTTTTTTTCACTCTCTGGACCTTCTCAACACATAGGAAATGACTGCTCAGCCAATCATTGGCTGCAGTGATGACTCTTGTCGCTGAGTAGTCCTCTCCTAAGTATTTAGAGGGGTCAAGAAGTTTAGACCAGAATGAATAGAAGCAATAGAGAGGAGGGTGGAGAGAACTTCAAAAATTTCCTTTCTGGACAACCCCTTTAAGTAGGGGTGTTGTAGTTGGGACAATGTCTTTATGTTTATCTATAAAATCCAGAAGTATCACTGAGCTCCAATACTTTGGTTATATTCCTATTTTATATACTATTTGCATGTTCTGTCTTATGATTTATGGAAATCAGCCTGTAAATGCTAGACTCATAACATAACCCTAGCAGGCACGCTGGAGTACAGAATTCTGAGCTTATCCTATACAAAGACAAACACATAATTTGCAGATTTCATGCCTTATATTCTTGAGAAAGGTGCAGTAGTTACTGTACAAAATGTGTAATGAGACCTTGCTATGGCTCTTTTGTTGTGCAGTACAATACAACACTGGAGTGGTGGCGGTACTTTTCTATTTTATGGATTAAACATTTACCTTGGCCCAATGCTTGTATTTCCATTAGTTTGCTGTTCTTTTTTTTTTTTTTTTTTTTTTTTTTTTTTAAAGCCAAGCCAAGAACAGGCAAAAAGACTAAGAATATATATGCCGATTTATTCATTTCTTTAAGGATTTTCTATGACTGCTGCAGTACAGTTGAACCCCGAGCAAAAAGCTCCTTCACTAACCAATAGGAATTAGGTTGAGTCAAACTGGGAGGCCATACATGGTGAAGACCTATTGCCCAAAAACATCTTCTCCATCTCTTTTCCATTTGTGGTTACTAAGGCTGGACTCACACTTACGCCATGGGACCTTTCGAGGATTCTGTCCCCTATTCTGCTTTAAAAATGCGGAGAGAAAAGTCCTGCAAGCAAATACCCATCAGACCTCATTATAGTTTATGGGTTTCGTGGGTTTTCGCAGGTTAACCACTTTTTAAGTGCATTGAGTTTCTGTTTTTCTGGTCTCCAAGTGGAACCAAAGAATGGAAATCCAAACGCAGGTGTGAACCTAGCGTAAATAAGGTTTCCACATTCTGCCCCAATATCATCAACTATCTGGGAATTTGTAATACTATGGATCTCCTACAGCAGGCAAAAAACCTAAATAGTGAGAGGGAACTCCATAGATTTTATTATGAACCTCAAGTCTACTGGGTAGAACAAGATGCCCTGAAAACTTTTTTACAGATTTCTTAGAACCCGATACAATTAAGACATCAAAGAATTTATGTTGAAAAATTGTTCTTGAAGAAAATGAAGAACTTAGATTGTGTTAATATTAAAAGTCACAATGTGGTCCTCCATACTTACCTGATGGATTCAATCTCAGTGTTGGTGTCACAACCTAAATCTTTACAAAAAAAACTTGGTAAGATAGATAGACTGGTTGTGATCGTGTATCGTCATCAATCTATTCTAGTCCCTTCTTTTACCATCATCAATCTATTCTAGTCCCTTCTTTTACTAGGGACTAGATGGTCCTTGGTTCACAAGGCTCAATGTACATAGAAGGACCTCAAGATTGGCCCATCAGTGGATA
Organism: Leptodactylus fuscus; assembly: GCF_031893055.1. NCBI lineage: Eukaryota > Metazoa > Chordata > Amphibia > Anura > Leptodactylidae > Leptodactylus > Leptodactylus fuscus. The sequence goes on from NC_134268.1 coordinate 189,398,827, forward strand.
ATCCTTCCCCCACTGGAATGGGCATAACTGGAAAAAAACTGGCATTATTGATGATTAATCGGATGGACCAATGGGCCCTTTATGAGAAAATTGGTTTGTGGAATGAAAAACTTAAAAAGTCCCAATTTTTGCACAAAAATTCTGACTTGTGTATAAAAAATTGCAGATTTTACCACGATGAATCAACCCGAGGTCATGCGTTCCATAATACAAACCTTTTTTTTGTTATGGCACCATATTATGTAGATATTCCTTCCTAGCAATGTTTTTAAGGTAAAAAAAAAAATCTTCTTCAATAAGTCATTCGATGAAATATGCATATGGAGGCTCTGTAAGGGCCTATAGTTATAGTTAGTCCATTTTATACATCCGAAAAAAAATTTTTTAGAATCAATATATTAATGTAAATTCATAATAATATTATATCAGTCCAATAGATATAATTATTAGAGATGAGCGAACAGTAAAATGTTCGAGGTTCAATATTCGTTTCGAGTAGCCCCTCAATATTCGTCTACTCAAATTGAATATCGAACCCTATTATAGTTTAAGGGGGGAAAATGCTCGTTTCAGGGGTAGGCAACATTCGATCAAATTATACTTACCAAGTCCACGAGTGAGGGTCGGGCTGGATCCTCCAAGAAGTCTTCTCCTTGCAGCGTCCCCGTGGCATCTTCCGGCTCTGAATTCACTCTGCCAGGCATCGGGCCTGGGCAGAGCCGACTGCGCATGCCCGCACTACAAGCAGACATGTGCAGTCAGCTCTGCCCAGGCCCGATGCCTGGCAGAGTGAATGAAGAGCCGGAAGACGCCGCAGGGAAGCTGCAAGGAGAAGACTTTTAAAGGTAGGAGAAGAACCAGCGTTGATTGGCCGACTGTATAGCATTCGGCCAATCAATGCTGGTTCTGCATCAAACTTTTCCATTCAAATAGCGAGTGGTACTCGATCGAGTACGAGTATTTCGAATACTGTAGTATTCGATCGAATACCTACTCGATCAAGTACTACTCGCTCATCTCTAATAATTATCCAAAATGGTAAGAAAAAAGTAAATTTGAGTAAATATTAATCATGTACAATGTAGCCCATGTTCTTGTTTTGTAGAAGATACTGGAGTTTCGGTTATAACTCATCCGGTACCTAACGTTTACCAGTCTGTGTTTCAATTTTAGATACTGCAAGGTGTGAATTCAGCTGTAGTGGTCCTTTAAGCGAGAGCCATAAAAGCTCCTTGTTCTGAGAGGTAGTGAATTGGGCCATGCTATCAGTATGAGAACCTGAAGTGCTATCAGGTGAGAGAGATGTAATAGAGAGACAGATAGGATTGTGTCTGATATTTCTCCCGCGGAGGGGAGTTACACCCACTGAGATTCATCATGCTGTCACTGGGTAACCTATCATCACAGACTGCTGATGATAGACACATAAAGACATGAGTCTTGACAGAAGTCATGGGGCGCAGTTAAGTGCACAGGTAAATTTTGTTTTTCTAGCACTGCATTGCAGATATACTACTGTCTACATACAGTATATAGAGAGAGCAACAGATTTATATGGAGTTTGGTACCTAGAAGACAATGAAATGTATTGTATCAGGTGTATACTGTATATTGTTGTACAGATGCGGCATTATTTAACCCTAGTGATAATGGCAGTAGATGTTTTCATGGAAGCCAACTTCACTTTTTAAGTTGATAAAAATAAGGCTACGCTCTGATGCCTTGGCTGCCGCATGAGGATAAAACCCCGATCCTATTTGTGATGGTCAGTGTTGGAAAGACTGAGGTATTAACTGCATGACCTAACACGGTGAGGTATCTGCAACATGCGGTAGATGCAGTGTTAGAAAACAGCTATAGGCCAAGGCCCCACATCGAGCCAAAGTCAAGAGTGACTTGAAAGAGAATGGGAAACTTAAAGGAAGCTCTTAGGCTTCGTTCACATGTGCGTTGGTAATCTGTTTGGGGAAGTCTGCATAGACTATAATGGGGTCCGTGTGCTTTCCGCGTAGTGTCCGTATGGAACATGTGGATAGTAGTTCACGATCTTTCCTGTCCGCATGACTGGTGGGGTCCGTGTGCTTTCATTGTATACCGCTTGCCAATGCGTTTGGTAGTCTGTTCGGGTCCCCCATGTGGACCCCCCCAAACTGATTACCAACACAGATGTGAACAAGGCCTTAGACCTTTCCCTTCTCTTCTATCCATTCCTGACTTTGGCTCAAAAAAACACAAAATCTGCAACAACAAAAAAATACCTTTTCTGTGACGTTGGCCCTAGCCTTAGGGCTTATACATTAGTCCGTATTTCACATAGGTACACTGTTTATCATTTCTCACAAACAACATATGGATTCTTTTATTTTCAGTATGTTCAGTCATACTAGGGTAACATAGTGAATTTGGAGGCTACTCCCATTGCACGAGCAAAAATCACCATCTCAACCCACATCCCTTTCACCATATAAGAGAATATAATTTTGTTCGAGGCTTCCATTTATGTTGACCACTTAGTCGCAGCACCCTCTAGGTCTGAAAAAGTAACAGCTATCACAGTGGCTCATGGACTCGCCTTTAGGCTAAGCTCACATGTTGCAGTGCCAGCAAAGTAAGGGGGCATTCACACAGAGGAAAATGGTGAGGAATTTGGTGTGGAATTTCAGCGCTGAAAAAAAGCCTCCCATTGAGTTCATTGGTTTTCCATATAGGTATAATAGGAGCAGAAAGTCTGCAGAGCAAAACTTGCAAAAATGCAATGAAAAACATAGCATAAATGGAAATGGGGATAAAAAACACTCATTGCAGGTCAGTTTACAGGGCAGAATTATTTGTGCAGATATCATGCACTTTAAGACTAAGGGTGCATTCACACAGAGTAACGTGCCGCGTGACCTGGAACGTATACGCCGCATGAGATTTTGCGGGCCGTATACGCTCCCATTGATTTCAATGGGAGTTAGTCTCGTATACACCGCGTTATTTTGAGGCCGCAAAATAGCGCTGCGTATACGATCCCGGCTCCCATTGAAATCAATGGGAGCGTATACGGCCCGCAAAATCTCACGCGGCGTATACGTGCCACATCACTCCGTGTGAACTCTTAGGCTTCATGTTGCAGAAACGCAGCTTTTTTGTTGCCGATTTTGCTTCAGTTTTTTGAGCCAAAGCCAAGAATGGCTACAAAAGGAATGGGGAAATATAGAGGAAGTTCTTAGACTTCTGCATTGTAAAGTAGTATAAGGCTGGAGCCCCACGTTGCGGAACGCAGCTTTTTTTTTGTTGCAGATGCATTTTTTTATGGTCTTAGACTTCTATCTTCTGCTGAATCCATTCCTGACTTTGGCTAAAAAAAAAAAAACGCATCTGCAACAAAAAAAAAGCTGCGTTCTGCAACGTGGGGCTCCAGCCTTATACTACTTTACAATACAGAAGATTATCCACCTGCACATGCGAACGAAAAACTGCTTCCTGTATGTTCCATGTATCCCATACATGCTCACGAAATTGCATTTGTGCTGTCATGTGACTTTTTTCCGCTGGTTATATCGCCCTCCAGAGAATCACTGACACAGAAATCTGCTGAAAGACGGACACTGTCACAGATGACAAACTCCATGGACATGGCCATGTGAGCAAAGCCTTACAAAGTACTGTAATGTAACCCAAGCTGTGGATTCGACGGCATAAAATTAGCGCGCTCCATAGAGTGTAACCCATTCAGTTCCCAGCTTGTCAAAGGATTCATTACGACAGCATGATATGCTAATGTATTCGAGGATGTGTAAGTAATGTTGTGAACTATGAAGAAGCCTTCCCGATCTAGTTATACTTACTGAAAAATGCAGCTTTTTACATTACTTATCCTTGAATGATAAAATCTTTTTTTTTTTCACTCCCACTCATACAGCACTTCAGTATAACATTTTTTTTTCTAATGCACATTTACAGATTTTCTGCTTTTTTAAAAAAAAAAAATTTCCACAACTGCTGCCCATCTTCTTCATCTTCCTTTTCATTTCCTTCTCTACTTGCTATGATGAGGCAAGAGAGTTCTCCGGCAGCACCCAGCTGCTCCCTTGCCGCTCGCCTAGTCCGCTATCATTTTGTCTTCTATGATGTGCCCCCTGTTGTTCTAAATAAAGTTGCAGACTTGAAAAATCAATTCCAAAGTCATTAAAATAAAACCTGCAGGATTGCTGAAGTCACAGCGAAATACATGGCGGAGCGAGTTGTAAGCAAAATGTGGCCAACTCATTTAAGGCAAGTGAATTGAGCTGGATGCCTCGGATGATGAGCTCTACTGGCGCCAACAGCTATTTTCTCTCTTCTGCAACATCTAGATAGACAAAGCGAAAAGACGTTTAAAGGCGACCTATGGTTCGGAGAAAGAAAAATTACATTAGACAAAGTTTTAACCTTTTTTTAAAATGTTGTATCACAATTTTTAGAAAGTGCTGTCTGGGGAATACGAGAGCGTGACACACAATTCACGTTGCCAAGTTTTTAGGAATACGTGCCCCGTTTTCCCAGTCCATTTCCAGTTATGTGATGTTCTGGAAGGCTTCTGCAGAGCCTTGGCGAGATCCTCAGGTAACAACCATGAGAGGAAAGAGCTAAGGCTAGGTTCATACCTACACCTAGTCTCCGATTAGGGATTTTATTTCAACCCAACCCACTGATCTATTTTACCAGACTTAGCATCAACATCAGTCCCTTTTACATCCATTAAAAATAAACCCATTGATTTCTATTGTGTCCATGTGTCAGTCAAAATGGACAAACCTAAGATGGACCTTTTTTTAACTGACCATTCATTTTTTGTCCATAAAAAACAGTCATGTGAATACGCTCATTCACTCTCATTGTTTTTAAAGGACTTGGGGAGCCTTCACATGGAGTATACACTCCGCTCATTCTGAACGTAAACTCGGTCAGAATGAGCGGCGTTAAAACAGATCCCATTGATTTCTATGGGTGCCGGCATACGTGCGTATCACATTGAAAGCCATAGTTAAAAAAAAGCCTCCCATTGATTTAAATGGGTAGCGCGCGTATGCCGGCACCCATAGAAATCAATGGGAGCTGCTTGTTACACCGATCATTCTGAATGAGTTTACGTTCAGAAAGAGCGGAGCATATACTCCGTGTGAAGGCTCTCTTAAAAGAGTTACAGTTGACTTCTTCAATGACGTTTTCAATATCACACTGCAACAATTTATATTCAGTGTAAATTTTGCAACATTTTTAAGGCTAGGTTCACATCTGCCCTCGATGACCGTTCGGGGATTCCGTCCCCCATTCCGCTTGAAAAATGCGGAGAGAAAAGTCAGACTTTTCTCTCCACATTTTTTAGGGAGAAACCATTTGGAAATTCAATGGACACCATTACAGTCTATGGGGTTTCTGCCGGTAACCGCTTTTTAAGCAGATTGGGTTTCTGTTTTTTGGGTCCTTGTCTCCATCTGGGATCCTAAACTTTACTTGATATTGTTATTTATCTTCCATGTAAGAAAATGTCTTTGTTTATAATGTAGCCCATTTAGTGAGGGTGGATACAACCGCTTATAAAGAGTTAATATGCTAGAGGAGGAGGTGGTGGCTTCTTGTCAAGCTTTAAGTTGAGTCTACCTACCTACTATACCTACATAGGAACCAGACCACACAGAGAAGAAATCTGTGATAGGGTTTACATCTGTTGTTGCTGCTTCTCCCCTCCTCCTGCTGCTCCATAATACACAAGAGACCAATTTTCACCATTACTAATGGAATAACAACCAGCATGAAGTATGACAACCGTGCAGGTCTCCCCTGTGTTTACACATGGCACACTCACAGCACTCCCCCTTAGAGCCGTATCTCACAGCTTTCAAGCAGGAAGCCTCACAAAGCAGCAAAATACTATTTTTACTACTTACCACAATAGTATTGTGGTGTGACAAGACACTTGTGGAAGTTTGACACATATTTGGTGCAACGTGACACATCTTGGAACATCTAGTTTGCGCTAAAAATTTTCAACTTGGTAGATATGTTGGTGTGGATTCTGAACGAAACAGGGCTTTGACGTAAAAGTCCATTTTTCGCAGACATCTTGCACCCAAGGGGCACCTGTTTTCATGCATCCTCAATACATTTTGGTGTATGGTGAGGGTTCGTTAAAATACACAAATATAGGACATAATATATGTTTTGAGGATCCATTACAATGGACCCTCAAAATAATAGCGGCATTCACAGGCATTGAGCTTAATGCTGCCATGTGAGTTTTATTAAAAAAAACTAACCTCACATGGTCTTGACTTTTAGTAAATCTGGGCTTGTCCAGGATTTGGAGCAGCCTCATTGGCAACAAGGGTGGGTGTAAAAGAAAAAAAATCCATACTTACCTATTCCCAGTGCTCTAATATCTGGTCCCGATCCCCTTTGCCTCACAAGCGTTGAAGCTCACGTAAGACCAATCAGTGACCTCAATGGCGGCTGGTGAGGAATCGGTGCTGCATGTGATGTCACCGTTCCCTCTCTAGTGACCACTGCGGACACTGATTTAGTTACAGCAGTTATGTGAGCCTCATGGCTTCCAGCGCAGCAAGCTCTGACATGAGAGAGAATGGGGAATAGGACAATACAACAGAGTGCTGGGGTGAGTATGTTTTTGTGTCTTTTGTATTCTCCCCGGTTGCCCATGAGGTTGCTCCAAACCATGGACAACCCCTTTAATGTCCTAACCTAGATGGGGATAAGCTACATCCATGAGCAAGACCATTTAGCTCTAAATTAAATTTCGCTCACTTCTCCTACAAAACTACATAACAGTCTGCTCAGCCCCTACTGCTGTATACCATACTGCCTACAGATCAGCTTGCATGTTTAACATGACAGGTTCTCTTTAAAGACTCCCTTGAGAATGGTAGCAACAGATGTGTATGCACAGAATCTCTTTGTAAGTTGGTAGACTGCTGTGTATTCCTTCCAGTTACCCAGGGCTGGATCCTTATCCAAAGTCCCCTTTCCTGCAAGGCAAATTCTGAATTTCTTGATGTGATAGGGATATAGCTAAGCTCTAAGGTATGAAGCAAAATGCCAGCGGTTTCCATTCCAGGAAAGAGTATCAAGCTTAATCCGTAGATGTAAGAACAAACCAACAAAGAATAATCCATAGATTAATAAATATACAAGAAATTATAATTCAGAGTGTCTTAAGTTTTTTTTTTGTTTTAAAGACTTCTTAAAGGATAGGTCATCAATTGTATGTCTAATACCTAGGACTAGAGATGAGCGAACAGTAAAATGTTCGATATTCGTTTCGAGTAGCCGCTCAATATTCGACTACTCGAATCGAATATCGAACCCTATTATACTCTATGGGGGGAAAATGCTCGTTTCAGGCGTAGGCAACGTTCGATCAAATTATACTTACCAAGTCCACAAGTGAGGGTCGGGCTGGATCCTCCGATAAGTCTTCTCCGTGCAGCGTCCCCGCGGCGTCTTCCGGCTCGTCATTCACTCTGCCAGGCAGCGGGCCTGAGCAGAGCCGACTGCGCATGCCCACACTACAGGTGGACATACACAGTCGGCTCTGCCCAGGCCCGATGCCTGGCAGAGTGAATGAAGAACTGGAAGACGCCGCGGGGAAGCTGCACGGAGAAGACTTCTAAAGGTAGGAGAAGAACCAGCGACTGTATAGCATTCGGCCAATCAATGCTGGTTCTGCATCAAACTTTTCCATTCGAATAGCGAGTGGTACTCGATCGAGTATGAGTATTTCGAATACCGTAGTATTCGATCGAATACCTACTCGATTGAATACTACTCGCTCATCTCTTCCTAGGACCCCAATATAGGTGTATACTCTCAAAGCTCTACCTTATGGAACGTAGAAAGCAAACGTAGATCCGTCTTTATTTCTTCTATCCTCAGCAACTATTGTATTTAACCTGCCTATTTCTTTCATTGCCTTTTTCTTATTCAATAACGTCTCTATGCTCGGTGTAATAAAATAGGACTTTATTGATGACATTTACCATGTAGTCTACAGACATACAATATAATGGAAGGTGGATGCCATTTCCTGTAGAAAATGCCCGGCTTGATTCACACCAGAGATTCTCCTATGCTAGGGTCATGAGATCAAGCTTCGAGCATTTGTCAATGTGTTACTTGTTTAGCTCCATTGACAAATATATTATGGTTGAAATGGTTCAGTATAGAGGTGAAAACTAATTTTTAGTACAGAATGAGCCCGTAATACTGATATGAAACCATAAATAAAGGATAGAGGAGTGTTGCCTAGTGTAATAATGTCAGACATAGTTGTCTTTTTATCGATGATAACCCTATGCACTAACTTGGTGTGGTTGTGCAAACCCTAGGCCCAACATTATGGAGTGCCTTGGTGGATATAGACTTCTAAGTCTTCTGCGGCACCTCCTTTTAGATTTTCCTATTTGTCTATGAAACTGGGAACATCACTGGTCAAAGGTGAGTATCTCGCAAAGATCTTCTTTCCTCCTAGCTGATGTTGCCAATGGCCTTTTATTGGGATCCCAATGATGGAAAAAACGAAACCGGAGAAGGATTAAAGCTCCTCTTTTCTTCTCGTCACATAAACATGGTCAACACATTCCAATCCTGATCTTACTAGACAACGTGTTTTGATCTTGAACCAGATCTTGGTCAAGCCTGACAAAGATCCTGATGTGAGATCGAAATAATTTGCCTGTATTTATGTGAATTTTTTTTTTATATAAAAAAAAAGATTGAATATACATAGCTTTGTTCCTGGTTTAGATTTTCTATGGTTGAAATGATAAAATCCTGTAGCTCACAACAACTAGAAGGAAAGAGGGTTTCTGTAAGATACTCACCTTTGTCTTCTAATAGAGGATTAAAGGGTATTCCCATAACCCTTGTTCACCAACCTGCAGACTGTATGCTCTGTTGACTTTCTGGTTTTCTCGGCACATTGGTGGGCGGGGTTTCACTTGCTCTGCTATCTGCTATGTTTACAGTCAGTAATGAGGGATTGGTTGTAAATGCATTACCACAGTATGAAGCTGATGTAGAAGCTGATGTAGCAGAGCTGGATTTTAATCAGTTTCTAATACATACAGAGGTACCAGACTCCCTAACTCGGCCCTTATCAGTCAAATTCAATTAAACCAGAATCAGAAATGCCGGAGTTCTCACAAATGCCGGAGCTCTCACCTCCCCCCTCCCCTATCTGAGGAGCTCGGTTACTTGTCAGACATAAACAGCTCAGAGCTGCTGCCGAGCACTCAGCCCCTCCCTCCCCCCTGAGAGCAGGGAGCTACATTACTTGGGAACTGAGCAGATAAGCCCTGTGGCCATAAAAAGTGAGTGTAAACAATGAAGTGAATAAATTAAGATAGCCAAACAAAGCAGTTTCGATAAAGCAATGTATTTAGGAAAAGTCTTAAATCCACATAAACTAGCAGTATAGATAGGATGCTTTCATGGGAGAACCCCTTTAAGTCCTTTCTGAATCTTCTGAACCTTAAAGAGGTTTTCCATATATTGTTGATCTACATTGTCATTAGGGTATGCCATTAATATTTAGCTGGTGGGGTTTGATACCTAGCATCCACAACGATCAATGGTTTTCACCAACTGGAAACCCAGGACTTGAAAGGACAGCTCCAGTCTCTGCAGGGTGACTCTGGAAACTCAGGATCTACTCACTATAAGAAATTGTTGAGCCACAGTAGCCTGGCCCGGCCACTACTTAGAAAACAGAGCTATGTTTCTGTCTTTGTTCTCTTTGTTAATTCTGGCATCAATCATGGCTGAACAAAGAGGGTGCTGAGTGTTAGACTTCCATCAATCTGAAATTGATGGAGTATCCTAAAGCCGGGTTCACACTGTTTTGTTTTTTTTTGGACCGGATTTTAACACAGAGGCCGCCTCAGAATCCAGTCCAAAAAATGGCTAGCTGTGACTGGACACTGGTGTAGTGCATATAGTGCACCGGCATCCAGTCGTAGCATTCCACTCCGGATTAGGCCCAAATGAATGGGCCTAGTTGGGAGGGAGGTGGTGCACTGCGGAATCTGCCTGAAGAAAGGGCATGTTGCTTCTTTTTTCCGTGAGCGGAAACAAACCACTCACGGAATAAGAAACCCATTGAATTCAATGGGAGACAGTTTTTTGAGCCGGTTTTTGACGTGGATTCTGAGTCAAAATCCAGACCAAAAAAAAAAAAACATGTGAACCCGGCTTAAGGAAAATAATGGGACATTCTCACAAGAGACATACATGGCCCTCAATCACCGGTGACACAGCTGCGGTAAATAGAGACATGGACAGGCAGGCGTTCTCCATTCGCTGCTTTTGAAGTTTAGCCAAGTGCGCATCTATAATAACAAGACCCCTTTAACAGCGACCTAATGAACACAATGTAAAATTGGCAAGTTAGTAATTCAATAGTCTCTTTCAAGCCTAACGTAACAACCCAAACCGCAACTAGAAAGTCCTAACTCCCATGTAATTTGGATAAAAGACCCCATGATGCTATTATTGTGACATTGTAGATTTTTTCCGGCACTTTTTGAATAACGCTTGTTGAACGACAAGTGGATAATCTGCAAACCCTAATATAATGTGTTATATATAAAGGGTATCTGACGTTCTTGCTACAATACTTAGCACATAGAGAAAGCAAACAATGACGAGTTTGCAAGACGTGAAGAAAGAGAAGTCCAAAAAAGGCGAGGGCTATAGCCGTCAGTCCAAATTTTCCTTTAGACGGGAAAAAAAATATCTATGCACAGATGAAGTGTTTCTTTTTTTAAGTAGCTACCTACTGTTGGAAAAATAATGAGCAGTTTCCTTGGCAACCCACTTCCTAAGGACACAAGGTATCATCTGTAAAAAAAAGAAAAATGCAAAATGAATTAAACAAATATTGGTAGATCTTGTTGCAACATGTCATGCGTCCTGACGATGCGCTCTTGATACAAATATATATTTTTAGCGGCTTTATTGTCACAGCAGTCTTTATATTAATTTTTATTTTGACATACAGAACGGGATGCTGAGGAACGTCGAGGGCAGAGCGGTGGGGATTGTCGGAGGGAAGCGGAAGATAAGCAGAGAGAATGTTAAGCAAGATATTCCATAGGCGACCCAGTGGGAACTTCTAAAAACGTTGTCGGACAAGAACGGATTAGCAATGCTTAATAGAGATGAGCGAGTAGTACTGGATCGAGTAGGTATTCGATCAAATACTACGGTATTCGAAATATTCGTACTCGATCGAGTACCACTCGCTGTTCGAATGGAAAAGTTCGATGCAGAACCAGCATTGATTGGCCGAATGCTGTACAGTCGGCCAATCAACGCTGGTTTTTCTCCTACCTTTAGAAGTCTTCTCCGTGCAGCTTCCCCGCGGCGTCTTCTGGCTCTGAATTCACTCTGCCAGGCATCGGGCTTGTAGTGTGGACATACGCAGTCGGCTCTGCCCAGGGCCGATGCCTGGCAGAGTGAATGAAATGCCGGAAGACGCCGCGGGGACGCTGCACGGAGAAGACTGCTCAGAGGATCCAGCCCGACCCTCACTCATGGACTTGGTAAGTATATTTTGATCGAACGTTGCCTACCCCTGAAACGAGCATTTTCCCCCCATAAACTATAATAGGGTTCGATATTCGATTCGAGTAGTCGAATATTGAGGGGCTACTCGAAACGAATATCGAACCTCAAACATTTTACTGTTCGCTCATTTCTAATGCTTAACATTCAGTAAAATTTGTTTGTCATTTTTAATTCAAAGGGTAAAGAACACGATCTTACAGTATACTGATAGATTTATGGGATTATTATATTTGGTAGGACATGTTCAGTATATAGTGCAGAATCTTAGATTTCTTTTCACTGCATGTTAGTAAATGTATTACAGTGTATCAGTACATGGAAAGTCAGTACGCGCTCATCTCATCTACTAGTCATCTAGACTTTAGAGATCATGTACTTGATGGAAGTCATTGGATAAAATCATGCCAATGTATAGTACTGTAATGCAGAGAATAAGTCAATAGCTTCATGCACTATATGAATATATATGTATTTATAACTTTTATAAGCTCTTATACTATGGAGGGATCAGATGAAAGCCTTAATACTGGATAACCATAACTTCATATATAAAAAGATTACCTAAGATTAGAGAGCATGGAAGCTTTTTACCAGAAAGAACTCCACTTCCTGTTTTTAGGAAGTGACATCACATCATGTGAATGGGACTGAGCTGTAACATGACCAGGTGACCAATGGATATGATGTCACTTCCTGAAGAGAGGTAGGTTCTTTTTTTAAAGTGAGTCCTGATAACCCCTTTATCTTGCACACAATATGATTTCCAAATTACCAACATTTTTCCAATCCCTGTGATATTTATGATTAGAGATGAGCGAACACTATTCGAAACAGCCGTTCTGAATAGCACGCTCCCATAGAAATAAATGGAAGCACCGGCACGTCAACTTTGCCGGTGGCCGTTCGCTTAACCCCCCCACCGTGCCAGCTACGTCCATTCATTTCTATGGGAGCGAGCTATTCGAAACGGCTGTTTCGAATAGTGTTGGCTCATCTCTATTTATCATCTATCCTTAGAATAGATCAATAAAATCAGTAAAGTCCAACATTCAGGACACGCACAGCTGCTTTAAGATATTGTGTCACTTTGCTAAACTCCATTTCCTCCTCTACTCTGTATATTTGCTACATGGTCATTCTGCACTCAGTCCCATTCATAAGAATGGGGCTCTGCTGCAATACCAAGCACAGCCTCTATACAATGTATGGCACCGTGCTTGGTAGGTAGTTAAGAATCCACAGAAAGTGTCCAAATACTGCTGCTCATTCTTGAGCTGATCAACGGGGTTCACAGTGTCAATCTGATATTGTTAACCTTTCCTAAGGGTGGATGATAACAATCCTTTGAAGAATTTTGGCTGAATACTATGGTAGTGGTGAATTACAGCTGTTATCTAGAATACAGTACAAGGCCTACCATTGCAGGTTCTACAGGTGAATCAGCCACAAAATCTGCTGCAAGATTGAGCAAGACTCTTATTCTGTCATCATGAAGCCTTAGCCTAAAAGTTTATTCCCACCTCCGACCCTTATGGTCTATCCACAGGAACTAAAATGTCTTATAAGAATTCTAATATTTACATAGTCTCCATTGCAACCACTATACTGGGTTGAAACACAGATATATAAGTAAATGAATGATGGCTACAAAACGAAATCAAAATGGGTGAGATCCCCCAAAAATCTAAAGAAATAGATTTCAGGTTCCGGTTATCATAGCCTCCTCCATTCAATCATTATTATCCCTTGCACTAGATGACTTAGCATGCTCTCCATAACCTAACCCTACCCTGTTTGATACCAATAGAGAGGAGGATATTTTGATATGAACAGCTCATGAGGAGGGTATATAGATTACATCTGAGATGGAACCCCTTTTATGAGCCCCGTAGTAAATGCATGAACTATATGATACATACGCCTTTGAATTTTATGTTATACCATTACCTTTCCTCTTACCGCGATGGTATATCAAAATAGTGACTGTGTAGCAATGTTATCTGGATTAGATATTCATAAACCTAGTAGGCGATCTTCTATGTTTCTCCCGGTTTGACCATGTTGGAACATACCATATGTCATGTTTATGTATAACCTAATATATTAGATACTTGTATTGAAACTGTAAACATACACTTTGTAAGCGAGACAATGAGCGCTCCGCTGAGTGAGAGACGAGAGTATCTGAAAGTGTTATAAATACTCTGCCACGTACACCTTAGAACTAGGAAACCTCACTTTTCACATCATGAGTTTTTGATATGGAGGAAATGGGAAAGGTGATGATCCAGCATTCTCAATTTGCTACATGCCAAATTAATTTGCGTCCTCTGCTCACTTCTCTCTGGGCAAGTGAGGTGAAATATAGTATGATTAATTTTCCTGCCGTTCAGAAATGCTCTCTAAGCTTTCATTTTGTATCAATTTGATACCTAGTGACCATTGTGACAATACCAGTTTCTGTAGTGTCACCGGCGTCTGTAAGTGATACGTCCAATATTACAGTAGACAATAGGCTTTGCCGCCGTCGAAGTAAAATTATGCACGTTTTCTAATAGGATGTAACAATCCTTTCTATCCGTGATATGATTGTTCTCGCCTTTTCATAGTCATTTAAACTGACAGGCCTGGGGTTGGATTAACCTTGCCTGCCTGCAAAACTTGCTGAAATGTATCAAACACTCATTAAAACTGACACAGGCACAGGAGGACGTATAACCGCATAATTGTCAGCCCGTGGGCTGTTAGAACATGACCCTTATTCCATGGTGACAACCCATTTGGTCTCAAACACAAACTATAAAAATATGTGATATAATATCCAGTATGTGGGATTGTAAAATACAGAAACCTAACACACTGCTCAACTTTATGTCTTTTTAAAGAAAAGAAAGAGCTGAAGTACTGTATGTTCCAGTATCACAGGGTAGGATAATGTTGTAATGTAGTTTTTCGGTTACTTAGTAGTACGGGATGTGAAATATCCTTTACAGGTCATTAACTTTTCAGACAGCTTAGTCTCATTTCATAGGACATGTGATTCTAGACCAAAATGCACTTAAAGTTAAAAATGTTGCTGTTTTCTGCCTCTTTAAAGTTTCTGCCATTATGTGTCTCCCTTCTAGCTAACTTGCCGTTCACTCCTTGTGACTAGGGAAAGTCTGCTTATAGATACTAATCAACGCAAATCCTCTTCGCAGTGAATAGAGGGGGAAGTTCTGTTATGTCTTTACACAGTGAATAGAGAGGGGAGAGATTGATCCTCACAGTCTCTACACACATATCTGCAAACCGGTTACTCTGTGGTCTGCCAGATTGGATTCGGGAAGGAATTTTCCCCTGACATGGGGCAATTGGCATGAGCCTCATGGGGTTTTTTGCCTTCCCCTGGATCAACACTGTACAGGATTGAGCAGAAGGAAGGATAGGAAGATCCAGCACTCAGGAGTCCAGTTTCAAGTTATATATAAAACTTCACTTTTATTTCAGGGAGATATACTCCAAATAAAAAGACGTAAGCAGTGAATCCAAGTGCAGAGGTGCGTTACCGCATCGCCAACACGTTTCAGGGCTTATAGCACCATAATCATGGCATGAAGATGTACTCAGATTGTCAGGCTTATATATAAAAACAGATCTAAAACAAAAGGGCCCCTCCTGTCTGCACTTGGACGGAAGTCATTGCTGATTGAAACTTATACATCACGTGATATATATTATATTATAAGATTATACATATAATGTTCTGATGTATAATTATCTTCTATGTACCTACCTCTCACTGCTTGTGGGATTACAGATTGAATTCTTCACAGAAAGCAAGCAGTCTTTCTGACTGTACACACAATTTATTATTTTTTCCCTGTTTTCGTATGCCTACATGTATGTACCCTATATTTGCAGTTCAGTTTTCTTGGATCTCCTATATAATGGTCACTTGAGCTTTTATCAGCTATTTATTTGCTATAGTACTGTTACTGGTAGAATTACATATAAAGAGCCCAGTAGTATCAGTAATGGATAGGGGAGGCAGGAGTCACACTTCCTCTTACTGTACACACACAGTACTGCACATGCCTCAGAGACAAATGAAAAATGTTATGCAGTCATAATGAGCATATTAGATAGGATACTTTATGATAGGATACATAGAGTTAGAGGATATTAGCAGCAGAAAAACTGATAGGAAACCATGTATATAGGCATATATAGTTACAGAACAGACTGTCCAGCAATACCCTGCACACATTTCAACTTTCCATGAATACTCTTTAACTTAAAAAGACATTTTAAGGGAATTGTCCCAGAAAGCCCAACCTTGTCAATGTGGCTCTCCAACCCAGGTCTCATTTCAGGCACCAGGGTGGAGTGCCTAGAAAACCACTGGAGGAGTGAGGGTCTTATAGACCCATCTCCTTGCTAAATGTATACTACAAAGTCCTGGTCAATGGTTAAGGCCAATAGATTGAATTGAGTTATCTATGTGAATATTCACTTGGACCATTACAGATTATCCTGGGTAAGTCTATGTCAGACAACATCTAATGGGGACTTCGACCTTGTTGGATGTGTCCAATGCCTTTGGTACTGTAGAATGGCCATATCTTCTTTTCTCTGATTTCGTTAATAGGGTTATTTGTGTGATAAGACCTTTTAGTCATCTTGGGATGCACCAGAATCCAGAACTTTCTTATTTCTTAAAGAACCTTGATGGAATCATTATAACACATTAGGGGTGAAAGGAACAAGCCCTAATGGATCCTAATGGACTATGACTTCTCCTTGATGTCCATCATAAATTGTAAATAAATAGCATTTTATATGTTTTCGATATCTTTAGAACACACAAAGCAAGTGGTAATATATATTTTATGGTAGATCTATAGAATAGTAACGTGGAGAACCATCTTAAAGAAGATCTGAACATTATTTCTTGATAATTTGGTTGCTTTTGTTCTCATCTATAAAAAGCAACATCTATAAAGAGCAGCCAAACTAAAGGTACCAACATTTGCAAAAACCTATTAGAAGGTATTTATTACATACTCGTAAACTAATTTAACATAAAAAATAAAAAAAGCAAATTTTTAACAATAAAAAAGTAGAATAAAAATAGTTTGACATCAATCTTTATTCATAGGGGCTTAGTTTTACTAGCCAGAAGACAAAATACTCTGATATTTGTATTTTTCTCTATACACAGTAAATATCTTCATCTCTTTGTCCAGACGCTTGAAGTTCAGAGGTCGTAAAGGCTGTTTTGTACTGATCGATTCAAAAATCCTTGTTACACAGGGTAAACTTTCGGCCTGCCTTTGGGGAGTCTGCTTTTCTCTGGAAATAATATGCGTGCACACACAGATAAATGTTCAGGGATGAGGAGCTTTGTACTGAAAGGTCATCTTGTCATTGACTCTTTTATCAATCTAGTTTTACTAAATAAAGCATGAATGATTTTCATTTATCAAATTAGTATATGCATATTGATTCCAGGAGATGATACGGCCACCGCAATAATTTGTATCTTGACAAATGTTCGGCTCGGTCATTAGAGGTGATGGTGATCGATACATTCAAATGAGATATGTTAAAGTAAATTGATGAATGTTTGTATTTTGGATGAGAGGAGAGCAAGGAATAGATTGATAAAGGGATGGCTGGTAGCCAGTGGGATTTTCTAATACACTATCACATAGTTGACATGATTCTTGGGGGAACAGTATAAAACGGGGTCTATGTAAAATTCCTAGACCCCTGCAAAATGTAAGCAATGGACACCCATCTGTTACCACTTTATTCCATATTTATGTGACTCCAACAAAACAGAGATATTTTGTCTGCAACTGGAGAGACCCCGGGTCCACTCTCAACTGGGGAGACCCACCACAAAAGCAACTGGAGAGACCCACCACAAAAGCAACTGGAGAAACCCTGGGTCCAATCTCAACTGGGGAGACCCACCACAAAAGCAACTGGAGAGACCCACCACAAAAGCAACTGGAGAGACCCTGGGTCCACCCTTAGACCCACCACAACTGGAGCTGCCCGCTTTGGGGTAAGGTTCATAAGCTACAAACAACTTTTTGGATCCAGATATACCAGGGACTGTTAATCCTCATCTTCCATTTTATTAGTCCCAGACAATTGGGTACTTACAAGTTGGAAAGCCCTGTAGACCCTACTAAATTAAATGCATCTCTGTAGGTCATGGCGCTACATGTTGTACAGTATTCTGTCCTACTACAAGCCAATTTTTTTTTTTTATTGACATGTTATGGTCCATTATTTCCTCCACCATTTTCATTATTTTAGGAATCCATTGACCTTCATTGATGTAAATAGCAGTGTTATTGAAGAGACTCTATTGTATGTTGATAGTTTATATTATTTAAACTAAAATGAGTTTGATGAGTTCCAATAAATTTGGAAAAAAAAAAATATGGAGCATGAATCGGCTGAAAGTGGAATAATTTAAGAATTTAATTTTAGCACTAAAAATTGTGCTTTAGGATAAAATATTGCTCCATAAAACTGACCATACAATTTAGATGGGTGGTAGTCAACAAGATTTCCTCTGGACATTTTGAAGGGGATCAGGAATTCCTGAAGCATCACATGCTATTGGCCAGAGCATTCCCATAGAGAAGGTCTTCAGGAAAGTCCCACAGAAACAGCCCTAGGAAAATGCAGAATCTATAAAGAGAAATACTAAGCTATATTGATGAGAGTGAAATGCTGTGGTTGTCATAGAAAGCTTCTATTCAGTGTCTTCCATGTCTTTATCGCCCACATTCTCTGTTCACTTTTCCCTTCCCCCTCTCCATAAACTTCTATAGTCAGGGAATAATCGTACACATCAGGGAGAGTGTGTGCCTACATAAGTTATTAATGACTTGTAAGTCTCCATACACTCTCCCTGATGTGTATGATTAGCCCCTGACCCTGGTGTATAGTCTCTCACTCCGCCAAATCAGTAACCCTACGCTATGCTGAGGAGGCACATTAGGCCGAAACAGCGCTGTTCATAGCTGGGAATCTGTTCCTTTTGGAATAGAAATACTAATTTGGCAATTAAATCCGCATCATGATATTAGACTTTTTAATTGAGTCATGCATGATGTTAAGGATGCTGCCCTCTAGAGGGCGGCGTACAAAGTGCACTGTTCTCCTAATTACATCCTGGGGAATAGATTTGCATATTTTTTACCCTAAACTTCTATAGACAGGAGTTATATGAATCTTGTGAGCTGCTGTCCATCTCAAGATGGATAGAGCAGTAATTTTCAGAGTGAAAGTCAGTTCACCTGATGAGAGCAGAAGGAGACATCTCATCCTGATATCTTACAAAGTTTCTTATAGTCATTTGTACTGCTCATTTATGCAAAGTTTGTTGGAACAACAGTGCCTATGTAAATACTATTCATGCCGACTACAGATACAATCCCTTTACGACAGCATGAGAGCTTTATTGGACAGAATGTGCCTATACCTGTAATAAAAATAGTTTTGTGTTTTCACATTCTACCTCCGACAGGTTACATCTGTCTCTTCCCTTTGTATAGTGATACTATCTATACGGAGCAGATGGATAGAAAGCGAATGTTGTAACAATTACATTCAGTTTTTGCATTGAAAGTCATGTAGCTCTCGGTGTAACTCTGTCAAGCGCTTTTACAAAGACTTATACCGTGACCTTCAAATTCCCGCTCCAGTGGTTTCTGCAATTAGAAATCTAATCCATTGATCATAGCGATATGGTGCAATAGAGGAATCGTACGAATGAACCTGGATTGGGATATTAATATCAGCACCTTCTTTTTGTCTTAATAGCTTTAATATTGTCATGTGATTTATGGATCCCACCCCGTAACGCCATGAATCCTTAGGACGTTTTGTAACAATTTGCGCAGTAAAATCACATTTTTTAGACACCAAATACATCCAAGTGCTTATGATTTAGAGATAAAATCTGACTTTAAAGGGAGAACTGACCTTTGCTGTCAAAATGGCCGATAAAAAGCTTTGCTATATGAAAATGAAATAGCTGATGCTGACAACGGATGTATGCTTTCTCACAGATACGGCGCTGCGACTAGTGCTCTTTAAAGGTTTTTGTTTGGACAGAGACATGTTTGAGAGGAGTACGGACCTTATCACATAGTATTTTTCATTGTGGTGCGCCAATGTATATTTATATTTTATCCTCACATGGACACGCTATATGGTATTTACCCCTGACCTTGTGAAGGTTCAATCCCTGCAGTATAGAACCTTCATACAGAGGTCACATGACCACTAGAGATGAGCGAGTAGTATTCGATCGAATACCTCGCCGCCATAGGAATGCGTGTAAGCGGCCGAACACCGACGGGTTAAACTCATCGAATATTCAATGCACTTAACTCGTTGGTGTTTGGCCACTTACACGCATTCCTATGGCAGAGAGGTATTCGATCGAATACTACTCGCTCATGTCTAATGACCACTTTATGTATGAGTAGAGAGTAAGGTTCATTGGCCACTATGTAACAACTGTAGGAAAAGTCCGCATACATTATAATATGGATCCATCATTTCTACGTGACCATAGCCTTCCTCAAGAGATGGAATGACAGCTCTGCATTTTTGGTTACGTTACTTTGTAAAAATATGTGGGTAGTCACCTATTTCTCATTGGAAAATACTTTAAAGACAAATTCGTTTTAAATTAAATCCGCTCATCCAGATAAAGCTAAACCCATAAAATACTTGTGAGTTTGGTATTTTTAAATTTTGTCTTTTTTGATATAATAGAGGCTTAAAGAGTTTGTCCATGACTTAACTATTGATGACCTATTCTTGGGATAGGTCCTCCATATCAGATCCCAAGGAGTCCATCTCCGGCACCTCTGACAAGGAGTCATTTGCCAGAGCCTTTGTAAATGGGACTGAATGTGCAATATTTTCTCCAGATGGTACACAGTGTATGTAACTGAATATTTCTGGCACACTGAAGCTCAGGCAATAGATTGATCCGTCCGTGGACAGGTCAACAATGACACAATCATGGACAACTCCTTCAATTTGTGTATCTACCCATAAACACTATGTCTTTGTGATCATTATTATAAGACAAGGTTCATATCTATATTGGAGACTCCACTGCAGATTCCACTTAAAATCATTGGAGAGAGGGGCAACACGGTGGATCAATGGTAAGCACTGCTGCCTTGCAGCGCTGGAGTCCTGGGTTCAAATCCTGCCAGGAACAACATCTGCAAGGAGTTTGTATGTTCTCCTCATGTGTGTGGATTTCCTCCCAAACTCCAAAGACATACTGATAGGAAAAAATGTACATTGTGATCCCTATATGTGGATCTTAAAAACAATCAGTCGAGAGAAAAGTCCTACATAGAGAAATATAATGAAACCAGTGGAAACCTGACAGGCACCAGGTTGACTTCATTATAGTCTATGGGGTCTGTGGGTTTCATCTTTTTAAGTGCACATGGTGTCTGTCTTTTGGGTCTACTTGTGGACCCAATAACATAGATCCAAAACAAGCATATGTGATATATTCTTAAAAGCAAAAAATTCTCTGAAACTAACTAAATAAATGAATAAATTATAAATTATTCAGGTCTAGTTCTGCCACTACCAATGGATAGGTGGACGGCTACAACAGTGGTGGCGTACAGAGTCTGATGGACCCCATTAACTATAATGGGATTTGTTGGGTGTCCGTTCTCTTAAACTTAAACTACTGGACGAAAAAGATGGACTTGCAGAGACTCCAACAAAGTGTGAATGTAGCCTAAATAGTTAGCAGCTAAAACATTGTCCATCTGACTGTTGCAGCCAACCATTGGTCTCAGAAATGGCTCCATTACCTGGGGCAACACAATGGCTCAGTGGTTAGCGCTGTAGCCTTGCAGTCCTGGGTTCGAATCCAGCAATGGACAACATCTGCAAGGAGTTTGTATGTTTTCCCCGTGTTTGTGTGGATTTCCTCCCATACTCCAAAGACATACTGATAGGAAAAAATGTACATTGTGAGCCCTATATATGCATTACATGATAGAATTGATAAAAAGATAGATATAATAGAATTATGAATGACTATAGTCACTATTGGGGCTGGGGGTGTTCTACAAGATTTTCGAATGGTGTTTTAGATTTGTATTCATTGTATAATAGTCTTGAAGAAAATGTTATAATAAATGATCTGTTGGTCCTGAAAAGAACAAAATCCTATTACATATGTGCTGGGATTTCAATTTACCGTCTACCCAGGCAGTACTAATCATACGTGGAGCATCTCTTCATATGAAGTATTGTTTGTGTGCCTGCATACAATAATTGGATAGGCTATGGTATGTAGCGAAGGTGAGCAGGCTGTTACATTATGGTTCTATATATTGTGTATTATCAATGCTATGGAAACAATGCATGAAAATATACAGCAAAATAAATCATCAAAAAAAAGAAACTTTGCAATAAATGATGAAGAAAATATTAAAATTCCTGAAAACATAGGTTATTATTTAATATCCGTTATTGTTTATATAACCACAATCCATTGCTTCTACAAATAAATGTCACGCTCACCAAACTGGGTAGTGCGGCCAGACGAGAACGGGAATTATTCAGAGAGGGACAGATAAGTGGAAAGCACAGAAGGAAATTGGAGATAAATACTGGAGAACCTGGGCTAAAATATTGGAAGAGGGTTGAAGCACACAAAGGATTAATCCGAGTGGAGAGTCAAACAAGAGTCAAGGTTAGTGAGCAAGAGAGGGGATGTCATAATCGTTCAGATGAGATATCGGTCAATACTGGAGAGAGCAGGAACATGAACAAATATCTAATAACATGACCGACACCAAACCGAGGGCAAGACAGGAAGAAAATAAGCAAACCAAGACTGCAGAAGGCAAATCGGTGCTCTATACCTCCCTGACCTTGGGATTTCGGTTACATTTCACTATTTTTGAAACATTTCCAAGTTCAACATTTTAGGTTGTCAATATCCAGAACGTTTCGTCTTTGTTCAAGGGCATTGCGAGTATTACTGACATATGTGTAAACAAATGATCCAAGATAACAGGACAGACTTTTTGGAAGGTAATGAAACCTCTACCAAGACATGAAAAATGGATGCGAAACAACTTTGGTTCAAGTACAAACGTCAATTTTAGCAATAGTCATCAAGTGAGGAAAGAGCTCTAAAGATGGGGCGTACAGTCACATCAACCTGCTTGAGGATAGGCATTCTCTTAGCCTTTCCCCTTGATCCCACCTGTTGACCTTTGGAGAATGAGATTACCGCATGGTTTTTGTTGTTTTTTGTTATGTATTTGTCATGTACCCTTCATATGTTCCCTAAAGTGAATTTTTGATAGTGATGGCTATGAGTGCCTTAGTGTGACTAGGGCAATCTGTGGGTCTCATGGGATTCTGGGCCAGATGGAAGCTGCAATCTCAATACTGATGCCAGTGCTTATGGGTCCCCTAAGACCCCTGGGCCCCAGTGTGACTGCACCCTCTGCACCTCCTCAAGTTACGCCCCTGTACATAGTCATTTTGTGATACGATTTGGCTTCTTTATTGACTAATATACTTTTTGAGGGTGGTGCCAGCTAGAGATGAGTGAACCAGTTCATAATGAGCCGGGTTAGTTCTGAATTTTCCAAAAGTTTTGGGTTTGGCTGAACTCTAAATTTTTGGTTTTCACCACCCAAAAATTACTATTATATGGAGTATAATACAAGGAAGCTCAGGGGCGGTGCAGTAATATAGTAAATGCTGATGTTACCATCCCTCACCTTTCTGGCCTCTTTTGTGACGTCACAGGTCCTTTATGACCACTGAGGCCTGTGATTGGCTTGCCATGATATTGGTTCAACCCAGAAGACCACTAAGGCCAATCACAGTCCCCAGAAATCCACAAGATTCATTAAGACACAGAATGGGCCAGCAGACCCCCAAAGACTACGAGAATAAGCACCAAACACTGCAGGGCAGATGAAAGAAAGTGAGTATCAGCATTTTAAACTGGCTGGCAAACCTCACGAATATTTGCAAAATAAAGGTTGGACGGTGCCAGCGGAACGTTGTTGTTTAATATTTTTTTCCCACAACAAATATGTTTTTTTCAATCTTAATAACTATATCTATGTAACTTTGTAATGAAATGTTAAATGCTTATGTGACTTTTTGACAATAGTATCAGCATCTACGAGACGTTAATATACAGTTCTTTGACTTGGACATTGAGGACACTGTAATTTAGTCCCAGAAGAAACCAGGTTCAAAATATTGGCGCACACCGAACACCGGCAATGTCTTATGATCTTAAGTACTATACTACTTAGACATAATAACACCACAGAAGCACTCATATACCATTATAGGATCTTATTCTTACAAGTGGCTACTTAGGCACTGAATGAACACTCATTCAAGGATATTCTGTCTTTTGGAAAAAATTTAAATAGCTCGAATTTATGCTTAGCATGAAAACAAACTACGCTTAAGAATATTTTTCTAACCCATTCAATTCAAAGGTTTATCAAATGCGGTCTGCGTCACCTATGTCCCAATGATGGCACTGAGAGTCTCAGCGGGGAACATTCTGGATTACAAAAAAAATCCTGCTGTTTTTCTTTGCTGTTATGTATTTATTCTTAAATAAAGATTTGAAATAATAATAATAATAATAATAATAATAATAATAATAATAATAATAATAATAATAAAATAATACTTAACAAATGAAAAAAAAATGGTTCATGCCAGTTTTGTGGAAGAATTGCACATTTTTATCCTTTTGCCACTGTTAGCAACACTTTATTTAAAAATAACGATGGTGTAAGATGATACATGGCGTGAAATAAAAATGGCATACAACCCATTGCCTACTCCAGATTTTTCAATGTTTTTTTGTATTTTGTTACGTGATGCGAGAAGTTGTTGCACTGCCAATTAAAATTTGCTATATCTGTACAATGAAATCAATAGTAACATAGTATGTAGTCATTTTTTAAGTTCCTTCTAAGTGGTCGCCAATGGCAGACAGGATTTTGTCATTTAAATCTTTCTCCAGGCGAGAAATTTTTACAAGAAATTGGGCTTAATCAGTCATAAAATAACTATACATTAATCAGAGAAAAGAAAGAAAAAAAATCTGAAAAATTTAAAAAAATTGGATATTTACTTTAAAGAGGACCATTCACCACCTTCACTATCTCCAGTTCTTTACATCCTTTAACAGCTTCTGCTCCATTGATTTGGGTGTAGTTGGAATTATATTCTGTCTCCCCACTATTCCCAGTGCAGTTGGTTTTGGTTTTTGATATGTTAATAAGGCTCTTTACTGTCAAGTGGGTGGTCTCAGAGAGGCCGTCATAGAAAGGGCATGATCCAAAACTTTGGTACTTTCCGATGAAAGGCAGATAATGTCAAAGATCAGGATTAGAGATGAGCGAGTAGTATTCGATCGAGTACAACTCGCTATTCGAATGGAAAAGTTCGATGCAGAACCAGCATTGATTGGCCGAATGCTATACAGTCGGCCAATCAACGCTGGTTCTTCTCCTACCTTTAGAAGTCTTCTCCGTGCAGCTTCCCCGAGGCGTCTTCCAGCTCTGAATTCACTCTGCCAGGCATCGGGCCTGGGCAGAGCCGACTGCGCATGCCCACTGGCAGAGGGAATTCGGAACCAGAAGATGCCGCTGGGAAGCTGCACGGAGAAGACTTCTCGGAGGATCCAGCTCGACCCTCACTCATGGACTTGGTAAGTATAATTTGATCGAATGTTGCCTACCCCTGAAATGAGCATTTTCCCCCCATAGACTATAATAGGGTTCGATATTCGATTCGAGTAGTCGATCATTGAGGGGCTACTCGAAACGAATATCGAATCTGAAACATTTTACTGTTTGCTCATCCCTATTCAGGATCCTTCTTGTTTTCTCTGGCCCAAGACCACCCACTTGACAGGAGAGAAGAAGGCATCAAAACTAACTGCACTTGTTTCTCAGTTACAATGGGGACTAGAGAAGAAACTCCAACTGTGCTGGAATCAGTGGAGCAGCATCTACTAAATGATGCAAAGAGTCGTCCATTTTTTGGATCGTTGTTTTCAGAACTCTTATGTGTAATTAGCAAGCAGAACAGGGATTTATTTTAACTAACCCAATGCTATTTCCAGACCAATCTTTTACTGTAGGGTAGCACCTATTAAGCCACACCCTCATTCTACAAAGCCACACCCATTTCCTGCTAAACCACACAAAAAGTTTCTTAATAAATGGGCTACATCAATGGGTCATGTGCGCCCAAATTTTTTGCTCGGCCTTTCTTGGAATATTTTCCATTTTCAACATTTGCTATATAAAATTTTCAGATTTTTTTTTCCATAACATGATAATAAAGCAGTTTACCTGGCACAATGCAGTCAACACCTGGTCTCTTCTCCGAAAAATATTCGCTGCAAACAGATGAGCGTAAAATATGCCTTTTCTAATCATTTTAGCCATACATTTTGTTAGAATTGCATAAGCGTCCTAAAAGCGAGAGCTTTCCCATCTTATTTTAGACACAATTATTCACACTAATCCAGCAGGCACCTCTCAATCTGTTAAACAGTTCAGATTTTGCAACATATGTTGCAAGGATTATCTTTTTGTTGGCAAATTGCTTTCACCGCAATACTGTGCATTTTCGCCTTCCGCTGCCTTGTGATTCAATTTCTACACCTCTCTGTCGAAAGGCACCACATATGGAAGGTAATAAAAGGAATACATCTGCGACTTCCGCTTCTAATTTACAGCCTTCTTGCAGTGTTTCGAGCCACCTACATTGTGAATTTACTGTAGGCTGCTTGCCGTTTGAAGCCTGGAGTCTAGTTACATTTCAGGATATAATACTTGGGGCAAGTGGATTTAAATTAATATCCTTGAAATCCAAAGTTATATGACTTGTGTTTAACTGAGCCTTTGGGATGAAATAACTTGTATACTAGAAATATGCAGAGTTTTGACAAAGGTTTTATGGAAATGCCTTATGGTGTCTGAGAACGGACATGAGGGTGATATATCCTCGTCCCGATGGTTGACAAGATAGCTTTCAGCCAAAGTTTTTATTGTGAGGCATAAATAAGAAACATAGCACTTTCTCTGTCCATGCATCCCATTTTTTATGCTTTTTGGAAAATTACCATTGTGTAGTACGATACAGACTTCTGTACGGTTCCCAGCTTGAGCCGTCTAATGTCCTAAGCTTTGTAGAATTGATTCAAGTTCTACAATGTAGTTCTTGGCAACATGTCGATGATTGTATTATGGCTTTGTGCGAGTTCCGAGTTGTTCAGAGTCGTAATACAGAGGGAAAGTCATCTTATCTTAGTAGGACTGAAACATCAAAGTAACAAAGGATCTCCAGAGGGTACAAGCTCAGAATCTCAAATAGACCCCAAGGTCTGACATAGGAGAACCTCGTTTGGAACCAATGACATGGTCTATAAAGATGAAGGGTGTGTACTCATGGTAATTTTATCACTGTTTGATGTCAATTCTTTCATAATCTCTTATTTATTTGTGATCTCTGATGCAGTTTCCAGCCATGATCCAAGATGATATATGTAGGATATCTTTTCAGCCCCCCAAATATGGTTATTTTTGCCATGTAGTACTATGCTAACATGTATATTTGCATGCCCTGTCTTTGTTATATTTGCTTGGATTCTGTATTCTTATGGCGGGTTCATACCTGCGCCCGGTCTCCGCTTTGTAGGTTTCCGTCTTCTGCCTGAGAAACTGGACAGGAGACAGAAACCGGCAGTCAGTTTTCAAACCCATTCGGGTTTGCTAAATGACCGCCTGTGAGCGTTTTGTGTTTGTCCACGGCGAAACAGTTTTTTTTTATATGAAATAAAGGAGCTGCGTTTTTTTTTTAAATCAGACACAAAGTCAGACATGCAGGACTTTGTGTCCGGTTAAAAAAAAATGGTTTTGCCGCGGAGACCAGAAGATGCTCCTTGGCGGACACTGACTGCGGGTTTCCGTCTCCTGTCCAGTTTCTCGGACAGAAGACGGAAACCCACAAAGTGTAGACTGGGTGCAGGTGTGAATCCGCTTTTACTTTGTTATATATCTTATCATATAGTGGCACCCTTGACATTCATTTGCATTTTTGGGGGGCTGACCAAAAGACAACACTATTGGGGATCAGCAGGGTTTTCCAAACATCAATGTATATGTTTCTACAGAGTTTTTTTTTTTGTGTGTTTTATGTATCAGGGTAGACAAAAAAGATGAGCTCTACCAATTTTGCCCATAAAAATCAATAAACTAAGGAGAACTGTGTGAAAACTCTATACAAGTACCAATTTCCTCCTCTGTACCACGGGCAAAGCAAAAATACAACAGAACTCATAAAGAAGTCATTGGGAACCCCATATGAGATTTATACAAGGGTCTTACATGGTATCTATAAAGATCACCATATAGAACGCATGCTTGCCAAATACCTGTACGGAAAAATCATACATGCTCATATGGCGAGAAACAGACAGCACAATATGGAACTCCATCACTACAACTTATCATATGGTGCCAGTTTTTCTGTAACATCTTATCCTGGAAATCTCTGACTTGTTTTGAGTGAAAGACTTAATTCAGAGCACAAATAAGCCATGTACAGTATAGGATCTGAAATGTCAGTGTTTGTGAATCTGAAATGTCAGTGTTTGTGCAAGCAAATAAGGCAATCTGCTGTGAAATACCGACTCAGCTCTTTTCAGTGGCTGATAAATAATTCTCCATGATCTCTTTTCGTAATGACAATTTAGAGAATCATCTGAGGCCGATTCCATTGTAGAAATGTTTTCAGAGTTCTATAATACAGCATTTCAAGATATCCATTTCTAGAGAAATATGTGAATGAATTATGCATCCAATCTAAATGATAGAAAATACTCTGGGTCACCTAGAAATCTAAAGCGTACACGAGTTGTCATTAAAAGTTGAAAGATCTGCATCTTTTTTCTGGCTGTATAAGCTACATACAGAGTGTCCTGTTAGTTTTTCTTCTGCTGATGTTGTTACTAGCCCCATCATGGCTGCAGCACATTTTGTATTTGTCTCTAATGCTGAGGATGTATACAATACAGAGAAGTCTGCCAATAGTTTACTGCTCCACACGTCCTGTCCTTCACTTCCCATAAGACTTTCCCTATGTTTCCCATAATATCTCTCAAATGGTATGCTGATTGCGGCACACAAATTTCAACTAATATTCCACACATAAAATCACCTCTTGTGGGGAATCTATGCTGTAGTTCATATGGTAGAGATTTGAAATTTTCACTGTAGACAAAAAAATCAACAAGTGGTTTTCATGTTGAAACTACAATGGTGATTCCACTTTGATAAGGCTAGGGTCACATCTGCACCAGACTCTACATCATTCGGGTCCAACGGAGTATCCAAATGATGGAAAGCCGGACTGCTAAAACATCTGTTACACAAGGACACTAGCAGACCCCATTCATTATATTGGGGTCTGCTGGGTGTCTGCTGAGTGTCCATCGTTTTCATACTGAAAGTGGTAGAGAGAAAAGATCTCCGTATAGAACTTTTTTCTCTGCCAAGTTTTGGTGGTATCTGTGGCAGAGTCTTCAACGCAGATATGAACTTAGCCTAGAATCCATTGAATCAGGCTACTCCAAGCATTGATCCTTGACTAGAATCCATTGAATCAGGCTACTCCAAGCATTGATCCTTGACTAGAATCCATTGAATCAGGCTACTCCAAGCATTGGTCCTTGACTAGAATCCATTGAATCAGGCTAGACCATGCATTGATCCTTGACTAGAATCCATTGAATCAGGCTACTCCAAGCATTGATCCTTGACTAGAATCCATTGAATCAGGCTACTCCAAGCATTGATCCTTGACTAGAATCCATTGAATCAAACTACTCCAAGCATTGATCCTTGACTAGAATCCATTGAATCAGGCTAGACCATGCATTGATCCTTGACTAGAATCCATTGAATCAAACTACTCCAAGCATTGATCCTTGAATAGAATCCATTGAATCAAGCTATTTCATGCATTGATCCTTGACTCATCTCTGGTATCTTTGATATATCCTCTTTTTGTCTATGATACCCTCACATTTTCACATTTCTTGTATTTCTTCCTTTGTCTCTTCTATGTTTCCTCTCATCTGTATATCCTATATTATCCCCAGATTCCCCCTCTCCCTTGCTCCTTATTCCTTGCCTTCCTTCTATCATTTTTAATAGTTCATAAAGTCCTTCTCATCTTTATTATTTGTTTTCATTTCCCTTCTTTCTTTTGTCTCTTCTTTTTGTCTTCACCTCTTTCACCTTTTCTAATTCCCCCGATTACCCTTCCTCTATCTCTACATGCTACATCATCCAGAAAATAGATTTTATGTGCGCCCTAAACCAGTATTCCCCAGGACGTGGTCAATCTATCCTCTCTTATTAATTCCATGTTTATCTTCTTGAGTTTACGGGACTAGCTGTGTACTGCATTCTTTAAAGGTTACAGAAAGCTAATCAATTTTCAGGATTTCTCTATGAGACTTCTTCCAAATCCCCCATCATGTCACATCCTAATTGATGGTCTTTTTATTGTTTGTGTATCCGAGGTTGTTACACAGTTTGACATGTTCCAGTGTCAGCAATTAAATCAGCCATCACCCTCTCCGGCAGGATCTGTATCCACACATCTCAAGGTTAAAAGCGGGAAAGATGTTCTTTCTACTTTTTTTTTTGTCTCTGCTATGATTTAGAAAAAACGTATCTGTAACATCATTTGTAAGTTAAAACGACAGAACGCAGGTGGTGTGCTCTGGCTCGAATGGCGAAATCAAATCCGTGCCTCGTAAGCCGCTTCTGATTCCTTTGTAATGGCTCAGTATATGGCTCACAATCATTAAAATAGTACTAAAATGCAGTATATTGTTTCATTCACCACTTCCTATCTCAGTGTTCATAGAGGCTTTAGAGTGACACACAGAGTCCCTGCGGCTCTGTACTACAGACCCCATCGGCTCCCATTAGGCTCCGATTTTTCTCCCCTAGAAGCAATGCTTGCGGGGGGAGAATGGCTCTGTAATACCGCATCTGCCACCGTTATATGTAATTCATATGGAATCTGTAAGGGAATGTCTCTGTATGTCACTGTATGAAATCAAAGGTATATAGAAGTAAAGTTTCTCTGCTCCCTACAGAAGGAGGTGAAGCTTAAAGGGGTTTTCCAGAACTTATTAATTGATTGCCTATTCTTAAAATAGGTTATCATGTAAAGATCAGCAGGTGTCCAATATCTGGGTCCCTGGCCGATTAACTGTTTGGAGTGGCAGCATTATTCATATGAACGCTGCAGCCTCTTCAGTACTTAGCAAGCATATATTTGTGTGACGGTTGTATGTGGTATCATATCTAAGACCATTCACTTGAATGAGACTGAGCTACCATCACAGGCCATGAGACCTATGAACATGATATCACAAGATCTGTGAAGATGCCATTTCAAACAGGTGATCCACATGGGTCTTGGGTGCTTGACCCCCATGGACCTTCACAGAGTCCCCAATCAAGGCAAGTCCCAAGTAATAGTAATTATTTGATGTATTGATTGATTGTGTCAATCTTGTCCAGATGTGTTGCACAGTGGCGTAACTACTGGGATAGCAGGCTGCCACAGGGCTCGAGACATAAGGGGCCCGGCGACAGCCGCTACCCCTGCGTTTGTTTTTTCTTAATAGGCCATTACCGGCTGGAGTTACTCCAGCCAGTAACGGGCCCTATTTACTTACGGATCCTGACAGGGGCCGGGATCGGTAAGTGACGCTGCGGGCCCCACAGAAACTATTATTGTACTTGGGGCAGTCTTTTCAGACTCGCGAGTATAATGATCAGAGGCCCCAGAAAGGTAAAGGAACATAATAAACTGTGTTACTTACCTTTCCACACTCCTGGCAGGCTTCGGGCCTAGTTGTGTGACGTTCCTGATGTCACATGACCGGGGCCTGTATCCTGGGTTATGTGATGTCAGTACATCATTAAATATGGCCGAAACCACCGAAGACGGCAGCGGAGCAGGAGATAGTTAAGTAAAAGTGGTTTTTTATCCCCCTGGGACTCCGATTATTATACTCTGGGGTCTGAAAAGTAACTGGAGGCCTAGTCCATGAGTGTTGTATCAAAGTCGTTGCCTACTGGCTTATGTGTGGGCTCCAGAGGAATTAAGTTACTTTTCCAAGTGCGGTCTTCATGCAGATTTTGACTTCGGTCGAATTCAAACCTAGGACCCATCCCCAACAGGGTCATGGTAGGTTGCAGAAGTGGAGAGTTTTCCCCTCTATAATATACTTATAATTCTGTGAACCTCTCAAAATCTCCTTCTCTCTGCTCTTCACACAACCACTTTCGAAATTTCTCCCGTACATTTTCCAAATTCTGGAATTCTATGACACAATGCATCAGTCTGCCCCCCACCCACAATCACAAGCTTCAAGAAGAACCCTGAAGACTCATCTGTTCAAGAAAGTCTACAAGCTTCAATAATCCCTCTGCCATCTCACCACCATGTTAACAGGATCCGCCATCACCTACTGTCTCTATCCCTCTTCCCTTGTAGGTCTACATTAATGTTTGGACATTCCGTTCTGGATTCTGCTTAATGTTGTCAGAGAGAAAATTCCTGCAAGCAATATAAAATCAGTGGAAACCTGGCGGACCCCATTACATTGTATGGGATCTGTGGGTTTCCTGTGTAACTGCTTTGTAAGTGGATAGGGTTTTCGTCAAGCGGAAGGACAGAACCCAAAACACAAGTGTGAGCCTAGCATTAGTCTATTGTACTTGGTTTTGTATTTTGTATGTTATGTAAACTAAAAGCACTATGGAATTAAAAGTAAAGAATAGAGTTGAGCGTTTGGACCGGAGAAGATCGGATTCCGATCGACGATCGGGCAAATTTCACGATCAGGATCGGCTGGAAAATGATCGGAAATCGGATTTTAAAATCGATCTTGAAATCTCAACCCTAGTAAAGAATAATAAGAATAACAAAAAAATTAACAATTAAAAACACACTTACCAAAAGTATGTTCATGAGACCTTAGAAAGGAGATTTTGTAACTACTTGGCACCTCTTGGGGGCAATTGTGTCCTCTATGACGCCAGTATTAGAATAGAGAAGAGAATGAAGTGAATGCTGACAGGTCCCCTTTAACATCTCAGAAAGAGAATTCTTTAAGTGTATCCCCAGGAACAAACCAGGGACTGTCCATAAGATTGCTTCAAGTGAATGCATTAAACAGTGTGAAGTTTGTGCCCTCATTTGGACCTGAGCTGCCGAAGTTACAGAACTATCTTCTTGTAATCATATTTTTATGGGGGAACCAGAATACTGCAATAAAATAAAACTTTATTTCCTGAAGCAGTCTGCTGAAGCGGGATCTTCATTTGTTGAGTGCCATGTATTGCTCTAAGCATATTTCCCTGGTGGGAATCTGGAGAACTCCATAGGAAATAATGGCAATACAATCAAAAGGCAGCGTTTCTATTCCAGAATCACAATATATTATTTGCTTCAGAGGATCAGAGTCTCATATAGTCGAATTGTTTTGCAGCTCGACAAACATCTCTTTGGCTGCCAATATAATTGAGGGGAATGATTGTTTTAATGTAGCTGTGTAAGCCGAGTAATATATGGAGCAAATATTAGCATGATATCTCACGCCGCACAGCAGACAGACTCTTCCGCGTGTTTACATTAAATGTCCTTTACAATAACTAAATGCGCGACAAAGGATTGACATTCATTGTTTCATTCCTCCGATGCGCCTGCCGTGTTTGTAATAAACTGAAAATTGAATGATATGAAATGATGTCGCTGGACGTGCCAAATGAGAGCGCAGATTAAAAAGGGGATGAGCAAAGAGGCGTAATATCGAATGGTCGGCTAAACTATGTTAAAGTGAACTTTCGAGGGGATCTTAAAAAATAGTTTAAACAGACAGCGCAGTCAAAAGTGCATATTGTTGAAGGGGGCAGTACTTAATACATATGGTTACCTGTTTGTTTTATAGAATGAAAAGGAAGAAGTCACATTCTAGACAAAATTTTTATTTGTGGCCTCTCCTTAGGATCTGATCAGTAGGGGGCTGATAGATGGACAATGCATAAATAAGACACTTCCAAATCCCATACTGTACACTGCACATAGCAGATGAACCCATGGCCTGGATGTTGGCTAGGCACCATAGATGAATCTAAATTCCCATTCTAGTCATTTGGAAATGAGCTGCCCAACCTTTATACAGGGACTAGAGCGATCAATGCAGTGTACAGTATCGGATATGCAAGTGGCCACCGACAGCTGATACATATAGTGGCCACCTGTCAGTGCCACAAGGAACAGATATTTATGGCCTTTCCTAAAGATACTGTATACTGTGAGAGCTATGGGAGTTGAGCTGTAGTAATAGCACTTGGTAACTATTCAAAGAGTATGTGACTACTGTGGGGAAGGTAGCTAGGGAGAGGCAGCAATGTGGACCCAGACAGTCAAGACAGGAACATAAAATGTGCAGCAAACTGGCTTATTTAGAAAAATAGGAAAAATAAATAAACCTTCACTTCAGGCACAAATGAGCAAAACAAAATATAGGCTTAACTTCAGGTCAAA
This sequence comes from Leptodactylus fuscus, assembly GCF_031893055.1. Lineage (NCBI taxonomy): Eukaryota > Metazoa > Chordata > Amphibia > Anura > Leptodactylidae > Leptodactylus > Leptodactylus fuscus. The sequence goes on from NC_134268.1 coordinate 189,433,153, forward strand.
CAAAACAAATTCCTGCTCGTCCGAGCAACTAGCTAAACAGAATTAATAACCTAACTATAGACTCAGACAATCCCTTTACAAACCCTGCTGTTCTCTTCAAACCCCCTGAGTATGATTGGAGACCCAGGGGAGGTGAATGAACATAGAAAACAAGTTACTTACATGTCCTGGGCTTTGATGGGAATCACTGCTGTCTTCAGACCTCAGTCAAAGATGGAGTCCCTAGAGCCCAGGAGAGATGAGTAGCTCTGATGAGTAGGTTTGTATGTTTGTCACCTCCTTTGGGCTTCTGATCATTATGGTCTGGCGTCTGAAGAGACCTCAGGATATAATAATAGTCCATGGGTAGTGTACCCCAACAATTTGGGGTTCTGTCGAACCCAATATTTTTTTTTTTTTTTCAATAATGGGGCATAATACTATGTAAAGAGGTCACTTCGATATATTATACGTTATGGAGGGGCCACTATAGAACATTATACTGTGTGCAGGGGCCACTATGGAATATCATACTGTGTGGAGGGGCCACTATGGGACAATATACTGTGAGGAGGGGCCACTATGGGGTATTATCCAGCCTAGAGTCCACTTTGGGACGTTATAGTGTATGAAAATGGGGCATTATAATATATGGAGACCAGGAAAGGTGGGTTATACACTCACCGGCCACTTTATTAGGTACACCATGCTAGTAACGGGTTGGACCCCCTTTTGCCTTCAGAACTGCCTCAATTCTTCGTGGCATAGATTCAACAAGGTGCTGGAAGCATTCCTCAGAGATTTTGGTCCATATTGACATGATGGCATCACACAGTTGCCGCAGATTTGTCGGCTGCACATCCATGATGCGAATCTCCCGTTCCACCACATCCCAAAGATGCTCTATTGGATTGAGATCTGGTGACTGTGGAGGCCATTGGAGTACAGTGAACTCATTGTCATGTTCAAGAAACCAGTCTGAGATGATTCCAGCTTTATGACATGGCGCATTATCCTGCTGAAAGTAGCCATCAGATGTTGGGTACATTGTGGTCATAGAGGGATGGACATGGTCAGCAACAATACTCAGGTAGGCTTTGGCGTTGCAACGATGCTCAATTGGTACCAAGGGGCCCAAAGAGTGCCAAGAAAATATTCCCCACACCATGACACCACCACCACCAGCCTGAACCGTTGATACAAGGCAGGATGGATCCATGCTTTCATGTTGTTGACGCCAAATTCTGACCCTACCATCCGAATGTCGCAGCAGAAATCGAGACTTATCAGACCAGGCAACGTTTTTCCAATCTTCAATTGTCCAATTTCGATGAGCTTGTGCAAATTGTAGCCTCAGTTTCCTGTTCTTAGCTGAAAGGAGTGGCACCCGGTGTGGTCTTCTGCTGCTGTAGCCCATCTGCCTCAAAGTTCGACGTACTGTGCGTTCAGAGATGCTCTTCTGGCTACCTTGGTTGTAACGGGTGGCTATTTGAGTCACTGTTGCCTTTCTATCAGCTCGAACCAGTCTGGCCATTCTCCTCTGACCTCTGGCATCAACAACGCATTTCCGCCCACAGAACTGCCGCTCACTGGATGTTTTTTCTTTTTCGGACCATTCTCTGTAAACCCTAGAGATGGTTGTGCGTGAAAATCCCAGTAGATCAGCAGTTTCTGAAATACTCAGACCAGCCCTTCTGGCACCAACAACCATGCCACGTTCAAAGGCACTCAAATCACCTTTCTTCCCCATACTGATGCTCGGTTTGAACTGCAGGAGATTGTCTTGACCATGTCTACATGCCTAAATGCACTGAGTTGCCGCCATGTGATTGGCTGATTAGAAATTAAGTGTTAACGAGCAGTTGGACAGGTGTACCTAATAAAGTGGCCGGTGAGTGTATTTCATATGTGGTGAGGGCCAAGTCAAATGTTTGCGATGGGTCCCTGTCTTTGATAGTTATGCCCCTGCTTCTGAGGTTACCTATACAGATAAATGGTGAGTTTTAATATAAAAAAGTGAAAGTTAAAAAGGAGATCCAATACTCTACCTGACAATGTTGTGGGTTTAGTGGTGAAAATTCTTCTGACATGTTCCCTTTTATAAGAAGAACATCTTGTTACCTCTTAGTCTTCTGCTTCTGGTCGGTAATCCTCAAAAAAAAAAAAAAAAAAAAACACATTGTCAACCAGAATAAAAGAATAATCTTTGTGGTTTTATGTAAAATTAAAAATATTGTAGTACGTTCTGTAATTTCAGTGTAGCCGACATATGAAACATTTGTTCCGTGTAGTAATTCTGTTTTTTTGAGTATTCTGAATGAGCCTCCAGTACACCCTCACCTATATTTCTACATAATCCCAACGCATTTTCTTCTTAAACTAGGTGCGTTTAGCCGTTTCCAATTAGTCACATCCACTCCTCTCCCAAAGGATCTTTTTTAGAAAACATTTATTTGGATAGGAGATTAACTAGCGCCAAGGGACCTTGTTTGTGTAGTCAAAGAAATATTCAGTAATGCAGACGTACCGCGGTGTAATGCCTTCTCCTGCAATTATAATATATGTTAAATGTATTTTAGAAAAGCTCCAGCAATTGCTGTTTGTACAAGGTATTTTGTCATACTAATGTTTATCTCCTTGCCTGGTACCACTCAGGGAGCACAAATCATGGTGCAATAAACTAGTGTTTTAGCATTAATCCTACAGTCGGAGGTATTTGGAATATCTCCGTGTTAATGCGTCAAGGTTATGTGCCATTATTTTATCGGCTAAATCATACAGCGTTGCAGAGATGCTCAGAATGTAGATGAGAACATCTTAGGACATAAAGATTAGAGATGAGCGAACACTAAAATGTTCGAGGTTCGAAATTCGATTCGAACAGCCGCTCAATGTTCGTGTGTTCGAACGGGTTTCGAACCCCATTATAGTCTATGGGGAACAGATACTCGTTAAGGGGGAAACCCAAATCCGTGTCTGGAGGGTCACCAAGTCCACTATGACACCCCAGGAAATGATGCCAACACCTATGGAATGACACTGGGACAGCAGGGGAAGCATGTCTGGGGGCATCTAACACACCAAAGACCCTCTATTACCCCAACATCACAGCCTAACAACTACACACTTTACACACTCAATACCACCTCTCTGACAGTAGGAAAACACCTTGAAACATGTGTATTTGGCACTTGCAGTGAGGAGAGCTTGTCACCAGCAGTGAATTTGGCCCTTGTAGTAAGTTGAGGTTGGCACCAACATTTGTTTTGAAAATCAGGGTGGATTGAGCCTCTAACCAGCAGAGTTTGGGCAAATTCATGGTGGAGGGAGCCTCTAAACACCCCAGTTTGGGCAAATTCATGGTGGAGGGAGCCTCTAAAAACCCCAGTTTGGACCAATTCATGGTGGAGGGAGCCTCTAACCAGCCCAGTTTGGGCAAATTCATGGTGGAGGGAGCCTCTAAAAACCCCAGTTTGGGCAAATTCATGGTGGAGGGAGCCTCTAAAAAACCCAGTTTGGACCAATTCATGGTGGAGGGAGCCTCTAACCAGCCCAGTTTGGGCAAATTCATGGTGGAGGGAGCCTCTAACCAGCCCAGTTTGGACCAATTAATGGTGGAGGGAGCCTCTAAACAGCCCAGTTTGGGCAAATTCATGGTGGAGGGAGCCTCTAACCAGCCCAGTTTGGACCAATTCATGGTGGAGGGAGCCTCTAACCAGCCCAGTTTGGACCAATTAATGGTGGAGGGAGCCTCTAACCAGCCCAGTTTGGACCAATTCATGGTGGAGGGAGCCTCTAAACAGCCCAGTTTGGGCAAATTCATGGTGGAGGGAGCCTCTAAAAAACCCAGTTTGGACCAATTCATGGTGGAGGGAGCCTCTAACCAGCCCAGTTTGGACCAATTAATGGTGGAGGGAGCCTCTAACCAGCCCAGTTTGGACCAATTCATGGTGGAGGGAGCCTCTAACCAGCCCAGTTTGGACCAATTCATGGTGGAGGGAGCCTCTAAACAGCCCAGTTTGGGCAAATTCATGGTGGAGGGAGCCTCTAAAAAACCCAGTTTGGACCAATTCATGGTGGAGGGAGCCTCTAACCAGCCCAGTTTGGACCAATTAATGGTGGAGGGAGCCTCTAACCAGCCCAGTTTGGACCAATTCATGGTGGAGGGAGCCTCTAAACAGCCAAGTTTTGGGAAATTCATGGTGGAGGGAGCCTCTAACCAGCCCAGTTTGGACCAATTCATGGTGGAGGGAGCCTCTAAACAGCCAAGTTTTGGGAAATTCATGGTGGAGGGAGCCTCTAACCAGCCCAGTTTGGACCAATTCATGGTGGAGGGAGCCTCTAAAAAACCCAGTTTGGACCAATTCATGGTGGAGGGAGCCTCTAAAAAACCCAGTTTGGACCAATTCATGGTGGAGGGAGCCTCTAAACAGCCCAGTTTGGGCAAATTCATGGTGGAGGAAGCCTCTAACCAGCCCAGTTTGGACCAATTAATGGTGGAGGGAGCCTCTAAACAGCCCAGTTTGGGCAAATTCATGGTGGAGGGAGCCTCTAACCAGCCCAGTTTGGACCAATTCATGGTGGAGGGAGCCTCTAACCAGCCCAGTTTGGGCAAATTCATGGTGGAGGGAGCCTCTAAAAAACCCAGCTTGGACCAATTCATGGTGGAGGGAGCCTCTAACCAGCCCAGTTTGGGCAAATTCATGGTGGAGGGAGCCTCTAAAAAACCCAGTTTGGACCAATTCATGGTGGAGGGAGCCTCTAAACAGCCCAGTTTGGGCAAATTCATGGTGGAGGGAGCCTCTAACCAGCCCAGTTTGGACCAATTAATGGTGGAGGGAGCCTCTAAACAGCCCAGTTTGGACCAATTAATGGTGGAGGGAGCCTCTAACCAGCCCAGTTTGGACCAATTAATGGTGGAGGGAGCCTCTAACCAGCCCAGTTTGGACCAATTAATGGTGGAGGGAGCCTCTAACCAGCCCAGTTTGGACCAATTCATGGTGGAGGGAGCCTCTAACCAGCCCAGTTTGGACCAATTCATGGTGGAGGGAGCCTCTAAACAGCCCAGTTTGGGCAAATTCATGGTGGAGGGAGCCTCTAAAAAACCCAGTTTGGACCAATTCATGGTGGAGGGAGCCTCTAACCAGCCCAGTTTGGACCAATTAATGGTGGAGGGAGCCTCTAACCAGCCCAGTTTGGACCAATTCATGGTGGAGGGAGCCTCTAAACAGCCAAGTTTTGGGAAATTCATGGTGGAGGGAGCCTCTAACCAGCCCAGTTTGGACCAATTCATGGTGGAGGGAGCCTCTAAACAGCCAAGTTTTGGGAAATTCATGGTGGAGGGAGCCTCTAACCAGCCCAGTTTGGACCAATTCATGGTGGAGGGAGCCTCTAAAAAACCCAGTTTGGACCAATTCATGGTGGAGGGAGCCTCTAAAAAACCCAGTTTGGACCAATTCATGGTGGAGGGAGCCTCTAAACAGCCCAGTTTGGGCAAATTCATGGTGGAGGAAGCCTCTAACCAGCCCAGTTTGGACCAATTAATGGTGGAGGGAGCCTCTAAACACCCCAGTTTGGGCAAATTCATGGTGGAGGGAGCCTCTAAAAACCCCAGTTTGGACCAATTCATGGTGGAGGGAGCCTCTAACCAGCCCAGTTTGGGCAAATTCATGGTGGAGGGAGCCTCTAAAAACCCCAGTTTGGGCAAATTCATGGTGGAGGGAGCCTCTAAAAAACCCAGTTTGGACCAATTCATGGTGGAGGGAGCCTCTAACCAGCCCAGTTTGGGCAAATTCATGGTGGAGGGAGCCTCTAACCAGCCCAGTTTGGACCAATTAATGGTGGAGGGAGCCTCTAACCAGCCCAGTTTGGACCAATTAATGGTGGAGGGAGCCTCTAACCAGCCCAGTTTGGACCAATTCATGGTGGAGGGAGCCTCTAAACAGCCCAGTTTGGGCAAATTCATGGTGGAGGGAGCCTCTAAAAAACCCAGTTTGGACCAATTCATGGTGGAGGGAGCCTCTAACCAGCCCAGTTTGGACCAATTAATGGTGGAGGGAGCCTCTAACCAGCCCAGTTTGGACCAATTCATGGTGGAGGGAGCCTCTAAACAGCCAAGTTTTGGGAAATTCATGGTGGAGGGAGCCTCTAACCAGCCCAGTTTGGACCAATTCATGGTGGAGGGAGCCTCTAAACAGCCAAGTTTTGGGAAATTCATGGTGGAGGGAGCCTCTAACCAGCCCAGTTTGGACCAATTCATGGTGGAGGGAGCCTCTAAAAAACCCAGTTTGGACCAATTCATGGTGGAGGGAGCCTCTAAACAGCCCAGTTTGGGCAAATTCATGGTGGAGGGAGCCTCTAACCAGCCCAGTTTGGACCAATTAATGGTGGAGGGAGCCTCTAAACAGCCCAGTTTGGGCAAATTCATGGTGGAGGGAGCCTCTAACCAGCCCAGTTTGGACCAATTCATGGTGGAGGGAGCCTCTAACCAGCCCAGTTTGGACCAATTAATGGTGGAGGGAGCCTCTAACCAGCCCAGTTTGGACCAATTCATGGTGGAGGGAGCCTCTAAACAGCCCAGTTTGGGCAAATTCATGGTGGAGGGAGCCTCTAAAAAACCCAGTTTGGACCAATTCATGGTGGAGGGAGCCTCTAACCAGCCCAGTTTGGACCAATTAATGGTGGAGGGAGCCTCTAACCAGCCCAGTTTGGACCAATTCATGGTGGAGGGAGCCTCTAACCAGCCCAGTTTGGACCAATTCATGGTGGAGGGAGCCTCTAAACAGCCCAGTTTGGGCAAATTCATGGTGGAGGGAGCCTCTAAAAAACCCAGTTTGGACCAATTCATGGTGGAGGGAGCCTCTAACCAGCCCAGTTTGGACCAATTAATGGTGGAGGGAGCCTCTAACCAGCCCAGTTTGGACCAATTCATGGTGGAGGGAGCCTCTAAACAGCCAAGTTTTGGGAAATTCATGGTGGAGGGAGCCTCTAACCAGCCCAGTTTGGACCAATTCATGGTGGAGGGAGCCTCTAAACAGCCAAGTTTTGGGAAATTCATGGTGGAGGGAGCCTCTAACCAGCCCAGTTTGGACCAATTCATGGTGGAGGGAGCCTCTAAAAAACCCAGTTTGGACCAATTCATGGTGGAGGGAGCCTCTAAAAAACCCAGTTTGGACCAATTCATGGTGGAGGGAGCCTCTAAACAGCCCAGTTTGGGCAAATTCATGGTGGAGGAAGCCTCTAACCAGCCCAGTTTGGACCAATTAATGGTGGAGGGAGCCTCTAAACAGCCCAGTTTGGGCAAATTCATGGTGGAGGGAGCCTCTAACCAGCCCAGTTTGGACCAATTCATGGTGGAGGGAGCCTCTAACCAGCCCAGTTTGGGCAAATTCATGGTGGAGGGAGCCTCTAAAAAACCCAGCTTGGACCAATTCATGGTGGAGGGAGCCTCTAACCAGCCCAGTTTGGGCAAATTCATGGTGGAGGGAGCCTCTAAAAAACCCAGTTTGGACCAATTCATGGTGGAGGGAGCCTCTAAACAGCCCAGTTTGGGCAAATTCATGGTGGAGGGAGCCTCTAACCAGCCCAGTTTGGACCAATTAATGGTGGAGGGAGCCTCTAAACAGCCCAGTTTGGACCAATTAATGGTGGAGGGAGCCTCTAACCAGCCCAGTTTGGACCAATTAATGGTGGAGGGAGCCTCTAACCAGCCCAGTTTGGACCAATTAATGGTGGAGGGAGCCTCTAACCAGCCCAGTTTGGACCAATTCATGGTGGAGGGAGCCTCTAACCAGCCCAGTTTGGACCAATTCATGGTGGAGGGAGCCTCTAAACAGCCCAGTTTGGGCAAATTCATGGTGGAGGGAGCCTCTAAAAAACCCAGTTTGGACCAATTCATGGTGGAGGGAGCCTCTAACCAGCCCAGTTTGGACCAATTAATGGTGGAGGGAGCCTCTAACCAGCCCAGTTTGGACCAATTCATGGTGGAGGGAGCCTCTAAACAGCCAAGTTTTGGGAAATTCATGGTGGAGGGAGCCTCTAACCAGCCCAGTTTGGACCAATTCATGGTGGAGGGAGCCTCTAAACAGCCAAGTTTTGGGAAATTCATGGTGGAGGGAGCCTCTAACCAGCCCAGTTTGGACCAATTCATGGTGGAGGGAGCCTCTAAAAAACCCAGTTTGGACCAATTCATGGTGGAGGGAGCCTCTAAAAAACCCAGTTTGGACCAATTCATGGTGGAGGGAGCCTCTAAACAGCCCAGTTTGGGCAAATTCATGGTGGAGGAAGCCTCTAACCAGCCCAGTTTGGACCAATTAATGGTGGAGGGAGCCTCTAAACAGCCCAGTTTGGGCAAATTCATGGTGGAGGGAGCCTCTAACCAGCCCAGTTTGGACCAATTCATGGTGGAGGGAGCCTCTAACCAGCCCAGTTTGGACCAATTCATGGTGGAGGGAGCCTCTAACCAGCCCAGTTTGGACCAATTCATGGTGGAGGGAGCCTCTAAACAGCCCAGTTTGGGCAAATTCATGGTGGAGGGAGCCTCTAAAAAACCCAGTTTGGACCAATTCATGGTGGAGGGAGCCTCTAACCAGCCCAGTTTGGACCAATTAATGGTGGAGGGAGCCTCTAACCAGCCCAGTTTGGACCAATTCATGGTGGAGGGAGCCTCTAACCAGCCCAGTTTGGACCAATTCATGGTGGAGGGAGCCTCTAAACAGCCCAGTTTGGGCAAATTCATGGTGGAGGAAGCCTCTAACCAGCCCAGTTTGGACCAATTAATGGTGGAGGGAGCCTCTAAACACCCCAGTTTGGGCAAATTCATGGTGGAGGGAGCCTCTAAAAACCCCAGTTTGGACCAATTCATGGTGGAGGGAGCCTCTAACCAGCCCAGTTTGGGCAAATTCATGGTGGAGGGAGCCTCTAAAAACCCCAGTTTGGGCAAATTCATGGTGGAGGGAGCCTCTAAAAAACCCAGTTTGGACCAATTCATGGTGGAGGGAGCCTCTAACCAGCCCAGTTTGGGCAAATTCATGGTGGAGGGAGCCTCTAACCAGCCCAGTTTGGACCAATTAATGGTGGAGGGAGCCTCTAACCAGCCCAGTTTGGACCAATTCATGGTGGAGGGAGCCTCTAACCAGCCCAGTTTGGACCAATTCATGGTGGAGGGAGCCTCTAAACAGCCAAGTTTTGGGAAATTCATGGTGGAGGGAGCCTCTAACCAGCCCAGTTTGGACCAATTCATGGTGGAGGGAGCCTCTAAAAAACCCAGTTTGGACCAATTCATGGTGGAGGGAGCCTCTAAACAGCCCAGTTTGGGCAAATTCATGGTGGAGGGAGCCTCTAACCAGCCCAGTTTGGACCAATTAATGGTGGAGGGAGCCTCTAAACAGCCCAGTTTGGGCAAATTCATGGTGGAGGGAGCCTCTAACCAGCCCAGTTTGGACCAATTCATGGTGGAGGGAGCCTCTAACCAGCCCAGTTTGGACCAATTAATGGTGGAGGGAGCCTCTAACCAGCCCAGTTTGGACCAATTCATGGTGGAGGGAGCCTCTAAACAGCCCAGTTTGGGCAAATTCATGGTGGAGGGAGCCTCTAAAAAACCCAGTTTGGACCAATTCATGGTGGAGGGAGCCTCTAACCAGCCCAGTTTGGACCAATTAATGGTGGAGGGAGCCTCTAACCAGCCCAGTTTGGACCAATTCATGGTGGAGGGAGCCTCTAACCAGCCCAGTTTGGACCAATTCATGGTGGAGGGAGCCTCTAAACAGCCCAGTTTGGGCAAATTCATGGTGGAGGGAGCCTCTAAAAAACCCAGTTTGGACCAATTCATGGTGGAGGGAGCCTCTAACCAGCCCAGTTTGGACCAATTAATGGTGGAGGGAGCCTCTAACCAGCCCAGTTTGGACCAATTCATGGTGGAGGGAGCCTCTAAACAGCCAAGTTTTGGGAAATTCATGGTGGAGGGAGCCTCTAACCAGCCCAGTTTGGACCAATTCATGGTGGAGGGAGCCTCTAAACAGCCAAGTTTTGGGAAATTCATGGTGGAGGGAGCCTCTAACCAGCCCAGTTTGGACCAATTCATGGTGGAGGGAGCCTCTAAAAAACCCAGTTTGGACCAATTCATGGTGGAGGGAGCCTCTAAAAAACCCAGTTCGGACCAATTCATGGTGGAGGGAGCCTCTAAACAGCCCAGTTTGGGCAAATTCATGGTGGAGGAAGCCTCTAACCAGCCCAGTTTGGACCAATTAATGGTGGAGGGAGCCTCTAAACAGCCCAGTTTGGGCAAATTCATGGTGGAGGGAGCCTCTAACCAGCCCAGTTTGGACCAATTCATGGTGGAGGGAGCCTCTAACCAGCCCAGTTTGGGCAAATTCATGGTGGAGGGAGCCTCTAAAAAACCCAGCTTGGACCAATTCATGGTGGAGGGAGCCTCTAACCAGCCCAGTTTGGGCAAATTCATGGTGGAGGGAGCCTCTAAAAAACCCAGTTTGGACCAATTCATGGTGGAGGGAGCCTCTAAACAGCCCAGTTTGGGCAAATTCATGGTGGAGGGAGCCTCTAACCAGCCCAGTTTGGACCAATTAATGGTGGAGGGAGCCTCTAAACAGCCCAGTTTGGACCAATTAATGGTGGAGGGAGCCTCTAACCAGCCCAGTTTGGACCAATTAATGGTGGAGGGAGCCTCTAACCAGCCCAGTTTGGACCAATTAATGGTGGAGGGAGCCTCTAACCAGCCCAGTTTGGACCAATTCATGGTGGAGGGAGCCTCTAACCAGCCCAGTTTGGACCAATTCATGGTGGAGGGAGCCTCTAAACAGCCCAGTTTGGGCAAATTCATGGTGGAGGGAGCCTCTAAAAAACCCAGTTTGGACCAATTCATGGTGGAGGGAGCCTCTAACCAGCCCAGTTTGGACCAATTAATGGTGGAGGGAGCCTCTAACCAGCCCAGTTTGGACCAATTCATGGTGGAGGGAGCCTCTAAACAGCCAAGTTTTGGGAAATTCATGGTGGAGGGAGCCTCTAACCAGCCCAGTTTGGACCAATTCATGGTGGAGGGAGCCTCTAAACAGCCAAGTTTTGGGAAATTCATGGTGGAGGGAGCCTCTAACCAGCCCAGTTTGGACCAATTCATGGTGGAGGGAGCCTCTAAAAAACCCAGTTTGGACCAATTCATGGTGGAGGGAGCCTCTAAAAAACCCAGTTTGGACCAATTCATGGTGGAGGGAGCCTCTAAACAGCCCAGTTTGGGCAAATTCATGGTGGAGGAAGCCTCTAACCAGCCCAGTTTGGACCAATTAATGGTGGAGGGAGCCTCTAAACAGCCCAGTTTGGGCAAATTCATGGTGGAGGGAGCCTCTAACCAGCCCAGTTTGGACCAATTCATGGTGGAGGGAGCCTCTAACCAGCCCAGTTTGGGCAAATTCATGGTGGAGGGAGCCTCTAAAAAACCCAGCTTGGACCAATTCATGGTGGAGGGAGCCTCTAACCAGCCCAGTTTGGGCAAATTCATGGTGGAGGGAGCCTCTAAAAAACCCAGTTTGGACCAATTCATGGTGGAGGGAGCCTCTAAACAGCCCAGTTTGGGCAAATTCATGGTGGAGGGAGCCTCTAACCAGCCCAGTTTGGACCAATTAATGGTGGAGGGAGCCTCTAACCACCCCAGTTTGGACCAATTAATGGTGGAGGGAGCCTCTAACCAGCCCAGTTTGGACCAATTCATGGTGGAGGGAGCCTCTAAACAGCCAAGTTTTGGGAAATTCATGGTGGAGGGAGCCTCTAACCAGCCCAGTTTGGACCAATTCATGGTGGAGGGAGCCTCTAAAAAACCCAGTTTGGACCAATTCATGGTGGAGGGAGCCTCTAAACAGCCCAGTTTGGGCAAATTCATGGTGGAGGGAGCCTCTAACCAGCCCAGTTTGGACCAATTAATGGTGGAGGGAGCCTCTAAACAGCCCAGTTTGGGCAAATTCATGGTGGAGGGAGCCTCTAACCAGCCCAGTTTGGACCAATTCATGGTGGAGGGAGCCTCTAACCAGCCCAGTTTGGACCAATTAATGGTGGAGGGAGCCTCTAACCAGCCCAGTTTGGACCAATTCATGGTGGAGGGAGCCTCTAAACAGCCCAGTTTGGGCAAATTCATGGTGGAGGGAGCCTCTAAAAAACCCAGTTTGGACCAATTCATGGTGGAGGGAGCCTCTAACCAGCCCAGTTTGGACCAATTAATGGTGGAGGGAGCCTCTAACCAGCCCAGTTTGGACCAATTCATGGTGGAGGGAGCCTCTAACCAGCCCAGTTTGGACCAATTCATGGTGGAGGGAGCCTCTAAACAGCCCAGTTTGGGCAAATTCATGGTGGAGGGAGCCTCTAAAAAACCCAGTTTGGACCAATTCATGGTGGAGGGAGCCTCTAACCAGCCCAGTTTGGACCAATTAATGGTGGAGGGAGCCTCTAACCAGCCCAGTTTGGACCAATTCATGGTGGAGGGAGCCTCTAAACAGCCAAGTTTTGGGAAATTCATGGTGGAGGGAGCCTCTAACCAGCCCAGTTTGGACCAATTCATGGTGGAGGGAGCCTCTAAACAGCCAAGTTTTGGGAAATTCATGGTGGAGGGAGCCTCTAACCAGCCCAGTTTGGACCAATTCATGGTGGAGGGAGCCTCTAAAAAACCCAGTTTGGACCAATTCATGGTGGAGGGAGCCTCTAAACAGCCCAGTTTGGGCAAATTCATGGTGGAGGAAGCCTCTAACCAGCCCAGTTTGGACCAATTAATGGTGGAGGGAGCCTCTAAACAGCCCAGTTTGGGCAAATTCATGGTGGAGGGAGCCTCTAACCAGCCCAGTTTGGACCAATTCATGGTGGAGGGAGCCTCTAACCAGCCCAGTTTGGGCAAATTCATGGTGGAGGGAGCCTCTAAAAAACCCAGCTTGGACCAATTCATGGTGGAGGGAGCCTCTAACCAGCCCAGTTTGGGCAAATTCATGGTGGAGGGAGCCTCTAAAAAACCCAGTTTGGACCAATTCATGGTGGAGGGAGCCTCTAAACAGCCCAGTTTGGGCAAATTCATGGTGGAGGGAGCCTCTAACCAGCCCAGTTTGGACCAATTAATGGTGGAGGGAGCCTCTAAACAGCCCAGTTTGGACCAATTAATGGTGGAGGGAGCCTCTAACCAGCCCAGTTTGGACCAATTAATGGTGGAGGGAGCCTCTAACCAGCCCAGTTTGGACCAATTAATGGTGGAGGGAGCCTCTAACCAGCCCAGTTTGGACCAATTCATGGTGGAGGGAGCCTCTAACCAGCCCAGTTTGGACCAATTCATGGTGGAGGGAGCCTCTAAACAGCCCAGTTTGGGCAAATTCATGGTGGAGGGAGCCTCTAAAAAACCCAGTTTGGACCAATTCATGGTGGAGGGAGCCTCTAACCAGCCCAGTTTGGACCAATTAATGGTGGAGGGAGCCTCTAACCAGCCCAGTTTGGACCAATCCATGGTGGAGGGAGCCTCTAAACAGCCAAGTTTTGGGAAATTCATGGTGGAGGGAGCCTCTAACCAGCCCAGTTTGGACCAATTCATGGTGGAGGGAGCCTCTAAACAGTCAAGTTTTGGGAAATTCATGGTGGAGGGAGCCTCTAACCAGCCCAGTTTGGACCAATTCATGGTGGAGGGAGCCTCTAAAAAACCCAGTTTGGACCAATTCATGGTGGAGGGAGCCTCTAAAAAACCCAGTTTGGACCAATTCATGGTGGAGGGAGCCTCTAAACAGCCCAGTTTGGGCAAATTCATGGTGGAGGAAGCCTCTAACCAGCCCAGTTTGGACCAATTAATGGTGGAGGGAGCCTCTAAACAGCCCAGTTTGGGCAAATTCATGGTGGAGGGAGCCTCTAACCAGCCCAGTTTGGACCAATTCATGGTGGAGGGAGCCTCTAACCAGCCCAGTTTGGGCAAATTCATGGTGGAGGGAGCCTCTAAAAAACCCAGCTTGGACCAATTCATGGTGGAGGGAGCCTCTAACCAGCCCAGTTTGGGCAAATTCATGGTGGAGGGAGCCTCTAAAAAACCCAGTTTGGACCAATTCATGGTGGAGGGAGCCTCTAAACAGCCCAGTTTGGGCAAATTCATGGTGGAGGGAGCCTCTAACCAGCCCAGTTTGGACCAATTAATGGTGGAGGGAGCCTCTAACCAGCCCAGTTTGGACCAATTAATGGTGGAGGGAGCCTCTAACCACCCCAGTTTGGACCAATTAATGGTGGAGGGAGCCTCTAACCAGCCCAGTTTGGACCAATTCATGGTGGAGGGAGCCTCTAAAAAACCCAGTTTGGACCAATTCATGGTGGAGGGAGCCTCTAAACAGCCCAGTTTGGGCAAATTCATGGTGGAGGGAGCCTCTAAATAGCCCAGTTTGGGCAAATTCATGGTGGAGGGAGCCTCTAACCAGCCCAGTTTGGACCAATTAATGGTGGAGGGAGCCTCTAACCAGCCCAGTTTGGACCAATTCATGGTGGAGGGAGCCTCTAAACAGCCAAGTTTGGACCAATTCATGGTGGAGGGAGCCTCTAAAAAACCCAGTTTGGACCAATTCATGGTGGAGGGAGCCTCTAACCAGCCCAGTTTGGACCAATTAATGGTGGAGGGAGCCTCTAACCAGCCCAGTTTGGACCAATTAATGGTGGAGGGAGCCTCTAACCAGCCCAGTTTGGACCAATTCATGGTGGAGGGAGCCTCTAAACAGCCCAGTTTGGGCAAATTCATGGTGGAGGGAGCCTCTAACCAGCCCAGTTTGGACCAATTCATGGTGGAGGGAGCCTCTAAAAAACCCAGTTTGGACCAATTCATGGTGGAGGGAGCCTCTAAACAGCCCAGTTTGGGCAAATTCATGGTGGAGGGAGCCTCTAAACAGCCCAGTTTGGGCAAATTCATGGTGGCGGGAGCCTCTAACCAGCAGAGTTGGTGGAAATCAGGGTGGAGGGAGCCTCTAACCAGCAGAGTTGGGGGAAATCAGGGTGGAGGGAGCCTAGTATTAGCAGAATTGTGCAACGCTTATGGTGGATGAGTATGAGGATGCGGAGGAATTGGAGAGGTTGAGTACAGACATGGAGTTTCATGTTGGGGTGCTTTACACAGGTGGGCACAAAAATGACGGCTCTACCCAGTGGTGGTTCATTTTTATCAAAGTGAGCCGGTCGGCACTCTCAGCTGACAGACGGGTGCGCTTGTCAGTGATGATGCCACCGGCTGCACTGAACACCCTCTCAGATAGGACGCTGGCGGCAGGACAGGACAGCACCTCCAAGGCATATAGGGCAAGTTCAAGCCACAGGTCCAACTTCGACACCCAATACGTGTAGGGCGCAGAGGGGTCGGAGAGGACAGGGCTGTGGTCGGAAAGGTATTCCCGCAACATGCGCCTATACTTCTCACGCCTGGTGACACTAGGACCCTCCGTGGCGGCACTTTGGCGAGGGGGTGCCATCAAGGTGTCCCAGACCTTAGACAGTGTGCCCCTCGTTTGTGTGGACCGGTGAGAACTTGGTTGCCTACTGGAGGAACTGCCCTCCCTGCCGCCAACGTCACATGCTGGAAACATCTCCATCATATTCTGCACCAATTGCCTGTGGCAAGCATTGATGCGATTGGCCCTCCCCTCTACCGGAATAAAAGACGAGATGTTGTTTTTATACCGGGGGTCAAGGATAGCAAAGATCCAGTACTGGTTGTCCTCCATGATTTTGACAATACGCTTGTCGGTTGTAAAGCACCCCAACATGAACTCAGCCATGTCTGCCACAGTGTTAGTTGGCATGACTCCTCTGGCCCCACCGGAAAGTTCAATCTCCATTTCCTCCTCATCCTCCATGTCTACCCATCCGCGCTGCAACAATGGGACGATTCGAAGTTGCCCGGAAGCCTCCTGTATCACCATCACATCATCGGACAACTCTTCTTCCTCCTCCTCCTCCTCCTCCTCCTCCTCCATTAAACGCAGTGAAGCGGACAGATGTGTGGACCTACTCTCCAGCTGTGACGGATCGGATGCTATCCCTAACTCCTCTGTGTGATCTGAGTTATCCCTGATGTCAATCAGGGATTCTCTCAGAACACACAAGAGCGGGATTGTAAGGCTCACCATCGCATCCTCAGAGCTCACCCTCCTTGTGGACTCCTCAAAGACCCGTAGGATGTCACAAAGGTCTCTCATCCATGGCCACTCATGGATGTGAAACTGAGGCAGCTGACTTTGTGGCACCCTAGGGTTTTGTAGCTGGTATTCCATCAAAGGTCTCTGCTGCTCAACCACTCTATTCAACATCTGAAACGTTGAGTTCCAGCGTGTGGGGACGTCGCACAAAAGCCGGTGTTGTGGCACATGCAGGCGTTGCTGGAGAGATTTTAAGCTAGCAGCGGCTACTGTCGACTTGCGAAAGTGGGCGCACATGCGCCGCACTTTCACCAGTAGCTCTGGAACATTGGGGTAGCTCTTTAGGAAACGTTGCACCACTAGGTTGAAGACGTGGGCCAGGCATGGAACATGTTGGAGTCCGGCAAGCTCCAGAGCTGCTACCAGGTTCCGGCCGTTATCACAAACGACCATGCCTGGGCCCAGGTGCAGCGGCTCAAACCATATTGCCGTCTCATCGAGGAGGGCATCCCTCACCTCGGAGGCAGTGTGCTGTCTGTCCCCCAAGCTGATCAGCTTCAGCACAGCCTGCTGACGTCTACCAACGCCAGTGCTGCAACGTTTCCAACTCGTAGCTGGGGTCAATCTAACAGCGGAGGAGGAGGCGGTGGCGGAGGAGGAGGCGGTGGCGGAGGAGGAGGCGGTAGAGGAGGAGGAGGAGGGGGGTGTTCTTCTCGTGTCCCTGCCAGGAATGTTAGGCGGGGAGACGAGGTACACCGGGCCAGTTTGGGAAGCAGTCCCAGCCTCAACTACATTCACCCAGTGTGCCGTCAGTGAAATGTAGCGTCCCTGTCCGCATGCACTTGTCCACGCGTCGGTGGTCAAGTGGACCTTTGTGCAAAGCGCGGAACTAAGGGCCCGCCTGATGTTGAGTGACACGTGCTGGTGCAAGGCGGGGACGGCACACCGGGAGAAGTAGTGACGGCTAGGGACGGCATAGCGAGGTGCCGCAGTTGCCATCAGGTCCAGGAAGGCGGGAGTTTCAACAAGCCGGAACGCCAACATCTCCTGGGCCAGCAGTTTAGCGATGTTGGCGTTCAAGGCTTGCGCGTGTGGGTGGTTAGCAGTGTATTTCTGCCGCCGCTCCAATGTCTGAGAGATGGTGGGTTGTTGTAAAGAAACGCCTGATGGTGCCTTTGATGGTGCAGGAGAAGGAGATAAGACAGGACCAGGGGAGGATGAGGTAGAAGTCAACAAAGTGGCGGAGGCAGATGAAGTGGTGTCCTGGCTCGTCCTCTGGAGTGCATCGCCAGCACAGTCAGCAGTGGCAGAGGCAGTGGCAGTGGCGTGAACGGCAGGCGGCCTTTGTCCTGCCGTTGCTGCCTGCCACTGATTCCAGTGCTTGGATTCCAAATGACGGCGCATTGAAGTGGTGGACAGGTTGCTCTTCTCAGAGCCCCTAATCAATTTCGAGAGGCAAATTGTGCAGACAACACTATATCTGTCCTCGGCGCATTCCTTGAAAAAACTCCACACCTTCGAGAAACGTGCCCTCGAGGTGGGAGTTTTTCGGGGCTGGGTACGAACTGGAACATCTTGGGAGATTCCGGGTGTGGCCTGGCTTCGCCTAAGCTGCTGACCTCTGCCTCTGCCTCTAGCTACCCTTTTTGGTGCTGCACCTGCCTCAACATCCACACTACTTTCCCCGCTTGACATCCCCCCTGTCCAGGTCGGGTCAGTGTCCTCATCATCCACCACTTCCTCTTCCAACTCCTGTCTCATCTCCTCCTCCCGCACAATGCGCCGGTCAACTGGATGCCCTGACGGCAACTGCGTCACATCATCGTCGATGAGGGTGGGTTGCTGGTCATCCACCACCAAATCGAACGGAGATGGAGGAGACTCTAGTGTTTGAGCATCTGGACACAGATGCTCCTCTGTTAGGTTCGTGGAATCGTGACGTGGAGAGGCAGGTTGAGGGACAATGAAAGGAGCGGAGAACAGCTCTGGGGAGCAGGGACAGTTTGGGTTATTGTTCTGTAAAGCTTCGGAATTTTGGGAGGAAGGAAGACAAGACTGTTGGGTAATAGGAGGAGAGGAGGCAGAGTCTGACTGGCTGCTGGACAATGTGCTGTAAGCGTTCTCTGACAGCCATTGCAAGACCTGTTCCTGGTTCTCGGGCCTACTAAGGTTTGTACCCTGCAGTTTAGTTAATGTGGCAAGCAACCCTGGCACTGTGGAGTGGCGCAATGCTTGCTGCCCCACAGGAGTAGGCACGGGACGCCCTGTGGCTTCACTGCTACCTTGCTCCCCAGAACCATTCCCCCGACCTCGCCCACGGCCTCGTCCACGTCCCTTTCCGGGAGCCTTGCGCATTTTGAATTCCTAGTTAGAAATTGGCACTGTATACCAGTAGTAAAAATTGTGGGTGCACGTAACCCCAATATATTCTTTGAATTCCCAGTCAGACACTGGCACTATATGGCAGTAGCAAGAAATGAGGGTATTTGTATTCCCAATATACTCTTTGAATTCCCAGTCAGACAATGGCACTGTATACCAGTAGTAAAAATTGTGGGTGCACGTAACCCCAATATATTCTTTGAATTCCCAGTCAGAAACTGGCACTATATGGCAGTAGCAAGAAATGAGGGTATTTGTATTCCCAATATACTCTTTGAATTCCCAGTCAGACAATGGCACTGTATACCAGTAGTAAAAATTGTGGGTGCACGTAACCCCAATATATTCTTTGAATTACCAGTCAGAAACTGGCACTATATGGCAGTAGCAAGAAATGAGGGTATTTATAACCCAATATATTCTTTGAATTCCCAGTCAGACAATGGCACTGTATACCAGTAGTAAAAATTGTGGGTGCACGTAACCCCAATATATTCTTTGAATTACCAGTCAGAAACTGGCACTATATGGCAGTAGCAAGAAATGAGGGTATTTATAACCCCAATATATTCTTTGAATTCCCAGTCAGACAATGGCACTGTATACCAGTAGTAAAAATTGTGGGTGCACGTAACCCCAATATATTCTTTGAATTCCCAGTCAGAAACTGGCACTATACGGCAGTAGCAAGAAATGAGGGTATTTGTATTCCCAATATACTCTTTGAATTCCCAGTCAGACAATGGCACTGTATACCAGTAGTAAAAATTGTGGGTGCACGTAACCCCAATATATTCTTTGAATTCCCAGTCAGAAACTGGCACTATATGGCAGTAGCAAGAAATGAGGGTATTTGTATTCCCAATATACTCTTTGAATTCCCAGTCAGACAATGGCACTGTATACCAGTAGTAAAAATTGTGGGTGCACGTAACCCCAATATATTCTTTGAATTACCAGTCAGAAACTGGCACTATATGGCAGTAGCAAGAAATGAGGGTATTTATAACCCCAATATATTCTTTGAATTCCCAGTCAGACAATGGCACTGTATACCAGTAGTAAAAATTGTGGGTGCACGTAACCCCAATATATTCTTTGAATTACCAGTCAGAAACTGGCACTATATGGCAGTAGGAAGAAATGAGGGTATTTATAACCCCAATATATTCTTTGAATTCCCAGTCAGACAATGGCACTGTATACCAGTAGTAAAAATTGTGGGTGCACGTAACCCCAATATATTCTTTGAATTACCAGTCAGAAACTGGCACTATATGGCAGTAGCAAGAAATGAGGGTATTTGTATTCCCAATATACTCTTTGAATTCCCAGTCAGACAATGGCACTGTATACCAGTAGTAAAAATTGTGGGTGCACGTAACCCCAATATATTCTTTGAATTCCCAGTCAGAAACTGGCACTATATGGCAGTAGCAAGAAATGAGGGTATTTATAACCCCAATATATTCTTTGAATTCCCAGTCAGACAATGGCACTGTATACCAGTAGTAAAAATTGTGGGTGCACGTAACCCCAATATATTCTTTGAATTACCAGTCAGAAACTGGCACTATATGGCAGTAGCAAGAAATGAGGGTATTTGTATTCCCAATATACTCTTTGAATTCCCAGTCAGACAATGGCACTGTATACCAGTAGTAAAAATTGTGGGTGCACGTAACCCCAATATATTCTTTGAATTCCCAGTCAGAAACTGGCACTATATGGCAGTAGCAAGAAATGAGGGTATTTGTATTCCCAATATACTCTTTGAATTCCCAGTCAGACAATGGCACTGTATACCAGTAGTAAAAATTGTGGGTGCACGTAACCCCAATATATTCTTTGAATTCCCAGTCAGAAACTGGCACTATATGGCAGTAGCAAGAAATGAGGGTATTTGTATTCCCAATATATTCTTTGAATTCCCAGTCAGACAATGGCACTGTATACCAGTAGTAAAAATTGTGGGTGTATATAGCCCCAATTCTATTGCTAGGGGACTTGCAGGGTATTTCTGGGGTGAAGGTGGGGGGGCACACCGTTGGAACGGGTATCGGGGTATATATCGGGTATACGGGAATACACTGACAGTGTATTCCATTCAGGATCCTGGGAAAGCTGGGTTGCGGCGATTGAGCCCGTCAGTGCCACGTTACACTGACAAGCTTCTCCCTGGAATTTAGCTCTTATAAGAGCTGTTGGTTGTCTTCTCCTTCCTATCCTAGCCTGTCCCTGCCTACCCAGAATCTAAGCCCTAGCTAGCTGGACGGAAACCTCCGTCCTCGGTGAATTGCAAGCTCAGAATGACGCGAAGCTGGGCGTCGCTGTTCTTTTAAATTAGAGGTCACATGTTTTCGGCAGCCAATGGGTTTTGCCTACTTTTTTCAACGTCACCGGTGTCGTAGTTCCTGTCCCACCTACCCTGCGTTGTTATTGGAGCAAAAAAGGCGCCAGGGAAGGTGGGAGGGGAATCGAGTAATGGCGCACTTTACCACGCGGTGTTCGATTCGATTCGAACATGCCGAACAGCCTAATATCCGATCGAACATGAGTTCGATAGAACACTGTTCGCTCATCTCTAATAAAGATTAAGCAAAGTGATTTACCAAGGTGGCTAATGGCAGGCAAACTATTTTTGAAGAACTGGAGCCACATATATAATAGCAGCAAAACGGAGAACAGTTGATGACATGTCGTCTTCAGGAGTTGTGAGTTGTGAAGAGCAAGCGGAGTTCACTTTTTTAAGATTCTTATAGTTGGTGATAGTTTCTTATTGTTAAATGGCATGATTGAAATGGAATTTGGAGAGGAATTTTGGGTTGTCTTCTGCTTCAAAATTCCTCTCTAAATACCAGACTTGTGGCACTCGCATAGGAATGTGACTTTCTGCTGCAGGTTTGCACACTGAATAACCTCACCAGAATAGGACAATTTGGGGACAACATGGTGGCTCAGTGGTTAGCACTGCAGCCTTGCAGTGCTGGAGTCTTGGGTTTGAATCCCACTAGGAGCAACATCTGCAAGGAGTTTGTATGTTCTCCCCGTGTTTGTGTGGATTCCCTCCCATTCTGCTAAGACATTCTGATAGGAAAAAAAATGCACATTGTCATCCCTATATGGGGCTCACAATCTACATAAAAAAAAACAATCCGAGAATGGAACTGAACTGCAGCATGGCCTTGTCACCAATGGACATACCACTCCCTGAGAAGAAGTCCTGCATAACCCCTTTAAGTCTAGTGTTACCTACATCAGTCTGAGGTTATAGTTCCATGTATTCCACCTCAAAATCAGCTCCAAATTCCACCTGAAACTATGATAATTTCAATGATAAATGTGGGATGGTCTGTGGCTGAAAGTTATAAGGAGAAGTTGCACAGAGGACCAAAGTTGGCCTTTTGCACCAGAACCCATGGACCCTTAGTGACACCCCTGCCTATAACTGCTATAAAAAGCCAACCTTAGGCATAGTTCACACGTAAATTACGAGTGGTTTATTTTGGTCCTGAAAAAAAAAAAGCTTACTAATTAGGAAGCGTTTTTTGGACCTAGCCCTCTACACAGACCACCATTCTATGGAGGAAGATTTGGAGGCGAAATCTAATGTGAACTCGCCCTTAGGGTATATTCACACTGCGAAAAATGAAAAGTAATTCCTCTTCATTTTCCCCTGCCGTCATTTTTGTCCACAGTCTAGCTGTGTCCGGATGCTGGTGCAAGGCGCCCCGCAGTTGGTTAGGCCCAGATGAATGGGCATAATCAGGAAGGAGTCTAGAGTTGTGAACTCCATGGTTGAGTCGGCTGCGGAATTCGCGGCGCGATCGAGCAGGGCGCTTCTTTTCTCCACGTCCTGCTGCGATCTCTGCCTCACATTGAAAACAATGGAAGGCGGATTTCTCAAGGAAATCTGCTCCTAAATCCGCAACAAATTCCTCAGTATGAACATACCGTAAGGAGTCTTTTTGGGGGGTGATTTTACAGGGAAAACTTCCATAAGTTACATATTATTTTCTTTTTTAGACATCTAAATTGATAGTTTGATTCTGGTTCTAGACACAATAGGTAAATGTGTTGCGGGAAGGAAATCGTACATCTTAAATTTTATTTTTTCAACCATTACAGATGAAAGACATGAATAACAATATTTGCAACTTATTTTATTGTCAATTGGGAAACGAAAATAAAAGACTTCGCAGCTATCTCCTTTACGCATACTGTGCACTGTTTGTTCTCTTTTTCTATGGAGATGCCTTTGGAATCTGTTGGTAAGAAGCGAAGCAATTATGTGGTGTACGTTGGGAACATTGATACAGTCTATGAAGCTTGAGATGGCATGCTGTATATCGTACAATTTCTCAGTGCTTACCAACACTTGGGTTACTTGCTCCCATGAGCACAACGCTGTCTGTCTGTTATTTATGCTCACTTGATTTTAGATTTATATTCTGGTTGTACGGCAATGTACTGTCTTCTCTTCCCTCCACTGTGAAATATGGAGGTGCTTTACAACAATAATGATGTTCTTAAGATTTCAGCAGAGAGACTTACCTATCATGTCACGCTGTACTGAACAATGTAAATGCGCCACGCGTCTGGTTACTTATGTAAGCAAAAACCTTTGTTGGCTACTCAATGGAATGAGTCTGTGTAAATAATGATTTCCAGGCTATGGGCGACCCAGTCATCCAGAGTACAAAATGGCAGGTAATGTCGTATATATTGTTGTGTACAAAGGAATAAATCCATGAGCCGTGCCGTATCTATCTACAGTATGTCTGTGGCAGATATAGCAGATCTGAATTGGTAGTGTCACATTTCGGGGTTTCAGTTACAATGTGTGCACATCATCTTAACATGTCGAAGTATGTTTATGGAGCAAATCTATTGTACAGATGTAGCAAAGTTTAACTTGACACAGAACTGTTTCAATGTTGGGAGTTATATCTGTATATAAACATTGATTAGACATTGTAATATTCCATTGGATTATTTCAAATCATTAACTTAGAAGAATAATCCAATCTTATCCTGCAGATATTCTAAATATGTCTAATAAGAGGAAGCCACACCTTTGTGATACCCACAAATCAGAAGAGAGGAGGTTGTGTGACCCTCATTTAATGTATATGTTCTATTATTATTGATAAATGAGTGTCCCAGCTTTGGGATACCCGACACTGGAGGGGCTGTGACCCCCACCTCCCCAGATCTGGCAGCCATTAGTTAACTGAAAAATCATTGCAGAGTCTGTGTGAATAATACTGTAGAAATATTTGGCTGATCGGTTTCACTCAACAGTGTCATTCCATTATACATTACTGTATGTGGACAGCCGATTAATTTCAGTGTGAACTGTTACATGTAAAAGATACAGTATATGGTTAATCAATATGGGCTTGTAAAAAGTGAACAAAAACTTTTACAATAACTTTTGCTAAATGTACTGTCTATCTATCTATCTATCTATCTATCTATCATCTATCTATCTATCTTACATATCTATCTATCTTACATATCTATCTATCTATCTATCTATCTATCATCTATCTGTCTGTCTATCTATCTATCAAGATAGGGACACAAAATATGCAGCAAAAAGGATTATTTAGAAAAACGGGAAAATAAATAAACTTTGACTTCAGGCACAAATGAACAAAACAAAATACAGTCTTAACTTCAGGCAAAACAATAAGAAACAAAATCCTGCTCATCCGAGCAACTAACTAAACAGAAATTATGACCTAACTATACGTGTAGCTTACTACCAGCCACACAAAAAAAACAAGCGTGATATTGTCTAACCAGACTCAGGCTTACAGGACAGAACCACACACCTCCTCTCACTCCCTGGATCTGCTCTTAAGTGCAGGCTCTGCAGCCTTTTTCTGGCCCAATAATGAGCCAAGGACTCACACCTGGAACTGAGGACTACTCAAGACTCGCACTGGACCACACATATGTCAGAAACCTGGGGGAGATATAGCGAGATTCCAGCACTCTACCTGTCACCTTCTCAAACTATCTATCTATCTATCTATCTATCTATCTATCTATCTATCTGTTATCTATCACTCTTTCTCTCTATCAATCCATCCATCTTTCTCTCCCCACACACTGTATATATTTATAAACCATGCATGTAGCATATTAAATTGTTGAAGACTGGCATGCCGAGGCCAGGTCCCCTAATGGCTTCTGCAATATTTTCTTTGAAGGCATTACTGTATAAAAGCTCTTGGCTCTAGAATTATGAATGATAATAATATCTCTGGAAGGAGCCGCCATAATTCACAGCGGATTGGTATTTTGGAAGTACACACCAGGTAAATTAATGGATACTGTAGCTTCATTAATAATGTAAACTTGTGAATTATTGATACATTTTAAAATACATTAGAGAATCTTTACTAGCCGGG
The DNA here is from genome assembly GCF_031893055.1 of Leptodactylus fuscus. NCBI lineage: Eukaryota > Metazoa > Chordata > Amphibia > Anura > Leptodactylidae > Leptodactylus > Leptodactylus fuscus. The sequence continues at coordinate 189,458,066 of NC_134268.1, forward strand.
CTAGATTACTGTATGTATAATTTGCTGTTTGTGAAGGAGACCATTAAGGCTAAAGCAAGCTTTCACATATAAAATGGATAATGCATGCACAATTCTTAATCTTACTCATATTAACTATAGGAACATACTGAAGATCTGTGTAATATGACTACCGGAGAACATCTATGGGCTTTTACCGAAGACAAGAGTAAGGGTGCTTTGCTGTCTTCTTAAAGGAATACTCTGGTCAAAAATAGAAGATCAGCCAGGACATTGGACCAGATAAACTAAAACTCAAAGTCAGAATAAAACTGTCTAATCCAGGGGTGAGCATTTCCCTATGGGGCCACATGAGAAATTGAAATGGTTCTAGAGGGCTATGCGTGCAGTGGCAAATTTAGCTCCACCCACTTCTACGCTGACTCCACCCATTCTCAATCATTTTTCCATGTGCCCCCACAAAGTGTAATGCTCCTACAGTCACCTGTACATTATATGTCCCCACATTATAATGTACATGTGTGGAGGGGGACATTAAACTGGGAGCAACTAGAGGCAGACATGTTCCCCTCCAGCTACCCCCTCCTCCAGTTGACCCGAGTTTAATGTCCCCCTCCATCTGCCCCCTAGTTTAATGTCCCCCTCCATCTGCCTTCAGTTTAACTTCCCCCTACATCTGTCCCTAGTTCCCCCTCTTGCTCACATATGCTGTCTCTTCTCTCCTCTTTATCTTCCAGCAGCCTCCATTGCCGACAGCTTGCATCAAACACACTGTCTCGTGTGGCTCTGCCCACTAATGAGTCTTAGCCTATCCTGGTGATAGGCTGTGATGATGTCATCACAGGTTATTGAACAAACTTCCAATTCAGCATCTATTTTTATCCCACAAGCTATGTGGGCCGGACAGAACCAGTCAGAGGACCGGATGTGGCCCACGGGCCTTACATTGCTGAGGTCTGGTCTAGTCTAACCAAACCACTTATTAACTGTTTCAGTTTGCGACTAAATTTTTGCACAAAAATGTGGCACAATGGCTAGGATTCTGGCTCAATTTCCAAAAATTTAGCACAGTTTCTAGTTCAGTGCTTACTGTAGTAGCCAAGGCTGAAATATTATAGTGAAGGCTTTTGAAGTACTTGGTAAAAATGACTATGTCACTTCTTCAGAGATGGTCAGAAACACAATACTGTATAGTAATATTGATACAAAATAACTTCTAGATACATACTATTGTTGTTTTTTTCAAAGTAAGTAAAGAATAAAGTAAGTGCTAAGACCCCACATAGCGAAATGCTGTAGACACTTCTGCAATGTTTGGCCTTAGCCTCGTTCTCATTCTTCCTCATCTCTCCAGGGCTCTGTCGTGGAGTCCAAACTTCCTTCCCAGCAACTTCAGGCCTCTTCCAACCTCAGAGGACCAGGTCCACCACTTCAGTGCTGACCTGGGGCTGCTGACATGACTCTAGAGGCCAGAAGATGGCAAAAAAAGAAGACCAGACCACCGGAAAGGTGATAAGAGATGAGTATGGACGGGTTTTTTTTTTTTTTCAATTTTTTTTTCCATTATGAACCAGTTGGCTCATCTCCAGCAGCTCTACATTTTTGGGTGATTTGTTGCACCTTGAACCGTTTTCAAGGAAGAACTGGGAGGAAAACTTCAGTATCCCAAAAGAGAGTGTTGTAATAGTTGTTTACTAAATATACTTGTTTTGTCCTTAATAATTATAATTAGATATTAGACGTTTCTTCTCCGTTATTTCTCCAGAAATGAATTACACTGATTTGTTGAACATTCTGATCCTGATGAACAGATTTCACCATCTTTTGTGTGTAATGAATGAAGATTATTTCATAGAAATTGGATGACACTTCAACTTTTTTCTGTTGATTGCTATAAAAATAGCCTTAACAAATTTAATAATGTTACAAAAAAATCACAAAAAGTCCAAAAGGGCAAAAACATTTCATTGGCGCTATTTATATAACTCTTAGCTGGAGTCTTAAATACATCTTCAGTTTGTTCATTGCACAAAGAACTGAACTTTATGCTCTTAACCAGCTTCATGATGCTTTTAACCTAAAAATACCAACGTAAAACACCCAAAACACAAGAAGAAAAACATTGTGTTCCTTTTGAATTCACTAAGACTCATAGCTTCAGAGCATCGCTCATTCTCAGTTGTATCCAGAACACCTGAACATGCCCTACCCTGACCTATACTGAAAATCCACATCATTTCTTATCATTGTTCAGCCTCGCCTCATTCTGCCCCTTTTCGGTAAGATTTCAAAAATTTCCCAGTTAAAAGTGAGAATATTTTTTTTTCTATGAGTTTTAAAGTTATAGTTGTTTTTGGATGAAACTGAAGGTGACTATTGAGTGTTGCAAGTCTGACTTCATAGCCATAAATTATTATTATGGGTAGAACAAAAATTTCTGCCCGTTTTTAAGACTTTGGTGCCCTTTTAAAGGGTCAAAATGGGGTAAAATAATAAAACATATCATGCCCACCTTACGAATTCTCCACTTGCCCTGCTTTGACGCTTCTTAGGCCATTCAGTCTCCAGCTCTTAGTCCGTCTTGGCACACAGGAATTACATTGGTCTCTACTTCATACAGTACAGGAGAGACTGTACTATATGAAGTAGAGACCAATGGGGAACATAGAAAGCTCTGGAATGAGAATGGGAACAGGGGAGTAAAGTGATTATGAATTTTTATTCGGAAGTTTTTTTGTTTTTTTATGAATTTTTAGTAATCACTAGCCTCTGCCCACGACTTCGTCTAAGTGTTGTTGGCGACGATGATCCGCCTATATTCAGCAAATAGCTACCGTCGATGGTTCACCAGCTCTAGCATTTCGGCAGCTCTCAAGCTGTCCAGCTGCGGAACTTGATCATCGCGCCATACCTGTGATTATTCTGGCATCTCAGCAGCTCGCTGGGACACTATATAATGACCATGTTGTTGGCATCGATGATCTGCTTCGGCATTTCTGTAGCTCTCAAGCTGGCCTACCACTGAACTTTTTCCTCGTACCGTGCCTGTGATTGTTCCAGTATCTCAGAAGCTCGCTGGGGTGACATATAATGAATATTTTGTTGGCATCGATGATCCACCTGCTCCGGTGTTTTGTCTGTGCTAAGAGCCGCTTGATGCCTAGCTTTCTAAATCTTCCTCAGCTCCGCTTGAGGAGAAGTCTGTTGACTTCTGACTACCTTCATAGCTCTTGTTTTTTTCAAACATTGCGACAAATTAGATCATGTTTTTCCCGTCATATTTAAAATTGGAAAACTGGCAATTTGGATTAAAGGCTTTTTCCCTTCTCAGTGTATCAGCACACTGCCTAGATTGTATTTGTCTTCTCCTCCCTTTGGCTGAACAGAACACTTATGCAGATCAGTTAATAAGAATGGACTTAGTGTTATCTATGTCTTTACATAGAGAGATAACAGACCTGGCTTTATCAGCAAACTGCAATTAGCTGAATTGTCCTACCAAAAAGAGTAGTTTAATATAGTATGTGAACATAAATTCATAACAGTCGAGAAACCATGTAATTTACTGGGATAAATAGTGTCCTAGGTGTTAATCCAGGTTTCAAACTATGTGCCAAATTTCATCCAAATCTGTTCAGCCATGTTTGCGTGATTGAGTAACAAACATACAAACTTTCACATTTATAATATTATTAGGAAGGATTATTTTAGATTTTTTTTAATATTAAGTTTGAGGTTTTCTTAAAAAATTGTAATCCCCTGGACGACCCATTTAACAATTGACTATGTAATGCAATAACATGGGCTAATAGGGCATTTGTAAAGGGCCCGCCATAGCTTTTGTTTAATGCCTATTAGGTGCTGTACTTGTAACCGTGCATGTATTTCTTTTGTACTTTACCATTATTTTAATGCTGACACATTTCATACTGGAGACTTTTTATCCCAAACATAATTTGTCAGTGCTTAAGAAATCGGACATTTATGATTTATGGCATTAGGTAACTAATGACCTGTTCTTTTTGTTCTGCGTCAAAGTCTTCGACTCTGCCCGAGTTATAATACCCTTCTAAGCCTCATCCTTCAGATTTGCTTTGTTGATTAATACGACCAAATTTTCAATGTAAAATTACAAAGTAGCGACCTGCTGAATCCACTGCAACAAAGGATTGTTATCGTATGCTAAATCTACTCTTGACTTTCACTGATAATTCATCTGCGAGGCTTAAAAAGGTAAAGTGATTGGTACATGGATAGATGTTAAATGGCAAACAAACTGTTAGATACAGTATAACGACACGGTGTAATACCGGGGGATCATTTATGACAGAACTAAAGGACGCTTCTGGATGTACTGGCAATTTATGGTAAGATAACAGGGCTTAGCTTCTTCCTGATGTAAATCTGAGTATTTTATTTTGGAGAATTTTTTTTTTTTTTTATTAATCAGTACTAGTATTAGTAGAGATGAGCGAACAGTGAAATGTTCGAAGTTCGATTCAAGTAGCCGCTCAATACTTGACTGTTCGATTGAACATCAAACCCCATTATAGTCTATGGGGAATAAATACTCGTTTAGGGGGAAACCACTATTCGACTCAGGAGGGTCACCAAGTCCACTATGACACCCCAGGAAATGATGCCAACACCCTGGAATGCAACTGGGACAGCAGGGGAAGCATGTCTGGGGGCATCTAACAAGCCCAAGTCACTGTATTATGTCGGGATCCCAGTCAGCTTGCGATATGCGGGAGCTGACTTTTTCCCACAGGAATTCATTGTCCAGCGTTGATTGGCTGAATGCTATACAGAGTACAGCATTCGGCCAATCAACGCTGGTTCTGCCAGAGGCTCGTCTGTGAGGAGGCGGAGTCTAAGATCGGACCAGAATGGAGACTGCTGTGGACCGATCTTAGACTCCGCCTCCTCCAGCAGAAGCAGCGTTGATTGGCCGAATGCTGTACTCTGTATGGCATTCGGCCAATCAACGCTGGTCAATGCATTCCTATGCCGAGATGTAGAAGTGCTGGCCTTGCGTTCATCTCGGCTACACCGGAGATGAGCACGCAGCCAGCACTGCTACACCGGATATGTGAACCCTGCTGCACACTCAGCTCTGCTGCATCAGAGATATAGCAGAGCTGAGTGTGCGCTGAACCCTGCTGCACACTCAGCTCTGCTGCATCAGAGATGCGCAGAATCCTGCTGCACACTCAGCTCTGCCTCCGTTGTCTTAGTTCCTGTCCCACCTCCCCTGCGCAGTTATTGGTGCAAAAAAAGTGCCAGGGAAGGTTGGGAGGGGAATCAAATTTTTAGTGAGTTTGCCACCTGGTGTTTGACTCGAATCGAACGTCTCGAACAGCCTGACATCCGATTGAACATGTACTCGATTGAACACTGCTCGCTCATCTCTAGTTATTAGTAAAACACTATAAAAGTTATATAACAAGTTTGTACTTTTCTGAACAGCAAAAAAAAAAAAAAAAAAAAAAAACAACAAATGTTCCAGTGCAGCCATATGTTCTTGTATAACTCAGTCTGACCAACTTGATATTACTAATAAATTCAGATCAAGTACAGTACATATTGAATGTGGGTGGGGGAAATATATAGGTGAGTATAAGGGTTACAGCCACAGCGATCAGGTGGATGAATACTGGATTTTATTTTAACAGACTTGTAATAAAGCAGATTTTTATTCACAGGCTGTCATGTCTTAAGTGATTTTAAAGGGAGTCATTCAACAGAACCCAGTATATCAAGCCAGCCTCTGAATATAAGAGTGTTTTCTTCTTGTGAATTGGTGCCACTGTTGCCAAGAGATTGATGTTTTTGTAAATGAGCTGTTTTGAGCAATGAGGGTGTTACACTTATTTCTTTAGGGCAATGAGGGTGTTACACTTATTTCTTTAGGGCAATGAGGGTGTTACACTTATTTCTTTAGGGCAATGAGGGTGTTACACTTATTTCTTTAGGGCAATGAGGGTGTTACCGCTTACTTCTTTGGAGCAATGAGGGTGTTACCACTAACTTCTTTGGAGCAATGAGGGTGTTACTGCTTACTTCTTTGGAGCAATGAGGGTGTTACCACTTACTTCTTTGGAGCAATGGGGAGGTTTCCACTTAATTCTTTGGAGCAATGAGGGTGTTACCACTTAATTCTTTAGAGAAGTGATGGTGTTACCACTTACTTCTTTGGAGCAATGAGGGTGTTACCACTTACTTCTTTGGAGCAATAGGGAGGTTTCCACTTAATTCTTTGGAGCAATGAGGGTGTTACCACTTAATTCTTTAGAGGAGTGATGGTGTTACCACTTACTTCTTTGGAGCAATGATGGTGTTACCACTTACTTCTTTGGAGCAATGATGGTGTTACCACTTACTTCTTTGGAGAAATGAGGAGGTTTCCACTTAATTCTTTGGAGAAATGATGGTGTTACCACTTACTTCTTTGGAGCAATGAGGGTGTTACCACTAACTTCTTTGGAGCAATGAGGGTGTTACCGCTTACTTCTTTGGAGCAATGATGGTGTTACCACTTACTTCTTTGGAGCAATGATGGTGTTACCACTTACTTCTTTGGAGCAATGATGGTGTTACCACTTACTTCTTTGGAGCAATGATGGTGTTACCACTTACTTCTTTGGAGAAATGAGGAGGTTTCCACTTAATTCTTTGGAGAAATGATGGTGTTACCACTTATTTCTTTGGAGTAATGAGGGTGTTACTACTTAATTATTTGGAGCAATGAGGATGTTTCCACTTAATTCTTTGGAGCAATGGCAACACTCTTGTTGCTCTAAAGAGATCATTTGCTTATTAACAGAAAAATGAGATATCACAGCAATGAAGGAACGTATTCACTATGGGAAAACACAATTTAATTTAGGTGACCCTATCTGTCAGGCTAGGTTAATAAGCTAAATTTTGACGACAGACTCACTTTAACTGCTTCCTGATCACCCATAGATTATATATGTCCAAGTAGTCCACACTTAGCCCTGTCACTTTTTTTTGGTTTGCATTTTCTCAGCTATTAATTTTTTTTAAAAAAAATGGAAAAATATAAACATGAACATAAAATAATTTTATCACTTAAAAAAAATGCAAAAATTATTTGAATAACCCCCCCAAAAAATAAAAAAATTATAACTCTCAAAACTGCATGTTTGAAAAAACAAAAAATGTGTCTGGTCCTGAACCAGGAAAAATGGCCCAGCCCTGAACTGGTTAAAGGTGGAGGTTTTTATCATTTTAGAACTTTTTGACCTCTGTAAATAATTAGAAATTTGTGTTGCTGAATCTTTTATTTTCTTTAACTAACTCTTTAGTATAACGTTAAAAATGATATCAAGCTCCAATTTTACAATGCAGACCACGTGTCTCACAATCTTGAATTTTGGACCCATTACAATTTTTTTTTTTCAGAAGTTGTCCCAATGCTATTTGTCTCATAATCTTGAATTTTGGACCCATTAAAATACATTTTTTTAGAATTTGTCCCAATGCTATTTTTAGACCTATACAGTATAATACAGTATATTTGGGATGAATGCTCCATTTCTAACAATTTTTTTTTTATAAAATTATAAAATATTATAAAATATAGAAACTTGGTATAGTAGTAAATGATTATTGTCTTCTTATATAGTTTTTTTTACACTATATATAAAACATCTGATACTTATATTATCCAGTACATATAATGTTAATAAAAAAAATTAAATACATCCTAAGCAACCTCTAAAATCTTATCTGCAATACTATGCCACAAAATTAAAAGGGAATTATTATCCTTCCATAGTAGAAAATAGAAAAAAATAACAAAGATATGAAACAATTCCAAAGAACTAGTCCGTGAGACCTTCTCTGTTCCGCAGATCAATCCATTATTTAACCCTCCGATGTCCCTTCATGCTATTTTCATGGCTAAAGCGAAATCAATACATTTGTGAAGTCATTACCAGATGTTCTCCAAATTATTATACATTTTATTGGACCGATAAGGGTTTTATAATCTGATTTATTTTTCATTAGTCTTTGTAATGTGAATTTAGTGAAGCATTTTATTAATTAACATAATGGCATATCTGCATGGCAGTAAATGTGAGCCTGACACATTGATATGGGAGTAGACGTTAAGCTATTATCTAGGCTTTGGATTGGGTTTTGGAGACATATTTATCCTTTTGTGTTGCTGAATAGTTGAAAGGATATACAAGAGGTAGATATTGTCAACTTTGGCATGTTCCCACTCATTGATCCCTAAATGATGACGCTAAGATGGCCAATGCATGTGGAATAATGGAGCATAAAAATAAAATACTGATGTATTGGCAGACCTGTTGGCTCCAATAAAAAAAGTCTATTTTTTTTAGAAGCGTTGTGATTTTCCTTTATTATTCCTTCTAGAATTATAGGAATAAATTGACAACTGCGTGTTACCTCTAATAATCAATATTAAGGTCAAATAAAAAAAAAAAGAAGCAAATCTAAGTACTGTATGAAATATAGCAGGTATTACCCAATATAGATGTACCTCCTCTTTACCTCTCATAGTGGCATTAGATGAACTGCTAAAAAATAATATAATTTGGCAATATTCTCTCAGGAGATGCATGTGCTGTATATACCAATGTATGGCCTATAAAGGGTTTTGGTAGAATGTCATAATATAGTATTGAATTTGTATTAAGAGTCCATCTCATAGATTGTAAGCCCACGGGCAGGGCCCTCTACCCCACTGTGCCAGTCTTACCTCTGTTTGTATATTTCGTATACCATATGTTGTATGTAAACCCTCAAATGTAAAGCACCATGGAATTAATATAATAGTGTACAGCATCATGGAATTAATGGTGCTATATAAATAAATAATAACAATAATAATAACAAAATTTGGGGGAAGTTAAAGGTGAGCACATCTGTATTGAGTTCCTTTTACTGAAAAGTAAACCGAGTGACAGTCATTAGGGATAAGTGAATTGGTTAATAATAGGCAAGGTTCATTACAGTTTTTACAAAAATTTCAGGTTGGGCCAAATCAAAATGTTGAACAATTATCCTGAAGACACCTCACAGTATAGTAAGTGAATGTTTAGGGGAGATGTGGGGTGCTAAGGACAACATCTTCACCAAGTTTGTAGCTTTGTCATGTGTTTGCATGGGTGTCCTCTAGAAAATTGAATTACTCACCTTCACATTCTAAAAAGCCATCCAAACCTAAGTCCACTTCTGATGTGGGGCTGAGTTTGCAGAGCAATGCACTCAGATGCCACTAGGAGTGAAATCCAAGTGTCATCCAAGTTTATTCTGTGATGTACTAACATTTGTAGAGGATTCCAATCCATTTTGTTCCCATGAGTCCTATCCTTCTCCATGCCATTGGAATGGATCAGAAGTCCTCATAATGCATTCATCATGGATTGCACTTGGATGTCACTCCGAGTATCATCTGAGCTCATTCTTCTGTAAACTTAGCCCCATTTTGGAATTGCACTCAGTCGTGTGCATCAGATCTAAGGTTTGGATGGCTTTGGTGAATAAACTAGATTTCCCAGGGGAAACCACTGCAAACACATGACAAAGCTGCAAACTCGATGCAGATGTTATGCCATTCAAATCAAGGACCCAAGTGTTTCAAGAAAACATCTGCCTACATTGGCACACCACTCCCATATTCTGTCCATGATCCCCTCACTTCTGGACCAATTCACTTCTTTGCAATTTCCAAAGATGGTTTGAAATGGGTTAGGAACATAAGCTCAGCATTTATTGATGATGACCAATCCTATTCCTGCTTATTGTCTGTGACTAAATATCTTTCCTACAACATCCACCTTCTGGCTTGTAAGATACGCTTTCATGAATATTACCAGTTGGAATAAACAGAAATACGACCATGAGTTTCCTTGCAAAATATGACTTACATTTTAAAGATTCCTTTTGCAATCTAATTAGCTTTTTAATTTAATTTTGCTCTGCTAAAAGTAGATACTTGACTTCTTTTGTCGCTCTTGAAATTAATTACATATTGTATTGGATACCTTGAGGCTCATTGGGAGCTTATCTTACATTTCCTCCATCAGAGAACCTAAATAAAGTTGAAGACATTGGAAAAATACACAGGAAAACCAATCTTTTTTGAATACGCATTATTCCAGAAATTGAAATTCCTTTGTTGTTCATTTCTTGTGGAATCCTATGGCATTATAAATAGGATGTACAACTCAGTAGACATTGCCATGTATTGTATACGTAAATGGATTCCCATGCCTATTCTGGTCATTCAATGGACTGGCTGCTATGTTGATTTAGATATTTCCCCATCTACTAGATGAAATGTATTCTAATTTGAGTGGTGGTCTCCAATCTATACAAAATGTATTTTTTAATTACGTGTCCTTCCATATCTTTCCTCTTAGCTGAATATATCCCAATAGATGTGTTAATAGATATAGTTACATAGTAGATGAGGTTGGATGAAGACATCAGTCCATCAAGTCCAACCTACAGCCCTACAGTCCCCTACAGTGTTGATCCAGAGGAAGGCAAAAACCCCATGAGACTTATGTCAATTGCCCTATTTCAGGGGGAAAAAATCCTTCCTGACTCCAATTTAGCAATCAGTATGAAACCCTGGATCAACTAGTGCTTAACATAATCTAGAACCCATAACCTGCAATATTGTTCTTTTCCAGAAAGATATCCAAGTCAAGCCAAGCCAGGACGACCAGCTTAAAAAAAATAAATCATGATTTTATGATACTCTGTTAAGAGATGTATATCCAATATCTGTCTCTATGTGGCCATCTAGTGGTTGTGATGTGAATTACAGTCCATAAAGCGTTTTTCTACGGTATTGCAATATTGAATTATGTATGGTCTTTATGTTTAATTTTTGGCCCCATAAATGGAGTCTGTCAGCAGAACCCACCCTCGTCCAGACAGATAGGTTAGGGTCACCTGACTCAAACAGTGTGTCTTTTATTACAGAAATATCACAGTTTTTATTGATATGCAAATGAGATCTCTTGACCAACAACGTTTTTTCTATTGTTCCAAGAAGAAACGGCTTGATTCCGGCGTCCCTAACCTATCTATCTGCAGCGCTGCGCTAATATACTGGATTCTGGTGACAGATTCCTTTTAAACAAATCTGAACTAAGACATATTTACTTTCAATATTACTTTTCAATGCTGCAAAAAAAAAGCATTCATGAAAAATAATGGTGCAATTAATCATAACTGTATCCAATTTACTTCTGAGTTTTGCTCTTTTGTAATTTTTTTTTAAATATTTTTTCCATCTAAATCTAAATTAACTTGTAAAAGAGTAAAAAGAGACTTGAAATGCGAAGACTACAGTCATCCGTGGTAGAGATACAGTGCCCATAGGGGTTTATGGACACTAACTATGTATCTATGGCAATTGTAAAACAGGTCTCAGCAACTCTTGTAACGCGTACAAAGAGAGGGACACAACTGATTGCTCTTTGGCTTCCCCCTCTGTATCTTGTTCTTTATGAAGAATGGTCATCCGCCCCATTTCTTTAAAACTGTGGTCCCAGAAGATATTGACCCTGTCCATAATATGCTGGGGAGAGGAAGATCATATGGCTGTACACATCACTCAGCAGCCTATAATAATGCACTGCGCTGTGCAAATGTATACAGTCACATGGTCCTTCACTTGGCACCCAGTTATGAATGGGACCGATGTCTGCAAGTGGCAGAATGTGGACAGAGCGATCCTCAGTTATAAAGAACATGGTACAAAGGTGGGAAATACAGAATGATAACTTGGGGCAACAATGGGGCATCAGATTGTGTATACAGTAGGGGCAACATTGATACATCATAGTATGGACAGGGGGCAACATTGCTTATCATCCTGTGTATAGGAGCAATCAATGTGGCATCATCCTGTGCATAGGGGCCAACAATGGGCATCACCCTTGTTATAAGGGCCAACAATGCAGAATCATACTGTGTATAGGGTCAACAATGAAGAATCATAGTATACTTATATGGGACAACAATGGGGCATCATCCTGGGTATGGGTTTCCTGGCATTCTATGCACAAAATAGCTCAGTATGCTACACCATTGTGTCAATATTTTATCTTCAATGGAAGCTTCTAACAGAGCATCCTATGGACGTATTTGGCAGGTTTACATGTCTGCAGTACTGAGATAATCTATGCTCTGTATTACAGCTACAAGCCCTGTTATTCTGACTTTTATGTAGGGGTCGAGAACCAACAGCACTACAAGTACCACAACCTTTATTTAAATCCGTTTGTTCAAAAATGGTGGACGACCCCTGTTTCTAAAACATTATTAAGTCTGCACCTAAACCATTGGAGTCCCATGATTCCTTATTATTTTGCCATGGATTATTGTGCCAGAGTAACAAAAATGGACAAACATTACATGTCCTATTCCAGATTTATTATAATTTTTAAAGAATGGCCCATATTTACTGATAGTTATATATATATATATTTAGACACATACTCTGCAGATAACCAGATTTAACACTATGGCTGATTATAAATCGGGTGTATCTTAAACTGTCTATGTTTATATGAGTTTGCATCTACTTTTTAGTCTAGTTCGGTGCAGACAGTAATTTAAAAATATATGAATGTCATAGTAAACTCAACATTTTGATACCTTACCAATCCACAAACCACTCCCCGATGCGTTCTGGGACATGGTGATCTCTAGTTTCTGGGATACAGTGGCTGGTTGAGGTAGGTTATCGTTGAGGCCAGTGGTGATCATTTGTTATGTATCAAGACAGGGCAAGAAGTAGAGACTAGAGATGAGCGAACAGTAAAATGTTCAAGGTTCGATATTCGTTTCGAGTAGCCCCTCAATATTTGACTACTCGAATCGAATATCGAACCCTATTATAGTCTATGGGGGGAAAATGCTCGTTTCAGGGGTAGGCAACGTTCAACCAAATTATACTTACCAAGTCCACGAGTGAAGGTCGGGCTGGATCCTCCAAGAAGTCTTCTCCGTGCAGCGTCCCCGCGGCATCTTCCGGCTCTGAATTCACTCTGCCAGGCATCGGGCCTGGGCAGAGCCGACTGCGCATGTCCGCACTACAAGCGGACATGCGCACTCGACTCTGCCCAGGCCCGATGCCTGGCAGAGTGAATTCAGAGCCGGAAGACGCCGTGGGGAAGCTGCACAGAGAAGACTTCTAAAGGTAGGAGAAGAACCAGCGTTGATTGGCCGACTGTATAGCATTCGGCCAATCACTGCTGGTTTTGCATCAAACTTTTACATTCGAATAGCGAGTGGTACTCAATCGAGTACAAGTATTTTGAATACCGTAGTATTCGATCGAATACCTGCTTGATCGAGTACTACTCGCTCATCTCTAGTAGAGACCAGCAAGGATCCAGTAAGTATGAGAATGGAAGCAGCGCAGGGACCACGGACGTAACAATTTTTTTGTTTTTTCTAGAGTCTTACAAAATATACATTTTGGTCAAGTGTAAATTAAGACACTAACAATGGAAGAATACATCATAATACATGGCCCATTTTTTCTATACGACTCTATGATAAAAGGTGTCCACATGCCTCAGTGTGCTATCGGAAGTACTCTATAATTTTCTATAGGCAACAAGTTTTGGCTTCGGTCTATTACCCCGTACTATGCTTTAGACATCATTATTATGCTAAACCATGCGATGGATTCTTGTAGTTCATTTTCTTGCATCTAATCTCTAATAAATAAACTTGTAGCAGGAAAAAAATTAGGAAACAGGCCATGTTCTTGTTTTTCAGCTGGATCCCATTAGAAAACTAGCTGGAAACCTAAATTATTTTGTGGCTGTAATATGTTATTTAGTAACACTGAGCTAGCATGTATGCGCAGATTAATCTGAGCCTATGTATTATACAGCAGACTCCAGCAGGAAGAATTACAATTAATTTAATGCAAAGTCAATCTCATTACGTTTTCATATCAGCCATGTATTGCTCTACTTTGACCATTATTAGCTGAATCACGTCAAGGCGATATTTGTTGTGGCAGTAAATCACGCTGTAATAGTTTCTACATGCATTTATGATACATGAATAATGCTTGCAGAATTACACTGTGCAGATTGAGGGGATTCTGCAGGTGTTCTCCACTAAATCATGAATTGCAGCTGCCACAATACTATCAGGGAACAAGGCACCAAATGACTTCAGCTGCATAGCAAGCAGGCACAATTACTGAATGAATTGGCAAAGTCTATAGAAAATAACATTAAGGGAGAGTTTTGCATTAGTCAAATGCAACAGAATTTTCGATGTTTTTAACTTTTCCAGCTTAGCTTGGCTTTTTTGAGTTATTACTGGTGGCCCGCACGGTGCTTATGAATATCTGGGAGAAGATTAGTAGTTTTACTGTGTTAAGTAGAAACTGTTTAATTCAATTTAATCTACCTTATTTAACTTCTGCAGTGCAGGCAAAGTTCTGTAATAAATCACGTTGTGCGAAGTGCGGCTGGTGATTCATTACTTAAAGGAAAATCATAAGTAAAATACAGATACTCTACTGTCTGCCTAATAACTTCCAGATTCCACCTTGTTTGCAGTCTATCAGGCATCTTTCTGTGTGATTAGATGCTTTCTAGAGTGTCGCTGACACTATATACTGTATATACTTCAAAATGTGCTTTTTAACCCTGTGTTTGATTTTACTGTAAGTACAAAATTCTGAGGATTAATCACTTAAAGGGATTGTTGGGGGAATTAAGTTGTGTGGGCTTTGAGGAATACTAGATGTTATGTGTGTTAAAATAATCAAAACTATTAGGCGGTGTTCAAATGTAGGAGTTTTACACGGATTCTGCCCCCAAATCAGCAAAAGATCCCACCCAGGTTCTGGTTCCCATTGTTTTCAATGGAAGGCAAAGATCGCAGTAGGATGCTGAAAAAAATGAACATCCTTCTTGATCTTGCCACGGATGCCTTGTCTGATTTAACCACAAGGTTCATAGGGAACTGGCAACCAGAAAATGAAGAGGAATACCTCTTGTGAATGACACCTTATGTCCTCTTGTTGTGTCCTCTTTCTATGCATACTCTCTCAATGGTTTATCAACTGATGTGGTGGACTTGGTTGATGGACTCGGGGTTACTGGTCTGGTTCCGAACCCCAGGTTATGTGATCAGAATACGGAGCCTGCCCAGGACACTCAGGTCGCTCTGATTCTACCTTCCTCCCCTGATCTTACAGGTAGTTACATATACTATGGGAACCGATGGATTCTAGTAAAGAAAACCCCCATGGACCGGTCCTAGCGAATGTGGAGCATTGTGTTTAGGGTTAGCTTCCAGTTGAGGGCATCCTACCATGATCATGGTTAGAGAACTATAGTTACTTTTTAGTAATGTTATCCCCATGCTTTGACTGTAGTCCAGCTCCAAATAAACAATAAAATGCCCTATATACACATTGTACACATTAAATAATCAGAGTTGATAGTTCTGTGCCATCCATGACTCAAAACTCTGATCATCCAAGAGCCACACTATCCAGCGCCATGCACGACTCAAAATTTGCCCATCCACATATCAAGCATATCCCATTCTTCTTCCACGGATTGTAGATCTGAGAAAATATATGGTCATCATAAAATTGTTGACTACAATGGACATCACACGTCGGCTAAAAGTGGTCTTACAAAGTAGATAGATAAAGAAACTAGAAAATATATTTCTCACTTATCCCTAGTGGTGGTGGGAGGTAGACAAAGTTTTAGCATTTGACTTTGGCTATGCAGGGGTGTTGGAGACATGGAGCTTGATGAAGTTATATTAAAAAGGAAATCAGAAATAATCACAAAAAGTTGGACAAATTTAGATCCAGTATCAAGACCACATGATCAATTTGGTACGCACCATAATAAAAGTAAAAAACTATAATATACATTCATTTGGAAAATGTAAACCCATTGATATCCCTTTATAAAGATTACCTGATATTTTAATATAAGTATTACAATGCTGACAGTACCTAAGCCATAGAGAATTTGGGAAACTGGAATATGTAAAAAAGTTAATCATGCTAGATGAAAAAACTTCCATCGAATTGACAATGAAATGTAGATATTATGAAGAAAAATACTTCAGCTATGACATTTTGCCATGCTCTGCTCTTTGTGCTCCAACTTCGACAGTTCTAAATTATGCAAGAAAGCTGAGTATGTAGTTGTATAAAAAGTTTCCTACTAGCCTCAAGCGTTTTTTACATTTGGACATCTTCCAGACTTTCCTCCTACTTTCTTAATTAATGCGGAAAGAAGCGTTTAGAGGATCCCGATACCTATATATTTATAAGAGACGAAGACAGCTTGATGGGAGATGGACATGTGGCCAAGGGTGTAGGTTAATAAATGCTACAGGCCATTGTGCTCAAGTATTTAGCAGGTGCCAAGACAGCCGGCTCTGTCAACCTTCTGAGCTTTCATTCAACTCTGCTCTGCGAATTCTACAGACCCTGAGGGCGCGATATCACAAAGTCAGGAGCAGACAAAAAACACTGACGTGAATAATGATTTGTTATTAAGTATCATAAAGTCAGACATTGCTCTTTCCAAACTATACTTGTCTAGATAAATCTTGTCTGAATGACCTTATGTTTGATATTATTAAAAATGTCTTCCGTAGATATATTACCTATATGCTTGTAAGGGATTGTCAGCAAAGTCTTTAGCAAGAGTTGAACTATAGAAAATGTAGAAGTTCAGAAGAGGTCAAGCCCATAGTCATTCCAGTAGATGGATACCCGATAAGATAACATTTCACTACCATATGAACTCACACCAGAGACACAAGGTTAGAAGCACATTTTTAAAGCCGGGGACCATGTGACGTAAACTTCGCGGTTTGCCCAAGACGTTTTACAGTCACTGTATAGTGGATGGGATTCTAGCGAATATCATCCCCACAGGCGGGAAAATATGAGCTATGGACACTCTGACATTACCAAAGCCATTGCGGTTTTGGAAATCAAAGCATGTCAATTATACCTACGGAAACGCCAGCAGTTTCCTATAGGTATAATGGAAGCAGAAGGTCCACAGAAGACACCTATGCAGACTTTCTGTGAAAAGCGCTGCAGGAAAAACCACAATGTGTTGCCGCCATGGTTTTTCCTGCAGCACTTTTTTTTCTGTAGTCCACCACCACAATTTGACCATGGTGTGTGCACTGACCCTTAGAAGCTCAGTTATTCCTGATGCAGGTACAGTCACTTTTTGGCTCAGTAACATCAGCACTTTAGATGGACTGCAGGTTTGGAAACCAGCCCAACTTTTATCCAATCCAACTCAAGATCCTAACCAAGCTTTTATCTTAGATGAGATATGAAAACAGTTTTCCATCTTACTTATGACGACATTTCCTGGAGCCTATGTACAGAAGAGAGTGTCCAGTGGGGAAAATACCTTCCCTCTATCCATCTTTGCCACAAGATATATACAATATATAGATATACAGATATATGGATATATGTTCATCCTGAGTGTGATAACTTGCTGCACCATGATAACTCACAACAAAAGCCACTGACAGCAATGCAAAAAGATGAGTTAAAGTGATTAGTAACTGTGCACTTTGCATGTTAAAATTCATGTTAAAATTGGCTACAACTCATATATGTATATTTGTGTGAGTGTGTGATCAATTGGGGTCCAACACCTGGGACCCTCAAAGATCATCTGTTCAAAAAGGCTGCAGTACTGGGAAGAACTGAATCCTCTTCTCTTTGCCAATGGTGTTGAGTTCTTTAGTCACATGGTCTTAATCAAGTATATGGGGCAGAGCTCCAATACAAGGCTCACCCATATGCAATGTACTGCTCTGTGCTTGGTATTTAGTGAAGAGGAGCAACGCTGACCTGAATTCTGCAGTCTCTTGAAATAGCTGAGACCAGTTGATAGGATAGATAAGTCATCAATAGTTCAATGATGGGAAAACCCCTTTAACTTGAATCTGATAATTTGCTGCAACATCGTAACTTAGAAGAAAAGTTATTAAAATACCATTGATAAGCTATGGAAACAGTCAAGGTAAAATTTCCGAGTGTATCCTAGTAATGCATATGGCGCACACAACACTGGTGAGCAGACTGGCACGCTCCATGGCTCACTAATATTAATACATTTCCTCCAGAATATTTGTGGAATAGAAAAGAAAATTGGAATTTGTGGAGTAAATGCAAGCGAGGAAGAGAAGAGATAACTCCCTGCGGAGGAGGCTGTGGTTGAACCTATGAGCCAAGTCTGCCAGGATGATTTGCTAACCACCAGCTGTGTGATCTGGTGGAGCATGAAGAAATTTTCTCTTTCCTTTGAACAATGTCATCGATATCATATATTTATATTTCTATATCACAGATGACATTGTTTTTGGCTGTCTTTGATATTTATTGTTTGCATGCCTACGGCATATTTTGTCTTTTATATTCCTTTGGCTATAAAATATGAACCCTTTCTTGCACAAATTTGCAGGGAAAATTGAGTAAGATTAGTGATAGTTAATTGTGTTATGTGCACAATACAAGAAAAGTCATTGAGTAAGTGAAGTTAAGGTCTTTTGTATCACTGAGACTGATTTGTTAAGACCGGCGCACTCTGCACCAATTGTAACCCCTTTGTGTATGAGGGCATCATAATAAGAATTTATTCTGGAATCAAGAAGAATTTTCTCACAATGGATTTTTATCTTCCTAAGGAACAACAGGATAGGATTATAGTATATATTGGACGAATCTGTCTTTATCAACCCCAGGTATGTACAGTAACTGGGTACAATAGTAAAACCAACAAGAAGCTAAGTTATGGTGGTAAAACCACTGTGGCAGGGCGGGTCACACACTTCCACACTTCACTTTATGAATAGTTAATGAATCACTCATATATTCAGAACACAAGGATCACTACGCGTTTCTGGATCACTTTCCCTTTGTCAAGTGTGTACAAGCAAACAGGTGATGCAGCACATATAGCTAGGGCTGAACGGTCTCATAAGCCCTAGCTACACGCCCTGCATCACCCTGTATGATTGTATGCACTTGACAAAGGGATTGTGATCCCGAAACGTGTAGTGCTCCTTGTGTCCTGAATATATGAGTGATTCGTTAATTATTCGTAAAGTGTGATGTCATTTCCTACAGAAGTGTGCGATCTGCCATACTACAGTTGTGGTTTTACCACCCCAACTTAGCTTCTTGTTGATGTTATGTTGTCACTTCACAAGAGGACAGGAATGCTACCACCCTAATTTGGGTCTTCTATATGCACATTGGTGGTTGTCACTATTCACAACCACTGAAGGTAAGAGGCCATCTAGGCTCTCTTTCATTTGTCATTTTATACCTTACAATCCAAAACTGTGTTAGGGCGGGTTCACACCTGCGCCTGATCTCTGCTTTCAGGTTTTCGTCTTCTGCCCGAGAAACTGGACAGGAGTCAGAAACCGGCAGTCACTTATCCAACCCATTCATTTGAATGAGTTTGCAAAGTGTCCGCCTGTGAGCGTTTTGTGGTCTCCGTAGCGAAACCGTTTTTT
The DNA here is from genome assembly GCF_031893055.1 of Leptodactylus fuscus. Taxonomy (NCBI): domain Eukaryota; kingdom Metazoa; phylum Chordata; class Amphibia; order Anura; family Leptodactylidae; genus Leptodactylus; species Leptodactylus fuscus. The sequence goes on from NC_134268.1 coordinate 189,477,635, forward strand.
TTTTTCTTTAAACGGACACAAAGTCGGACATGCAGGACTTTGTGTCCGGTTAAAAAAAAAAAAAGGTTTTGCTACGGAGATCACAAAACGCTCACAGGCGCTCATGGCCGGACACTGCCGGGTTTCCGTCTCCTGTCGGCAGAAGATGGAAACCTGAAAACGGAGACCAGGGCGCTGCCCTTACACTATTATGCCGCTCTGCGTTTCTTTTCGTGTTTTTTGTGGGTACAATAGTAGTCTCTGTCCTCATAATGCCAGGCTTCGCTCAATATGAACAGATGAAACCCCATTGGAAAACCAAAATATATAAACATGCTTTATGCAATGCTACATAATCTTCAATATGTTAGGATTCCAATAACCCCAATACGAAAACACTTTCCATATGCAAGCCTATTCATGTAAATGCATTTGGAATGATTTATTTTAGCACATATGACAAAGGGAAGGCAGAGAGTGATGTGCGGAGCGACATATGTGCTTGTCATAATAATACCAGCATGCTTTGTTATCTTATTTATGTTCCACAAACCTGAAATTGTTATTCTTCCTCCTACAAGGATCTATTCATCTTGCACTTCTATAGGGTCGCAGACATAGTAAACTTCTGACAGCGAAGAGAAGAGTGTTACATCTCAGTCAGCATTGCTTCAAGTAGAAAATACTTTATAAAGACAATGACACACTTACTTTGCCCTGAATATGAAATAACTGGGAGGCAGAGGATCAAATATGCTCTGCAGCTTGAAAGCAAGAAGAAAAATGACAGAGGACTTGTGCCAAGAGGTTCTAATCTGCCATAACATTCTTTCAGGGTTTCCAGTTTATTGCCATCAAAATAGAAATGTAAACCTTTCCATAAAGTATCTGCATTTTTATCTATTCTGCTGAAATATTGTACATTTTTCTATTAGAACGGTAATATTTCATGCTGATTTAAGCCACAACTCAACCCAAAGCATCATTATATCTGTCACTGCTACAAGCTATTGTCGGCCTGCGCTTTGCTATTGCTAATGTTATGTTGATGAAAAATATCTTTCAATGGACGTGTCATTCGGTTCATGTCCGCAATATTTTCCTGCAACCGAATCATAAATTCACACTTCATGGACACAAACTGTGGATTTCTTAAAGGGGTTACTTTAGTAAGTAACTACTAGGACCAATGGACAGGATAGAGGGGGGTCTTGCTTGAGACCCTCTTTTAGTCGTTAGAGCTGAGACCTACTGCCGATTGGCCATGAGAATGACTAGTAGGTGATATTATATTTTCCAGTTTATTTAATTGTGGACCATGGTTAAGGCCACATTCACATTCGTGATGGAGTCTCCTTTGCAATGTCCATCTGAAATACGGCAGAGGAAACCTAAACCTAATATAAGAAGAACAGGATCTTTGTCTCAGTACTGCAGAAAGTCACTCTTGAATATAGTACCTAAATTTTAAAGGGATTCTATCATTAGAAACCTTTTTTTTTAAATAAATACACGTAGGAATAGCCTTAAGAAAAGCTAGTCTTCTCTTACCTTTATTATTCTGATCCACACTGCTGTTTCTCAGGAATTTATTCTTTCTTCCTTATGCAAATAAGTTCTCTCGCAGCACTGGGGGCGGTCCCCAGCACTGAAACAGCACTGGGGGTGTCCACAGTGCTGTTTGAAAACTCTCCAGCGACGCCTCTGTCTTCTTCACCCCCACTACCTTCTTCTCTCATGCTCCTCTTCTCTGGGTCCAAAAGCACTGACAGTGTATGTCCGTCGGCCATTTTCCTGTGACCTCTCTTGTTCAACCCACAGGAAAATGGCCGATGGATATGCACAGTCGGCACTTTTGGACCCGGAGAACAGGAGCGCAAGAGAAGAAGGCAGAGGCGGTGAAGAAGACAGAGTCCGTCGCTGGAGAGTTTTCATGCAACATTGGGGAAGACTCCTGTGCTGTTTGAGCGCTGAGGACGCCCCCAGTGCTGTGAGAAAGCTATATTTATTGTAGAAAGGGTTTCTAATGATAGAATCCCTTTAACTCAATTTTATTTTCTAGAAGTCCTAGTCCTAGACTGCGATTTTTAGCAAGTCTAAATCTCAGAATGTTTTCTATATTGAAAACAAAATTTATTTCAGATTATAAGTATTTGGTTAGGTATTCAATAGCGATTCCCTGCAGTGCCCTGAAAAAGATGCCGTTCTTCTTACCTATCCTCTGTTGTTCACTGGAGATGTCCATGGAGACCACCCAGGTATACGGATCATGGAAGAGCAGCTATTTGGAATATTGGCTCCAGTAAAGTGTGTTGTACCTTGTTTTAACCCCGAAAGTGAGCACGTCATAGATACTTTTCATTTCACCCTGTTCCATATATATATATATATATATATATATATATATATATATCGTCAAAAAGTTGAATTGTGGAATTCACTGCCTTGTATGGTCTCAAGCTTGGATTAGATCCTATGTGCTCTACATACAACTCAATGATGAAAAATCCCAGATATTGCAGATTAGAACCCACTTGTATAACCCGCTTTTGAGTTAGTAAGGCTAATACTACTAATTGTAGGGAACTGCTATGGATGTATAATCATCTGGTCTCCTTCCATGAAGTCATTAGTTATTATGGATTCCCAAAGCCCTGTTTTAAGCTAAACTATGTTGGAGAGAGAACCTGTAGTCAGCAGTAATGAATACCCTCCCTCTAAGGCTTTCAATATCTGAAGAGGATACAATTAGCACTTTGACTGCGTCTACAACAAATGGGACATCGGGGACTATTCCACATTTGGCCAGTCACTAATATGCAATCAAAGCCATTGACTTTCGGTTTATCCTAGAAGTCCAGGCAAAATCTTACAACCTCAGCAACCTTGTAGACACTTTTGATAGATATTATTCAGATTCTGGTGCATTTGTTGAGCCCCTTTCACAATTTTTTCACAAGATTTATCATGTCTTTGAGCCTATTTTGAAGGTTTTTAAATGGGGGTCCCTTTGCGTTTTTATTTGGGAAAGTGAGTGTGGTTTATCTTGAATAACACTTTACAAGCATTTATGATGTGCATTTTTTTTTTTTATAAAAGAAAAGTTGTATAATGGGGGAAACTGCACACCATTACATGGGAAATGTTAAAAAAAACACATATCTGACAGCATTGAGTCACAATGACGTGAATTTTTTGCAAATATATGATGCAACTGCACCTTTTAGTAAAAAAAAAATGCACAAAAAATGTGTACAGAAAAAAAAGGTGCAGAAAATTGAGCAAATGATAAATGATCCCTAACCCCATTGTATCCATCACTTGCTTCTCTCATAAACTGATATTTGGCTTACGAATATGAGTTTGTATCATACCCATAAGATATGAACAGTAGAACCAAGATTTCCCAATTGTTGGATATATTATATGCGCGCTCAGATTATTACAGTGATTAAATAATATATTTGGATTTGGCTTCAATCCATTCTAGGAATTTGCTTTTTCTGTTGCTTATTTAACGCTAACCTACTTGACAGCACTGAACTTTAAGGTTGCGTTCCCACGGAGTAATGCGCTGCTCATTCTGACACATAAACACGTGTCAGAGTGAGGCGCTTCAAAACAGATCCTGCGCTACCAATTGAAATCAATGGGAGGCTTTGTAACTCATTGATTTCAATGTGTAGCGCGCGTAAGCCGGCACCCATTGAAGTCAATGGGATCTGTTTTGAAGCGGCTCACTCTGACACGTGTTTACGTGTCAGAATGAGCGGCGCGTTACTCCATGGGAACAAAGCCTAAAGGGGTTGTCCCATCTCAAGGATCCTATCTATACTGCTAGCTTATATGGATTTAAGACTTTCCCTAATTATAGCTTTGTTTGGCTGATATCTGAGATTATTCACTTAATTGTTTACATTGTGTCTCCATAACCACGGACTTGGAGATGATCTTATCTCTCCGCCCAGGACAAGTGACGTAGCTCCCTGCTCTCAGGAGGGAGGGGGAGCTGAGTGCTCAGAGCAAGCTTGTATTTCTGGGCTGTTCATCTCCCTCTTCCAGTTATCAGGTCAGCGAATTGAATTTTGCTGGTAAGGGCTGAAACAAGGAGTCTGTTACCTATGTATGTAACACAGACCTAAAACTGAGTTTATTGCAAACTGACTCTTGGTCCTGTAGCATGTAAATTTGGCATTCTCATCATCTATCAAATCCAGCTCTGCTACATTAGCTTCATATTGTGCATCTTCAAGTGATACTGTACTAATTTATTTACAACCATCCCTCATTACTAACTGTAAACATGTACTGCTATGAAGAGAGATAGCAGAGCAAGTGAAACCCCGACCACCAATTTACCAAGGAAACCAGGAACTGAAAAGAGCATACCGCCTGCAAGTTGGTGAGCAGGCGAGGTGGGAATCCCCCTTTAAGTTGTCTTTACTTATTGTCCCCAGTAGAGATCAGAATCTAAAACTCCTATCTGTACAGGGATAACTGGAGAATAATAACTGGAGGAAATCCAAGCAAATACTAGAAGAACATACAAACATCATGTAGAAGTTGTCCTTGGTCAGACTTGGTGGACTCCGGTGCTACCAATAACCACTGATCCCAAACTAGACCAACTTCTATTGCCATATGCAACAACATATATAACATTGAGAAATCTGTAGGCACTCTGTTCGTATTATTTTGGTCTCGTTTTCAAAATGTGGACATACCAACATGTTGGAAACATGAAAGAACCAGTGCTGTTGTAGCGAAACTGTATAAACTAGATTAACCTCTTGATTCTTAGGTGAAGTTCTAAAATATAACAACCAATAATAAAAGCAGTCAAAAATGTTTTTGTATTTTTTTTAACTAAAAAAGTTAGATATAAAAATGAGACCCATTTATGTTCCTATCTCCCTGAAAGTATGTGAGCACATCTTACTCTTAGTCAATGTTATAATCTTCAACATACGTTACTTAAATTGTCTTCAAGAAGTCTGGGAGGACAGGAGTGAATCAATGGTATTTACCTTGGATTTCTAACTGGAATTGGTTGAGCATTTTAAAAAATAATATAACATTTAAGCAAATATCAATCATTCTGCGAAGGTTATGTCTCAATACGTCTCAGAATTCAGGTCAAAACTTCCTTTGAACATCTTGCTATTGCATTAATAATATAAGAATGGTTAAAGTAGAACTCCCAGAAAACTTTTTCTCCTCCAGCCTGTTAAAAAATTAAATAATGTAAGTCATCTTCTTAAAGGTGCTGTATTTGGGAGTTATCCACTCCTTGGTGGTCCTCGGCTGTATCATGTGACCAGAAATCAGACTCTTCTCAGGCATAGACTCGTGTGGACCAGAAGTCTGTTTCTTCATTCATTCCTATGAGAGCCTTGATGTGAGTCTAATAGGAATGAATGGAGAAAGTGACCCTGCCCACATAAAATTCTACGTCTTATGTTGGACAAGAAATGTGTCACATGACACAGCTGAAGACTAACAGAGAGTGGATAACTAATACAGCCACTTTTAAGAATATTACCTTTACTACCATTTATATTATAGATATCTCCAGAGGGTAATTTTTTTTTTTTGTGGGAGTGCAAGTTTAATGAAGACAATTTTGCTTCTCTTTTATAACATAAGAAATAGTTATTGAATATGGATTTGGTATTATTGAAATATCACTGCTTGATTGGGTGCACTGGATTATTATATTACCCTGGCTCCCACATAATGTATAAGTTGACTTTTGACTCCTATGGTCTATGAGTCTGACATACTTGGCTTTTGGTCTCCCTTTTGTGGCCAGATTCTACAGATCTAATGCCTAAAAGAGTATTTAGGAATTTAGCACAGTACAGTAGCTGTGTAGGGACTATGACAGGGAAAATAAAGGGCCCTACTATATGGGGCACTGTCTGGATATAGGAAAACACAGTATGGTACTAAAATGGTGCAGTGCAATATGTGGCACTATTCAAGTGCATGGAACTAATGATATATTCACTATATGACACTATTTACCTGGCCATTCTATCTGATACATGCCCTTTCCATTAAATGGAGTCCGTCACCGGAATCCGGAATATCAGCCCTGCAGATATAGGTAGATAGTTGAGTTTTACCTGAATCATACTGTGTTTTCTCCTTGTGAATCACCACCTCCGTTTCCAATATATTGCTGCTTTTGTCAATATGTAAATTAGTTCTTTCAAGCAATGAGGACATTGTTATAGGTAATTGGTAGCGCCCTTGTTGATACAAACAGCTAATTTGCATATGATCAGGAATATCAATATGTCAGCAATGAAGGCACCAATTCACAAGGAGATAACATGATTTATATCTGTAGGGATTGATAGGTTTGGTTCTGATAACAGACTCTTGATATTATGTAGTACTATTTATATAGTCAAGGGGCAACACTCAATATTATCCCTTTTTGGAACGGAGTCATTCTAGCTGAGGTCCCATTCAAATAAATGGGAACTGTTGTGCAATACCTGGTGTGGCCACTACACAAAGAACAGAGCTGTCTGCGTCCTGCTCCATTCTCTGTGTATAAGCTGCAGAGGACAGTTCATTCATGGGAGTGTTGGGTGACTTCAGACCCCCCACCAATCTGACATTAAGATAGATCATCAATATTTTTAGCCCAGAAAACTCCTTTAAGTAAGGCAACATACATAGGTGAAAGATCCCCTTTAAGACTTTCCATTTGAAAAAGTCACAGTCTTTGAAACCCACGTGCAGGGAAGGTGTTGTAGCCCACGTGCCTCGCGCCCATTGCACAAGATATAACTAGTAGTGGTTGCAGGCACAAAGGTGAGTCCTTCTTAACATAGCATCATTATTTTTACAATACTTCCACCTTTTTATTTCCAGAGATTATACCTAACGGTACAAGCAAGTTTTAATGAGCACATCCGACTCCTTTTTTTTCATTAGACTACTTCAGCATGCCGTCTTCCATCTCTATTTGATTTGGGCTATTTGCAGTTCCATAGCTGTTCTGCTTAGACGGGAAATAATGAGGTCAGCCCTGGGCCAAGTTGATCCTTGCTGCCCTTGAGATGCGAAAAGGGGAACTTTAATAATTCTAAAAGTGTTAAATATTTTTTTATTCTCAAATCATCCTGAAGGTTACTTCAACTGAAATGTATGTTATCTGAGCCGACATATTGAATCATGTGGATCTTTGTGTGATATTCGCTTAGTGTTGTATATTTAGGATTCTGTCTTACCTCTATGGCTGTGTTTGTAGCTACAGTACAACTATAAAGATAAATTAAGAAATGAATTGGTACAAAATCTGGACTTTTCCGCTATGTTCACAAGGGGGAATTTATTCAGATTGGCGATTCTTAGCCCAGTCTTAATTAATTCCCTAAAAGGAACAAGACGTGCCAGAGGGCTCTGACCTCTTAATAATTCTTGTGTGTATAGTTGGATCATAGTCAGAAACTAGCGTAGATTTTTGGTATAACTCATGCTAGTTTTCTGGTAAGTGAATTTGAGAGACAAAGGCCCCCCTCTGCACAGGCCCCCCTAGATTCCCACTAATCTTCACCCACTGTCTAAAAAAGTGTTGAGTGGTGCAAAAGAACTAGATGGTTCTTGAAGGATCAAAAATGTACCAAGTTGAGGAGCATTTTTGGCTATTTTCTTGGCACCTCTCATGTAGTTAATCTGAACCACTGTATATGGGGCTACCAATGGTAGCATCAGGTCACCTTCTCAGCCTGCTTGTCCGTTCGGATGGTGAATGGGATCCTCATCCTCGTGATCTGTGGATAGGGTATAACATAAAATTGGGCCAAAGAATCTTGAGTGATAGAGAACTTGTCACCTGGACTGAAAATCCCAATGCATACATTATCTGTCAGCGTGCACATTTTGGAGTTTAGTTAATCCATAACCCAATAAATCCATTGAACCATTCCAAAGGTATAACCTCTTTTTCTATTGATGGATATTAGGATATACTAGTCAACTGGGTGGTAACAGTATCACTTCTTTTTTTTTTAATGTAGATTATGAGCCCCACATAGAGCTCACAATGCACATTTTTCCCTATCAGTATGTCTTTTTGGAATATGGGATGGAAATCCATGCAAACACGGGGAGAACATACAAACTCCTTGCAGATGGTTTTTTGCCCTTGGTGGGATTTGAACACCAGGACCCAGCACTGCAAGGCTGCAGTGTTAACCACTGAGTCACCGTGTGGCCCCACAGTGTGACTTCTTTAGGGACTCTGGGTTTACTAACTGGTTTTACAGCTAAGAAATGGCTGAACGGATTTGGATAAACAAAGCATCAAAATGCTCAGGGTGACAGCACCGATCAGAAGATGTAGGTCATTAGGTTTTACAGGCCTGGTGACAGGTTCTCTATAAAAAGAATGTCTCAGCTATGCCCAGTATAACTAGCTAGATTAAACTGCAGTCCTTCTTAATACTAGAGATGTTGTATATTTTGATCTTGAAGTGGACCATTAGGTGTTCATCTTGGCAGCTGCCTATGGTACTGTTTCTCCTTGCAGAGCCGCCAGTTGGCATCGGCAAGGTTCCCTGGGAAAATACATGTAAATGAGCTCTTCTCCTTTTCCAGGAGACTCCACAGTAGTTTAGCAATTAATCTTTATTATGTTTTGAGACTAATTAATGGGTCATACATTGGCTAACAGGGTAGCTATCTACAGTATAGGGGGTATGAGAGAGAATGTTTGGCTGCAAGTTCAATTATGCACTGTTTTTTTTTTTCTGTTATTTTAAACATCTGTCACTTGTCAGGTCCATAGTTGGAAACTGCGTACCATTTTATACAGGAAACTTTTTCCCTTAGGGTCTGTATGTCCAATATTTAACCTTACAGATGCCATGGTATCCAAGGTGTTTGAGATGTTATTTTGGGGTAGGGGACAAACGCACCAACCTACCAAAAACACACCCACCCACCATGTGTGAAGGGATTTGTGGACCATTTAGTTTCTATGGATATTCACACCTTTTGAAGGAAAATAGCTGTGGCAGTTATAGGTTATGTACATTTAAAGGTAACAAAAGTATAGAACAATCTGTCCCAATGTTATATATATATATATATATATATATATATATATATATATATATATTCAGAGATGCTGGATGGTTATCATTTCTGTAGAGTAATTATATTGAGCTTTTTGATGATGGCAACGTTGTACATATTGTCATTTCCATATATAATTCTGTTCTACTTGGAATAACTGTGACAAGCCATTGAACACAATCATGAACAATAATACAGCAATAATTAAACTGATCTTCTAAGTTATTTAGGCATAGTAGGGCATATAAAGCGAAGAGTTTAGTATAAATATAACTAATATGTTTTAACTACTGTAAGTTATTATTTAAATGTATTTTTTTCTATTATAGAAGAACAAATCAGACAAAAAGTAAGATTAAAAGTAATTAAAAAAATACTAAAAATAATAACTAATTAAAAAAAAACCACCAACCATCATATATCATATTTTCCTCATCCCTGCAATGTATCATTCAAATAGTAAAATATATTACTCAGTCTAGTATATATTACTATATATGTGTAGGAATACATCTTTAAAGCAATCTAACCATACAGTAGTCATATCGAAAGGGAATAATTATTGGTCACACAGAGGAGGGAATTGAACTTAAAGGGAGTCTGTCATCAAGTTGAAGCATATTATATTAGATAGGTCAGGCTCAGCTGACTGTTAACTCCTTTTTCACTATGGATATTGGTGCCTCCATTGCAGATATATTAAATTATTAATATTTATTTATTTTACAATATGCAAATGAGCATTCTGAAGCACCAAGTGCCCTTTCGGATCCTTTGAGCCATACTGTTATGCTTCACACTACTTGGGTACGTCCTACTTCCTCCCTCCCATCTTAGACTTACAGGGCCAGGGAACAAAGCTGAAATCTTACCCCACCCTGTTGATCATAAAAGGGAGAGGGGAAGTAGGGCATATTAGTACACTTTAGGACATACCAGTCTGGAGCAACGAATCCACCCTCAGTGCACCAAACTGCATATTTGGATATTGTGAAATGAATATTTCTGGAATAGAGGTATCAATTTTTATGGGAAAAAATGTCTTACAATCAGTTCAGTCCAACATATCAAACTGTGTGTCTGCTTTAATATACTTTACCCTGGTGACACTCCCTTTAACAAGAATAAGAAATCTAAATGTTCTAAGCAGTGCTTACTTTCTGAGATTAATTATTTTTCTACAGATTTTTTGGCATATTTTTAATATAACACATGGTTACCCAAATCCAGGACTTGAAGATAGAGGTTGAGGGCAGCTAATGTCGTCAAACCCTCAGGTCGGCCATCTTACTCCTCTAAAGGCGGGTTCACACCTGCGCCCAGTCACCGCTTTCAGGTTTCCGTCTTCTACCTTAGAAACTGGACAGGAGACGGTCGGTTTTCAAACCCATTCATTTGAATGGGTTTGCAAAGTGTCCGCCCGTGAGCGCCTTTGCCTCTCCGCGGTGAAACCAGTTTTTTTTAACCGGACACAAAGTCGGACAAGCAGGACTGTGTGTTGAAAAAAAAAACAGTTTCGCCGCGGAGACGAGAAGACATTCACAGGCTCTCATGGGCGGTTACTGACTACCAGGTTTCCGCCTCCTAACGGCAGAAGACGGAAACCCACAAAGGGGAGACCAAGCACAGATGTGAACCCGCCCTTATACAGTATGGCAATTGTGTCTAAAAGTATGGCCCATACACACAGCCATAGTTAATTCAGCAAAATATAAAGCAAATCCTATGCTTGCATTAAACCATAGATCTCACACAGATACCGGGTGATGTAACATCCTTGCCAATTTTATTGACCAGTAGCCTTCTTGGAGGCATGTAGTCGTACATGAAATTGAGGAAACCATACAGTTCCACCCAGACTTAGAGATTTGGAATGGTTGAATATTGATAATTTGATAAATTGCTTCCTTATTTAAAGGATTCCATGAAACATACTTAGCCTCTAGCCATAGAATAGAGACTATATTGTTTATTGGTGGGGTCTTAAAGCTGAGACCCCCACCGATCCTGAACACAGTAGGACCCCCACAATAAGCAATTTAGCCTCTATCTGTAGGATAGAGAATAAGTATGTCTTGTGGTATAATCCCTTTAAAAACAATGGATGGAGGGTTACATTTTCCTCTTCTTATTTTTTAATAACTCAATATTTGTAAGTCAGGTGATCACTGCTAAGGGGTGTAAATTCGGGGGGTGCACTGATTGTGGTCTTGGAGCCTAAAGAGGCAGAAAAGGTTCCTTTACTCAGTTTTATGAATCCATTACTGTAAACGGTTGAAAGTTGTTCCAGATTTTGTATTGGGGCCCCCATATACAATACTTTCTGCCACTCCACCACTCCACTGTATATAATGATCCCTATCAGCTTGTACAATAATTTTGAGCTAAAAAGTAACTGGAGCGGGACATCAATTTATCATCCTGAAATTTAAGTAAATTTTAGTAAGTAATTATTACAACCTTTTTTCTAAGTGTAAAACATGTAAACGGTTTAATTTCCTTTTAATATACACTTAAATGAACCCTCATGAAATATACTCTTTATTGTAAAGTAACATGGCTGACTTCAACTCAAGTACTGATACTACTGTAATTAGATATTCATTTCTAATTAGAAGTAAAATCCAGATATACCGTAATTGCAATCTTATGTTATTTTATTTAATAATGCCGCCTGCAAATTTCTGATACAAAAGGCGTGATGATGTCACTGGAATCCGAAAAAGGTCGTTTGTAATTGCCAGTAATTATGATTAATTATAGAAAAATAGGGATGGGAAATTGAAATCAAGCTTTTGTTTTGATAACGTTCAGGTGGTTGGAAAAAAAAATCCATAATGGGCAGAACCATGTAAAATTATAGTTAACTGTAGCAGATGTTGCCAGGAATAAAGTGTTTTGGCAGTTCCATTATGCAGGCATTTAGTCTCTTCAGTTTATGTGTAGAAGAAATTAATGCAATAAATAATTATAAGTGGGAACAAATTTACTAGGCTAGTAAACCAAATAAATATAAAACTGATAAGTCAAATGTGTTTTGCCAAAATGATGTGCATAAAGAGCTCTACTGCCTCAATTACGGAGATACATTAGCATTCTGAGGACCAACCGTTATTAGCGTCATATCAAATTACTATCGCACTTTATGGATCTAAAGTTTTTAAAGGGGTGGTCCAGGGGGTAAAACTGTTATTTGTTTTTTTAGCTTTTTTTTGCTTAACATTCCCCACCACTCAGATTCTGACATTGCTCAGAACCCCTTTGGTCTGCCCAGTCCCTCTCGGTATGGAGGTAATAAAAGCTTAAAGGGTTTGTCCAGGATAAACTTCGAATTAATACCTAAAAAATGTATAACTACCCATATCCCTGGAGCTGTCATGTGACCACCCCAGGGACATTTTCTGATAATCTGGTGATGATCCGTTTTACCGCTTCCAAAATGAAATGTTACAAGTACTTCCCCACCCAACTCCATCAATACTTACGAGTCTTCCTGTACCCGGGACGTCTCCTCCTGTCCACCTCTTTTGAAGCACCTGCACAGTCTGGAGGTGACTGCAATACATGTACAGTAGAGATGGCACTCCACGCCTCACAAGTACTTCCGGTCTGTGCGCAGAATCCTCAACCTGCACACAGTGAAGAAAAAAGAAGGAGCCATCTCCCAGACCGGAAGCTAGATAAGTAGGATGCGATGGGGTGGGGTTGGGCGTTAGTTACTTGAGAGGGGCTAGCACTGGGTAGGATAGCTTAGCTAGGGAGACAGGGAGGGGAGTATAACGAAGTGAGAGAGGAGGGGGGAGCAGGGACAGGGATGTAGTGTGGAAGGTATGCAGAAAGTTACATAGTAGGAAGCTACACCAAGTAAACAAAGGCAGAGGATGCTGGAAGCTCCCACAGACTCCCAGAAATAACTCAAAACATTGCTAAAGGTATATGCGTGTACTTTTAACCCAGTAATAGCACTAACAGACCTTTTTTAAAAAAAAAAAAAAAAAAAAAAAAAAAATTTGGCCAGATACATTTTATATGAAAAGTTGAAATATATGCAAAGCATTGCTGGACATTCTCTTCTATGACCGTATAAGCCTACATACATGGAGTGCCACCAGTCTTTCTGGTGCTAATGCCCCCATTTTAGCTGAAGCACATTTTTCATTTTACTTTGAAGTTGTGGGCATGTACAGTATGAAGAATTTTGTCCCCTCCCCTCTCCATTATAACTAGATTGGTTTGTGCACATGCATTCTTGCCAGGAGTAACTGTACAAGAGAAAATAAATAGCTGAGAGAAGCCAAAATTACCTTAATATTGGAGATCCAGGAACAATTGACTATAAATATAAAACAGATATATGCAGATACTCACTACATTATAGCCTCGACCATGCAGGAATGACACAGGAAAATAGCAATCTACAGTATGAGCACAGTTAGTAAAGCTGCTTGCCATCACTGAATAATATCCCGTCTGTAACCACACAAGAAGCCAGAAGTATATAAAAGTAAATAGATTCTTTTTCTTACTTTATGAACTGTGAAATGTGCAGAATCTTCAGTCCTTGTAGTTTGCAGACATGTGAGGTTGTGAAGAGAATCAGCCCCTCCCATCTGCAGTCACTGTGTGAAGAGACACAACCCCTCCCCTCTCACCTCACTGTCTTTCCATCTTGTTCATCGAATGATTCTAGGAATTTACTTCTTTGGTAACGATTAGTGAGACACCTAACAGCAGGAACTTTAGAGATGTTTTCAGGCTAAACATCAATAAAATTAATTAAAATGCATGACATGTTGGTCCAGAATCACGATATGAAACTAAATTAGTGACCATTTAAAGTGGGCTGAAATGGGCTTAAAGTGGACCTTTCATCAGATTGGGCACAGGCAGTTCTATATACTGCTGGAAAGCCGACAGTGCGCTGAATTCAGCGCACTGTCGGCTTTGCCGATCTGTGCCTGGGGTAAAGCGCTATCGGTCCCGGTACCGTAGCGCTTTACAGTCAGAAGGGCGTTTCTGACACTTAGCCAGGGACGCCCTTCTGCCCAGCAGCGTCTAACACGCTGTACTGTGGAGCGGGGAGGAACTCCCCCCTCCCTCTCCTGATAATACTCGTCTATGGACGAGCTGTGTGAGCAGAGGGAGGGGGCATTCCTCCCCGCTCCAAAGTACAGCGCAATAGGCGCTGCTGGGCAGAAGGGCGTCCCTGGCTAACTGTCAGAAACGCCCTTCTGACTGTAAAGCGCTATGGTACCGGGACCGATAGTGCTTTACCCGGGGCACAGATCGGGAAAGCCGACAGTGCGCTGAATTCAGCGCACTGTCAGCTTTCCAGCAGTATATAAAACTGCATGTGCCCGATCTGATGAAAGGTCCTCTTTAAGTGTGTTGGGATCCCTCTTGGTTTAACTAAAGTGGCAGCTACAACACTATTTGTGGTGAATTATTATACTCTGCGGTATTCTACAGACCTCATAGTCTAATAGGTGTAGGCCCAAGGGAGATTTAAAAAATTAAAAAAATACAAAAACATTACAAGAATGAAGATTACAAATCGCAATTTGAAACTGATTTTCTTTGTCGAGAACTTCTTTGACAAATGCTGAAATCTAAACAGAATCTGAAAATGCAAAAAGATGTTTCACCAACATTTTCCTTTTTTGGGACTATGTACTGCCGATCGTGGTGGTAGGGTGGGTATCATTTTCATCCGCAATTTTTTTGAAAATTCTAGAAAAGTATCTTGACTGATAGTGTCATTACAGCTACTTACAAAAATCCTCTAACATGGTTGGTTTCCTAACCAGACCCCTTTTCAAAACATAAAAAATAATTCCACCCTGTTAATATTTGAAGTGTCCTTCAGAATTTTTACCAAAATTAGCTTTACAATGCCTATAAAATTCTGAATATACAGACAAAGCCTCTTCCACAATCTTCTGATATATATGGGATTTGAGTCTATTTTTACGATTTAAATTTGCAATAAGAAAAAAAAAAAAAAAAAAACAGGAAGAAATAAAAATCTCGATTTGTCATTGTTTAGTGGTAGGCACACCATGTACCATGTATCCGTTAAATAACCTGCTTGTGCCTTATTTTTCAATAGTCAATTAAATATAAGTCGAGATCTCGAAGACTGTAAAACACACAGAAAAGACAGCAGGATGTAAAATGTGCTTTTGTCGAGTGCTTCCCACACTAATCCTGCCTGAGTCATTCCATGATTGAATTCTATAATAGCTTCTAAATATGTAACTGCCTTGGCCACTTGTTTACTTAATGGCCAATAAAGATGATGGGATCAGTCCATGAAATATGGCAATTTAGTCAATTTCTTAAAATTAAATGAATTTTAAAATGAAATAAAGTACAAACAATGCACAAAAATACAACCGTATGCAGCTATAAATTAGGCTATGTACCTGTAACTTCCTGGGTGCTGGTATTGTGGGCTATTAATTTCTAGTGGTGCATGTTACATTGATAATATACAATACTAAGCCTAACTCTAGCCCTGATATATCCTATTAATATTATAAATGTGAAAGTTTGTGAGTTTGTGGGTTTGTGTGTTTGGATGTTTGCATGTTCGGATGTTTGTTCCTGAATCACGGAAAACCCGCTCTACAGATTTGGCTCAAATTTTCCAAAAACATAGTTAATACACCTGATTGCACAATAGGCTACTTTTCGTCACAATAGCGCACATACGTTTTTCCCAGGACCCACGCAAGAAGCCAACTCACATCACTATCTCTGCAATCTCACACACTTTGGACCATAGCAAGCCACAAAATTCATATTGCCCTCTACAGCCTCGCCCCTAACCCCACACAATCACATATACATATACTTTACCACTTTGCCCCTCACCGTAACGATACTCCAGGAGGCGCTCTATAACGCTCCAGAGCAGCCATGTTTGCCGACCCCCACCGCTCTGACAATCCGCAACACCGCCCACCCATGTCAATACCCCTAGGCAGTCTAATAAATGCAAAAAAAAAAAAGTTTAAACAAAGTAAAAAAAATATATATAAAAAAAAAGGATTAAAAATTCAAATCCCCTCCCTTTCCCTAGAACACATATAAAAGTAGTTAAAAACTGTGAAACACATACATGTTAGGTATCCCCGCGTCCGAAATCGCCCGCTCTACAAAGCTATACAAATATTTTTCCTGTTTGGTAAACGCCGTAGCGGGAAAAATGGTCAAAAGTGCCAAACCGCCGTTTTTTCACTGTTTTGATTCTGATAAAAATTTTAATAAAAAGTGATCACAGCAATAACATTTCCCGAAAATGGTAGAACTAAAAAGTACACCCGATCCCGCAAAAAAAGATGCCCTATACATTCCCATACACGCACGTATAAAAAAGTTACGGCTGTCGGAATATGGTGACTTTTCAAAAAAAAAAATTTAACACAGTTTTGGATTTTTTTTAAGGGGTCAAAATGTAAATGAAACCATATAAATTTGGTATCCCCGGAATCGTAACGAAACACAGAATACAGGGGACATGTCATTTTGGTTGCACAGTGAATGCCGTAAAACCAAAGCCCGTAAGAATGTCGCAGAAATGCATTTTTTCTTCAAATCCCCCCCATTTTGATTTTTTTCCCTGCTTCCCAGTACATTATATAGAATAAATAATGCTGGCATCATGAAGAAAAATTTGTCCCAGGAAAAATTAAGACCTCATATGGCTCTGGGAGCGGAGAAATAAAAAAAGTTATGGGGTTTAGAAGGAGGGGAGTCAAAAACGAAAAACGAAAATCAAAAAATGCCATCGGCGGGAAAGGGTTAACTTCAAATACTTCTGTCCCAAAGTCACTATGTAAAGTTTCTCACAACACCGTATATATAGCAGCTCTAATACAAATTAACTTCAACACAAAAGTCTCACGTATTCTCTGAATTACAGCAAAAACAAGATACAAAATTACATTTCATATCCCATACCTTATACACACTACGAAAACCTTACCCGCGCCTGTATTTACACACTGCTACAATCACCGCAGACGAAGTCGCGGGTACCAGCTAGTCCACCATAATGTTCTAGTTACAGGTCTACAAATCCCAAACAAGTAAACTCTAGATACCCCCATTTTTTAAGTTTAATTCCCTGATGCCAAAATCTTGGTTCTGTGAATGCTACAATGTGGCACTGGATAGTAGGGCCAAGAAAAAAAGTATGACATAAACATTTCATAGAAGATAAATCTTTGTTGCATTGTCTAGAACATTATGGAAGGTTTTGGGTCTTTCGAGCCTTTTTCAAGCTCTTGAGGGGTCGGAACATCTCATCATGGAACAATAAAGAATAGTTATTAGAGATGAGCGAACAGTAAAATGTTCTACATTCGATATTCATTTCGAGTAGCCGCTCAATATTCGACTACTCGAATCAAATATCGAACCCTATTATAATCTATGGGGGGAAAATGCTCATTTCAGGGGTAGGCAACATTTGATCAAATTATACTTACCAAGTCCATGAGTGAGGGTCGGGCTGGATCCTCCGAGAAGTCTTCTCCGTGCAGCTTCCCCGTGGCATCTTCCGGCTCTGAATTCACTCTGCCAGGCATCGGGCCTGGGCAGAGCCGACTGCGCATGCCCGCACTACAAGAAAATGTAGTGCGAACATGCGCAGTCGGCTCTGCCCAGGCCCGATGCCTGGCAGAGTGAATTCAGAGCAGGGAAAACGCCGCAGGGAAGCTGCACGGAGAAGACTTCTAAAGGTAGGAGAAGAACCAGCGTTGATTGGCCGACTCTATAGCATTAGGCCAATCAATGCTGGTTCTGCATCAAACTTTTCCATTCGAATAGAAAGTACTACTCGCTCATCTCTAATAGTTATCTATGAATGCTGATGTCATTGATTATTTTTGGTACTTCCTGAATGGACTGGAGCCGGTCAGTGTGAACAGATTGCTCAATCTGTGCATTTATTAAACACTGTATATAATACCATTATACAATAATTTAATAATATATTATCCAAATAACACTGTAATTCTGAATAGTACCCACATTAAAATATTATGAGTTTTATGCATTAACCACTCAATACTTCCTTTGAGTCCATATGCCATATAGCGCATATTTTTGCCAATTGGCATGAGCCTCATGGGGTTTTTTGCCTTCCTCTGGATCAACACTGTAGGGGATTGTAGGGTTATAAGTTGGACTTGATGGACTGATTTCTTCATCATGTAACTATGAAATACTGCAATTATAATACTGTAATTGAACTTAACACCTACACAGTTCTTTCTAACGTCCATCAAAATGCTCGGCATAAAAAGTCATTCTGTCCACTCACTGGAAAGTGATATTTTCTATTTTAACGTACATTCTATAAGAGTCAAGTAAAATTTTCAATTTCCCAAACCGTAAAGGGATTTTCTGGGGCCCCCACAGATCAGCTGTTTTAAGAGGCCATGAAGATTACTTCCTTGTCCTGCAATTATTGGTCGCATTGTAAAGCAGCACCTCAGTCCCATTCAAGTGAATTGGGTTGAGCTGCAATACCAAGCCCAGGCCCTATGCAATGTCCATAGTGTTTGGTATTCATTGAAGAGGCCAACGCTCTCCTTAATGTTGCATTGTCTTCCAGCAGCTGATCTTTGGAGGTCCTATGTGTCACATCCCTACTCATAAGCTATACTAAGGATATTATCGGAAGTACCGGAACTATTGGAAAATCCCCTTAAAACCACCCCTAATGGGTTTTGACCTTTTTTCGATGCCGTGACATTGACTATGACCAGGCTCCTCCTTACGTATTGCTTTGTGACAGCTGTCTAATGCAGACATGTAAATGAATGGTTATGACATTATAAATGGCAGTAAATGAGTCGGCCAATTATCTCGTAACAATATGATTAGCGTAATCTGACTTAGCGCTGACTTTCAGAGGACATCCCTGCTATTAGGATCGGAGCTTACCGGCATGTTTACATGGATTATTGTCTCTGATTACTTTGTGGGAACAAAACAGTTCAATTCTAATAAGTGTCCCATTGTAAATAGTTGGGGACTTTGAGTATCGTTTGACACAACAAAATGTTAATATCTGAGCGCGAGTCCAAAGACAACTGTGCTGAGATTTACAATTCAGGCAGATAATTAAAATGAAACATCCCTGAAACAGATAATTGCTTGTGATAAAATGTGTTTTCATATTTCCATATTTCTCCTTTTAATCATTCTGACAGCGCTAAAGGTATTATTTTGTTACTGATTTATTTTTCTTTTTAGCCATTACATGAGTGTATATCAGAATAATACATGGCCGACGCTTAAAAAGGAATAAAAATAGAATAAAAATTTAACTCAACCTACTCAAACTATATTCTCCGTCATAAAAATAATCTAAAAAGCCTTTCTGTTATCAAGGACTTAAGAAAAATTTGATTTGCA